>NC_082694.2:28480509-29166342 GCF_949987515.2 Delphinus delphis
AATATGATTTAAAAATTCTAATCTGGTGAATTTATGAAATGCAGATGCCTGGATAAGAATGTCCATATGTAGGACCTTTGGTCTGTATTAAAAAAAAGGATCCAAGGTGCTTTTGATGCAGTTGGTTGTTGGACCAGTGGAGCCATTAGAATAAAGTACAAATTTCTCTTCCCAGTATTCCTTTTCCAAGATGCTTTTCCAGCCCCATCTCTTGCTACTACTTCTCTACACACCAGTGCAAATGAAGTTTTTGTTGGCCTTCTGGGTGCTCCTCACACCTTGCAATCACATCTTTAAAAAATGTTCAGGCTTAGTCTCTCAATGAATCCTTCGCAGCCAGAAGTGATCACTGTGCTCGATTCTCTGAACTGGCTTACAGGTACATTATGCCTTATCTCTTAGTTTCGGGTTTCTTAGTTTTGAGCTTTTCCTCCCTGTTAACTTGTAAGATCGCTGTCCGCAGAAACCTAGTTCGTCCTTTCTTAATATTCGTGCGTATAGAGGCTTTTGCACTTTGAGGCATGGGTCTTAAGAATTTGTAGGTTTAGTGCCATTGCCGGACTTAATCTCCGTTGCATATGAAGTCCTTAACTGTTCCTGCCTTAGAGCGGAGCTTTTAACACGTTTGCCGATTCAATGAATAACGTGTGGAACCCCATCTCCCAGAGAACTACAATCCCAGCGGGCATTGCGCGGAACGTCTGCGGACGCGGGGACGTTAGGGGGCGTGCCGCATGTGAGGGAGGGGTCGTCCTGCGGGTAGCAGGAGGCTCAGGAGGCTCTGGAGACTGGGGTGAGAGAGAGGAGCGAGAGAGAGAGAGAGAGAGAGAGAGAGAGAGCGAGAGAGAGGGAGAGAGGGAGAGAGAGAGAGCGCGAGCGAGCGAAAGGTGAGCCGAGCTGAAGGAGGGCACGCGCTGCCGGGCACCCCCAGTCTATGGAGCGGGGTAAGATGGCGGAGGCGGAGAGCCTGGAGACAGCGGCGGAGCACGAGCGGATCCTCCGAGAGATCGAGAGCACCGACACGGCCTGCATCGGGCCCACGCTCAGGTACCCTGGGTACCGGGGCCACAGATGGGCGGGCACGGGCGGGATCCGGGGGCAGGCTTCCTCCGGGCTGTGCGCCGGGCTGGCCACCCTCAGGGCCAGCGCCGGCCCCTCCCTTCGGAGAGCCAGGCGAGCGACCTCCACCCTCGGTGAGGCGGGTCCCCCTCCGCAGTCTCGCCGGGGGGTCCCTTCCCGACCGTCGGCGCCGGCAGCCCCGTTACTCTGTAGGCTTCTGCCTCCCTTGGGGCTGGGGCAGCCGTCGTTCTCCCTCCAAGGCTAGACCGGCGCGGGCAGCGGGAGCGCGCCCGGCAGGTGGTGGCTTTTAGCAGAGCTTTCCCACTGAGGACATCACCTTTCTGTCTCCGACTCAAACCCCGTCCTGCCCTAGACCCAAGACCTGCTTTTCAGGCAAAACAGAATTCACCCCACGGTCTCTTGCTCGGAAATTAAACTCTTGCCTCAGAATCACAACCACTTCTCAGATTCGAGTTCTTGAAAATCCTAGGCCTGGAAGGAGGGAAGTTTCCTTCTGCGTCTCCTGTGAGCGGGTGCTCGCTGAGCCCTGTCAGGAGGACGACCTCCCCAAGTGTGCAGCCTCCTGGTACTCCTCACCGAAGAGACGTTATCTCCCCTCCGTTCCCTGTGACCATTACTTTGCCCACACACCCCCATTTTATTTGGAGTTGTCAAAACAAGCCGCCACCCACCTCAACTTATTTAACAAAACTTAGGTACCACTTACTATGTAAAGTGCAAGACATTTATTAAGCGATTTACAAGTATAACTTATTCAAACTGCACAACAGCCCTATTAGGAAGGTACTATTATTGCCCTCCTTTTACAGATGATGCACAGAGAGGTTAAGTGACTTGCCCAAGGTCACAGAGAAAATAAATTAGGAGAGTCGTGATTCCTGCTCACGCATTCTGGATCCAGAGTCTGCATTCTTAATCTCTGTTTTTCTGCCTCAGTTGGGGATCACCATCTACCAGTACTTTATGTTAATTACTCACCAAGCGCAATTTCAAACTACCTTTTTCTTTCCCCTCAGTTTATTAGTGCCCTAGAACTAACTTATCTTTGTCCTTCCTGTGGCACCTTCTGGTCTCCATGCAGCCAACAGAGAGAATTATCTTACCCACCTTGTACAGTCTTGGGTCGCTGTTCCTCCCCTCAAAAAAGTTATTACTCACTGCTTTGTTTTTTCATGGGGAGAGTTGCCTCATGAAAGTGTTTGAAGGAGGGGCAGGCTGGAGACTAGACTCCTCATTTCCAGCCGCACAGCTTCCTTCTCCAGGGCATATTGTTAGCACAGTTTTACCAGTGCCATCCCTGGACATGGGACATGACCATCCTTAGTAGTTTGCTTTTTGTCTCTTACTGCATTATGATCATGACCGTCATGCTCCTCTCTTTTTACATTTTCTTGAGTTCTTAGGGGTGAATGACCCTCATTTCATTATCTTTACTTTTATAAAAACTAAGGACTACTTACTGATATTCTATGTACATTATTAATGGTTATTAATATTTGGTTTTCATGAAACAAAATGTTATTAGAGTTACTGAGGATGCTGTTTCAGTGTTCTACTAAGAAATTTGGCTGCTGAGCTATAGAGTTGGCAGCCAAGCAAAGCTCCTGCTGGAACAGTTGGGATTACCAGAGTTTTGAGGAAGGATTCTTCATCAGAACACCATTAATGTTGTCTTGAGTTGGTTGCGGTTTTTAATTGCTGTCGTTCTTGGTTTATAGGATAAATGACTTAATTTAGTGTTATCAATTTAGTTGTGATTTGTTATGTTAGCTCTCCACTGAATAGTAGTGCATATTTGTTCAACTGAATTTTGGCCTGTAATTTTCCATTATCTTGTCTGAAGAGTATACATATTATGTTTAAAATATGTTACCCATTCTCCCGCAGATTTGCCTCATTGTTATCACTGAGTTCTTTTTTCACTGGAAAGTCAGGTTTTGTTGGGGTATATGGATTAGGGATCTTTTGTCCTAAGGGGACATGGTAAAAAAAAAAAGTTTTGAAAACCGCTGCACTATCCTACTACTTTTAGTTGCTTTTCTTGACTCCCTTTTATCATTATTAGGGGCTTATCATTTTTGGCCTCGTCTGGTCTTTGGTGGATAACCCTAAATCTTACTATCGGACCCAAGATTCAATTACTAGAACATCCTATAATACAAGTAATATACACTGTCTCTGTCTTTAGTCTAGCTTGTTCTTCCCATATTCACAGGGGACGATCTCATCTTTCTTTCTTATTCCATTCAGAGGCAGCAGCATGCACAGACTTGATGTTTCACATCTCATGCTTTACCCTGGGTGCACTTCCATAATCATTATCTCCTGGTTTTCCATCACAGTTATTAAACAGGTTTGATAAAGGCCGTAGGCTCTCTTCCCTAACTTTACTCTTAACTGTAAATCTCAAACTCTATCCCTCTTAATAGTCTTTCCTGTTTCTTCTGAGGTAGCATTTTTAAGGCACCGGGTTCTTAGCTGTTCCTGAGAAAGGTTTTGTAAGTGAAGAGGAACTAGATAATAATAATTTGTGGTACCAAATTATTCTTCCAGTTTTATCCCTTTTTGTTTGAGGAGCCACAGTGGCTTGACTTTTTCATTATATAACTAACCTTATTTAAACTTGAACAGTAAATGCAATGTTAGTTGATTCCCATGTATCATAAGGAGTGCCTTTCCTTACTTACTGTAATTCTGAAAGTCCCAAGCTTATCCATGCATATAGAGGCTGTTGCCTAGCAAATTCTTTTGGGAAAGCAGCCATCTCTTTCTTCTCTGTCTTCATCTCAAAAATTATTTTGTTAACTACAAGTCCTGATTTTGCAGATGAGGAAAGAGGCCCATAAGATGTTAGGGCATGTCTTGTTTTTAAAATAATATTGATTCTTGCCTTGTAGTGCTAATGCTAAAATAGTGATCACAAATCACTCATGAACAATAGCTTCATAGTTTCATTTTTCAAATCACGTTTACATATCTCTAGTCTTCTTTCACATCAGTTATTCAGAATAAGCCATTTCCTCACTTTGCTCTCTGGGTGCTAGCAATTAACATTCAGTTTTAATTGCTATTTAAGATTTTAAAACAGACTTTTAAATTTAACAGTGAAATACATTGCCTTTAAAACAGTAGCTTTATTGGGATATAATTCATATCCCGTACAGTTCACCCATTTAAACTATACAATTCAGTGTTTTTTAGTGTATTCACAGAGTTGTGTAACAGTCACCACAGTCTAATTTTAGAACATTTTCATCACCCCCAAAAGAAACCCCATACCCATTAGCACTCACTCTTCATTCTGTCCCCCTTCCCAAGGTAGTCACTACTTTCTGTCTTTATGGGTTTGCCTATTCTGTTCACTTTGTATAAATGGAATCATACAACATTTTGAGGAACTGCCAAACTGTTTAACAAAATGTCTGTACCATTTTGCATTCCTGCCAGCAATGTGTAAGTGTTCCAGTTTCTTCATATCCTTGTCAGCACTTGTTAGTATCTTTTTTATTTTAGCCATCCTAGTGGATACGAAGTTGCGTCTCACTGTCGTTTTGATTTGCATTTCCCTAATGGTTAATGTTTTCATGTGCTTATTATTATTATTTTTGCGGTATGCGGCCTCTCACTGTTGTGGCCTGTCCCGTTGCGGAGCACAGGCTCCGGACGCGCAGGCCCAGCAGCCATGGCTCACGGGCCCAGCCGCTCTGCGGCACGTGGGATCCTCCCGGACCGGGGCCGAACCTGTGTCCCCTGCACCGGCAGGCGGACTCTCAACCACTGCGCCACCAGGGAAGCCCATGTGCTTATTATTTATTTATCTTTTTTGGAGCAATGTCTATTGAGATCCTTTGCTCAGTTTTTACTTCGGTTGTCTTTTTATTATTGAGTTGTAAAAGTTCTTTATATATTCTGGATATAAGTCTCTTACCAGGAATAGGATTTGCAAATACTTTCTTCCATTCTTTTGGTTTGTTTTTTCATTTTTCTTGTTGCACAAAAGTTAAATTTTGATGTAAGTCCAGTATATCTAGTTTTTATTTTTTTGCTTGTGCTTTTGGTGTTGTATCTAGGAAGCCTTTGCTTTACCCAAGATTATGAAGATTTCCTCTTGTTTTTTTCCTGAGTTGTATAATTTTATCTTTACATTAAGGTCTGTGATCCATTTTGAGTTAATTTTTGCCTATAGTGTAAGGAAGGATGTTCATTTTCATTCTTTTACGTGTTGATATGCAGTTCTAGCATCATTTGTTGATTGCCATTTTTCTAACCCAGATATGTTTCTGGTTGATTTATCTTGGTCTTTTTGCCATTAAATTTATATTCCTTATTTGTAGCAGAAATGTAACCTTCAAGACCCTGTCATTGTGTTTGTTTGACTTTGCTGTTCAGCTTGACCTCCCTTGTTGAGTGCTCTCACCTGGGAAGAAGTTTGCTCTAATGTTTTCAGGTAAAGGTTTTCTCTTTTTTAGCTTAGTTGCTGCCTTCCATTTCTGAGGTTCTTGTGTTATAAGAATGATGTGATTGCTATATTTGATCTTGGTAAAGCACTTTACTTTAGGGACTGATTCTTGTCTTACCTCATGGAATGGTTTTGTGTTATACTGCTCAGCTTTAAGATTAACATAAGGTGTATTAATGATAGAATCTTACCTATTTGATCTTTTTCATTGTTGAAACATTAAAAAAGCTATTATGTCAACATTTTAAAAATTTTGGAAGCTATATTAAGAATTACTTACACTCCTATAACACTACTGCTGTTGTTTTGGTGCATTTCCTTTTAGACCTTTGCTTTATGTATTTTGTTGTTAAAAAGCTGTATTCTTGGTACAGTAACAATTTTCTCTCTTGCTTATTTAATTTAGTTGTATGTAAAGCTGCCTCTTACAGAAAAGAAATATGGGAAATATTTTCAAAAGCTGTTTAGCTCAGTGTCATTTGATAATTAAATATGGGGAACTGGCTTCCCCACTTACTACTTCTGTGCCTTTGGCCACATGGCTTTGTTTTCCATCCTCTGCTCTCCCCTGTTACCTAAGTTGTACAGAAACCAGTTAATCATAATCCTTGGTTTATGACACTGTCTCATTATTGGTCACCGCATGGACCTCTTTAAACAATTAATTACTTGTTTTTATAAGCAATTTACCACCCTAGTAGGCAAATTTTTCTCATCTTTAAAATGGGGATTATACCACCTACATTGCAGGAACAGTATCAAAAAAAAAAAAAAAGGAGATAAAGCGTTCTTCACTGTACCTGCTAGGTAGTAGTAACTCCGATAATGTGAATCATCTGCCTTTTACCCTTGAGTTTGCTATGTGGACTTAGGTATTTCTGTTTTTGGAGTTATGTTAATTACAAAACTTAGTGTTTGGAGTGGTTCTTGACTTTTTTTTTCCCCTTCCACTCATACAGCTGAGGGATATAATATTCATCAATAATCAGACCCTGGAAGTGGTTACTTTGATATAGACTGGAGAATGGAGGAGGAGATGGGAAACAATTTTATAAAGGCAGTTCAGGTGACTGATATACTCCGTCCTTGACAATCAGTGAGGGGAAAGAAATGATCTCCCATTGCTAATTGCTTATTTTTTAGTAGTAGCTCCCTTCTAAAAATAAAATTTTTATATTTTAATTTATAAATGTACGGTAATGACTTGTAAAAAGAAGAAACAGACAACAAAAAACTTAATCCTACCACCCTGTCACAATCTTATATTTGTATATTTCTTTTAAGCTTTTTCCATATTTATTACATTAGAAGAATATTATCATGCTGTGCCTTGCTTTTTCAGTTAACATATTATATACAGTTTTATACATTGTTATATATTATATATCTATATTATTTTGGTGGCTTCATTCATGAATTAATTTATGCATTCATTCTACAAATATTTATGGAACAACTTCTATGTGCCAGGTACTCTTCCAGGCTCTGGGGTACAACAGGGAACAAAATAGACATGTCCCTGCCCTTTTGGACCTTACATTCTAGCGGAGCACTCACAGAATAAACAAACACATAGATACATAAAATAATAGTGTTATTTAGTTGTTAGTGTTACATATGATGGGGTATTAGTTTTGATTAGGTGATTAGAAAAAGTTATTCTGGCAAAGGTTTGAAAAGAGTGAAGGAGCAAGCCATATGGCTCTCTGGGAGAAGTACCTTCCAGACAGCAGGCACAGTGTGAAGACTCAGGAGAAGCATAATGGGAGGTGATGGTAGGAAATTAGTGAGGGTCCACATAGTGTAGACAAAGAAAGAGACTGATTTTATTTCTAAGTGATATGGCAAGGTACAAGAGAGTTTTGAGCAGGAAAGTGACATGCTGTAACTTAAGTTAAACAAAGAACATTCTGGCTGCTGTGTGAAGATTGGAGTAAGAGAAGAAACAGGAAAACCAGTCAAGGGATATTTGCAGTAATAAGGACTAAGAGATGGTTGTAGCATGCAGTAAGATGTTGGGGAGGAGATGATGAGAAGTAGTTGGATTTAGAATATGTTTTGAAAGCAGAGCCAAAATATTGGATTAGTTATAGGGGTTAAAGAAACAGAGGAATCAAGCATGATTCCAAGGCTCTTGGCCTAAGTAAATGGGTGAATGGTGGTGCCATTTATTAGAATAGAGAATAAAGGGGGAGGAATTTTATTTTTCTTCGTGGCACTTACTATTGCCTGACGGATATAATTTTTAATTGTCTCCTTCATTAGAATGTGTATTCCAGGAGGGGAGGAATTTTGTTTCTTTTGTTTGCTGCTGTATCCTGGAAACCTGAAAGAGTGCCTGGCATACAGTTGGTACTCAATAAATATTTGTTGAATGAATAGAAGAATAAAATAATTGTACCATGAACTGTTAATTATTTGGGGGTTAATTAAATGATTTGTAGATTAACTGTCTTAAAAAATATGACTAGGCTTTTGAGGAAAAAATAAAACTGCTGAAAATCTTGAAAACCTCGGCGTGTTGGAAGTGTTTATTTTTTGGAATTACATATGATTTTAGAGTTCCTCTTTCTCTTCAGCAAAAGCGTAATCTAAAATAATTGGCCTCTAATGCCTGTGAATCTTAAATATTTTTGCAGTATTGTTAAAATTTTTCAAATATAAGTATGATAACTTTAGTGACTAAAATGTTATGATCTAAGTACACATTGTATAAATAAAGCTTAACATTTGGTAATAAGTTAAAATTTTTGTACATTTGGGAAAAAGGGGGTGGACAGTGTTAAATAAGTTTCAATTACAATATGGAATAGGATAATGAATTTTTTGTGGTTTAATAAAGAAAAGTTAGGTTTTATTTTAATAATTTCATTGACTTGTCAAGCAAATTGAAAAATGAAAAACTGAAAAAGCCCTCTTGTAGCTGATAAGACAGTGCTGGTTTGGTTCAATCAGCATTGGGCTCCAAGTCTGATTTTATTCGAGCTAAATAAACAAAAATTTTCATTGAAGCTCTTCCAGTGGAAGGTTATTCTGGTGTGTTATCTGATCAATTAGATTCAAGCCATAGAAAAATTAGTAGTCACAGAGGGAAATTAAATGGGAGAGTAGCATTTGGCAATCATTCCTATGTTGAATTTGAAGAATTTATTAGTTATCATTAGATCAAATATATAGTGCTGGTGAAACTCATCTGGAAATTTTACCTAGTATAATTCTGAAAATAAAATATGAATGGGTAAATTATCTTTATTTGTATGGGTTTGAAATATTTAAAAAGTGGAAAGAAAATGATATGAACCATAAATCTAGTATTTTTCCCATTCCCTCTATTCCTCATTTTATTAGTTTGTTGTTTATTCTTCCATTGTATTTTTAATGCAAATATAGGCATATATGATTTTATTTTCTCCTCCCCTTTTACAAAAGAAGCAGTGTACTGTATATGCAGTTCTGTAGCTTAGTGTTTTATATTATTTCATCAATATATTTTGGAGATCTGTCCATATCAGTATGCAGAGATTTCCCTTATTCTTTTTTACAGCTACATAGTGTAAATATACTATGGTTTATTCAGCCAGTTCCCTATTTCTGTATACTTGGCTTATGTCCAGTCTTTTGTTGGACAAAATAATGCAGCAGTGAATAATCTTGAATGTCTGTAATTTCTTATTGTACATTTCCTACTGTATCTGTAGGATCGATTCCCAGAAGTGGGATTGCTGGGTAAAATAATGAGTGTACCTGTACTTTGGTAGGTATTACTTTCTACAGGGGTTGTACCATTTTGTTCTCCTTCTAGCCGTCTATGAGATTGCTCATTTCTCCATAGCATTTTCAGCAAAGTGTGTTTTAGACTTTTGAGTTTTTGCTAATATGATAATGACAAATGGTATTTCAGCGTTTTTATTTGTACTGTATGAGTGAGGCTGAACATCTCTTTATATGTGTAAAGACTGTGTGTGTGTGTGTGTGTGTACTGTCTGTCCGTGTCCTTTGATTATTTTTCTATAGGGTTGGTATTTTTCTCTTTGATTTGGGAGCACCAGTAAAGAACCTTTGATAATTATGCTTTGCTTAAATGCATCAGGAGTGTACAAACTAAAATGGGTTGTGATTACTAAAACAAAGAAACTATTGTTTTTTATGGAATGAAAGTTTCAAACCTGCCTTTCTGTTGTTTTAGTTATAAAGGAACATGAATAAACAGACATTTTAAAAGAATTAAAAAAAATCTTATACCAAGAGGCTATGATAATTTGAAATCAGAAGGTTTTTTGGGGGAATGCAGTAACATTATTAGATAATGCTGCTTCACATACAAATACAGTTCTTAGCAAATCAGAGGATGTCAACCTTTTAATAAATTCTTTACGTTAAAATGTTCTGGTATGTATTCACATGTTTACATAATTTCCAGCATTTACCTAATTAGTATATGAATTAGTTGCAAAAAATTATTGATAAGGACAATTACTTAGTATGGTTTTGGAAGCAGTTTAGAATTTTAGAGGACATTTATGACGTAGCTTTAGTTTGGAATATGATATGTATGAATATTGATTAGGTCATTGAGGAAAATAAAGATATTTTGATTCTTTACATCGTTGGATTTGATAGATTTTAGTATTCGCTAATGATGTAGTAATTTATTTACTCACATACAAAATCAAGCTTCCAGCTGAAAACAACTTGAAGCAATAAAATTAGTGAGTAGCTTCTCTATGAAACATGTTAATCTGGGTTGAGATGCTAAGCAACTATGACATTTAATATTTGCTTGGGGGAGATAGCAAAAATAATGAGGGGGGAGGAGTTAGTAAAAACTGAGTTAAAAATAAAGCTGAGCTTAAACCTGATGTGATTAATAGCTTATTTCTTAGAGATGTCTGCTATGGCTGTGGGAAAAAAGAGTAAAGCCTTTTTTTGCAGTGTAGTAGTATCTGCTGGAGTATTTAGAAAACAAGACAGTTTGCTGACTAGCTGATGTCACATGGACTTTGTTTGAATATTTGAAGTAAGGAGAGGTCAGTTAAGAGATAGTGATAATGAAATATTTTATTATTTTGGCTATTTTAGAAAGCAATTTGTGATGTGTGTCTGTAAGTTATATTTATGTTATATTTTACGTTCCTCGATGTCCTTGGAATGTTAAATGTTTTCTTTCAAATTGCGGGTAACATTAATATTTCCTTCACATTTTGACTGATTTTTTTGAAGGGTGATTAATTTTGTCTTAACTCTGTTTTGGGGTTATTCTCAGTCTCCTTCCCCTCTTATTCTGGTTGACAATTGACTGTTTTCTCTTTCTCTCTCTTTTTCTCTGATTTTCCCCTTGCCTTGTAGAAAGGAATTAGATGGTTTCCAAAAATGTACATGATTTAAAAAGATATTGTAATAGATACATCAAAGGTGGTGAGCAAATTGGGGGGAGGGAAAACAAAGGTAGGAAAGAGAATATGAAGTCAAGAGTGAGAGCTGTTAAAAGATTATGTTTGTTAAGGTAGGCCATCAGTTTGGCTGTAGGCTTTCCGGCAGCTAGTGCAAAAACGAGATACGCTTTGTTGTTTGAGTTATGGTGTAAACTTAAAAAGTAGTTACTTTGGAGAAGCACAGCTATTCTTGGTTCTGAGAACTGTTTCTCCCATATGTCCTCACAAAGAAGGCCCTGTATAATGTAACTTTAATAGCCATATAGTAAATGCAGCAATATGTGACAGGCTGTTTCTTATATTGTCCTTTAGTGAAAGCATATGGCATAACCAAAGCACAATTTAGTAAAAGCAGTTCTGCAGGGAGTCAAGGGAATGCAGTTGTCTGCTTGTCTTGGCTTAATCAAGGCATAGATTTTATAATACCTACAGTGGAAGTTGATGGTGCATTATCCCGCTTACCCCCTTTTTTGGATTATTGATCACTTTGAGAATCTTTTGAATGCTATACACCCTTTCCTTAGTAAAATGCATGTGACCAGTCTTCATAATTTCTAGTCTAGAAGAGTGTATGCCTTGCATGTACGTTAAGTCTTCATAAATACTGCTTTTAGTAGTCAAAGTTTTTGATAATTGACAAGTATCAGTGAGTTCAAGATTATATTTTTTTGCCTTTCTTTGTGAATGTATCACTTGCATGTGTTCTAGGTTAAGTAAGACCTGTATGTGCTTTAAAAGTAAACCAGCTGTGGGTTGGAATATTATTTTTTTATGAAAGTTGAAGAACCTGGATAAGCCACTCTATTCCTTCAAAAGAAGTAGAGTGAGAGAGAGTACGTAAGGATAGGGCCAAGGTTCTTTAGAAGTTATTTGGGTTGTGTTCTAGAAAGAAAGAAATGCCGTTAAAGCCACCAAAATTTTATTCCTAACAGTCTTAAATTTGATGTTAAAGACCAACCCACCTTGGCCATTTAAAAAACTGCCAACAAATAAAGTAACCATAGATGTTTTGTCTGTGTAATTTAGAGTATACTTCCTGGAAAATGTATGCCTTATTAAGGAGGTTATTTACCTGGAATGTCTGGAACCTACCCTGTTCTGGATTTATAATTAAAAAAAAATTGAGATGTATAAGTCTCAAGAGCACAGAGAATTGATAAAATAAAATTTAAGCGTGTAATATATATTTGCATAAAAAAACTTTAAAACGTGCATCGCCCGGTTAAACATCTAAGTGAGCAAGAATTATCACATTGCAACCAACTAGGTTACCTTAATGTGATTTGTGATGATACATATGGACTAGGACTCTGTTAAAATACATGCCTCCCATTCACAGTCTTGGAGATCATCAGATTGACATGTATCTTGCACTGTAGTGAATTTACTTTCAGGTACTACTGTGATTTGATAAAAGCAAAAGCAAAAACAATGACAATAGCAAACTTTTTAAAAGAACAATTCTGTCATTTTTTGGGTATTTAGATGTTTCCAGTGTTTAGGAAGCTGGACAAATGTTCTGTTGTATATTAGATAAGTGACAAGGCCATTTGCCAAAAATGATGATTTGGATTAAATAAGGCTCTTTTGCATATTTGTTTTTGATTAAAAAGCTGTGGAGTAACACAGGCTTTGAATTTTGATTGTGTTTTTATATACTTGGAACATGACAAACTGGGACGAAAGTGTATCTTTTGGCATTGTGATTTTGTATAGTGGAGCACTAACGTCTTGTTGCATGTCAGAACCTTTGCTTTTATTGTTCTCAATATCTCTATATTTAAAAAGTGTTTCTTTATGTTTTTTTCCTTTAAAAATTGTGTCTTTGTTTCTTTCCTCATATTTGTGCTTGCTTTTTGTATCTCACTTCTGCTTTCTGTGAAACATCTAAGCAAGCAAGAATCATTGCAGTGCGACTAACTTTCACTTTCTAGGGAAGCTCTGGTGCCAATAAACAATAACATTTTAAGGGTATTGATATGAAATGTGATCTTACCAAGAAATATGAATGAATAAAAACAGCAGACATTGAGCTTGACTGAATCCATGTTATGAAACATTTTTGGTATGGAGTTTGATGTTAGGAAAGACATGTTTGTATAACACATTAAAAAAAAAAAAAGGAAAGAAATAAGGGAGCTAGCCAAACATTTTGTTTTTGATGAGGTAAAAGAATTACTTGACATTTGTAAGGGAAAAGTGTACAACAAAGATCTTTTGGCATTGGAATAGCAAAAGAAAGAGGAAAATGAAATGAGAAGAGCTCTGGAAATAGTAAAATAGGCTATTGGAAGCATTTTTAAATGGTAAATATGGATCTGACTCTATACATTTATTATTTGATTTTTTTAAAATGAAACTTTGCATTTTGAAGTAATTGGAAATTCACTTGTAAGAAATTATACAGAAATCCCCTGTACCCTTTACACAGTTTCCTCTACTAGTAGCATCATGAGAAACTGTAGTACAATATATCAGGACTAAGATATTGCCATTGTGACAGTCAAAGTACAGAATATTTTCATCATCACAAGCATCCCTCATGTTGCCCTCTTACAACTACAACTATTTTCCTTCTGTCCCTATCTGCTCTTTAGCCCCTGAAAACCACTAAACTGTTCTCCATTTCTATAATTTTACCATCTCAAGAATGTTACATAAATGGAATCATACAGTATGTAACATTTTGGAATTGGCTTCACTCAATGTAATTTCCTGGAGATTCATCCAAATTGTTGTGGTGTATCAATAGTTTGTTCCTTTTTATTGCAGAATGGTATTCCATGGTATAGCTGTACCACAGTTTTTTAATCATTCACCCATTAAAGGACATCTGGCTTATTTCCGGATTTTGGCTATTAAAATGAAACTGCTATAAATACTTCTGTAAAGGTTTTTGTGTGAACAAACATTTTCACTTCTCTAGGGTATATAGCTAGTGATGGAATTGCTGGGTCATATGGTAACTCTATGTTTAACTTTTTGAAGAACTACTAAACTTGTTTTCTGAAGTGGCGGTACCATTTTACGTTCCCACCAGCAATGTAGGTGGGTTCGTTTTTCCAGATCCTTGCTAGCATTTGGTATCACTATTTTTTATTTTAGCCATTCTGATACAGGTGTAGTAGTATCTTATTGTGGTTTTAACTTTTTTAACTTATTGTGGTTTGTATTTTTCTAACTGCTAATGATGCTGAATATCTTTTCATGTACTTACTTGGCATATGTATATCTTCTTTGTTGAATTGCTTCTTCATGTGTTTTGCCCAGTTTCTAATTGGATTTTTTTAACTGTTGAATTTTGAAAGTTCTTTATATTTCTAGATACTAGTCCTTTATTGGATGTGTGGCTTGTAGACATTTTCTCCCACTCTGTGGCTTATCTTTTCACCCTCTTAACAGAGGTCTGTTACAGATCAGAAGTTTTTTATTTTGATGAAGTCCAAGTTACCAATTTTTCTTTGTATGGAACATGTTTTTGGCGTCAATTCTAAGAACTCTGCCTAGCCCTAGATCTTGAGGATTTTCCCTGGTGATTTTTTTTATCCTAAAAGTTTATAGTTTTACAAAAATGAAAAGTCTGTGATTCATTTTAAAAAAAAATTCATTTATTTAATTTATTTTATTTTTGGCTGCGTTGGGTTTTCGTTGCTGCGAGCGGGCTTTCTCTAGTTGTGGCGAGAGGGGGCTACTCTTCGTTGCGGTGCGCGGGCTTCTCATTGCGGTGGCTTCCTTTGTTGCGGCGCACAGGCTCTAGGCACGCAGGCTTCAATAATTGCAGCACGCAGGCTCGGTAGTTGTGGCTCACGGGCTCTAGAGCGCAGGCTTGGTAGTTGTGGCACATGGGCTTAGTTGCTCCGTGGCATGTGGGATCTTCCCGGACCAGGGCTCAAACCCATGTGCCGTGCATTGGCAGGTGGATTCTTAACCACTGAGCCACCAGGGAAGCCCCTGTGATTCATTTTGAAATGATTTTTGTAATTTTTGTATAAGCAATGAGACTTCAAAATTTCTCCCTCCTTTTTTTTTGGCCTATGGATATCCAATTGTTCCACCACCATTTATTGAAAAGGCTGTTTTTCCTCTAATGAACTGCTTTTGCACCTTCGCCAAAAGCCACTTGGGCTTATTTGTGTTGGTCTGTTCTGGGGTCTCTCTTTTCTGTTGATCTATATGTCTATCCCTCTGCCAGTATCACAGTCTTGATTACTGTAACTATATAGAATAAGTCTTGATAATGGGTAGACTGATTCCTTCCACTTTAATCTTCTTTATCAAAATAGTTTTAGCTCATTTAGTTCCTTTGCCTTTCCATATAAATTTTAGAATAATTTTGTTTATATCTACAAAAGTATCTTGCTGAGATTTTGATAGGAGTTGTATTAAACCTGTATATCAATTTGTAGAGAATTGACTTCTTTACTTCATGAGTCTTCCAGTCACAAATATGGTATGTTTATCAATTTGTTTAGCTCCCTTTTGATCTCTTTTTATCAGCACTGTGCAGTTTTTTGCATACAAACTCAGTCCATATTTTGTTAGATTTACACCTCAGTATTTCTTTTTTAAAAAGTGATTGTAAATGGTACTGTATTTTAAATTTTGGTGTCATTATGTTCATTGCTAATATGTAGAAATACAATTAATTTTTGGATGTCTATCTTGTATCTTCGTAATTTTATTAGTCTAGGACTTTTTTTGTAGATTCCTTGGAGTTTTCTATGTTGATAATAGTGTCATGTGCAATAGGGACAGTTTTAGTTTTTCTTTTCCAATCTGTATGCCTTTTCTTTAACTTTGTTTCACTGGCTAGAACTTTCAGGACTATGTTGAATAAGACTGGAAAATGTGGACATCTTTACCTTGTTCCGAGTCCCAGAGAAAGCATTCAGTCTTTCACCCATTAAGTATAGTGTTAAGTTATAGAATTTTTGCAAATGCTGTTTATCAAGTTGAGGAAGTTTCCTTATATTCCTATTTTCTGAGAGTTTTTATCATGAAAAAGTGTTGAATTTTGTCCAGTGCTTTTCGTGCATTGATTGATATGATCATGTGATTTTTCTTCTTTAGTCGTGTGGATTACATTGATTGATTTTGAATATTGAATGAGCCTGCCTTCCTGGAATAAAGCTAACTTAGTCATTGTGTATATTTCTTTTCATACCTTGAATTCTCCTTGCCCATATTTTCTTAGGGATTTTTGTGTTTATTTTTATGAGGAATATTGTTTTGTAGTTTTATTTATTTATTTGCTTTGTCTGGTTTTGACGTTAGGGTTGCTTCAGAAAAATGAATTGGAAGGTGTTTCCTCCCTCTTCTATTTTTTTCCCTCTTCTATTTTCAAGAAGAGACTTTAGAATTAATTCATAATTAGATTAATTCTGCTTTAAACATTTTGTAGAATTCTCCAATTAAACCATCTAGGCCTGGAGATTTATTTTTTGGGAGATCTTACAAATTCAGTTTCCTTCATAGTTCTGGGGCTATATAAATTACTATTTTCTAGTGGGTGAATTGTGATAATTTGTGATTTTTGAAGAATTGGTTTATTTCATCTAAGTTGTCAAATTTATGTCAAAAGAGTTTATAGTTGTCTTTTATTATCCTTTTTTTTTTTTTTTTTTGCGGTACGCGGGCCTCTCACTGCTGTGGCCTCTCCCGTTTCGGAGCACAGGCTCCGGACGCGCAGACTCAGCGGCCATGGCTCACGGGCCCAGCCGCTCCGCGGCATGTGGGATCCTCCCGGACCGGGGCACGAACCCGTGTCCCCTGCATCGGCAGGCGGACTCTCAACCACTGCGCCACCAGGGAAGCCCTATTATCCTTTTGATGGCTACAGGGTGTGTAGTGATGTCTGTGCTTTCATTCCTTATCTTGATAATTTGTTAGATATCTGTCAATTTTATCAGCATTTTCAAAGAATCAGACTTTTCATTGATTTTATGTATTGTTTTTCTGTTTTCTATTATACTGAATTCTACCCTCATATTTATTATTTCCTTCCTACTGTTTGTTTTTGCTCTGTAGTTTCTTGAGGTGTATGGGGGCTTCAAAGATTGATTTGAGGTTTTTTTCTCTTTTCCAATGCTATAAAATATCTCTAATGCTACATATCTCTATATTTATAATGCTGTAAAATATCTCTAGTGCTATAAATATCTCTCCCAGCACTGATTTACCTGTGTCCTATAAGTTTTGATATGTTGTATTTTCATATTCATTCAGTTCAGTGTATTTTTGGATTTCCCTTTAGATTTCCTGTTTGACCCATGAATTATTTAGAAGTGTGTTGTTTAGTTTCCAAGTGTTTGACTATTTCATGTTATCAATTTCTAGGTTGATTCCATTGTGGTTGGAGAGCATACTGTGTATCATTTCAGTTCTTTTGAATTTGTTGAGGTTTGTGTTATGGCCCACAGTATGGTTTTTCTTGATATATGTTCTGTGGACTCTTGAAAAGTATGTATATTCTGTTGGGTAGAGTGTTTTATGAATGTCGATTAGATTCCCATGGTTGATGGTGTTGTATTTTTTCTGTATCGTTGCTGACTTTCTGTCTCAATTGTTGAAAGAGAGGTGTTGAAGTCTCTTAAGTATAATTGTGGAATTGTCTATTTCTCCTTTCAGATCTGTCCACTTTTGCTTCACATGTTTAGCAGCTCTGTTGTTTGGTACATATACATTTAGAATTGCTATGTCTTCTTAGTGGATTGAGTATTTCATTATATAATGACCTATGTTGTCTCTGGTAATTTGCTATGAAATCTACTTTATCTGATGATAATATAGTTACCCCTGTTTTCCTTTGATTACTGTTTACATGATATATCATTTTCCATTCTTTTATTTTTAACCTGCCTATATCATTATATATTCATTTGAAGTGACTTTCTTGCTCATAGCATACAGGTGTGTTTTTTCATCTATGTTGTCAGTCTCTGTCTGGTGTAATTAGAACATTTGCATTTAATGTAATTATTGATATGCTAAGTTTTAATTCTATTGTTTCATTTGTTGTTTTCTGTTTATTCTCTCTTATGTTTTTCTATTTTCTTTGTCAAAGTAATTCTTTGAATTACTTGAACATTTTTAGAGAATTCCATTTTGATTCATCTAATGTTTTTGAGTGTACCCTTTTTGGTGGTTTCTCTAGCGTTAGCGTTGTTTTTATTTAACTTCCTGCATTTTACTAGTGTCATCATTTTCCACTTTGAGTGAAGTATAGAAAACTTACTCCCCTTGGGACTTCCCTGGTGGCTCAGTGGTTAAGAATCCGCCTCCCAATGCAGGGGACATGGGTTCGAGCCCTGGTCCAGAAAGATCCCACATGCCGTGGAGCAGCTAAGCCTGTGTGCCACAACTACTGAGCCTGCGTGCCACAGCTACTGAAACTCGTGTGCCTAGAGCCTGTGCTCCGCAACAAGAGAAGCCACCACAATAAGAAGCCTGTGCACTGCAATGGAGAGTAGCCCCTGCTCACCGCAACTAGAGAAAGCCTGCGTGCAGCAACGAAGACCCAACACAGCCAAAAATAAATAAATAAATAGATAAAATGTTAATTGTAAAAAAAAAGAAACCTTACCTCCCTTTATATCCCTTTATTTATCCACATTTTTGCTTACTGTGTCCTTTTTTCCTTTCTGATGTTCCAAGCTTTTCTTTTCTATCTGTCTCCTTTTAAAAAAAAAATCATTTCCTTTCCATTTAGAAAACATCCTACAGCCATTCTTTTAGAGTAGGCGTACTGGCAACACATTTTCTTTACATGGGAATGGCTTAGTTTTCCTTTATGTGAGAATGTTTTGATTTCCCCTTCATTCCTAAAGGGTATTTCTCCTGGGTGTAGGATTCTGGTTGAAAAGTGCTGTGCTACTTCTTTTTGGCCTCCATGGTTTCTGATGAGAAATTTGCTGTCATTCAAATTATTTTTTCCTTGTAGGAAAGATGTCATTTTCCTCTGGCTACTTTCAAGATTTTTTCTGTCTTTAGTTTTCAGGAATTTAATTATGATGTGTCTTGGCATGGATTTCTTTGGGTTTTTCCTGTTTGGGATTTGCTGATCTTTTGAATCTGTAGGTTTATATCCTTTGCCAAATTTGGGAAGTTTTTAGCCATTATTTCTTCAAGTACTTTCTTGCCTCACCCTCTTTCTACTCTCCTGGGACTTGGGTAACATGAATGTTAGATTTTTTGTTATAGTCCAACAGCCCTTGAGGCTCTGTTCATTTCTTTCACTTTATTTTCTCATGTTGTTCTGATAATGTAATTTCTCCTGTTCTGTCTTTCATTTCGCTTGAGTTTTTCCTCTGTCCCTTCCACTCTGTTCTTGGGTCCATCCACTGAGTTTTTAATTTCAGTTATTGTATTTTTCAGTTCTGAACTCTACATTTGGTTATCATTTCCTGAATTTCTTTGCTGAGGCTCTTTTTTTGTTTCAAGCACGTTCATAATTGTTTGTTGAATCATTTTTATAATGACGACTTTAAAATCTTCATCAGATAATTCTAACTTCTCTGTTGTCTCAGTCTTGGCACCTAGTGATTATCTTTTTTCATTAGTTTGGCAACTTCTTGGTTCTTGGTATGAAGAATGATTTTTAATTGAAATCTGTACATTTTTGTATTATGTTATGCGACTCTGGCTCTCATTTAAATCTATTCTTTTAGCTGGCTTTCTCTGACACCACTTTGGCAGGAGAAGATGTGGGTTACTGCTTCATTATTGCTTGGCAGAGGTAGGTGTCCACTTGGTGTCTGTTGACACCTGAGAGGGGCCCCTCATTACTGCTGGAGATAGCAGTTCTGATTCCATACTTGGTCTTTGCTGACACCGTGGTGTGGGTTGTAAACATCTGGTGGGGATGCAAGTCCCAGATCGCTTCTTGGCCTTCTCTGACACCCTGACTGAGGTGTTGGGTGCTTTGTTATTACCTGTGAGGGTGGAAGTCTAGGTTTTCTTTCTGCCTGTGGTGATGTGGGTATGGGCGGGGCACAGTCCCCGCTCCCGCCCACTGTGGTGTTTATCTTGAATGGAAGGGTGATTGTATAAATATTTTCTGTCTTAGGCTGCCTTTTTTGTCATCTTTTGACTAGAGAGAGCAAGCTTTTGTTGGGGCTTTTTTTTATTTGCACCTGTTCGTGTTTCTGGGTTGCCAGCCTCTTCAGTTCCAAGTCTGGGATATGAGGCAAAAAGAAAACAGAGGAAACTCACCATTGTGTCATTCTTTTTGTCCTGAGGTCCCAAGCCAGTTAGTTTGCTGCCCTCTTTCCACCTTTCAGACTTTTTAATTTTTGTTTTACATATAATGTCTAGAGTTTTTAGTTATACTTATTGGGAGGAATAGGAAAAACTATGTCGCTGCATCTTCCCAGAAGTGGAAGTCTTATTATAAGCCTTTTAATTTTCAAATTATTTTTCTTTCTATAAGTATGCTGCATGCTTATTAGTAAAAATAAAATCAAGCAGTACAGAAGAGTATAAAGAAGACACAAGTACATATCTGGCAGAAATCTGTTTCTGAGAAATAACCATCATTAACTTTAGGTGATCATCATTCCAGATCAACATCACGTCACACAAATATACAAATAGAAGGATGAGAAGAAGAAAATAATTTTCATGAAAATTGGATATACTATAATGCTATTTCTAATAAAAAGTATTACATTTAATTTTACTTGAAAAGGAAACTGAAATGAAACTTATATAATTATTGAATTTCAGATAAATGTATTTTCATCACAAATAATGTTCCTTTTTAAAAGATCTTTTAAACTTAGAGTAAAAAGTCAGCTTCTATATTTGTGATTAAAAAATTACATTCAATTTTAGGCAGTATTAATTGATTTCCCATTATGGAAGAAAAGGAAAATTAGTCCTTTTTCACAAGAGCTTTATTGAGATATAGTTCACATACTATACAATTTACTCGTTTAAACTGTACAATTCAGTGGTTTTAAATATATTCTCAGGCTACATAATTTCTCCAGAGAAAAATCTCCTGATACCTTTTCAGGTGTTTGGCTGCTGGAATACCCATGTATGGGGTGCATGTGTAGGGGTCTGACTGTTCTGTATTAAGTCTTTCATTTAATCTGTTTGTTTTCAGTGCTTCCATTATTCTTGGCATTCTAAATCCTGACCTTCTCCATGGTTATGGCTGGTACCCAGACTCCCTTTTGGATTTCATTCCCTTGGCAAATACTCTAGGCTCTTTTTTGTACTATTCTGCTTCATCCTTACTGCTTTGGACAGCTTTTCTTCCAGAAATTTGTTGCTATATCTTGTTAGCTACAGGTTCTTTTCTTGTTCTTTTCCTTTAATGGGGTCTCAGAAGGGAGGAAGATAAATGCATGTGGTTGTTTCATCACACTGAAATAGAATTCTGGAAGCCAGAGTTAACTCATGCTGGCTCAAGTTGTTATCCTCTAGGCTGAAGCCAGTATATGTTAAATAGTGGATATTCACTAGAGTTTTAAAAATGAAGGAAAAGTCTAAAGAAGATTTTCCATAGCTACTAACTGCCCTGTCCTGTCCTCCATCCCTCATTTTTCAATATTGTTTTCATACGATGTGGTGACCCTCTCCCATTTATGGAACTCTTTCACTATCTCCTAATTTTCCTTCCACATATTTTCTGTCTTTTTTCCCTCTTCCCTTGTTTTTCACTGCTAGTCATTTCTTATCCAGTGTACCTCAGTTTTCTCTATCCATGATTATCCTGTAGAAGTCTTATTCATATATGTGTCCCAGTGTTCGCATTTCTTCTTTTTCTTTCATATTTTTGAAACAAACTTTTCAAAAGTTTATTGGTTTAAATGGTTTTCCTTTAAACTTTATTATTTCTATTTTATGTGAAATTATTTTGTCATATCTGTGAGTGTGTGACAGTCCCTAGGCAATTCTTTTAAAATTTTCTCTCATTAATTGAGTAACTTTTATGTTCCAGGTACTTTATTTTTAAACTGTAATGGCTTTTTTTTTTTTGCTGCATTGGGTCTTCGTTGGTGCATGCGGGCTTTCTCTAGTTGCGGCAAGTGGGGGCTACTCTTCGTTGCAGTGAGCG
Organism: Delphinus delphis; assembly: GCF_949987515.2. Classification (NCBI taxonomy): domain Eukaryota; kingdom Metazoa; phylum Chordata; class Mammalia; order Artiodactyla; family Delphinidae; genus Delphinus; species Delphinus delphis. The sequence continues at coordinate 28,502,546 of NC_082694.2, forward strand.
GGCTTCTCATTGCAGTGGATTCTCTTGTTGTGGAGCATGGGCTCTAGGCACGTGGGTTTCAGTTGTTGCAGCACGCAGGCTCAGCAGTTGTGGCATGCGGGCCCTAGAGCGTGCGGGCTTCAGTAGTTGTGGTGCATGGGCTCAGTAGTTGTAGCTCATGGGCTCTAGAGCACAGGTTCAGTAATGGTAATGCACAGGCTTAGTTGTTCCGCAGCATGTAGGATCTTCCCGGACCAGGGCTCGAGCCTGTGTCCCCTGCACTGGCAGGCGGATTCTTAACCACCATGCCACCAGGGAAGTCTTGTAATGGCCTTTAAATATTTTACAATTTTATAAGTTTATTATAAAAAAGTAACAATTTAGAAGTATATAAGTAAACTTTCCTCTCTTCCCCATTTTAAAGTTACCCCTTCAAAGCAGTATTAGTAGTTTGATGGGTAGTATTCTAGACTTTTTTCTATGCTTATATAAGCATGTGTATATACATACATTTATATATACATACATAGTCTTATAGTTTTTCTTTTTAGCTGGGAATTACCATATACATTTTGATACACATTTATTTTTTTCTACTTAACAACATATAAATATGTCTGGTATTTTTATGAATTGAAACTTCTGGCTCTACTTTTGTTCTTTTTAATGACTGCAGAATATTCTGTTGTAGGAATTACATACTCCTCTCTTGATGGACATTTAGATGGTCTCCTTTTCCCTCCCCACATTGTTCTTACAGAAAATTTTGTATTCTCATAAATATCTGTTTACATATTGATACTGGTATTTCTGTAGGATAGATTCTTAAATGTGGGCTTGTTGAATATAAGCTTTGTAAATTTAAAACTTTGATAGGTACAGTCAATTCTTGCCCTATTCTTTTTTCTTTCCAAATTAATTTACTGTGGAAAATTTAAAACAAAATTGAGACAATAGTACAATAAATTCCTGTGTAACCTTCTCACAGTCTTAACAGTTATCAACACATAACAATCTTGTTTCATCTAATTCTGTCACTGCCTACCCCTTCTCCCCATGGCAACCTTGGCTAATTTTGAAGTAAATCCTAGACATCATATCAGTTCATCCATAAACATTCAGAATCAGCTGTATTACTTCTGGAAATTATTGCTTTAATTTACAAATATTTGCTTCATACATACGCTCCCAGGAACTTATTTATTAAGTGAATCAAGGACTGCCTGTAGTTGGTCTGAAATTATCCTTTCTGGCAATAATTAGGCAGCAAGGTCAGTTTTCTGAGGTCACACCTAAAACTGTTTAAGCATATAAGATACAGCTTTTGTTTCCATTCTCTTTGGGGGTGGGGATGGGGAAGGAAAGAAACGGGAAGAAAGGCATACATTCAGCTCAACCAAGAGAGTTTTCAAATTTTTAGGGTATAAGACTAAATAACAATAAAAGAAGTCCTTATTTATCTCACTGAAAATTATCATCTGATGTTTCAGAAGACTTTGTCTATAGTTCCCAGCTCCTGTGCCAAATTTTAGGAATAGACTCTAACTACTTTTTTTTTGAGCTCATAAAGTTTTTACCGAGAGTCTTAAGGGTCCATAAAAGCCTCATGCAATTGATATTCTTTCTTATGATTCATTGCATTCATTGAGGATGCTGGCATGTAATTGTAATGAATTATTTAGTATGTATAATGCTAATGGATTATTTAGTAATGTACTGCTTTTTTTTTTTTTCTTTACTGAGGATGATCAAAATGTTGTTCTTTAAAATAGTGACTCAGGCCCTACTGTCCAATCAGAAAGACCATTGTGTGGAGGAGGTAAATTGGCAAAGTGGTTCTTAGATAATTCTGGAGGAAGACAATCTTTCTAAGGCTTTATTTAGCTTGAAGTTTTAAATCAGTTGTACAGTATGGGGGCATGTGACCAGTACTTTGAAGTGGCCTCATTTCAGTACACAAAGTTCTGAGAATTTATAAAGCTGGGAAAACAACCTCCCAAAGGTATACCAGATTTAAACTGTTATTGTCTCCATTATCAAATTTGGACAGCATGACCCAGAATTTGCCCTTGTTAACCAGACTTGTTAAAAAAAAGTCAGAAGTTTATAATAAATTAATTCTTTAAAAAGTTCCCAGGTATCCTTTTTGTGGTTTTATTTCCTATGTCATTACATAAACTTGGTCAGAAGTTTTACATTTTGCTATCTGGCAGTCTTTGACAAAGTAGGAGGACAAATTCCATGTCACTTCCAGTTAGTAGTAGTAGTATTTTTTTGGCCGCACCCTGCGGCATGCGAGATCTTAGTTCCTCAACCAGGGATAGAACCTGCGCCTCCTTCCTTGAGAGTGTGGAGTCTTAACCACTGGACTGCCAGGGAAGTCCCTCAGTCAGTTTTAAATAACCACAGTTTGTTGATCGAAGAAGCAGGGAGAAATTTCTCAAGATACTTGAGGTAGAGTTGTAAAAGTATCATTGCATTACAAGTTGCTAGAAAGACTGTGAAAGACTCACTTGATCCTTTTGGTTTTCCTCAGTTTGCTAGTCTTCTAAGGCCAATCATACATGGAGATGGCTCTGGAATAGCTCTTTTAAGAGTTAAATGAAGAAGAAATGCTCATCTGTCTGGTCTGGAGTAAAGTGGGGCTGCAGAATACTGCAAATTGCTATATACCTGAGCAGATTTACTTCTGGTATTATGGTTTTGCACCATTAGGTTCTGTTCATCATATAAAAAATTTAAAGAATATTTCATTCAAGTTAGTATATTGTCAGTAAAATAGCTAATTGCTAGCAATCAGACCACTCATTTCTCTGTGGCCTTAGGATGGGCTGTATCAGACCTTTGTCTATTGTGGTATTCTTGTTTTTAGAGATATAACAGACAAAATAGGCAGCCAGACCTATTAAAAAAAAAGTAAGTAAAAATTAAATAGACTCAGAAGCAGATGAAGAATATGAATCTGCAGCAGAATTCTCAACTAATTTTGCTTTTCTATGTACTAGAATCCATAGTCTAAGCAGCATCATCCTGTTTGTTGGAAAAGCAAAGCGTCAGAGAACTACCTGCTGTTCTTTATCCGCTTGAGGCTGGAACCCCAGAGCTATATAGTTTTATCATTAGTTACTTGGAAAGATGAGGTTATAGGTTATGTATGTAGTGGGGAGACTCCTGTCAGTCTGTCCTCTGTCAGCTTTATGGTCAGACCTCTTAAAGATTTCTGATTCACTGTGGAGGTTCAGATATGGTCTAAATTAGGCTAATTCTTAAGCGTGTTTGCTTTGCACACTTGTGCAGGTTGTATAGTGCATAGCTGGGCCATATCAATGATGATACCATTTATAGCATATATAATGTAGGTTTATACATTCATTAGGACAGTTTTCCAGCAGATGGCAGGCAAGTATCTTGAAGAGGGGAAAGATACCATATGGACAAATGTAGACCCTATTTTTAAGTATATAAAAATTTCTTGCAAAACTGTAAATGAGAACTCTTTTTTTAAGTTGTATTTATAGATGCAATAATTTTAAGTGCACTGTCCATATATTTAACCCCTCTTTGCTGTATTTATTATTTCTCCCACATTTTCCTTATTTTAATACCGATGGTGTTTTTTTCCCCTCCTTCTGCTGGAGAAATGAGCTCTTAAGTGAATTTACTGTGAAAGTGTTTCAGACTTATTTTTGATGTGTTTAGTTTGTTCATAATTAAGTAACTCTGAAGCCTTAATATGGACGTTCTTGACATTTTGAGATGACTTAATGCTTGGATCCTGTTAATAGCTCCATTGTATGTTGAATAAACCTTATATCTTTGCCAGAGGGCTGGGTATTACTTAGTTGTGATTCTATCAGTGTGTGGTCAGTTAGGATTCCAAGTCCATTTGTTATTGCTTTGAGTTTTCAGAAGGTTGCCCTGGGTAGCACTAGGCTTTTGATAGTATTCACCATCTGGAGCTGTTGTTTCTAATGTTGGGCTTGGAAGTTTTGTTCTGTTTGCAACAGGATTAGTCATAGCTCAGGTGGGATTGCTGCTTCATTTCTGATATTTCGAGTACTTTTCAGGTCTTTATTCCCAAATTTTATCAGCAAGAAGGCTCTCCTGGGGTCTTCCCTGGTGGCGCAGTGGTTGAGAGTCCGCCTGCTGATGCAGGGGACACGGGTTCGTGCCCCGGTCCGGGAAGATCCCACATGCAGCGGAGCGGCTAGGCCCGTGAGCCATGGACGCTGAGCCTGTGCATCCCGAGCCTGTGCTCTGCAACGGGAGAGGCCACAGCAGTGAGAGGCCCGCGTACCGCAAAAAAAAAAAAAAAAAAAAAGAAGGCTCTCCTGATGGAGACATCGCCTCCATTTGTTTGGATTTATGTGGCACTAACAATACCAAGAGGTGTTTAAATTGGCCGTTCAGATTGCCAGGTTTTGAGTTCATCTTAAACACTGGTTCTCAAACTGGAGAATGGATCAGAACCAACTGGATACAGATGTGGGCTCCACCCCTAGATTTTCTAGTTCAGTATGTCTGGAGTGGGGCTTGAGATTTTGCATTTCTAACTAGTTTTAGGTGATGCTGATCAGCTGCTAGTCACTTTGAGAACCACCGCTCTAAGATAAAATTGTCTTATTCTTCTCTAAATTTATAGTACTTAGCATCTGTTATGAAAAGAAATAGGTTCAGGTCTTTGAAAAAAGTATCCAAATCTTAGAATTCTTTCTTTATAAGATGAAAAGGGATTTTTTTCTCTGATTTTGAAAATAATATATGTATATAGTAAAAAATTCAAACTAAAAAGAAACGTTTAAAGATAAAAGTAAAAAAATACTTAAAATCCCATTATCAATACAGTAAACTAATTTTGGTATACTTCATTCCAGATGTTTTTCAATCCATTCATATACATTTATAATCTCACTTAAAATGATTCAGTTTATACCTGGTATTTTGTAATCTATTTCTAAAATTCAGCAATATACATAGACACAGATGTACATCAAATTAGTATTCCATTATATAGATTGCACAATTTATTTAATCAATGATAGTGGTAAACATTTAGATTGTTTCCAATTTTCTAGCAGTTTTAAGTTTTTATATTACATTTTTGTACATATGTCTAATCATCTTATGAATTATAAGAAATGGTATTGCTAGGTCAAAGGAGATGTACATTTAAAATTTTGATATGTATTGCCAAATTGCCCTTCAGTAAGGTAGTGAATTAACACTTCCAACAAGCTTCCACAGGTTTTGCCTGGAAACTGAAATGGTTTTAAAGATAGTAACTTACTTTATTCCATTCTTTGTATGGTAGAAAATGTTTTTTCTAAGATGGACAATGTCTAATTCTAATAGTTCTGGGATTGAGAGTCTTTAGTTTTCTATCCCTTCAAATTTCATCATAGTTCTGATAAGATTACTTAATCTTGGTGAGTGGCAGAACACTGTCCCAGATGTACCTTTATATTCATGATGCCTTTATATTCATCCCCTTCTGGGATGACAACTGCATTATTTGTCCTTCATTCAAGTTTTGTTGAAAGTTTCTGAGAAGGACCTTTATTGCAGGGTAGGGACAGTCAACATGGTGCTTTAGGAATTCATCTGGTGACCAGTTAAACAACTAAAAATATCCTGAAACTTTAGGGTGTAAAAGGAAACCTTTAAAATAAAAGTCAAACCATCTTTACAGTGATGTAAAAAAAAATTTTTTTTGCTAGTTGTCTATTTTTTGACCATGTATTCCTATCAGTAAACAATGAGCACACTTACCCTCTTTAAGTATATTTATTTATAAATTATATGCAAGTACTAAAATATTGTATGTATATATTTTGTAAAACATACACAGAAAAATAGAAATTTAAAAGAATGAGATTAGGATATTGATAGTAAGGATGCTAATGTTTTTTTTCTGTACTTCTATAGAAACTGCTGCTCTATGCAGGGTTTATTTCTTAAGCATCATTTTCTACAGAGAACAAGGGGCTTCCTGATTTGAGGCATATACCTGAACTGAATTTTTATACCTATCATAGTCCTACCAAGCCCAAATACCTATTTTGATATTTTATTCCTGAACCTTATAATGCAATTTATGTTTCTTTAGCTACTTCTGAAAAACTGCAGTTACTTGTAATCACCACAGTGGAGAATGAGAAGGAAGAGGATTTTATTTGTTCCGTTAGGTAGACGGATTTAAAGTCTTTGATAAAGCATATGTTACTTTTTTTTGTTTGTTTTTGGTACGCAGGCCTCTTACTGTTGTGGCCTCTCCCGTTGCGGAGCACAGGCTCCGGATGCGCAGGCGCAGTGGCCATGGCTCATGGGCCCAGCCGCTCTGCGGCATGTGGGATCTTCCCAGACCAGGGCACGAACCCGTGTCCCCTGCATCGGTAGGCGGACTCTCAACCACTGCGCCACCAGGGAAGCCCAGAGCATATGTTACTTTGACTTTAGATCCAGTTCTATTCAAAACCATAGAGTTTATAAAAGTATTGTAGAAATCATCTCTTCTCATTTCTCTTTATTACCTGAGTTTTAGTGTGGTGGTTTAGAACCCAGTCCCAGACTCTGGAGTTAGACTAGTTGGATTCCATTTCTAGCTCTGTTGCTTATTCACTGTGTGATCTTGGGTGAGTTACTTTCCCTTTTTGTGCCTTACTTTCTTTACCTGTAAAATGGGGCTGTAAGAGCATTCATCTTATGAGGGCTATTGTGAGAAATAATGTCTATCTTGTAGTCAGGGCTTCTATTAAATGTTTGCTATTGTTACTACTATTGATTCATTGTTATTAAATTAACTTCAAAGTAATATGAAAAGGAATATTTAACTTAAAATTAAAACTTGACAAATTCACTTATAAATATCCCACCAGATATTTTGGTATTTTATGACAGGCAGAATGGCATATCTTTCTGGAATTCTGCTTGGGTTTGAACCCTGGCTTTATTACTTACTAGCTATATCACCTTGGTCAAATCAACTTGTGTTTGCCTCTGGTTATTTATCATTTAAGTGAGTGATAATAATAGTGCCTTCAAGTTGTCATAAGAATTAAATGAACTGTTACACGTATAGAGGTTAGAAGAATGCCTGGGTATGATAAGAGATCAATGAAATCTATATATTTTATTCTTTACAGTTACTTGAAAGCATATTTGTAAATTTCAATTTTTTTTTTTTTTTTTTTTTGCGGTACATGGGCCTCTCACTGTTGTGGCCTCTCCCGTTGTGGAGCACAGGCTCCAGACGCGCAGGCTCAGCGGCCATGGCTCACGGGCCCAGCCACCCCATGGCATGTGGGATCTTCCCAGACCGGGGCACAAACCCGTGTCCCCTGCATCGGCAGGCGGACTCTCAACCACTGCGCCACCAGGGAAGCCCTGTAAATTTTAATTTTTAAAGCAAATTATTTCGTAAATTCTTTTAATGTTTTTATTTTGTTATATTTACAATTTTTAATGTCTACGTAGTATTCTATAATTTTGAGATACTATGAACCCTAAACAATAATTATTTTGCTTCTTTGTTAGATGTAAGTTTTTTTTTTTTAAATTTATTTATTTGTTTTTATTTATTTTTGGCTGTGTTGGGTCTTCGTTTTTGTGCGAGGGCTTTCTCTAGTTGCGGCGAGCAGGGGCCACTCTTCATCGCAGTGCGTGGGCCTCTCACTGTCGCGGCCTCTCTTGTTGTGGAGCACAGGCTCCAGACGCGCAGGCTCAGCAGTTGTGGCTCACGGGCCCAGTTGCCCTGTGGCATGTGGGATCCTCCCAGACCAGGTCTCGAACCTGCGTCCCCTCCATTGGCAGGCAGACTCTCAACCACTGCGCCACCAGGGAAGCCCAGTTGTTTTGTTTTGCTTGTCCCATTTCTTCAAAAAGAAAAAATTCTTTGTTTTTTGCTGTGCCACGTGGCTTGCAGGATCTTAGTTCACTGACCAGGGATTGAACCCATGCCCCCTGCAGTAGAAGCGCGGAGTTCGGAGTTCTAATCACTGGACCACCAGGGAATTCCCAAGATTATTCTTCTTGTAAACATTTCAAAAATAGTTTATTTTAGACTTCCCTGGTGGCACAGGGGTTAAGAATCTGCCTGCCAATACAGGGAACACGGGTTCGATCCCTGGTCCAGGAAAATCCCACATGCCACGGAGCAACTAAGTCCGTGCACCACAGCTACTGAGCCTGCGTTGTAGAGCCCGTGAGGCACGTCTACTGAGCCCACGCACCACAACTACTGAAGCCTGCGCACACTGGGGCTCGTGTGCTGCAACTACGGGGCTTGCGTACTGCAACTACTGAGCCCGTGTGCTGCAACTACTGAAGCCCACGCACCTAGAGCCCATGCTCCGCAACAAGAGAAGCCACTGCAATGAGAAGCCCGCGCATTGCAACGAAGAGTAGCTCCCGCTTGCCACAACTAGAGGAAGCCCATGCACATCAACGAAGACCCAAAGCAGCCAAAAAAACAACAAAAGAAGTTTCTTTTACATACATTTTGACATTAAAATGCAATTTTAAACCTTAATTTAGAACACATTTCAAATGATATTGAATGTTAGGCCAAATGACTACATAAAATAATACTTGGAAATAAATTCATTGCTGTTTTTATATTACTGTCAACTTTTTCTCATTTACCTAGTTGCATAGGCTTTTATGGCAACATTTCATTCTTTTTTTATGGCTGAGTAGTATCCTATTGTATATATATGCCACATCTTCTTTATCCATTCATCTGTTGATGGACACTTAGGTTGCTTCCATATCTTGGCAATCGTAAGTACAGTAAGTCCCCTACATAAAAATGAGTTCTGCTCCAAGAGCCTGTTTGTAAGTCCAGTTTGTTTATAAGTCCAACAAAGTTAGCCTAGGTACCCAACTAACACAATAGGCTATATAGTACTGTACTGTAATAGGTTTATAATACTTTTCACACAAATAATACATTAAAAAAACAAAAAATAAAGAAAACATTTTTAATCTTACAGCACAGTACCTTGAAAAGTACAGTAGTACAGTACAACAGCTGGCATACGGGGCTGGCATCAAGTGAACAGGCAAGAAGAGTTACTGACTGGAGGAGGGAGAGGAGGGGGGAGATGGTAGAGCTGAAGGATCATCAGCAATAGACAGAGGGCAAGCTGCAATTTCACTCACGCCTTACGTTGATGGCACAGGTTCTGGTTCCTTGCTGAATTCAGTTCTATCTGCCCTCTTGAAAAAATGATCTAGTGATATCTGGGTAGTAACTGTTTTTTTCTTGTCATAGATGACATGGTAGCACTGGATTGCATTCTGAACGGCTGCTGCAACCTTTGTGTACTGTTCTACGTTCAGGTCCTGTGCCTCAAAAACTAACAGTGCCTCCTCAAATAGAACTAACTTAGTGATTGGACATGCGAACACACGTTCGTGTCTTTGAAAGTTCACAACTTGAAGGTTCCTATGTAGGGGACTTATTGTAATGCTGCTATGAACATTAGGGTGCATGTATCTTTTCGAATTAGTGTTTTTGTTTTTTTCAGATATATACTCAGGAGTGGAGTTGTTGGGTCGTATGGTAGTTCTATTTTTAGTTTTTTGAGCAACCTCCATACTGTTTTCCCTAGTGGTTGAACCAATTTACATTCCTACCAACAGTGTACAAGGGTTCCTTTTTCTTCAAATTCTCGCCAACATTTGTTATTTGTAGCACGTTGTTATTTTAAGTCAACGTGCTACAGATCTGAGTTTAACTTTTTAAAAGTTAAAAGTATTCAATTTTTATATGCTTTTTTTCTTTTGAATGTATGTAAGGTGAATTGATTCATAAATTAAATTTGTGATAAAGTTAAGAATCGTAAAAATCATATATACTTATTTTTCTTTGTTCCATAGAGTTACACAAAATGGGATTCTAATCTTTTATGTTTGTCTTTTCCAACAGGTAAATTTTTGGGGTGGAAAATGGCAAAGTTTACTAAGTTTACATCTCTAGAAGTGTTCTTTTAAATTTAATTGTTTGGTTTATAAATGTTTCTTAAATGTCTACTCTGTCAATTACTGTTAGTCCCAAGGGACATGAAGATAAAAATTAGAGAACATAGTTTATTGGGAATATCTTTGGCAGATTCTTAAGTTGAAAAATTACGTTTGAGTAATTTTTTTATAATGTCAGAATTTTTTTTCATGGAAAACAACTGTTCACAAAATATAAATATGGGAAGTAAAATTAGTTTTATCATCCTTTTTGTGGTTAGTTTTTTTCTGTTGGGGTGGGGATAAGGACGAAACAAAATTCTCCATATGCTGAAAATTAACTGAAGCTGGATGATAGGTACATGGTGAGAGATTCAGTTAATCTAGAACTTGGATCAAATGAAATATTGTTTTGACAGATATAGTATTTTGATCCAGTTTAGTATGTCTAGAAAATGTATTGGTCTAATTTGTGGTAAATTTATTCTTTGTGATTTAGCATTTGACTCAGTTTGTGTTTTGGTAAAATTAATATTTAGTTCTGAATTAACTGAATAATGAGATGAGAAAATAGATTATTAAAAATGAACATGGAAATAATATGTTACTTAACATTAAGCATGTTTTCCTTTTTCTTTTCAATACACAGAATATATTAAGAATTCTTCTGGTGTTTTCTATTGGCAAAGTATATTGTTTTAGCTATACTTTGTATAGCCTTGAGTTTATGATAATTTTTCCTAGTGGTGCTATGTTGGAATGACTCCTTGAGAGAGTTCTTAAATTTCTGTTTTATAACTTAGTCTTTTCCCTCCAAATTCATCTCAAACTTAGTCCCGCCTCCTCCTCTAATAAAATATTCAAATTCTAGACCATTTACCCTTCCTCTGCTTTTGTATTCTTCTATATAGAGACCTTCTCTTATCTTTTGTCTATTACCCACATTGAGCTAAACAATTTTGGGAAGTTCTTTATGTCTAGCTAGAGTTTCTTCCTTTAATGAGGGAATCAGAGAAAAAAGGGACATTTTTGTCAGGACCAGGTATAGCAAGAAACTGAGATATATAAACAGCTCTTCCCTTGTCCCTTCAGATAAACCACCCTTGCTGAGGAAGAGAACCAGACTAATGCTGCTTGATTAGTATGGGAAAGGATGTACCAAAGAAAATGATGGAGTGATCAGTGGTGCTGGTGGCGTCAGGCATGATGATACCAGTTTTGGGATTTCCAGAGGAAGCCATTCCTTTGACTCAGTTCATTCCTCCCATTGTTTATGTCTAAAGTCCCCTCCTACAATTAATTTATCCTCCCAGAAGCTTAATTTATCTACTCTATACCTCTTCTCCTTAGAAGTACTGTAGCCTGAGGTATATTTATACATTATTAGACATGCTTTTTTGGGAAGTTTACTCTGCAGTGTAGCCTTATTCCCTTTTGGTAAATTATCTCCTCTTTATGGGTGCTCTCCTCCTGTGGTCTAAGTGAAATTGCTTCTGGTTGCAAATTGAGCTAGTTGTGTCCTCTGGCAATAAGAGACCAGTGGGGATGCCTGGGAGACTTCTTCCTCCAAATCTTGACCACGTAGAGTAGCATAGGGATTGTCCTGGTAGAAGGCCTATATGTACTGGTAGGGGAAGGAAGAGGAATACAGAGACATGAAAGTAGGGGTGAAGAGAGAGATTCATTTGTTAAACAAATAATTATTTAGTGCCTAATATGTGTTCAGGATGGAGAGATGAATAAAATAGGTCCCTGTTCTTGAAGAGCACATTGTCTAGTGGGGAAGAGGATTATGTAAACATCTAATTATGATATAAGTATATGTATTTATAAGGGAAGACAGATAAAATAGTAATTAATTCTTTGAAGGAGAGGTACTTTTTGAGCTGCACCTGATATAATGAACTCAAATTATTTTTAAATAAGGAAGCATATTAATTTCCTATGGCTGCTGTAACAAATTACCACAAATTTAAAACAGCACACGTTTATTATCTTATAGTTCTGTAGTTCAGAAGTGTGACATGAGTCTCACTGAGCTAAAATCAAGGTGTCAGCAGTTCCTTTCTGGGGGCTCCAGGGGAGAATTCGTTTCCTTGCCTTTTCCTTCTTTTGGAGGCCATCTACATTCCCTGGCTTGTGGCCCCCTTCCTCTGTATTCAAAGTCAGCAACAGAGCCCCTCTCTCTGACCCTGCTTCCATCCTCATACCTCTCTCTCAGAGTCTCATCTTCTTTCTCCCTCTTCCACTTTTCAAAACCCTTATAATTACTTTGGGTCCACCTGGATAATACAGGTTAATCACCCTATCTCACAGCTGACTATCAACTTCAATTCCTCCTTAGTTCCCTTTTGACATGTAGCCTAGTGTATTCATGGGCCTCTTTGGGGGGGCCATTACACTGCTTACCACAGGAAAGGATAGTTTTTTTTTTTTTTTTTTTTTGTGGTACACGGGCCTCTCACCACTGTGGCCTCTCCCGTTGTGGAGCACAGGCTCCGGACGCGCAGGCTCAGTGGCCACGGCTCACGGGCCCAGCCGCTCCGCGGCATATGGGATCTTCCCGGACCAGGGCACGAACCTGTGTCCCCTGCATCGGCAGGCAGACTCTCAACCGCTGCGCCACCAGGGAAGCCCGGAAAGGATAGTTTTTATGTCATTCCTCTGTTTAAAAACTTGGTTACCTTATTGCTAACAAAAGAGATTTTTTTGGGGGGGCAGAATCCAAATGTGATGAAATGTATGATTCCTTTCACTATAATAATGATCACGTAGAAATTTTGTAATAGTTTTGGGATGGCCTCTTAGAGGGCTAGTTTGGCTTTGAAGGCCTTTTCAGTCTAGCCCTAGTCTAACTCTAGCTCTCCCCTTCCTCTGACCCTATCTCCCAACCCAAGTAATCTTTCTAGCTTAGTGCTTCTCAAACCTGGCTGTACCTCAGAAACATCTGTGAAATGGTATAAAATTATATATCCAAGACTCAGTCCCTTTCCAGCCAGGGTTGAGAATCACTGATTCAGCCGCACTAGATTGTTATTCCTGGAGGATTTCATCTTTTTCCTTTATTCCCCTCACCTCCACTGGATAAACTCCCAGTATTTTTTCGAGGCCCAAGTGAGATGGCGCCTCTTCTGTGATGTTTCCCTTACTTAGTTCCTATTAGAACTTCTCTTATTTCTTTTCACTTAGATTTCACACTTTTTATTATTTGTTATAGCAATTAGCTCATTATGGTTAGTTCACATTTGTTTCCTGAGCAGGTTATGAATTCCTTGTTTCTAGCACCTACTACAGTAAATGAGTCATGTTAGGTGCTCAGTGTTTATTTTGATCATTTGTCAAATAAAAGTCACTGAACTCATTCATCTGCTTATGTTTAGGTCATAACATAGCAGTACCTTCTCTAGGAAGTGAATAAAGGAAAGAGATTTATAAAGTGGTAGGAAATGATTAAATTGTTTTTGATTATTGGTGTACTTTAAATGAATAAACTTTCTTTTTCTGTTTGTAGCTCCGCATCTCATCAAAGTATCTGGGTGACATTCACCAAATTTCAAAATTACCTTTGGTATTGTTTGACATTGACTTTGGGGAGCTCTGGAGGGAGGATCACCTGAAAACTAGATAATCATTGCAGAGCAGCTGATACTGAGTTAGGTTAAGAGGCCCATGTGACTGCCAGTTTGGAGAGTCATGTCATACATATTTAAGATGCCATACACAGAGAAACAATAGTTTCAAATATGAGCTCCAAATCAAAGGTCAAATGATGGGTTATCTATGTTTTACCAGAATTTAGCTGCTCCTAACAAGGGTGGATGTATATAGCATGAGAAAGGATTTCTCTGTTTATATCACGGCTAATGAGTATACTGAGCAACATGGCAGTGGTCAGTGGGAGGGCAATTAGTTGTTCATAAATTAGTATTCATCTCTCATCTGTAATACCAAGGAACACCTCCCTTTTGGAGTGAGATTTAGAGTAGTTTCTGCTGGTACACCATGGCTCCAGTGAAGAGACTGAGGCTGAATTTAGTTTTCTCAGTGTTCCTTCTCTTCCATTTTATTAATATGCCTTACATACTATCTACCAACTTTTTGTCCATGTCATATTTGTTGTTCTAGGTACAAATTATTCAGGCATCTTGTTTTCTAGTGTACCTTTTTGTTTCTAGTAGATCTTTATCTTCCCAGTGGCAAAAGGGGCTCATCTCCCAGTTGAATTATCCGCCTTTAAAATAGTTTTTCCTGATGCTCTACCTAATGACTTCCTCTTACATCTCATTGGCTTGTTTGTAAGGGTTGTCCTTTCAACCATTTTCCACCTCAAAACCATACCTACTCTTCAAGGCCCACTTCAGGTGTGTCATCTCTTTTTTCCTGACTCCTTTAGGTAGTTAAGTAGTTCATTTTCTTTGCTTCTAAAGAACATTGTTCATATCTCTGTTGTGGAATTTATAACATTATTCTAACCCGTCAATTCTTTCTTCCCTTCAAGACTAAACATTTTACCCTTCTGTGAGTTTTATATTTGGAACCAATGCATCATAGTAATATGTGGGATGGGTGAGGAGTAAACCTTTATTTTCTAAGGTTACTGTATTATAAATGTAGCCTGTTATTAGGCAGATCAGTTTTAGGAAATAGCATATATGGGTGTTAGGGTCTGAGTTGGATTCTTGAGAAACAGTATGCCCATTTACTATTTGGAAAGTTTTTGTGTGTTCTTTGTGTACTCTTTGTGTAGGTATGTGTCTGTTTGAAGGTCACTGCATAAAAGAAAATCTTTTGCATTTACATCAGGTTACATGTCAAGGAAATGGTTGCAGCATCAATGTATATAATAACTAAAACATGGAAATGATTCAGATGTACAAAAACAATAGAGTTGTTTGGTAGAACATTATATAGTAATGAAAATTGATGACTCACAGGTAAGGTAGAACAACATGGATTCAGCTTATTATTTATGTAATATTGAAAGAAGTGGCACAAAAGAATAGTCTTATATGCCATTTGCATAATATTCAAGAATAAGCAAAACTAACCAATATTGTTTATAGTGCATATGTATATGGTAAAATATAAAGGAAAACAAGGAAATGATTATCACAAACTCAGGGTAATGGTTACCTTCGGGGCAAGGAATGTGAGGTAGTGATTAGGGAGGGATTCTCAGTAGGGCAAAAGTAATGATTCTAGTGACCAAGTGAATTGGGGCAAATTATCTAACCTTTTAACCTCAGTTTCTTTAACTGTAAACTGGAATAATATAACTACTTTATGAAAGTTGCAAGGATTAAGAGAGATAAACTATATAAAGCAGTTAGCTCAGTGTCTGGCTAATAGTTAACAGTAAGTAAATGATAATATTTTCCTTATTATATTTCTCTCACCATGACTTGAAGTAGATGCTATAGGCTTTTGGTAGGGAGGATAAAGTTCAAAAAAAGTGGATGGAATTGAAATAAGAAAATCTAGAAATAATGATAAGGACAAGGAAACTACATTTAGGTGCTACTGCTGCTTTGTGTCATATGTCTTGCTAGTTGGGTACATTATTTAATCTTCAAAATAATCCTGAGACCAAAGATTCAGTTTTAACAGCCACAGTTAACCCATATCTTGTGGCTTTAGGTGTCATTATTACCAGTTTATGTCAGATTGGTTAGGTAACTTTCTCAGGGTTCTACAACTAATAAGTGGTAGAGCTGGGATTTGAATCAAGATTTTTTTCCACTGTGCTGTTATTAATGATTAAATTTGACTTGAAAGTTGCCAGAAAATAGTTGGTAGTCTACATTCATTGTACATGTAAATGCTCGCCAAAGTATTTAATGGAGATATATCCTGAGAAAGTTCTATTGAAGAACATTAGATTATATCCGTTTCCAGGGAGGGACTCCATTTTTCTATGGCTATGTGGCAGAGTCTGGTTAAACTACTGTAGTTTATTCTGGGCCTCCAGGATTAATTCTCATTTAACAGGGTCCATTCTGGAATGCCAAAACTGGGATTTGAGGAAATTATTTGGAATTTTCAGTGAGTTCAGGATTACAAAGCAAAAACTTACAGGGTTGGTTGCTGAAGACCGTCTCATGTTGAATTATTGTGTGCCTCACTGTCTTAGGTGTTTACTGCAGTGAAGCCAGATGTGATGCTGTGCAATCAGATTTACAGTATACTCCAAGGATTGAAAAGATGACTTCATCAAGAAT
The DNA here is from genome assembly GCF_949987515.2 of Delphinus delphis. Lineage (NCBI taxonomy): Eukaryota > Metazoa > Chordata > Mammalia > Artiodactyla > Delphinidae > Delphinus > Delphinus delphis. The sequence continues at coordinate 28,518,703 of NC_082694.2, forward strand.
TGCTTATCCTCCACTATGTACATATCCTTTGAGTATTGACTCCTTCCCAGCTGTGTTTGTTCTCTCATCATTATTATTTCTTAATAAGCATTTATTTAGCCCTTGGTTTTAAATTTATTTTTAATTGGCCTATTTTCAGTTCAGAAAGTATGGTTAGTATTGCTTTCAATTTAAGCAGACAGATAAAGTGGCTTTTAAAAACCACCCAGAGAGGTTGCAGTGATATCAATATGTACATCCCCAGCTCCAGATTGCTTTTAGTGCCAATAGTAATCCTCTGATTTTCTAGACTCTTATTTTGTTTTCTACTGAGAAGTTTTGGATTAAAATGAGCCACTTTTGTCTTGCCTCCTACATTACTTAAGAAAGGAGCTATGAGCAGTTTGTTCCCTATATTCAGCTTAAAGAATTCGGGAGACCAGAGTAAGCTGAAAGCATAGCTTTTGGTGGGACTGCTTTGGGTCCCAGAAACTATTTGACAGACCTTTTTAAAAAAAATTTCTTTATTTATTTTTGGCTGTGTTGGGTCTTTTTTTTTTTTTTTAAACATCTTTATTGGAGTATAATTGCTTTACAATTGTGTGTTAGTTTCTGCTTTATAACAAAGTGAATCAGCTGTACATATACGTATATCCCCATATCTCCTCCCTCTTGTGTCTCCCTCCCACCCTCCATATCCCACACCTCTAGGTGGTCACAAAGCACCGAGGTGATCTCCCTGTGCTATGCGGCTGCTTCCCACTATCTATTTTACATTTGGTAGTATGTATCAGTCCATGCCACTCTCTCACTTCGTCCCAGCTTACCCTTCTCCCTCCCCGTGTCCTCAAGTCCATTCTCTACATCTTTGTCATTATTCCTGTCCTGCCCGGTAGGTTCTTTATAACCATTTTCTTTGTTTTTAGATTTAATTTATTTTTTTATTTTTTAGTGAATAGGCCCCCAAAATCTCTCTTTTTATTTGGAAATCAAGTTGAACAAATGTTTTTGAAATACTTTTCAAATACTCTAAGGTACCTAATACTGTTTTTTCCCTTATATTTAATTTTATTATTTTTTTATATGGCAGGTTCTTATTAGTCATCCATTTAATACACATCAGTGTATACATGTCAATCCCAATCTCCCAATTCATCACACACACCCCGCCCCCCCCCGCTTTCCCCCCTTGGTGTCCATACGTTTTTTCTCTACATCTGTGTTGCAATTTCTGCCCTGCAAACCAGTTCATCTGTACCATTTCCTAGATTCCATATATATGTGTTAGCATATGGTATTTGTTTTTCTCTTTCTGACTTACTTCACTCTGTATGACAGATTCTAAGTCCATCCACCTCACTATAAATAACTCAGTTTCGTTTCTTTATATGGCTGAGTAATATTCCATTGTATATATGTACCACATCTTCTTTATCCATTCATCTGTCGATGGACACTTAGGTTGCTTCCATGTCCTGGCTATTGTACATAGAGCTGCAATGAACATTGTGGTACATGACTCTTTTTGAATTATGGTTTTCTCAGGGTATATGCCCAGTTGTCGGATTGCTGGGTCATATGATAATTCTGTTTTTAGTTTTTTAAGGAACCTCCATACTGTTCTCCATAGTGGCTGTATCAATTTACATTCCCACCAACAGTGCAAGAGGGTTCCCTTTTCTCCACACCCTCTCCAGCACTGGTTGTTTGTAGATTTTCTAATGATGCCCATTCTAACTGGTGTGAGCTGATACCTCATTGTAGTTTTGATTTGCATTTCTCTAATAATTAGTGATGTTGAGCAGCTTTTCATGTGCTGCTTGGCCATCTGTATGTCTTCTTTGGAGAAATGTCTGTTTAGGTCTTCTGCCCATTTTTGGATTGGGTTGTTTGTTTTTTTAATATTGAGCTGCATGAGCTATTTATATACTTTGGAGGTTAATCCTTTGTCCGTTGATTTGTTTGCAAATATTTTCTTCCATTCCGAGGGTTGTCTTTCGTCTTGTTTGTAGTTTCTTTTGCTGTGCAAAAACTTTTAAGTGTCATTAGGTCCCATTTGTTTATTTTTGTTTTTATGTCCATTACTCTAGGAGATGGATCAAAAAAGATCTTGCTGTGATTTATGTCAAAGAGTGTTCTTTCTATGTTTTCCTCTAAGAGTTTTATAGTGTCCGATCGTACATTTAGGTCTTTAATCCATTTTGAGTTTATTTTTGTGTATGGTGTTAGGGAGTATTCTAATTTCATTCTTTTACAAGTAGCTGTCCAGTTCTCCCAGCACCACTTATTGGAGAGACTGTCTTTTCTCCATTGTATATCTTTGCCTCCTTTGTCATAGATTAGTTGACCATAGGTGCGTGGGTTTATCTCTGGGCTTTCTATCCTGTTCCATTGATCTATATTTCTGTTTTTGTGCCAGTAACATATTGTCTTGATTACTGTAGTTTTGTAGTATAGTCTGAAGTCCGGGAGCCTGATTCCTCCAGCTCTGTTATTTTCCCTCAAGACTGCTTTGGCTATTCAGGGTCTTTTGTGCGTCCATACAAATTTTAAGATTTTTTTGTTCTAGTTCTGTAAAAACTGCCATTGGTAATTTGATAGGGATTGAACTGAATCTGTAGGTTGCTTTGAGTAGTATAGTCATTTCCACAATATTGATTCTTCCAATCCAAGAAAATGGTATATCTCTCCATCTATTTGTGTCATCTTTAATTTCTTTCATCAGTGTCTTATAATTTTCTGCATACAGGTCTTTTGTCTCCCTAGGTAGGTTTATTCCTAGGTATTTTATTCTTTTGGTTGCAGTGGTAAATGGGAGTGTTTCCTTAATTTCTTTTTCAGATTTTTCATCATTAGTGTACAGGAATGCAAGAGATTTCTGTGCATTAATTTTGTATCCTGCAACTTTACCAAATTCATTGATTAGCTCTAGTAGTTTCCTGATGGCATCTTTAGGATTCTCTACATATAGTATCATGTCATCTGCAAACAGTGACAGTTTTACTACTTCTTTTCCAATTTGTATTCCTTTTATTTCTTTTTCTTCTCTGATTGCTGTGGCTAGGACTTCCAAAACTATGTTGAATAATAGTGGTGAGAGTGGGCAACCTTGTCTTGTTCCTGATCTTAGTGGAAATGGTTTCAGGTTTTCACCATTGAGGACGATGTTGGCTGTGGGTTTGTCATATATGGCCTTCATTATGTTGAGGTAAGTTCCTCTATGCCTACTTTCTGCAGGGTTTTTATCATAAATGGGTGTGAATTTTGTCAAAAGCTTTCTCTTCATCTATTGAAATGATCGTATGGTTTTTGTCCATCAATTTGTTAATATGGTGTATTACGCTGATTGATTTGCGTGTATTGAAGAATCCTTTCATTCCTGGAATAAACCCCACTTGATCATGGTGTATGATCCTTTTAATGTGCTGCTGGATTCTGTTTGCTAGTATTTTGTTGAGGATTTTTATATGTGTGTTCATCAGTGATATTGGCCTGTAGTTTTCTTTCTTTGTGACATCTTTGTCTGGCTTTGGTATCAGGGTGATGGTGCCTTCGTAGAATGTGTTTGGGAGTGTTCCTCCCTCTGCTGTATTTTGGAAGAGTTTGAGATGAATAGGTGTTAGCTCTTCTCTAAATGTTTAATAGAATTCGCCTGTGAAGCCATCTGGTCCTGGGCTTTTGTTTGTTGGAAGATTTTTAATTACAGTCTCAAGTTCAGTGCTTGTGATTGGTCTGTTTATATTTTCTGTTTCTTCCTGGTTCAGTCGCGGAAGGTTGTGCTTTTCTAAAAATGTTTCCATTTCTTCCAGGTTGTCCATATTATTGGCATAGAGTTGCTTGTAGTAATCTCTCATGATCCTTTGTATTTCTGCAGTGTCCATTGTTACTTTTCCTTTTTCATTTCTAATTCTATTGATTTGAGTCTTCTCCCTTTTTTCATGATGAGTCTGGCTAATGGTCTGGCTAATCAATTTTGTTTATCTTCTCAAAGAACCAGCTTTTAGTTTTATTGATCTTTGCTATTTCCTTCATTTCTGTTTCATTTATTTCTGCTCTGATCTTTATGATTTCTTTCCTTCTGCTAACTTTGGTTTTTTTTTTTTGTTTGTTTTGTTTTTCTTTCTCTAATTGCTTTAGGTGTAAGGTTAGGTTGTTTATTTGAGATGTTTTTTGTTTCTTGAGGTAGGATTGGATTGCTTTAAACTTCCCTCTCAGAACTGCTTTTCCTGCATCCTGTAAGTTTTGTGTTTTCATTGTCATTTGTTTCTAGGTATTTTTTTGACTTCCTCTTTGATTTCTTCAGTGATCTCTTGGTCATTAAGTAGTGGATTGTTTACCTCCATGTGTTTGTAGTTTGTACAGATGTTTTTCCTGTGATTGATATCTAGTCTCATAGCGTTTTGGTCAGAAAAGATGCTTGATACGATTTCAGTGTTCTTAAATTTACCAAGGCTTGATTTGTGACTCCAGATATGATCTATCCTGGAGAATGTTCCATGAGCACTTGAGAAGAAAGTGTATTCTGTTGTTTTTGGATGGAATGTCCTATAAATATCAATTAAGTCCATCTTGCTTAATGTGTCATTTAAAGCTTTTGTTTCCTTATTTATTTTCATTTTGGATGATCTGTCCATTGGTGAAAGTGGGGTGTTAAAGTCCCCTACTACGATTGTATTACTGTCGATTTCCCCTTTTATGGCTGTTAGCATTTGACTTATGTATTGAGGTGCTCCTACGTTCGTTGTGTAAATACTTAAAATTGTTATATCTTCTTTGATTGGTTCTTTGATCGTTATGTAGTGTCCTTCTTTGTCTCTTGTAATAGTCTTTATTTTAAAGTCTGTTTTGTCTGATATGAGAATTCCTACTCCAGCTTTCTTTTGCTTTTCATTTGCATGGAGTATCTTTTTCCATCGCCACACTTTCAGTCTGTATGGGTCCCTAGGTCTGAAGTGGGTCTGTTGTAGACAGCATATATACAGGCCTTGTTTCTGTATCCATTCAGCCAGGCTGTCTTTTGGTTGGAGCATTTAATCTATTTACATTTAAGGTAATTATCGATATGTATGTTCCTATTACCAGTTTCTTAATTGTTTTGGGTTAATTATTATACGTCTTTTCCTTCTGTTGTGTTTCCTGCCTAGAGAAGTTCATTTAGCATTTGTTGTAAAGCTGGTTTGGTGGTGCTGAATTCTCTTAGCTTTTCCTTGTGAGTAAAGGTTTTAATTTCCCAGTTGAATCTGAATGAGATCCTTGCTGGATAGAGTAATCTTGGTTGTAGGCTTTTCCCTTTCATCACTTTAAGTATGTCCTGCCACTCCCTTTTGGCTTGCAGAGTTTCTGCTGAAAGATCCACTGTTAACCTTATGGGGATTCCCTTGTATGTTATTTGTTGTTTTTCCCTGCTGCTTTTAATATTTTTTCTTTGTATTTAATTTTTGAAAGTTTGATTAATATATGTCTTGGCGTGTTTCTCCTTGGATTTATCCTGTATGGGACTGCCTGTGCTTCCTGGACTTGATTTACTATTTCCTTTCCCATATTAGGGAAGTTTTCAACTGTAATCTCTTCAGATATTTTCTCAGTCCCTTTCTTTTTCTCTTCTTCTTTTGGGACCCCTATAATTCGAATGTTGGTGCATGTAATGTCCTGGAGGTCTCTAAGACTGTCCTCAATTCTTGTCATTCTTTTTTCTTTATTCTGCTCTGAAGTAGTTATTTCCACTCTTTTATCTTCCAGGTCAATTACCCATTCTTCTGTCCCAGTTATTCTGCTATTGATCCCTTCTAGAGAATTTAAAATTTCATTTATTGTGTTGTTCATCATTGTTTGTTTGCTCTTTATTTCTTATAGGTGCTTGTTAAACATTTCTTGTATTTTCTCCATTCTATTTCCAAGATTTTGGATCATCTTTACTATTATTACTCTGAATCCTTATTCAGGTAGAGTACCTGTGTCCTCTTCATTTGTTTGGTCTGGTGGGTTTTTACCTTGCTCCTTCGTATGCTGTGTGTTTCTCTGTCTTCTCATTTTGCTTCACTTACTGTGTGTGGGGCTTCCTTTTCGCAGGCGACAGGTATGTAGTTCCCGTTGTTTTTGGTGTCTGCCCCCAGTGGCTAAGGTTGATTCAGTGGGTTGTGTAGGCTTCCTGGTGGAGGGGACTGGTGCCTGTGTTCTGGAGGATGAGGCCGGATCTTATCTTTCTGGTGGGCAGGACTGCGTCCAGTGGTGTGTTTTGGGGGGTCTGTGACCTTATTATGATTTTAGGTAGCCTCTCTGCTAATGGGTGGGATTGTGTTCCTGTCTTGCTAGTTGTTTGGCATAGGGTGTCCAGCACTGTAGCTTGCTGGTCGTTGATTGGAGCTGGGTCTTAGTGTTGAGATGGAGATCTCTGGGAGACCTTTCGCCATTATATGGAGCTGGGGGTCTCTGGTGGACCAATGTCTTGAATTCGGCTCTCCCACCTCAGAGGCACAGGCCTGACACCTGGCCCAAGTACCACACTGCTCAGAAGAAAAGGGAGAAAAAAAGAAAAGAAAGAAAGAAAGAAAGAAAGAAAGAAAAAGGAAGTTATTAAATTAAAAAATAAAAAATAATTATTCACAATAAAGAAAAGGACTTCCCTGGTGGCTCAGTGGTTGGGAATCTGCCTGCCAGTGCAGGGGACACGGGTTCAAGCCCTGGTCCGGGAAGATCCCACATGCTGCAGAGCAACTGGGCCCATGCGCCACAACTACTGAGCCTGCGCTCTGGAGCCTGCGAGCCACGGCTCCTGAGGCCCGCATGCCTGGAGCCCGTGCTCTGCAACGGGAGAGGCCACTGCGGTGGGGGGCCCGCGCACCGCAGCGAGGAGTAGCCCCCGCTTGCCTCAAATGGAGAGGGCCTGCGCAGCAGCGGAGACCCAAAGCAACTAAAAATAAATAATAATAAATTAATTTAAAAAATAAAGAAGATAAAAGAAAAAAGAAAGAAGAGAGCAACCAAACCAAAAAACAAATCCACTAATGATAACAAGCGCTAAAAAATATACTAAAAAAAAAACAAATCCCAAAAAACAAAAAAAACGGACAGACAGAAGAACCCTAGGACAAATGGTAAAAGCAAAGATATATACAGACAAAATCACACAAAGAATCGTACACATACACACTCACAAAAAAAGAAAAAGGAAAAAAATATATATATCGTTGCTCCCAAAGTCCACTGCCTCAATTTTGGGATGATTCGTTGTCTATTCAGGTGTTCCAGAGATGCAGGGTACATCAAGTTGATTGTGGAGATTTAATCCGCTGCTTCTGAGGCTGCTGGGAGAAATTTCTGTTTCTCTTTTCATTCACACAGCTCCCGGGGTTCAGCTTTGGATTTGGCCCCGCCTCTGCGTGTAGGTGGCCTGAGGGCATCTGTTCTTCACTGAGACAGGACGGGGGTTAAAGTAGCAGCTGATTAGGGGCCTCTGGCTCACTCAGGCTGGGGGGAGGGAGGGGTACGGATGTGGTGTGAGCCTGCGGCAGCAGAGGCCAGCGTGACGTTGCACCAGACTGAGGTACGCCGTGCGTTCTCCTGGGGAAGTTGTCCCTGGATCACGGGGCCCTGGAGTGGTGGGCTGCACAGGCTCCGGGAAGGGGAGGTGTGGATAGTGACCTGTGCTTGCGCACAGGCTTTTTGGTGGCTGCAGCAGCATCCTCAGCGTTTATTTCCCGTCTCTGGGATACGTGCTGACAGCCGCGGCTTGCACCCGTCTCTGGAGCTCCTTTAAGCAGCGCTCTTAATCCCCTCTCCTCGCGCACCCCGAAACAACAGTGTCTTGCCTCTTAGGCAGTTCCAGACTTTTTCCCAGACTCCCTCCCGCCTAGCTGTGGCGCACTAGCATCCTTCAGTCTGTGTTTGCGCAGCCAACCGGGATCTGATCTCCCAGCCCCCACCCGTTCCAGCTGGCGTGTGAGCAGACAAGCCTCTCGGGCTGGTGAGTGCTGGTCGGCATCGATCCTCTGTGTGGGAATCTCTCCACTTTGCCCTCTGCACCCCTGTTGCTGCGCTCTCCTCCATGGCTCCGAAGCTTCCCCCCTACGCCACCCGCAGTCTCCGCCCATGAAGGGGCTTCCTAGTGTGTGGAAACCTTTCCTCCTTCACAGCTCCCTCCCACTGGTGTGGGTCCTGTCCCTATTCTTTTGTCTGTTTTTTCTTTTGCCCTACCCAGGTGCATGGGGGAGTTTCTTGCCTTTTGGGAAGTCTGAGGTCTTCTGCCAGCGTTCAGTACGTGTTCTATAGGAGTGGTTCCACATGTAGATGTATTTCTGATGTATTTGTGGGGAGGAAAGCGATCTCCCCGTCTCACTCCTCCGTCATCTTGAAGGTCTCCCTGCGTTGGGTCTTTGTTGCCGCGCACGCGGGCTTTCTTTAGTTGTGTTGATCAGGGGCTACTCTTTGTTGCGGTGCGCAGCTTTCTCATTGCAGCAGCTTCTCTTGTTGCAGAGCATGGGCTGTAGGCGCGCGGGCTCTCGAGCGCAGGCTCAGTAGTTGTGGCACACGGGCTTAGCTGCTGCATGGCATGTGGGATCTTCCCGGACCAGGGCTTGAACGCGTGTCCCCTGCATTGGCAGGTGGATTCTTAACCAGTGCGCCACCAGGGAAGCCCGATGAGAGACCTTTTAATAAGCTAATTATCAAGCTTTAAATAAAGTTCCCATTTTCACATTTTTAATTTGTTCCCTGTTTAAGAGCATAATGTGGATTAGGTCTCCTTTGAAGTTGAGGTATTGATGGGTACTAAATACACAGTTCTTTTCTTATTTCTGTTTAATGGAAAAAAAATCCCTCTTTTGCTACTTACAACCTATTTTGTACTTACTTTTTCTACTTACTTTTGCTGCTTACAACTTACTTTTTGTACTCTACAACCATAGAAACTCACTACTTCCTGCTTCTCCATAACTGCTTTTTCTTAGGTTTATTTGATTGTACTCAGCATTTTTTCTTGATTTTAAAAATTAAAAAAATTATCTCAGTAAAGGTTTCTAGTGCTACCTTGGAGTGGAGATGTTATTCATGGTAGAAGCTTGGGAATACACTCACCAGACCAGTCCATTTCAACTGACTGTTAGAACAGATTTATGGCTGCCAGGAGGAAACTCCTTGTTCTAATTAGCCTTCTGCTGTTCCTCTGAGTGTGGCACTCTTAAGGGGGTCTGTGAACATCTAGGTAGATTGATATAAGAGTTAATCAGGAATAAATCAGAGAGATTTTGCTTTCTATTAATTAGATGCTATAAAAAGTAATTTTTTTTTTCTCCCCTGAACTCTGGGAGTGTTAGTGTATGAGTGTGTCAAGTACTGCCCCTCTGTCCTCTGCTGTCCCAGCTTTTTATTCAGCAAAATTCCTAATTTACAGAAAAATAGGCCAATCACCTAGATTCAATAATTAACATTTGCCATTTTTACTCTATCTATACACATTTTCCTTTTTGGCTTTTTATTACATAGTTGAGAGAAAATTCAGGTTGATGTCCACCAGTTAGTAGTTCTGATTTTCACATTATTCCTGAAATGTAGAACATTTTGATTTCTGAGTCAGAAAATGGAGTCAGAAAGTGAAGTTTTCTTCTTGATGTTAATCATGATACAAACATTAAACATATAACCACACCTACCTTTTAGGAACTTGGGAGGCACACCTAAAATGAGGAAGTAGGAGATTGATATCATTAATTTACATTCAGCCCAGAAGATGTTGAGTTGTTGTCAAGAACCCCAGTGTCTCCAAGCTGTGCCTCAGCAAATTAACCATGCACACCCATGCTAGTCTGTCCTCCAAACTTTTTCACTGTATACTCCCTGGAGGTGGGGATTAAGTAGGGAGAAGGGTAGAAAGAAACTAGCATTTATTGATTGGAGCTAGATATATATCTTAGCTCATTTAATAATAATAGCAATGTTCTTATGATACTACTATCCGCATTTTATAGCTGAGGAGACTAGGTTCAGATGAGTTAAATAATTTGCCCAGAGTCACATACTGCTAGTAAGTAGAGAAGGAGTATTTTTGAATTAAAAAAAAAAACACCTGTTATTTTTAGGTCACTGTGATGACAGTATATCAGGTACATTTAAATTAGAGATCTCAGGTGAAAAACGGTTCTTTTAACATCTTGTAGTTGGATAAATTATTTGTCTCACATGATTGGCAGTCTGGGTGGGACTTAATACTGCTTCTTAGGAGATAGTTGACAAAGGTCTTAGTTCCTTTGGGATTTCAGGGGACTTGATAGTGCTAAGTGAAGAACTTGTAGTCATGTTTTGTGCTTTTCCTCACCCTGATAAAGAAATAGTGGATCAAAAGTACAATGAGGAATCACCTCACACCAGTCAGAATGGCCATCATCAAAAAATCTACAAATAATAAATGCTGGAGAGGGTGTGGAGAAAAGGGGGCCCTCTTGCACTGTTGGTGGGAATGTAAATTGATATAGCCACTATGGAGAACGATATGGAGATTCCTTAAAAAACTAAAAATAGAATTACCATATGACCCAGCAATCTGACAACTGGGCATATACCCAGAGAAAACCGTAATTTAAAAAGACACATGCACCCCAGTGTTCATGGCAGCACTATTTACAATAGCCAGAACATGGAAGTAACCTAAATGTCCATCAACAGAGGAATGAGTAAAGAAGATGTGCTTTAACATAGTAAATTTAACATAGTAAAAATTCCATATATACAATGGAATATTACTCATTTGTAATAAAAAGGAACAAAATTGGGTCATTTGTAGAGACATGGATGGACCTAGAGTCTGTCATACAGAGTGAAGTAAGTCAGAAAGAGAAAAAGCAAATATTGTATATTAATGCATATATGTGGACTCTAAAAAAATGGTATAGAAGATCTAATTTGCAAAGTAGAAATAGAGACACAGATGTAGAGAACAAAGGGTGCGGATACCAAGGGGGAAGGGGGGCGGGATGTATTGGGAGAGGAGGATTAACATATGTATACTGTTGATACTATGTATAAAATAGGTAACTAACGAGGACCTACTGTATAGCGCAGGGAACTCTACTTAATGCTCTGTGGTGACCTAAATGGGAAGGAAATCCAAAAAAGAGGAGATGTATGTATACATATAGCTGAATCAATTTTCTGTATGGTTGAACACAATATTGTAAAGCAACTATATTCCAATAAAAATTTTAAAAAATTAAGTAATTAATAAGGGCCTACATGTAACCCATACTATGCAATTTAAAATCTTTGCTTATAATAAAGTCCAATAATTTCTCAAAAAAAAAAAACCAGTGGAAAATTACAAGCTAAACCAGCCTAAATACAGCTGAATTCCACCACATCAGCATTCTTAGAAGAGATGATGCCAAACATGGCACCACACTCAGAATCAGCCCGGCACACCCCATTAAAGAGTCTAAATCAGGAATTCAGTGGAGAGGTTGTGACTCATCCCAGGATCCTAGAGAAAAAGCTGACGTTAAGATCTAAGGAAGATGGATGGACCTAGAGTCTGTCATACAGAGTGAAGTAAGTCAGAAAGAGAAAAACAAATACCGTATGCTAACACATGTATATGGAATCTAAAAAAAAAAAGTCATGAAGAACCTAGGGGCAAGACGGGAATAAAGACACAGACCTACTAGAGAATAGACTTGAGGACACAGGGAGGGGGAAGGGTAAGCTGGAACAAAGTGAGAGAGTGGCATGTACATATATACACTACTGAACGTAAAATAGATAGCTAGTGGGAAGCAGCCGCATAGCACAGGGAGATCAGCTCGGTGCTTTGTGTCCACCTAGAGGGGTGGGATAGGGAGGGTGGGAGGGAGGGAGATGCAAGAGGGAAGAGATATGGGGATATATGTATATGTATTCACTTTGAATTTATATTATATTTGAATTTATATTCACTTTGTTATAAAGCAGACACTAACCATTGTAAAGCATTTATACTCCAATAAAGATGTTTTAAAAAAAAATGATCTAAGGAAGAAGCTCAGGCCAAGAATGTGGTTCTTGCTCAGGGCTTTACCGGTGGTAGCATTAGTAATGTGTGACACTCTTGATATTCCTGAAGGATATATGTTGTTAAGAGTTTCCAGTTCCAGAACACTGCTAATATAAATGTTGATGTAAGGTAGTTTGCTAGGCTCATACACAGGCTAAATGACTAGCCTTCACATTCATCTTAATACCTATATTTGTATTAGATATTTTAGATAATAAGAGCAGTTAACATTTATTGAGTACTTACTTTGTGCGGGCCCTATCCTAAGCAGTTTTACACATATTAACTCATTTAATACAACAACCCTATGAGGTAGATAAGGAAACAACTCAGAGAGTAATGCAGAGATCATGGTTAGGCAAAGGAACGGAAATTTGAATCTAAGGAGTCTAGGTGTAGTGTTTTTGCTTTTGACTGCTGTGCTGTATCCAAACCATTGTGCTATATTAGAAAAACACTGTAAGGTAGGTATTATCTCATTTTTCTAATAAATTATTTTTTAAGGTCAAACTTGAATAGGAAAAATGTGAATATCAAGTATTAAGAAATTCTTTTAGTCATATCTCTCTCTTTTTTTTTTTTTTTGACTTTTGGGCACGCCGCGCAGCATGTGGGATCTTAGTTCCCCGACCAGGGATCGAACCTTTTCCCCTGCATTGGAAGCACGGAGTCTTAACCACTGGACCGCCAGGGAAGTCCCTAGTCATGTCTCTCTTATCTAGCTCAGATGGCTTGATGAGTCTTCCTTTTAGTCTTTTGAACTTGTAGTGCCAAATCTTAGAAATTAGACTAGTAGTCTCTTTCTGGATCTAAGCTAAAACCTTCTTGAAGTTTGTGTTATAATTAAAAGTAAATTAAAATCTTGAATTGCCCTTAAAACTGTTATGGAATATAAGGAAGAAGAAAACCTTAGAGATTGAGGCATGAAGGCTTTTTAAAGATCTTCTGAGATGAATTCGCAGTCGGTGCTAGTTGAGAGAATTGCTTTCTAATAACATGTAATACGTTGTCAGGTAGTTGTTCCTAGAGTTCTTTGTGAGGCATCTTTGTGACCTGATTGCTTCTTTAGTCTCTATAACTGTTTTCTCTAAGTTCCTATAGTTCATAGGACATAGAACTTAGCATTTAAATAAAGACTAACTCAGTGTTGATGTTATACCTACCTCCCCCTGTCATTGGCCTAATTCAGGCCCTTATGTTTTTCTTGGACAACAGTTTCCTTACTGTTTCTCTGCTGCATGCTTTTTTATTTTTTCAACAAATATGTACTTAATAATGTCTGCTAGGTGTGAGACGCTGTGCTCAGCATTGGGTATATCAGCAGTAAACAAGACAGACATTGTCTTGCCCTAGCAGAATGTATAGTCTACTAATTGGTCAGTCCGTTTTCCATACCATTGCCATAAACGTTTTCGAAAATTCAGGTCTGATTTTTGCTGGTTCTCTTTTGCCTACCTCAGGCTTTTCATAGTCAAGTTGTAGCATACCATAACGGTTCAAATGACTTGTCCAATGAAGCCATCCTTGATCACTCCTTAGAAGCAGAAATAATTATTTTCTTATCCTGGTTCCCGTAGCCCTTTATAAAAATCCTTTTCAGAGTATTTATTATATTTTATTATAGTTGTTTGTATCAGTTTCCTCTAATTGTTTGTGAATTTCTTGAGACCAGCGATAGTATTTTATTTATTATTGTTTTATCCTCAGTGTCGGATATAGAATCTGGAATGTAAGTGCTCCATAAAAGTTTAAAGTATAGTATAGTCTTAGTACTTTCTATATCATGTCATGTATGTATGTTTTGTTCCTCCAACTATTAGGTTACAGACTGTCTTATAATTTCTTTGTATTCCTTCTGTTATCCAGGCTGATGCAAAGAACATCCTTAAAAAATATTTACTGATTATTATTAGCCTTTCAGTATCTTCTGCATGGTAGTTCTTTTTTAGAAAAGCATTTATTGGTCCCTTGTTTTACAGAATGTCTCACTATATTTAAAAAAATCCAAATATTTTATTTAAAGGGGCCTTATTTCTATGATACGCCTATCTTAAGCAACAGCTCATTGATACTGTGACTGGTAAGATGGATCTTGCTTGCTTTCTTCTGTTTGTCTACTAGAATACTTAGAGGTAAATTTGTGGTTCACCTTCAGAAAAGATATGATATGCATCTTGTGTATCATCTTCACTTCTGGTCTTATGTTGCTGCCCTTTGTATCGATTATTGCTCTCCTGTTTTTAATTTTATTTAATGTTGTATTGTTTATGTCTTTATATGCCACTTTAGATCCTTAAACTAACTAAAAACCAGACAAAAACCTAGAAACCAGTGGTATTTTCATTTATCCTCCAAGTACTTATTGAATCCTGAGTCCTATGCCTTAAGAGATAAATAATACATAATACCTATCCCAAGAAACTGGAATTTGTTAATGTAGAAAACACTTGATGTAAGAAAGGTTAGACAAGAGGGCTTTGGGAGGTGATGGGAGGCATAGGGTTTGGAGATTTAGGTGCTTCTGGAGAAGGTGACATTTGAACTGAATCTTGAGAAATGGCTAGTATTTTGATTGGTAAAAAAGGAGAGATTGGGCATTCTAGTAGGTGGAAACAGTAAGTGACCAAGAAAATATAATTTGTGTTATTCATTAGGGTTATCCACCCAAAATTTCTGTTTCTCTTCCCAGTCACATGTTATGATTGCATGTCCTTGCCCCTTGGAAGTTAGGTGTGGCCATGTAAGTTGCTTTGACCAATGATGTGTGAGCTGAAGTGATCTGAGTCATTTCCATATAGAAGATTTAAGAATCCGTGCATTCACTATGCTTTCTTTTCCTCTGCCACAGTGATCTGCAGTGCTCTGATTAGCCTGTGGGCCAAATATGGTCTGCCTGTATTTGTAAATAAAGTTTTATTGGAACATAACCATCGTGATTTGTTTATGTATTGTCTATGGCTGCTTTTGCACTACAACAGCAAAGTTGAATAGTTGTTACAGAGAGCGTATATCCCATAAGGCTGAATATATTTACTATCTGGCCATTTATAGAAAAGTCTTGTTGACAGCTGCTCTGGATATTGGCTGCTTTGAGTGAGGATTTTGTAGAGCAGAGACTCGTGCTGACCCACAGTGGACATATGCATATGCCATCAGAAAGAAAGAAATCTGTATTCACTGATATTTTGGGGTTGTTTGTTATAGTAGTATAATCCAGCTCATCCTGACAGTCAGGCTCTTTATAGGAAAAATATTTCAGTTGCTCACAGAGGAAGAAACCTTATGGACAGGAGTAGTGTGGAACAAAGATGGATAGGAATGTTAGGGTACTGTTGTGAAAGTACGAGACTGTTAAGCTCAGGTGTTTAGATTTTATTTAGAATCCTCAATATGGAATCAGGACTTAACAATTTTTTTTGAGGGACTGAAGAATAGTATGGTGGGAGTTTTATGGTAAAAAGTTTAATCTGCCAATAGTTATAGAAAGGCTGGAGCATTCGTTGAGTCAGGAATTTGATCTCTGTAAAACAAAAGTCCCTGGAAACTGGACTGACAGTGGTTTAAATGGAGTTTTTTTTTCCTTAATAAGTTGCAGTGACTTAATTTCTTGTGCCATTAATGCTTAATAGCAACCTCAGATTTTTTGTAATTTGAGCTGTTTATACAAGTGAGGAAACATCATTGTAAAGGGAGTTGTGATAGTTGAGGGCCAGTTTTTTTATTTCCTTCCTTTTTTTCTTTGATTTCCTCTTTTTTAGGTAAAGCAAACACATCAGACACTGCCATCAACTCAGTGAAATTTGGTGTCAGGTAGCCTAAGGTAGTTTAAAGTGGAAAAATGGTCACTTTAGAATTCGGTCTTACTGCATCTCCTGTTACTTCATCTGCTATATATCTGCTGAAGGAAACCTTTGTCAGTTTGCCAAGTTACATGAATGCAGCTGAGAGGATATAGCAGTTCCTCAAGGTTAAAATATAATATTTTAGGGTACTGAATCCTTCAGGCTTCCTAAAGCAGTTTCATCCTGCATATATGATGTTTTGAAGATACATAGAAGGAAAAGAAGAATGATAATAACAACGAAAAATGCTGTAGAAAATTCCTGTATAATCAGGTTATTTTGTAAAGTGATGGACAAACTT
Organism: Delphinus delphis; assembly: GCF_949987515.2. NCBI lineage: Eukaryota > Metazoa > Chordata > Mammalia > Artiodactyla > Delphinidae > Delphinus > Delphinus delphis. The sequence continues at coordinate 28,534,841 of NC_082694.2, forward strand.
GTTCTTCTAATCCTTTTTGGCTTTAGTGAAAGAATGTTCTTTTTTACTTGTTTTGATTTTACTGGCATAGCGGCCTTTAGAAATTTGGAAAATTCATTGCATTGCAGGCCTGTTTTGTTATTTATTAAGCTGTTAATTATTCCTTTTCTCTTGGAGTTTATATTTTAATAATACAACATCTCACATATAGACCATTTCTTTAAAAGAAATAAACAGTACAGAAATATTTTTCTGCCTTTTTATTGATTATGAAAATAATACATGTTTATATTGCTTGGGACTCTGGTTGCAAGTTATAGAAACTCTATGTGAATTAACTTTAGCAGAACAGTTTAATATATTAGCTTACTGTGAGCAGGCATCTGCAGACACAGGGTGAGCTGGTATTAGGTAAGACTGCAACATGGGACTCTTGTGTTTTTCTCTTGGCAATGTGTTTTACATTTTTAGTAAATGTTTTCTGTGTAGTTGAAAAATGCAAACAATGTGTTTATATAACGTGTATATTTATAAAGTTATGTATATTTTGTATTGGGGCAGCAAGTTATAATATGTACATTTCATATATGTATATTATATATTCTTTTTTGAAAAAAATTATTTATTTATCTTCAGCTGCGTTGGGTCTTCGTTGCTGCACGCGGGCTCTCTCTAGTTGTGAGCGGGGGCTACTCTTCGTTGCGGTGCGCGGGCTTCTAGTTGCAGTGGCATCTCTTGTTGCGGAGCACTGGCTCTAGGTGTGCGAGCTTCAGTAGTTGTGGCACGCGGGCTCAGTAGTTGTGGCTCGCGGGCTCTAGAGCGGAGGCTCAGTAGTTGTGACGCACAGGCTTATTGACTCCGTGGCACGTGGAATCTTCCTGGAGCAGGGCTTGAACCCGTGTCCTCTGCATTGGCAGGCAGATTCTTAACCACTCGCCACCAGGGAAGTATCTATATATTCTTTTTTTATGGGCAGATAGAGAAGTAGATGAGTGTGGGATTCCGTGTCAGTATACTTATACTTTAATCATGGCTCTGTGACTTGGCAAATAATTTATCTTATCTGTGAGTCAGTTTCTTTGTATGTAAAATGAAAATAATACTGTTACTCTATATCATGGGATGGCTTTGAAATTAAGCAAGATAGTACATACAGAGTGTTTAGAACAGTCCTTTATAAGTAGTGAACATGGACTAAATGTTATTATAAATACTGTAATGTTTATATTATATTATTAATGTACACGTGCCCTATATATATATATTGTGTTAATATATGGACAGATACTTAAGGACTTTGTATCTTGCTTTCTTCACTAAACTGTTTGTTTTCTTTATTATATTTTTGAACTTTAACACCTTTTAGAAAACTGACAAACCTAAAGGAAATAAACTTTAGAGTTCATTGGTGATCTTAACTTTCCTCTGAAACATGGCATTTTTGGAAAACCTTTGCTTGAGCATGCTAGCCTTTAACCCAAAGATGTGATGTGTTCAGAAGGAATAGGAGATGACTAATACCCATGAATGGCTGAACGTGTTGGTTATTGAAATTTGTATATCCCTTTCCTGAATTGAAAAGATGACTTTTTGGTATAAACAGACTAAAGATCAACCAGGGACTCTTTATCAATATATAAAATGACAGTTTTTTCATTACTAGTATGAATCATATTATGACTAGATTTTAAGTCTGTTTTTATTATTGTGCTCTGCAGAATGACCGATTTGTTATTTGCACTACTTGTGTGGAATTTACTATTGCTGCCTGTCAATAGTAGCCTGTTGCCCTCTTAAGATTGCCAGTACTTATAAACTTTTCTTATGGGACTGAGTGGTGATATAATGAATGTGATTTTTTGAATTGTATAATGAAATATATCAACATTTGCAAAACCTGCGAAACCCAGCGAACCAGTATTTTTCAAATGAACAATACCTGATGTTACAAAATCATACATGGGTAAAAGATTCATTTGAAGTATAAGATAGACCAATGAATTTTAATCTAGAACTCATCAAGTTTTGAGGTTGTATCATAAATTTTTGTGTGTGTGTGTGTGTATATATATATAAAGTTTTCTGAAAAGGCTTAAAAATACTTTCTCCCCTTTCCAACTACATATGTGCAAGGCTGGGTTTTCTTTATGTACTGTAACCAAAACCCCACATTTTAATAGATTTAATGTAGAAGTGGTTATAGAGTCCAGATATCTTCTGCAGACATTAAAGATATTTGCACAAATGCAAAAGACTCTTCCAACTATTTTTTGTTTATTTCAGAATATAAAATTATTTTTCATAAAATATATTCTTTAACATGTAAATATTATTGGGTTTTAATATTAATGAATTAATATTTTCTAATTTTCAGTTTTAATTTCTAATATAGTAAATATTGATATATATATAAATCAATGTAAACAAAAGTTCTTTAGGGTTCTTAATATTTAATAGTATAAAAATTAAAAATTGTGTTTAAAATGCTGGAGAGCTGATAGTTTAGATGAAAGGAAACTGAAGAAACATGACAGTTGAATGTAATACATGGTACTGGGCCGGATACTCTCCAGGAGGAAATGAAAACACTCTAAAGAACATTATTGGGACAGTTGACAGGACTGGAATATGGACTGTGGATTAGATTATAATTGTATCAATGTAAATTTTTTGAATTTGATAATTGTATTATAGTTAGGTAAGATAGGAAATACACATTGTAGTTTTAAGGGTATAATACATGCAACATATTCTAAACATACATGTACATATATGTAGAAGAGAAAGTGTTAAAACAAATGTGGCAAAAACATTACAAATTGGTGAATTCTGTATAACGGCTAAATAGGAGTTCTCTATTATTTGTACAATGTGAAGTTATTTCAAAATAAAAATTAAAAAATTATGAAGTAATGTAATGAATCTCTTAGAAGTGGATTTTACAGATTAATTGGTGAGTGTCTTTTTGTGCTTGTGAATGACTGAGAGGTTTTGAGCAGTGGATAACTGGCTATGTAAGTCCTTTGGAGTTTTCACTGCTTTTCAGAGGACACTCCTTGTGCTCTGCTGCCCCCTAGTGACTTTTATGCTCATCAGCAGTTTATTCTGCAAGTACAAGTTGGGAATTTGGATCACTGTAGTCATCATTTAAAAATAATTTAGTATCAACTAAAAGGATTGTTTTGGGGGGGTGGAGGAAGATACTACTGTGAAGATCTCATGATCTGTTTTGTCTTATAATTTTTTAAAAATTATATTTTTGTTCCTGTGGTTCCTTTGAATTGTATCCTCAGTCTCCCCTTCCCACCCCCTTTTTTTGAAGATAGTATTTATTGGTTCCTCATCTGACAGAAACAGTAGAATTTCCTGTATTTTCTTTCCCTCTCTTTTCTGTGACCACAAGTATTAGTCAATAATATTATGTTAGTGTTTTACTTTATAGTCTTAAAATGTTTAGAATTCTGCTAGCCCATAATCTCTCATTTGCAATATGAAAATTCCAAAGACTCTGAAACCATTTGTCGTCAAAAGCTGTCTGAATTCATTTGGCAACAAAACTTGATGTGAGTTGCTGTGAGATAGTGATAGTCTTTATATTTACCACTTGTGTGAATATTCCTACATTTGCTGCAGAGTTACTAATGTTACTAAACTAAACCCCAAGGGTTTTAGATTAGGAATTGTAGACTTGTACCTGATTTGCTTAGCTTTGACTCCCAGTTATGAGGTATGAAGCGTCACCAGCTTATACTACTTTCTATCTTTTCTTTCTTCTTTTTATTAGTTGTATAATTTTTACATACTATTTAAAAAATTTTTATTAGAGTATAGTTGATTTACAATGTTGTGTTATCACATACTATTTTTTTTTCTTTCTTTTTTTTTTGCGGTACGCAGGCCTCTCACTGCTGTGGCCTCTCCCGTTGCGGAGCACAGGCTCTGGACGCACAGGCTTAGCGGCCATGGTTCACGGGCCCAGCTGCTCCGCGGCATGTGGGATCTTCCTGGACCGGGACACGAACCCGTGTCCCCTGCATCAGCAGGCGGACTCTAAACCACTGCACCACCAGGGAAGCCCACATGCTATTTTTATATACCATATTTTGTCACTCTTAATCTGATCTTTTTGTCTTAGAGTTGCAGTTAAATATGTTCCCTTATTACTTCCAGTCTTTTTTGTTGACGTTTCTCTTGTTATTTAGTTTGGTTGGAGTTTTTCTCTACCAGTTACCTTCAGATGGACTTATATAAACAATAATTTTTGAGTTCTTGTATATTCAGAATGGCTGCTCTGTAGACTGTACATTCAAAGGACAGCTTCATTGAACTTAAAACTTTGACTCATATTTTGTTTCCCTGAGTATTGTCTTCTGGTGTTTGGTGTTGTAGAAAGGTCTGATGGCTGCTAGATTTTCTTTTCCTGATTATTGACTGTTTTTTTTCTTTTGCTGTCTTTTGGTTCTTCTTTTTCTAATCTATAGGAATTACTCTAAGGATTACCACATGCATCTTTGACTCATTAAAGTATAATATAAATTAATTCTTTTATCATTTCCTTGATACTACTAGGACCATATAACACTTCATTTTCATTTACCCTTTCCCATCTGTTAATCTATTGCTGTCATGAATTTTAATTTTACATGTCATTTAGTGCCCCCAAGACATTATTATTTTGTAGAGTCAGCATTCATTTATGTTTACCCCTTTTTGGTTTCCTACATTTCTGTGCTTTATTCTGAGATTACTTTCTTTTTGCATGAAGAACTCTCTTTAGCATTTCTTTGAATGCAAGCCTAATACTGACACATTCTCTCATTTTTTTGCTTGTTTGTATGAAAAGTGTCTTTATTTTACCTTAATTTTTTGAAATTGTCGTAAAATATACATAACAAAATTTACCATTTTAACCATCTTTGAGTGTATAGTTTAATGGCATTAAGTATATTCACATTATTGTGCAATCATCACCATCATCCATCTTCAGAATTTTCGTCATGTTCCCAAACTGAAATTCTGTGCCCATTAAACAATAATTCCTCATTCTCCCCTTTCCTTTCTCCTGGCAGCCACTATTCTACTTCCTGTCTCTATAAATCTGACGCTTCTGAGTACTTCATATATGTGGAGTCATACAGTATTTGTCCTTTTGTGACTGGCTTATTTCACTTAGGATAATGTCTTCAGGGTTCATCCATGTTGTAGCATGTGTCACAATTTCCTTTTTTTTTAAGGCTGAATAATATTCCATTGTATGTGTACCACATTTTGTTTATCCATTCATCCTTCGATGAACATTTGAATTGCTTCCTCCTTTTGGCTGTTGTGAATAATGCTGCTATGAACATAGATGTGTAAATATTTCTTTGAGTCCCTGATTTCACTTTTTTTGGGTATGTACCCAGAAGTAGAATTGCTGGATTATATGGTAAATTATTTTTAATTTTTTGAGGAACTGCCAAATTGTTTTCTGTAGTGGATGTACCATTTTACATTGCCTGCCTTAATTTTTAAGGGACTTTTTTTTTTTAAACTAGTTTTAGGATTCTAGGCTGGCAGTTTATTTTTTTTCAGCACTTTACTGTATATAATTCAATTGTTATTTGACATATATTTCCTGTTAAAAAGTTAGCTCTTAATCTTAATGTTGTTCCTTTAATATTTTTTACTATGGTTTTGTTTTTCTGCAGTTTTACTATGAGGTGCTTACGTATAGTTTTCATTGTATTTATCCTGTCGGGTTTGTAGAGCTTGAAACTGTGGATTGATGTCTTTCATTAGTTTTGGGAAATAGTTGACTCTGATGTTTTAAATATTGCCATTTCCCCATTATAGAAAGACTAGACCTCTTTCTGCAGAGTCACAAATTTAAAACTATTTTCCTAGTAACACTAAGATATTGCTTTCTTCTTTTACTCACATTCTTGCAGGAGAATATAGTGAAGTACGCCAGAGGCTATATGATATGTGAAGACAGTCGTTGTTTTAATGACTAATGTAATATATGCTTGTGTATTCTTATGTTTAAATTTTTATTCAGCTTTAATTTTTAATGTGATAAATGTCAATAAATATAACCACGTATACAAAAGTTCTTGGGGAGATCCATATTTTTTAAGAGTATGAAAATATCCTTAAGCCAAACAGCTTGAGAACTGCTGGTAGGCATTTTGACTCTATCCCATATATTTCATATTTTTTATAGTCTTCTGTATTTTATATATTTTTATTTTCCTCTTTATGCTTTTTTTTAAATGGGAAGAGTAGGCATTTTAATTATGCTCCAAGGTGTTACAGAGCTAGATTAACAAATTTCAGTCAGTATAAAATAGACTTATTGTCAATATTCAGTCATAATACAACCCAGGTAAATGAATCATTACTTTATACAAGGCTCAGATGTTTAAAATCTATCTTAACTTTACACATGTACTATAAAATGATAAATACTTAAAATGACAATGCAAGGGAAATATTACAAAAATACAATTGTTGTAGACCCTTGTATGAAAGTTCTTTAAAGTTCTGCCTTAAGGAATAATACCATGCTGCATATCAGAACCAAAAATAAAGCATTTTCCTTGAGGTTACAATGCTCAGCGATATACTGGATGAACTCTAAAGTACCATGCCTGACAAGAATCAGAAGAGACAAGGCCTTCAATAATTTGAGAGAAAAAAAAAGAGAGAGGAGTAATCAATTGTCATATGCTGATTTCTGCTGGAATGGCCTCTTTAAACAATTATAGCACTGTGGAAGAACTGAAGAAGGGGACCAGTCTCAGCTTTATATAAAGGATTTCCAAGTCAGCACAAACTCAGACAGTGTTAAAAGGTACTGTTCCCAGTACTCTCCACTCTTCAACCGTTTACATGGACTCCTCGTCCTAAGTCCCTGTTTTTTCTCTAATTTCTTCCTAAGGGCTTACCAAACACACTTTCTGTTTTCTATTATCCAACATACAAACCAAAAGGCATTAAGCAAAACAATATCTGTCAGTCAAGTCAGTTCTAAAGACACCAATTTTGGTTTAAGTATTAATCTTGAGATTTACACATAACCATCCTTCTTCCACAGACACTCCCACCTCCCCTTACATATTGACTCCATCCTAAACTGTGAAGCAATATGAAGTCTTAAGATTTTTTTTTTTTTCCTTCATCAATGATTTGCCTGTTGCCAAGCTGCTTGGTTGGCAGCAATATCAGGAGCTGTTTGGAATGCTTGGTCAGAATATATAAGAAGGATGTGGTCAGTGAATTACTGTAACCTATCAAAGTGAGCTTCTACAGGCAGACATGAAGAATTTACCTTTAGACTTCTCGCACTCATTTCAGAAGGGAGAAAATGTGTCTTAAAAGGGAAAGGAAAAAAATTAGATAAGGAAATACAGCAAAATATTAATACTGCAGTAATAGGAAAGGGAATGCTACCTACATTGTGGGGAAATTTCTGGCATAAAAATCAAACTTTCTCTCCCATTACTCTTTGCACAAGATTAACAGTTGATTTACATCAAGAGGGGCAGAAAGCCACTAAACACTTTCTTCAAAGGTAGGGAATTTCTTTTTGAAATGAGCATTAGAGAAGGGAGGAAAAGGTAGGGAAAGCTCAGTCAAAGAGGTCCTCAAACATGCGTTGTCTCATTGCTATGTACGCTTCCTTTTCATCTGGTGTCATTTGGGCCACCAGCTCTGGCTTCTGGCTCACTTCGCTGTAGGAGAACGGACGGCCAGCCACCATGACAATGGGGTCATCTGCTCCTTCCTCAAATTCATCCTCCTCCTCATCCTCTTCCCCATGATGTACAGCCACAGCTGCCACACAGGGTGGAGAGTCATTGTCTCACTCACTGGTCTCACTCTCAGAGTCACTGCCATTGGCAGTGGTCACAGGAGCAGCTGCCCCCACTGAGCCTGCTGTGGCAGAGGGGGTCTTCTTCTCATGAATGAGCAGTGCTCGCATGACCTCCTCATTATCATCTGGCCCCGCACGGCCTTCCTCACGCTCCTGAAACGAGTCTATATCTAAGCCACCTTCCTTCATCTCTTCAGAACTATGTGCTCCTTCGATAGTGCTCTCTCTTAACCAAATAGTTCTCTCTTTGGCAGATTTTCCCTCCAGTGAGGCTCGATGAAGATCGTCTTGGTCATCCATGTTAATGACAACATTCTGAGTGTATAAGTACTCATAAGACGGACCTTGGTGGCCCATGCTTCCTGGTGGTGCCCACCTGCTCGGACAGCAGCTGCAGCCGCAGTTGCTGCACGGTCCTTGCTCTGTTTCAGGGCTGGTATTTCTGTGGGTTCTGGCTCAAGTATTTCATAGGCCAAGTTCACATCCTCTGTCTCTCAAAGCAAAGCATAAATGGACTCAGTTTGTTCATTAAACCTTGCCAAAAGTGTGTGTGCATCTTTTTTGGGCATTGCTGATTCATCTTCTTTGACCTCTGTGTGGCAGAAAATATAGCGGAAAGTTCCTGTCATGGGATCAAAGAGCTGATTATCTTCTAAATCTGTAAAAGTACCACTGCAGATGGGACATTTGAAGGAGGCCCGGTTGGTGGAATCTCTCTCATCAGTTTCAATCCTCCTTCTCATGTGGTCCAATTTATATTTTACCACATAAACAAGAGTACAATAATTGATAAAGTAGTAGTTGTGGTGAGTGGTTTTCCCATCTGCAGCAGTCTCCACCCTCATTCTGCACTTGATGAATTTGTCTCCCTTTAAATTATTCAAGAGTGATCGAAGTTGCTTCTGATCAAACTTGAGCAGCTCCAGCATGTCCTCCTCTTTCACACAGAGGTTTCGGATCAAGATGTCCAAGGCCAAAGCATGCTCAATGCCATAAAACCCCCGGATCACATACTTGGCTAACTGCTTCAATGCTGCAGGAACCTCGGTGAGGACATCTGGATCTGCCATCTTTAGCAGCAAACTTCAACTTTAAATGTACTGACCAAAGCACATCCTGCATGGGGAGGGCCCTGTGCCACATCATTTAGCCTGTTACCTTTGCCTGAAACACCTTAGGGGACCCAGAGTGAATCCTTGAACACTCCCACTGCAGCTTCCCTCAGCGCCTCCACTACTGGCTTAAACGAGCCGTGCCACTTGTGCGACAAAGAGAACGCCCTATTCCTGCGACCAGCTTTAGAAACCACGTGCTACTTTCCTCTTTATGCTTTAATCTGGATATTTTCTATTAATTTATCTTCACTAATCTCCTCTTGCTGATAAACTATCTATGGAGCTCTTAATTTTAAAAATAACATTTTCACTTCTGAATTTTCTCAATTTTTAAATAGCATAGATTTCAAGGCTCTGGTGAATTTTCCATCTTTCTGTCTATTTTGTTCTTTTTCCTTTTATTTTTTTTATCATATTAATCATAGACATTTCAAAGTCCTTTTCTCATAATTTCAATATCTGTGTCATCTGTGGATCTTGATTTTCAGTTATATGGTCCTCCCCCTTGGCATGCTTGGTAATTTTGGACTGCATGGAGATAAAAAACTCTTGGAGGTTCTGGGTAACCTTCTCTTCCGTAAGAGAAGGTTAAACTCCCCCCAACCCCGTCTTTTTCGGTAAGGTGGATAGAGTGGCAGTGATCTGAATCCAGTCAGGGTCAGAGCTATGGCTATCTCTGGTTCACTACTGCCTTTTGCTATAGTCCTTCACATTTTCCAAACAGCGTTGGAGTGATGATTAGGGCCCCTTTCCTCAGGTGGACACTGCATTCTAATCTTTACTCCATACCTCAAGACTACCTAAAACTCTGTTCTGCTTCTATGCTTGTCGTCTTAGCCTCTTGCCCGCTGTAGGTTAAGAATTCAGCGCATGTATTGAGGGAAAAACAGAAGAGTGTTGTGTTTTTTACCATTTTTCCTCTCTAGGATCTTTACCTCTTGTCTCTAATTTATGTCACTTCAGTGCCACAAAACTGTCAAAAGCTGATTTCTCTACCTCTTCTGCTTGATTCCTACACTGGAAACTTAGCCTCTTGTGTGCAGACTTGGCAAATATCTTGGGAAAAAGTGACTAAAGAATGTTGGCACACCCCTTCTCATTCTTCCCCTGGTATCCAGCATTTTGTTCCCTTAATTTCTGATCATCTTAGCAGCTCTGTAAGTCAACCAAGAAAGAACATCAAAAATAGGTATGCAGAAAGCCTGGATAGGTGTCAGTTCAGATTGGAGCAGGGGAAATGGGAGCATCAAGAGAGAGTTTTCCAGAAAAAGGGGGGGAGATTCCCATAAGAAAGGAATGGTAATCTTAGTATACAACCTGGCTTAAAAGTGAAGAATATTTATATAGTTAAACTAATACAAATGTTGTTTATTGGTTTTAAAGACAAAGTACTGGTAAACCATAAAAGACAATTATGATTCTGGAACAGAATATATATGTTATTAACCCAACCCAGTCAATGTAAAATTCACTTCAACAGTTGGAAGAAAGTGAGGAAAACAAATGAAGAGAAAGTAAAGGGGAGCTAATGCCTCACTTTGCACAATAAGGGGGTCAAGGTAGTCATAGATGATGATGTAAGAAATAAAAGCATAAGTATATTATTAAGAAATAAAAGTACAATATTAAGCATAGTATATTAAATTACAAAAATAACCTTTAGAAAAACTAAAAGTGGTATAAGTATGTTGAGAGGAGAGGGAGGGGGAGTGATATGGTATGATGAGGTAAATCTGCTCTGATTATAGCAGAAAGACAATATCTAAACTGATTAAAAAAAAGCAATATTATTATATGTTTTACAGATATGGGCTTACCTCCACAAAATTAAGACCAGAAACATTTTAAAAAGCTCCAAGTGGTTTTCTCTGGAATATTAAAATGGAAATCCAAGAAGCTTAAAGATCCTCAAGCAGGGTAAACACAAGCAACAAAACTACAGCAAGGCACCACAAAAGGAATCACAATAATAGCTCAAAAGATGGGAAGGGGGAAATGGAATTATACTTAATTAATTAAAAAGAAAGCAGGAAAAGAGGAAATCATTTACCTTAATATAATTACCTATTTGACTAGGTTTAAGTCTGTTATCTTGTTATTTATTATTCATTTGTCCCATCTGTTCTTTGTCCCTTGTTTTCTCTTTTCTTACTTTCCTTAACTAAATTAGATTAACTGAATATATTTTAGGATTCAATTTTCCCCCACTATTGTCTTATTCAGTATACCTTTTTGTTATATATATATTTTAGTGGTTGCTGTACGGTTTACAATATGCATCTTTAACTTATTACATTTGCTATTGCCTGAATGTTTTGTGTCCCTTCAAAATTCATATGTTGATACCTTACCCTTCCCCCCCCACTCCCCCTGCCAATGTGATGATATTAGGAGGTGGGGCCTTTGGGAGTTAATTAATTCATGAGGAAGTCATGAGAGTGGAGCCCTCTTGAAAGGGATTTGTGCCCTTGTAAGAAGAGACATGAGAGCTTGCTCTCTCTCTCTCTGTTCTCTGCAATGTGAGGATACAGTGAGAAGATGACTGTCTGGTAAACCAGGAAGCTGGCCCTCACCAAACACTGGATATGCTGTGCTTTGATCTTGGACTTCTCAGCCTACTGAACTGTGAGAAATAAATTTTTATGAAGCCACTCAGTCTATGTAATTTGTTATAGCAGCCTGAACTGATTAAGACAACAGTTGGCCTTCAAATGATATTATACCTATTCATATATAACATAAGATCCTTGTAACAGTATACTTTTATTTCCCCCATTGACCTTTGAGTTATAGTTAGCATGTATTTTACTTCTACATATGTTATGAATTCCACAATTCATTGCTATTATTTTTGCTTTAAACTTTCAGTTATCTTTTATTTTTTTTTTATTTTATTTTTTTATCTTTTAGATAAATTTAAAAAAATGATAAAAATCTTTATATTTATCATTTCCTATGCTCTTTATTCCCTTGTATATATCCATATTTTGACCTGATTTTATTTCTTTTCACCTAAGGAACTTACTTTAATGTTTCTTGTAGTGCAGGCATGCTGGCAACAACTTCTCTAAGATTTTGTCTGAAAAAAAGAAAATCTTTGTCCTTAGGTTTTGGAGAATATGTTTGCTGGCTATAGAATTCTAGGTCTACAATTTTTCCTTCAGCACTTTGGAGATATCTTTCCATTGTCTTCTTGCTTACATAATTTGGATGACAAATCTGCAGTCGTTTTGTTTGTTTGTTTGTGTTCTTTTTTCCCTCCTCTGTATCCTTTTAAGTTTTTTTTTCCCCTCATTTTTTTTTTTACTGTTTTTCAGCAACTCCAAGAAGCCTTTTCTGATTAATCCAATTCCACAGCAAACATTACGTTTTTATAATGCTGTACAGATTTAGGTGTACAGATTTAAACATTATATTAATTTCTATACAGATTTATAATTACCTTCAATTGTGTTTCCTTGTGTGTTTCTTATTATAGTATGTGCTTCCTCAAAGGGAAACATTCTTGTCTTCATTTTAGTAAATTCTCAATAAATGCTTACTAAGTGAGCCTATGATGGTAAAATGTCCAAACCACCTGGTATAGCCAGTTTTCTTGTTTCTGAGAAAACAGTTTTTTTTTTTTTTTTTTTTTTTTTTTGTGGTACGCGGGCCTCTCACTGTTGTGGCCTCTCCCGTTGCGGGGCACAGGCTCCGGACGCGCAGGCTCAGTGGCCATGGCTCACGGGCCTAGCCGCTCTGCGGCATGTGGGATCTTCCCGGACCGGGGCACGAACCCGTGTCCCCTGCATCGGCAGGTGGACTCTCAACCACTGCGCCACCAGGGAAGCCTGAGAAAACAGTTTTTGTTTAACTTGCTGTGGTCATTTTATTTTATTATTTGGTTATTTTATTACTTAGTAGTCATATTTCTCTTGCCTTTTAAAAGTTTATTTCTTCTGGTTTAGTGTATCATGAACATTTAAGAAAATTACTCCCATTTCCCCTCATTAAGTAAACAATCAAGTTACTCCTTAGATTGGAGAACTGAAGTGTGATAAGCATATTCCATAGCTTTTGGAGAGTGACCTAAACATAACCCTATGGAGAAGTAATTTACTGGTAAGCAATATTTGTTTCTTCAGTGATGTTTGGGGCCATATTAGATTGTCATTTTGTTAACTGAGAATTGACCTGTGTAGGGTGTCAGATTCTCCAAAGAAGTCATATGATCTAGGCCAGATTAAATGATAATATATAATTGATGATAGATAAGTAATGAAAATATGCATTAGGCCTCAGGTAGATATCTAACGAATTATATAACAAACTTTAATCATAGGGTCATTTCTGAAAGGCAGGCAATTAATTTTTCCCAGTTACCCATTGTAAATTACTTAATTCCTTGTATTGAACCAATCATTTGGCTTTAGTGACCTCTGTTTTCAGAAAAATGTCTCTTAACATGTTAAGCTAGTCTGTCTCCAGTCTTTTTTTTTTATCGTGTGAGTTTTGGTATCACTCATTCTGTTAAATTTTATTTTGATTGTTTTAGAACCATTTTTCCATATAAGTCCATATAGATCAAGGTTGTTTGAGATCTTTTTTTATCTTTCAAAGTATTAAAAATAAGATCATTTTAGTGTCATTGATGTAGTTGAACATGTATTTTATTTCTTGGTCTAGGCATAAAGTAAATTTATTGACTAGAGTGGATACTAAAATGACTCTATGTAGAGAGAGTTAATGACAGAAGTAAAGTCTTAATCAAAGACAGTGACCAGCATTTCTAGCCCTATCTTGGAACACAAAGGACTGTATAGCAAGGCTGACTGTGATATGCCAGGGCAATGTTTTGGGAGTATGATCCAGATCATTGGTTCTGGATGCTGACATTTGAAAATGATTTCTTGGTGGTGCATATGTGACCTTGGAATTATGAATTGTCTTAGAATTTCTTTTCAAGGGAAGGAAGCATATAAACGGGAGGGTAAACAAATATTTTGTTAATAATTTGCTGTAAAGACGGTTTATTACAGTTTAATATTAAACAGCTCAGGAGCCCTAAAATTTATCTCACTTGGTTCTAACTGGTGTTTCTTGCTGACACATGGTGTGAATCAACTGTCCTTCCAACTTGAAAAAGCAGAGAGCTCGCTGACACAACTCCTTTGTTCTAGGGAATTGTTTCCACTGTGCCTTCAAAAAAGAGGGACATTAAAAGCTTTGGCTCATAGCAAGTTCTCTCCAAGTTGGACACAGTTGGGGGGCTGAATCTTGGCTAAAGAAAGTGGGGTTGGTGATTTCTTTTGTATCTTGGATTTTTTTTTTTTTTGAAATTGAACATTTACTTTTTCAAGCTCTCTACTTGACCTTATGTGATTAACAGTTCTTCCTTCCCCCTTAAAATGGAACCAGAAAATCTCTCATATGCTGGTGTTTTCCAGGGTTCTCCTTTCTTAGGTCCTAGAGTTGCTTGGGTTTCTGCCCTTCCTCATAGTTGAGTTTTCTTTTGTGAAAATATTCATGTACCTACTTAACAAAGCAAAACATGAACATGGAAGGTTTAATGACAAAATTATGTCTCAAAAGATCTCAGGGCTTCCCTGGTGGCACAGTGGTTGAGAGTCTGCCTGCCGATGCAGGGGACACGGGTTCGTATCCCGGTCCGGGAAGATCCCATATGCCGCGGAGCGGCTAGGCCCGTGAGCCATGGCTGCTGAGCCTGCGCGTCCGGAGCCTGTGCTTCGCAACGGGAGAGGCCACAACAGTGAGAGGCCCGCGTACCGCAAAAAAAAAAAAAAAGATCTCAGAAGACTGGAAAAAGGATTATAATTGTAATAGATAGTAAGTAGTAGATTCAGACTATCAACTGAATGAATATAGCAATGTATCATAAAAACAAATTAAAAGATTTGATGTGACTTTAAGCTCAATGTACAGTATAACTGCCAGAAACACTAAAGCATTAGGCTGTTTTAATAAGGCCGAGTAACAAAGTTAAAGGAGATGAGTCTTATTTTCCTAGTTTGACCATGTTTGATCTGAAAATTGCTTGTATTTATAGCGTGCTTTCTGTGTGCCATGTACTGTTTTGAATGCTTTACTTACATTATGCCATTTAATCTTTACACAGCAACTGTATGAAATGGTTTTTATTATTATCTACATTTTATAGACGTGGAAACTAAACTATAGAGAAGTTTAATAACTTTCCCAAGGTCACAAAATTAATAACCAAGACGAATCCAGGAAGTTTGACTTTGAAGCCTGTGCTCTTGACTACTGTACTACACTGCCTGTTTTGTTGCATTTTAAGAATGTTGACTACTAGAATGTGTCTAGAGGGTAAAAGCCTGAATTGAAAGGCTGTATGTAGAATAGTTGAATAATTTGGATTGTTGAGTCTGGAGAAGGGAAAGGAGGGACCAAGGACTCGTTTTTGGTGGTCCTTTGAGGGCAAAAATAAGATAATTGGTGAAAATTATAGGAAGGCAAATTTTATTTTTTATAAGAACTTTGCAACAGCTATTGAAATGGGATTGGTTGCCTTGTAATGAACTTCCCCTTACTAGAGCTGTTTCAGTGGAAGCTAGACACAAGTATGTGATAGAGATGTTTAAAAAAAATTGAACTTGTATTTGTGAATTAAGGCCAATCATTTCTGAGGTTCCTTTTTTTGGTACATTTCTATATTTCCATATTAAAGAGAGATCTTTAAAATGGCCTAGTGTATACTGCCCTTAAGCAAATGCTTCTGTGAAAAAAAGGCACAGTAATGATTCCTAATGGAAACATGGTGTGAGAGGAGGGGGTGTGTCCTCATTTATTTTCATCTAAAACATGAAGGGTTTTTTGTAAATAGCTTTATGATGTTGGTAGGGAGTTCTTTGCATATCATGTTAGTGGTATAGGAAACAACAGAAAATAGCTTACTTTTCCAATTCACAAATCAAGTTACTTAAATTGAGTAATAGATCAGAGGTTCCATGGTAATAACCATTGAGGCCCCCCCCTTCCCCTCCCATTTGAAGGATCATGAAAGAACATTAATTGGTGAGGTTCATAGTTGCTATGGAAGGGCTCTAGGAAACTGCTGTGTGAGTTTTCGAATAAAAAATTTCAGTGTGTCAAATATATGTATGTTTTAAATACATTTTGAAGTTATGATCAGTAATGAGAAGGTTAGAATATAGAAGAGATACTGAATTTTTAAAATTCCAGAATTCCCTGGCAGTCCATTGGTTAGGACTCCATGCTTCCATTGCAGAGGGGCATGGGTTCGATCCCTGGTCGGGGAACTTAGATCCCACAAGCTGCGGCAGCGTGACCAAAAAAAACCCACAAATTCTGATCAGTGGTGATTGCTTCTTGGGTTTGTAGGTGATAGATTGTGAGAAGAAATTCTTCTTTATTTTTTTACATAATTGTTTTTGAATAATTATTAAAAACTAGGCCCCAGGTTACTCTGAAGTGTTTGTTCTTGTTTGGTTTTTAATTTTAATTAATATTTTATTGAGCATCTACTATGAACCAGGTACTATTCTAGACTTTTAAAAATGCGCTTCCTTTTCTCAATTATAAAAGCAATACATGTTTAAGAAAATAAAAAGTTAGAGAAGTACAAGAAAGTCACAATTGCCTTATTCAAACCATTTGAACCATTCAAACCATTTTGCCATTTGTATTATTTGTATTATTTTGGTGATTTTCTCCTCTGCCTCCTCCCTCTTGTGCTCATCTTCCTCTGTCCCATTTTCCTTTTCTTCCCTCTCATCCTTTTTCTTTCATCTTTTCCTTGATATAACTGTAGCAACCTGGGGAAGGTAGATGTTTTTGTGTACTGGCAAGGTCAGAAAGGTTGCTTCATGCGTGAAATGATGATATTGGTAACTACTCCAGTAGGATTATTTTTGAGCAGTAAGTGAGTTAGTGTATGTAAAATGTTCAACAGAGGGCTTGGTACATTATTTTTAAAATGCTTATGTTTACTGTTGTAATTTTGAGCTGGATTTATCCTTTAATGTTCTGGGTGATATTGGTATAGTAAGATTTCCTAGACAGAGTTGCTGGGTGGTTGAATGATTGGCCTCTAATTTTCTTACGAATTGGTACTATACGTAACTTTCCCCCTCATGTTCTTGAGCCATCATTACAAACTCAGACTTGCACCTCAGAGTTTTTTCAAAACCATGATCAGGTATAAATCAACTTACCTGTTCCATATGATGTGTGGTAGGATTTCTCTGCATACCCCTGTGATAACCATTTAATAGAACACTTGATCCAGGTCAAAATAGAATAATGAAAAGTTGCTAAATAGCAGGGCATTTAGCATTGCCCTTTGTTCAGCTCTCCGTGACTGTACATTATGGTGTCTAGTCTGGGTATGAGACTAATGTTTATCATTATGGTACAGAATTCTTGACTACTTTTATGTTCTACCAAATAAAAATCTTTAACAGACTCCACCCTGCCCTCCCCCTTAAATAAAGAAAGACTTTGCCAACAAATTTTTTTCTCTCCTTTGAGAGTTAGCTTGGTAATTTGGAGCATATAACCATGATGTTTGGGAGCTGTTTCCATTGTTGCAGTCTGATTGTCCATGGTTTAATCATCAGTAGTTAAGAAAGAAAGCAAAAAATGGCTCCAGGCTGCAGAGTACCATAAAAACTTTCCACCTGGAAGCAATTTTTTTCTAAAAGCCCTTAGGGACTGCTGTCACCCTTCCCCTTCTATTGGCAACAAGGGCCAGAAATACCAGTTCCCTTCAGAGCCAGGTCTTGTTGCAATTTAATCATCTTCCTTTTCCTAGCTTCCAGAGAAGGTTTGAGGAGAGCTAGGGAAATAAATTATTCCCAGACACTTCTACAGTAGATTTCCTTGAACCTTCTAAGTCCCTTCTTCCTCTAATTCCTTCCTTTTCTATTTAGCATTTTAGCTGAAGTACAAATTATTTGCACTGCTAGAACTTGAATTTACTTTTGAAGCAAGAATGTTTATTATTAACTCTAGTGCTTGTCTTTGGAGAAAGTCTAAATGTTGAAACATTTTTGGGCACTGCTTTAGGCCCTTTGTCACTTTGTCTTCTCTGTGGGAGGTGGGCATTGTTCCAGGTGTAAACCCTCAAGGAACTCATGGTCCTGTAGGGGATATAGACATGTAAATAAATCATTACTGTGTAGAGTGCTCAGTGTAGTACCCTTTCAACAATATGAGCAAATAAACATTTCAAAACAAAAGAGTATCAATTCAGCTTTCCATCAGTGAATGTCAATAGTGGTGGTGCCCATTAATTTCTAGGATATTATCATGCATTTGTTCAAGAACTTTAAGGCAAAACAGGATGATAGTACTTCTGGTGAAATTTACCTCAAATTACACATGGTTTCATAGGTTCAAGGATGGTTCAGATTTGCACAGTGTCAAAATGAGAGACAGGTGGTAAATGAGGATACTGTGACTGTAAAGGGGTACCATTTATCTTATATGACTTATCAAGGATAGGTCTAGGTGTTTTAACAGAATTTGTTTCTTCATCTTTTTAAAATAGAATTTTAAATATATTTCTTAAAAATAGGCTATTACATGCTGTAACAGGTTTTTTTTTTTATAAACATCTTTATTGGAGTATAATTGCTTTACAATGGTGTGTTAGTTTCTGCTTTATAACAAAGTGAATCAGTTATACATATACATATATCCCCATATCTCTTCCCTCTTGCATCTCCCTCCCTCCCACCCTCCCTATCCCACCTCTCTAGGTGGTCACAAAGCACGGAGCTGATCTCCCTGTGCTATGCGGCTGCTTCCCACTAGCTATCTACGTTTGGTAGTGTATATATGTCCATGCCACTCTCACTTTGTCACAGCTTACCCTTCCCCCTCCCCGTGTCCTCAAGTCCATTCCCTAGTAGGTCTGTGTCTTTATTCCCATCTTGCCCCTAGGTTCTTCATGACCATTTTTTTTTTCTCTTAGATTCCATATATATGTGTTAGCATACGGTATTTGTTTTTCTCTTTCTGACTTACTTCACTCTGTATGACAGACTCTAGGTCCATCCACCTCACTACAAATAACTCAATTTCGTTTCTTTTTATGGCTGAGTAATATTCCATTGTATATAGGTGCCACATCTTCTTTATCCATTCATCTGTTGATGGACACTTAGGTTGTTTCCATGTCCTGGCTATTGTAAATAGAGCTGCAATGAACATTTTGGTACATGACTCTTTTTGAATTATGGTTTTCTCTGGGTATATGCCCAGTAGTGGGATTGCTGCGTCATATGGTAATTCTATTTTTAGTTTTTTAAGGAACCTCCATACTGTTCTCCATAGTGGCTGTATGAATTTACATTCCCACCAACAGTGCAAGAGGGTTCCTTTTTCTCCACACCCTCTCCAGCATTTATTGTTTGTAGATTTTTTGATGTAACGGGTTTTTAATGTAGTTGAAGTTGGCTTCTTTTGGGAAAAAATGCCTAATATCAGCATATCAGTAAGCAGGAGAAAAGTAGCCTTCAGTATGAATCTTCAAAGAATGGACTCACAGTCCTATTTGGTGTAAATGTCTCCAGAGAGTGCAAGCTTAAATTCTTGCTGGCTTTATGAACAGTTTCTTAGGTTCTGCCTAGTTTGTAAGGAGGGGAGTTTCTATATTAGGGTATAGTAGTTGTAGTAGGAAGGGAGGTTTTATAGTAGGGGTGTGTTATGAGCTGAATCTTGAAGGATGAGGAGGAATTTCCCAGATAAAGTGATAATAAGGAGATTCTAGGCAGAGGGACTACATAGCACACTCAGGGAACTTCAAGCAGAGTTGTAGAGTGAGTGTGGGGAGTATTCAGAGATAAATCTGTACATGGATGGGGTCTTACATACTATGCTAGGGACTTTGGACTTGATCCTGAGGCAGGACTTAATCCTAAATTGTGGTGTGCGTGTGTGTTTGTGTGTGTGTGTGGTGTGTGTGTTTCATGATTATATTTCATTTAAAGAAGATTACTGTGAGAGAAGTATCGAACATGGATTTTTAGGAAAGTAAGGAGAGGGAGGTGAAAACAGTTGCTTGGAGGAGAGATAATGACGCAGGGCAAGGCAGTAGCAGAGGAGGATAGAGAGGAAGAAAAACATAGAAAAGCTATTATGGAATTAGATTGGGAGGCCTTAGTGATTGATTGATTAGTTGGAGGGAGGTGTGAGGTTGAGTGAGGCGTCAAGGATAACTTATGTATTTCTAGTGTCGGTAACTGGGTGGCTCTGGTTGTTTCAATTGAGATGGTGAATATAGGAGGGATGTGCAGGTTTGGGTAGAAGAGTTGATGATTTTAACTTTTGACATGCACTGTTTGAGATGTATTTGAGGATGAATGGTGGTTGAATATTCAGGTTTACAGTATTTGAAAGATATGCCTTGTTATTGATTTGGGAACCAATGATGTTTAATTAACAGTGAAAGCTGAAGTATTGGTGATATCTCCGAGGGAATATGAAGAATGAGAAGAGATGAAGTCCAAGCAGGTATTGAGGGCCAGAAGGACGAAGAATTATTGGAGACTGAGAAGGGGAATGTAATAGAAACCCTGGGAGTAGATATTTAAGAAAGAGGAGGTGGTTAGCGATGGCACATATGAAAGAGGAGTCAAGTAAATGATTTGATTTGACAATTAGTAGGCTTTTATTGACCTTAGCAAGAATAGTTCCATTGGGGGGATGTGGGTAAGAAACAGGTTACACTGGATCGAAGAGCAAATCCAATTTGAGGAAATGGAGGAAGTGAGTATAGACTGCTCTTTTAAGAATCTTAACTGTGAAAGGAGAAAGAGGGAAAGAGAAAGGATACCAGATTAAAATTATTGGAAGAGAGATTTTAATTTAATAGTACTTCATTTAAAAAACACAAAAAAGCGCCAAGTTATTTTGTTAAGAGGGGACATGTTTTGTTAAGAAAAAGAAGTCAGTAGAGCTAAAACATGAAAAGTACAGACATTTAAAAAAGTATTGATGGGGTACAGGGGAAAGGAGATTTTTAGAACATAGGATTAGTCTTATAAGTAAGGTAAGTTGTCTGTTTTATTGAGATAGGAATGCACAAATGTAAGGGTAGATAGAGATATAGATAGACTTGTATATTGGAATGCAGGGAATTAAGAAGATTCATGCCTAATAAGCTTGTATTTTCTTTATGAAATTAGGTGGCAAAAGTAAGTTGCTGGATCAAGGTTGGACTCTTAAAGAGAATGGCAATAGTTTGGAATAAATGTTCTAGTCGTGGAAGAATGAGTTGGCAAAAGACACACCAGATGTTTGGATGCTGCTAACAGTTCATGTATTTGTATAATTAGCTCCATCAGTATAAGGTTCTACACACAACTGTAGTTGAGTCATAAAGAGAATGGCAGCCAGTTCTAAATGTTGGTAGATAGAGCTGAATAGAGAAGAGTGCTCTTCCTCTGTTGGGGGACTTCTTTTGGTGAGGCTTATAGGTTTGTCTTTTTACTTTGAGGATAACTTCCTGTATCTTTCATCAATTCTGGGAAATCCTCAGCTATTTCTCCGAATATCACATGTTTTTTTTTTTTTTTTTTTTAATTATTTATTTATTTAATTTTTGGCTGTATTGGGTCTTCATTGCTGCATGTGGGCTTTCTCTAGTTGCGGTGAGCGGGACTACTATTCGTTGCGGTGCTCGGGCTTCTCACTGCAGTCGCTTCTCCTTGTTGTGGAGCACGGGCTCTAGGTGCACGGACTTCAGTAGTTGTGGCTTGCGGGCTCTAGAGTGCAGGCTCACTAGTTGTGGCACACGGGCTTTGTTGCTCTGAGTCATGTGGGATCTTCCTGGACCAGGGATTGAACCCGTATTCCCTGCAGGCAGATGTCAGGCAGATTCTTAACCACTGCGCCACCAGGGAAGCTGTTTGTTATTTTTTACTAGAGCTCCCATTAAACCCATCCTATTCTCCATGTTCTTAACCTTTCTTTACTGTTTCCTGCTATAGGTTGAGTGTTTTGTGTCCCATCAATATTCATATGTTGAAATCCTAACCCCCAAGGTGATGGTATTAAGAGGATTAAGAGATGGGACCTTTGGGGGTGATTATGTCAAGAGAGTGGAGGCTTCATGGACAGGATTAGTTTTCTGGGCCATTATAAAGAGGCCCCAGAGAGTTTGCCTGCCCTTTCTGCCCTGTGAGGATACAAGTTAGCTGCCCAGAAGAGGGCCCTCACCTGACCATGCTGGCACCCTGATCTCAGACTTCCAGCTCCAGAACTGTGAGAGAGAAATTTTTGTTGTTTATGTTACCCAATCTATGGTATTTTGTTATAGCAGCCTGACAGACTAAGACATTTTACATCTTTTGTCTCTGTGCTGCATTTTGTATAAGTTTTACGCATACTTCCTAGTTAAATATTGTCCCTTCCCATTTATTAAATTTTTAAATATCAGTAATTATAGTTTTTATTCAGAAAGTTCTATCTTTTCCAGTGTGTCTGTTTTTGTTTTGGTAATTCCCTCATGTTTCTTTAAATATATTACACATTTATTTTTAATTTATACATATTTATTTTCAAGCAGGTCTGATTCTGTTGTTTTTGTTGATTCTTGTTTATATGCTTTGTTTCCTTGTGTGTTTCATGGTTTTTGATACTTGAGTTCAGCTCAAAGGAATGTTATTATTTGTGAAAATAATTAGAACTATTGTTAAGATGTATTCCTCTAGAGAAGCTTTTCCTTTTCTTCAGTCAGTTTTCTGGGGTACTAACAACCAGACTTTTAAAATAAATTCTCAATTTGAGATATCTCAGACCACACAGGTAATATTAAGTATGAACATGGGCCCTCACTTTGGGTGAGAAGGCCAGGTTGTGGCTTCAAATTATCCCAGGAGTACGTCTCCCCGCTTCCCTGCCCAAAACAAGGAAGTTTCCTTTCAGCCACCTTTTATGGGGAAGAATTTTTCTACATCTTTCACTAAGGGTGTAGCCCTTGGGTGTCTTGGCTTTATTCACTTGGAGGCCTCTCATTGGACTCCCCGTCTCTTGTGGGCCCTAGGTTTTGTCTCTTGTTCTCTATATAGCTATAAAATAGAAGCATTAGGGGCTTCCCTGGTGGTGCAGTGGTTGAGAGTCCGCCTGCCGATGCAGGGGACACGGCTTCGTGCCCTGATCTGGGAAGATCCCACATGCCACAGAGCGGCTAGGCCCGTGAGCCATGGCCGCTGAGCCTGCGTGTCCGGAGCCTGTGCTCCGCAACGGGAGAGGCCACAACAGTGAGAGGCCTGCGTACAGCAAAAAAAAAAAAAAAAAAAAAAAAAAAAAGAAGCATTAGGTTATAAGGGATTGGTAGAATCTGGAGTCCTGTTCTAGTTTTGTTTTAGCCTCTGGAAATTTTCCTTATTTTCTTTTTTGTTTAGCCACGCACTAAAAAAGACTTAGAAACTTAATGCAGCAGTTTTAGAAGTTTAGTAGTAGAAAGGTTTTTCATGGTATATCCAGTCTTACATATTGTCCATGGAACTTTATCCTGTTTTGCCTACTTAGTTCTCCATCATGTTTTAGGATGGAAACTATTCTCATACCTTTTATCCATCCTCCTTTCAGGGTCTTCATTGCTTATAGACTTAAGGTGTCTTAAATTGTGATCATTTATGGCCATGGGGTGTGAAATTAGACCAGGAATTGAATGTGATGTTGGCAAGTTTGGTTCTTTCTCAGAAAATCAGAAAAGTATGTGCGTGTGTGTTTGTTTCATGCATGTGTGTGTGTATCACAGATGCATACATATAGCATACACACTATATAACATACATATATGTGTATATAATGTGTACTTATGTAGATACATACATACTATACACAACATACACATTTACAAATGACGTCACATTTATTATAGTTTGATTTAGTGATTCTGGGAAACTTGGCTGGTCTAATTTTGTTAGACCCACATTAAATCTACATGCATAAGGAGACCAGGACTATTCACTTAAGTGTTTCTAATACCTGTACCCCATTGGTTTGTTTTTCTGTGTGAATACCTTTATGATCGCTGTCACTGGAACCATAATGATAATTTTAAGTGTGGAGAATCTGAAGCATTTCTTCAATTAATAGGCAGTCTTTTACAATATTTTCATAGCTCTTCAGAGCAATTATTTAAATTAAATACTTAAATCTTTTGTAAAGGATCTTGAAGAGTTCTACTAACATACACTAGATTCAGACACATTATGATGGTGGTGGATAGTAAGTGAATCAGTAGTTTCATTTTGTTCTAGCTTTACCTGTTTAAGTGTTAAACTTGACACTCTGAATTCCATGCAGTGAAACTGGAGCTAATCTACCAGTGTTAATTATAACCCTGTATATACCAACCGTATTAGATTCAATCAGTATCACCAGGCTGTAGATGGAGTATTTCTTTTATTTGGCAGTAGCATTTGAAACCCAACTTTTAGCTGTCAGATTTTATGACCACCACTGAAAGCTGCAATGAAATAAATCTTATTGCACTTAATGCAAATTGATACAGAGGCCAAGATGAAGCCACTAACATATCTTGTAGTGCTTTTGTGTCTTCAGTTGCTTATGCTGATTAATTGTTCTAACAGTGTGACATTATCATGGTAGTAGTTAGAGCAGTCTTCATATCCTTAATTTGGAGTTTTCTTGCTTTCGTTAGTTTATTTCCTAATAGTCTGTTGTTGATTTGACTGATGTTTTGTGACAAGGTCCCCTTCTCCACTTTCCTGTGCTATTTAACCAATACCTGGGTTTTAGTAGGCTCTTTGGCTAGGTGCCATTTGAAACTTCTCTACCCTGTTTTTATCCCTTTGAAAATAGCCATCATGGAAGTGTGGGGTTCCCTTCCTGCCTTGAGGGAGAGTTCCATCACAACTTCTTTTGGTTGCGTGGGCTATCTTAGTGAAGCCAGTTGGATACCTTGGTATTTGCAAAGTGGGAAAAGGATTTGAATGTATTTGGTCTCCTGTGGCAGTACAAAAACATTTGGGTGTAGTCTTCAGCTTAGACTTCATCAATTAGCATATGCTTCCCCTGTCATGGATGGTGATATACAGTGATCTACTTTCACATTTTGCACTCAGAGCATCCAAATTACCATAGTAAGGTCTGAATTAAATTGATAGACAAACTGAAGTAAGGAAGGGAAGGGGACTTTAAAATCCTCTTGACCTCCTGCAGTTTCTCTTTCAACATCCTGCTCAAATCTGTTTTTCTACTTTATTTTTAACTTTTGGAATAAACAGAAATACTAATGATGCTTTTATGGAGCTTAATAAGAAGAAAATGTTTCAGGACTAAAACCATGACAGAAGTAAAAAAACATATATATGAAAAAGAAAAGAACAAAAATTCTGGAATTTTTTCTTGGACTAATCAAAAACAAAAGCAAAATGTTCAGTCTTTTGTGTCTTGAAGTTCTCCTTGGTTCTGAAAACATCTCAACAGATAAACTGTGTTTGATATGATACTCTTTTGCATCCATCTTTGAGGCAGTCAGAAACCCACATGTTAGTTTCCTACCCTTACTTCTCTTTCTCTATCTTTAGCATACATGGAGGATCTCCTCTGTGCCAGGCTCTGTGCTATAAGCTGGAGATAAAATGGGTAAGACACAGTCTCAACACACAGGAGATTAACATTTTGGTGTGGGGAAACTGACAAGTGAATGGGTAATCAGAATATAGTTAAATAGATTCTGTGATGGCATTAATAACAAAGGAGGAACACATAACAGAGTCTATGTGATTAGAGAAGGTTTCCAGAAAAAGTAAGGTGCAAGCTGAGATTTGAAGAGTGGATTGAGAGTTAACTCTTAACTAAGAAGAAAACCAGAAAGAGCAGTCTAGGTCCTGGAAACAGGATTCCTTAGCCATGTTTAGACTTTGACTGGTTGCTGGTTGTTTCTTTGATTTGCCTGCTACCTTTGAAGAATGAACAGTGTTGTGCATTTAGGATACTTTGTTTTGAAAGTAGCAGACTATTGAGACAAAGTGGAAATAGGAAGTTTCCCTTAAAATAGGAAATTTATTAATGCACATAACATGAAGGCTGGAGATAGGACTGTTTCAGGATTGGCTCATCATCAAGGACCCAGTTGTTTTCCATCTTTCCCCTTTGCAATCCTCAGATTATTGGCAATATCTCCTCTCTTCTCAGGATGGTTGCTTCATCCCTAAGCATTGTATAGGACAATGTCCAAAGTAGGAAAAGCAGTTTCTTTTCCTGCATCCTTCAGGAAAGAAACCTTTCCTTGGATCCTCACTTCCAAAATTCCCTTTACTTCCATCAGTGACTTGTGTCATCTGTTAATTGGTCACTGACAAGGGGAATGGAATTACCATGATTGGTCTAAATTAGTATTTACCCCTTGCGGTAGGATGGAAAGGTGAAATACCAGAACAAATTGGAACTCTTCCAGCAGGAAGAATGGAATAGCTGTTGTGTAGGCACAACTAATAGGGAGCAAACTCATCATAAAGTGTGTGTGTGTGTGTGTGTCTTTTAAAAAACCACTTAGCTTTGTGTCAGGCTTCATATTGCATTAGTTTTTCCTGTTTTCTTTGGGAGTCAGGCCCAGGTGTATCAGTAACAAGCAATATAATTTTGATTAAGGCATTTAACTTTTCTTGGCTTCAGTTTCCTCCATTGTACAATAAAAGCTTTGTATTCCATCCCCGAGACCTCTTTCAACTCTAACGTTTTAGGGGTCCATGTGACTTTCTTACTTTGCTTTGCTCTAAAAGGAGACAGACTGATGTACTACAGAGAACACTTTCTAGCTGTGTGGATTTGGCAAATTACTTCATCTTCTTGGGTTTTAAGTTCCTCAGTTATAAAATGGGAATAATGTCTAATTTATAAGGTGCCTAGGATTTAAATGAGATAACACATGCTCATTACATTATTTATTTATTTTCTCTTTTGACAGATTGGAGCTGATGTTAAGTTCTTGCAAGTGATATAATCCTGTAATGATTCAGTACTTGGGAATCATAAATATTTTTGTTGAATAGAATTCCTGAAGTGTTTTATAAATTAAAATCTCTCTCTTAATCTAGGTGGAATGTTTAGAAGTATGTGTCAGATATGGACACTAGGGTAAAACATTTTACTTTTTGCAAAAACCTGTGGTTTACTTGGGATTTTTTGGAAATTAGACTCCACAAGGCAGCATTTATGTAGTTGAGTAAAAATTTAGGCTATTAAAAGTTGCTAGTTTCCAAACATATCTTATTGTTTACATTTCACTAGGTACCAGAATATTCTTTGGATTATCACAAATAATTAAACCAGTGGTGCAGTTTATTTTGTAGTCTTGTTTAATTGTGACATACCTATGGCACACATGTCAAAAGCATATGACTGTTTTCAAGATCCTGCTTTCTATTAGAAACGGATGTTTAAACATTAGAGTACTTTATGTAAAATATCATTTAATGACAAGTTATAAGACTTTGGCTAGCAAGTATTATAGAATATAGTTTTTAGATTTTTAAGCAGCCTCTCTTTGCTTGGTCACATCAAATTTAAGTTTCAAAGCATGTTGGAAATGGGCCATCACTAGATGGCAGTCTTTCTCCAGTTTAATCCATTTATTGTGGGGGAGGGCGATAACTGTTCAGGTGCAATGTTGATTACCAATATTAGGTTAATTTCAGGAGATCTATGACTTTTCCAGAATTTAAGACTTGTTTATTTTTGTTTTTAGCATTTTATATCTGATAGCTGGTTAGCACTAAGTCTGAGATACAGGTGAAATGCTGATGTGAGTTGAACTGTTAGGTACTAATTATAGTTGCCTTTTCCTGTTAGGCAGTTTGAAACAAAACCTTTAAATCAGTGGTTTTTAACCCTTTGATAACCAGATGAAAACTGTGGATGTTTTCCTTAAAAATTACACATATGTGCTTCTGCTTATACACATAAAATCTGGAAATTGTGGTTTTCCAGATGCATACTCATGGAACACAGGTTAATTAAATATAGTCCAAAACTCCTGTTTTAGATGTGTGGGTTTTACATTTTATTCTAACTTTTAAAATTCTCAAGATATTCAGGAGATTCACTATAAATCTTTCATGTTATTCAACATTATTATAATTGAAGAGACTATTAGAATCATAAAGACCCTAAAATAGGAGAAACAGGTGGGGCCTAGTGATAAGGATGTAGAAAATTCATTAACTTGTTTTGAACTACCTCTTTACACTGTTCTGAAAAATGTATGATCTTTACATTATTGCTGACTGGACTTGAAAGTGGAAGTGAATTGCAGAAATTTAGAGCTAGGCTGATGCTAAAGAGGTTTTCTAATTGATTGCTTCCTATTTTCTAATGAGAAAGCTGAGGGTGAGAGAGATTAACTGAATTGACCAAAGACTCATAGCTAGTTAATTACATTGCTAAACACCAAGGCCATGCAGTCAGGCAGCAAAAATCCACTCTTCCTTTCTTTGATTTATACTTTTTTTTTTTATAGAAAGTTCAGGGAGCTAGGATAAATTATGAATTTCTTAGCTATGAGATTTTCTTCTCCTTGAGGTTATCTTTTGTCATATTAATGTAGATCTTTGGAGGGAGAAAAATAAAAAGTTTTACATTGTAGAAGGAAGTATACTTACTACCTAACTTAAAAGTATTAATGGGTCAAGATATAACTGAATTTGAAACCAAGAGGCTTGTCTCAGTATTGAATAATAATCTTCTTATGCCATTTAGACTGATGAATTTTCCGTGGTTATTCCTCTTCTTCAAATGGCAAGGAATACTGGTGCCTTTACATGGAAATCTTTCTTTTCCTTTCCTTTGGAAGGGGAAAAGTTATGTTTTTTTTGAGGTTAGTTGAAATGTCAATAGTAGATTCTGTCTTGTGTTTCCCAATAGCTCTTCTAGGCAAGTGGTTATGCTATAGTATGTCTTAGTTGTCAAAGCCGGGATTGTTTATAATTTATTTGAAGATCTTGTCCCTTTATTTGAAATGAAGGAGAATGAATCTGGATTGCTCTGGTTTTTCTGAAGTAAGTGTTCAGAATTCTTCCCGGAATCCAAACTTGTATATATATTTTCTATGGTTACTGCTTGAGTTCTGGGTAGTGGAAGTGATCTGCTGAGGAGTGGGTGCTCTCTTATCCACAGGACCAGGGTGGTGATCTGGTACCTACAAATGATTATAGAACCAGAAAATGTTGGTAATGAGCAAATGTATATTTGTTGAATAAATATCAGAGATCAAAGTGTTCTTAGAGATAATGTTATTTATTTACTCAATGAACGTTTACTCACTGCCTATTACCTGTCTGGCACTGTTGTAGAGGTACAGTGGTGAATTGGCAGACAAAGTTCTTGCCCCGGAGTTTACAATCTAATTGGGATGGGTTGGGGGGAAGATAGATAACAAACTATGGATGATGAGAAGGAGAAAGTTGCTTGAAGATATAGGGGGTGAGTGTTACTAGCCTAAGAACAGTAAAAACAAAATTCTTGAGGCAGGAAGAGGCTAAAAAAAACTCCTCTGTAGCAGGAGCATAGAGGATGGAGGAAGGCAAGGCTAGGGGATGGGACCTAGAGAGAAGCAAGGTTAGAGAGCTAATCAGAGGTTAGATTATGTGGTATGTTATAGGCCGTGGTAAGGATTTGTGATTTTTATTCCTTTTGTAAAGAGAACGAATTGGAGCGATTTAAGCATGAGGCTACATCTGAACTATTGCTTCATAAAGACCGTTTTTACTGCTGTGTGGAGAGTATCTGCATTGGGACAGGGAGTAGAGGGGATGAAGAGTGCAGAACGGAGACTTTTACTTTTAGGAGGCTATTGCATTGATCCAGTGTGCCAATGATACAGGTTTAGACTAGGGTTTTAGTGGAAATGGAGGGATGGTGGTCAATTTTAAGATATGTTTTGGAGGTTGAGTTGTCAGGACTTACTAATGGATTGGATGGGGTGTATGATGGAAAGAGGTAAATGAGGAGTGATTCCTGGATTTGCATTTTTGACTTGGGCAACTGGATAGTACCATTAGCTGAGATGGGGTAGCTGAGTGGTGGGGAGCATCAGGTTTGGGAGTGGAGATAGTTTGGTGATAGATGATTTTCTTGTTTTTCTATGTTAAAATTTGAGATGGCTTTTGAAAATCCAATTGGAGTTGTTAAATTATAGCTGGGTATTTGAGTCTAGTGCTCAGAATTGAAGGTACAGATTAGGAAGTCTACCACTGTAATAGATAGTATTATAAAGACATGGGATTAGCTGGCATTTCTTGGTGAGAGGGCATAGGTAGGGAAGAGAAGAGCTTTTACGAATATTTAGAAAAAGAATAGAGGAGGAGGAGCCCAGGACGGAGATTGAGAAGGCATGTCAGTAAAAGGATGAAAATCTCTTAGTGTGGTATCATTGAAGTCTAGAGAAAATGGTGTTTTAAGAAGGAAGGTATATTTAAACCATAACAAATGCTGCCTTTAGGTACAGTAGGATGGATGCTAACTAATGGGGGTTGAGGAAGTAGAAAGAAGTTTTGCTGGGAAGGGGAGCAGAGAAATGAGATGGTAGCTGGAGGGAAATGTGTAGGTAAGGACAGGTTTCTTAAAGTCATGTTTAAATAGCCATGAGAATGACTTAGTGGAGTGGGAGAAATATATAATACAGGATAGGGATAAAAGGGAATAACTGCAGGAGTAAAGTTCTTAGAGACAACAAGAATGACTGTAGATAAGAGCTTGAAATACTTTTTCCATTGTTATAGGAGGGTGGACAGAATAGGAGTTTCAGATGTAAGTAGGTTGGTTGAGGAGAGGAATTTTTTTTTCCTGTGAAGTGCAGCTGAGAGCCAGAGAGAGGGTAGACATTTGAGGAGAGGAGAAGTAAGGTTTTCACACATTTTGGAGACTACAAAGTGATTTTTTGGTGGTGGTATTTGGCGGGATAATTTCATTATTTTTAACTGGTGTCTGGCTGCCCAATTTAAATTTGTCGTAAGATAGCTAAACTGAGTCTAGCAGCACAGTTACGTGATTTCTCTCCAGCAGTGTCAGGTTCTTGGGTATAATCTTGGAGTAAATGTATAGTTGGGTTTATCCAAAATTAAGTTTTTCTAGATTAGTTTAATTGAGAAAGAAAGGTACGGAGGAATTGTAATTCAGTCCTTTCATTTTATGATGAGAATTCTGTGATGAATACTGTCAAACACTTACATATTTTTCAGTAAATAAGGAAACAAAATTTTGGATTTTCCTAAAAAAAATACTCATCTAGCATTGGGGCAACATTAATACAATTGGATTACTCTGTGGTTTATGTAACTTAAATACCTGATTTCCAAATAAATTTGCTTCTGGGTTTGTAATTCTGTTTCTCTTTCTTAGATATAAATCTGGTATAATCTCCATGCCATTTTTTTAAAAGGTCTGTCTATGATGGTGAGGAACATGGACGATTCATGGAGAAGCTTGAAACTCGCATCCGCAATCATGACCGAGAAATTGAGAAAATGTGTAACTTTCATTACCAGGGCTTTGTGGACTCTATAACGGAACTGTTGAAAGTAAGAGGAGAAGCCCAGAAACTCAAAGTAAGGAGACTCTAAGACTTGTTTCTCTCTGTCTTGGGGTTTTGATGAACATTAAGAGTGGGGAATACATTGCAGGTGACATATTTGTACTAAACATTTTTGAATAGTAAGAAAGGAGTTTATACTGCAACATAGATAACTGGGATTATGGCTTTTAGCTGGAAAGGATACTGTTTTAAGTTAAAATTTATTTGGGATAACTATGTGTGGATGAGAACCAATGACAAGAATCAGTTTCTTTCACACAGAAACTCGGTTGACTCTTCATGTCATCTGTCTGCTTCCTTGCTAGATGAAAGCCATCACTATTGGATGACAGAATTGCAAGGCATGGCTGTAGAAGTCTTTGCAGCAAGGCAATCTGAGCCAAAGGAAATATAAAATTAGTGTTAGTTGGGGAATGTCTTCTACCAAAGCATGAAGGTTCTTTCTTGATATGACAGATTTAAGTTCAGGAAAGAGGCTAGCTATATTGGTTTTGTCCCTGGCATAGCAAATTCACGTATCCTGGGTAACTGACTTTGATACAGAAATATTACTGTATTTGATTATGGGATGCTGTCCTAGTGCCCATTGTTACATAATAAACAATATATACCATATTATCTTTATAAAATTTCCAAAATTTTGAAGTCCAAAACACATTGGGTCCCAAGATTTCAGATAAGAGTTTATGGACCTGTACAACAACTATCCAATCATCATAAGAAATATAATATTGCCAACAAAATTAAATCTCTCTTTTCTATCCTTCTCAGTGACTCTCTCCACCCTCCCCTCCAAAAGTAACAACTCTTCTGATTTGCTGTTAATGTTCTTTAATGCTTAACTATTTTAACTGAAATTAACTTAGATTCCTTTCTCAGTCAATGTACCAAATTTAATTTCAGATGAACTAAAGAGTTAAATGTAAAAAAACCATAGAGGAACTAGTAGAAAATATAGATGAATATTTATGTGATTTTTAGGAGTGAGGGATACATTTCTAAACACAGTTCCTAAGCCAGAAAGAAAATATTGATAGGTACGACAACATTAAAATGAAAGAACTTTCTACGTAGAAGTTAAAAATGTAAAGGTAAATAATAAATAAAAATATTTACAAATACACATGACAAATGATTGATATCCTAACATAGAAAAAGCCTACAAATTAATAGGAAAAATATGAACACTCTAATAGAAAACTGAGAAATACATGTTAATATACAGTTTACATAAGAAGAAATATAAGGGGACTCTACAATTTAGAATTAAAGGAATGCAAATTTAAACAATAAAGTGCCACCTAATAAAATGACAAATATGAAACAAATATTAAGATTGGAGATGATACCTATCAACCTGGGAATGCCTGGTTGGAATGTAGACTGTTACAACTTTTAAGGAGAGCAATTTTATTTATCAATACTAAAAACACCACATAGTTTTAAGATTTATTCTACAGCTACAGGTGCATGTACAGAGATGTTCATGTGTTTTTTTTTTAATGACTAAAACTTTAAGATGTCCCTGAAAGTGATGTACTAGAGGATTAGTAAAATAAATCATGGTATATCCATTTAAAAGAGTAATAAACTACAATATATTGTAGAAGGATGTCTGACATGGGAAAGCATTAGAAATGTTTGCTTAATGTATAAAGCAGATTAAAAAGTATGAACAATTTGATTCCATTTAAAAAGTTATACTGAGTTTTGGGGGGCTGAAAAGCGTCAGATGGACAGAAGTATCTGAAATATGTGAAAACAAAGATAGGGCTTCTGCCAGGAGCTGTGTGTGCTGTTTGTCCTCACTCAGCCATCCCAGCTTCCCATCCATCTTCACCTTGGGCTGTTCTTGATGCCTGTATTCCAAAACCTCTCCCTCTGCTCCTTGGGCTCTTTGTCCATGATGGGCAACGGGGTGCTCTGTGTCTGGTTACTGAAGTAGTCATGTGGTTAAGTACCTGAATATTGCCCATAATGCTCACCATTAACACCTGGGAGACTCTGCTCTAGGGGACATCCATTCAACCTGTGTTAAGAGCCTATGGAACTTAGAAATTCTTGAACTTGAGAAAAGAGTTTAGAAAATGGAAAAGGTTAAGTATTACCTACTGTCAGTACTATTTGAACATAACAATGAAAAATCCTACTCTCTCTAGGATGTCCATTATTTCTTTTGATTCACAGTATGTATGTTGGTACATGTGTGTGTATATATACACACATACATATATATGTTCTCTGAAGCAACAAGTAGCATCCTAGACAGGCAGTATAGATTTCCTCCCATTGTTATGTTCAAATAGTATTGAAATAGTAATTACCTTTCTTATCAGAAGCTTTGGTTAGGCTCCTATGGATGTTTTAGAACTCTGGTTTGCATGAAATCAATTTAGTGGGCCATGATCAGTATTTTTAATAAAAATTGAAATAGAATAAAAAAGGAAGCAACGAAGTGTATTACATGCAGTAAGTCCAAACATTGTTTCTTAAAAATTTTGTTTCTCTGTGTGTGTGTGTGCACGCGTCTGCATTCCCTATACTTGTGTACTGGGTTGCAATGTAAAATATATTTCTTACAATGAGTTTGAGGTAAAAAAATTTTCAGAAATGGTAAACAAGTTATTTTAGTAGAAACAGCAATGCTGAATTTAGTAGTATTTATGGAAGGTTGAATTTTTTGAAATCTGTTTATGTGAAAAAAAATCTATTCTTGAACAATGATCACTCAAGGCAACCCACCCCATTTTTATTCACATCGCTTAAAAGCTTTTTCTTGTATTGAGCTGATATTAATCCCATTTTTGAATAACATTCATTTATTGGTTTGAATAATAAACTTTTCAATCTCACTTATTCTAGACCAAGGATCAACAAGCTATATCTTGCAGGCCAAATCCAGCTTGCCTCCTAATTTTGTAATAAAGTTTTATTGGAACACAGCAATGCCCATTCATTTATGTTATGTTTATGGCTGCATTTTTGCTACAATGGCAGTGCATGTGGTAATCTGCTCAGAAAGTGATAGTCCAGGTATAGTGTATAGTGTATAGTTTAGGGCAAAGTTTTCAAAGGTGTGTTCCTGAAAAACTAGTTTCTTAAGATGATCCTCAATAAAAGGATGTTACATAAAATAAGTTGGAAAACACTGTATGATATCTCCTTGGGCTTCAGGAAGTCCTGAATAAACTAACCTGTTTAGTGGTATTTCCCATACATATTGATGTGTGTGTGTGTGTGTGTGTGTGTGTGTGTGTGTGTGTGTGTGTGTACAGAGTGCAGAGTACCTTTTAACTACCATTTCTTGGTGTTCCAAGAGACATAATAGGAAATGCTGGGTTCAGGTAGTGTCTTAAAAGCGTAAGGAGTCGCAGTTATTGGTGGAAGTATGGAAAGCTTCTATTAAAGAAAGCTTTAGAAGTTAATGTTGCTCATATTTTGATAATGTTTAAGAAAGTGAGGAAATTACTATTCTATATACTTAATTTTTTTATATCAGTTGATTCTTCAAAAGTGGCTACCAAAATAAGTGGTGCCAGTTCCTTTAAATTATGAACTGTACCTAATTTTAAAGCTTGTTCACCTGATTTTGACTGTGTGATCGAGAGATTAATTTAGAAAAATGGGAATGTGGAAGTGTTAGAAACTATTAAGAATTAATAATCCAAAAAATTAAGATAAAAGGTTTTCTAAAATTAGATAAGTAGAAATATTTGACCTGAGTTAAAAAGTTCAATTTATACTCAAGTTTTCCAGGAATACATTGGTGAAGTGAGGACTATCTATGAAAAAATTTGTTCTTTGTACACATAGTAGAGATGGTAAGGTTCTTTGTGGGTTATTTTTTCTATTATATTTTTTCTTTCCTTTCGAAATGAAAGTGTGATCTTTAGTTATGTTATTTTAGTTTGTAATATTTCAAACTGAACATATTTTTTAGTAATTTTTTTATTGTTCAAAAGGTCATACAAATGTTCAGTAGAAAAGTTGATATAATTTCATCCCAAGAGAACACCACTAAACCAAAATGTGGTGGAATATGGAAACAATCTGAATACCTATTCTTAGTCTTTTCATTTAAAATTTTGATCTTATCCAACTATTATCTAAGTGTTTTTTATGAGTTTAAATTGTCTTCTCTCCACAGAATCAAGTGACGGATACTAATAGAAAACTACAACATGAGGGAAAGGAAGTAAGGCCAGTTTACCTTTTGAAAAAATCTTTTCTGTTTCCTGTCATTCTCTTTGATAACTGTGTTCTTGATTTAGTGGCTTGTAAGACCATAAGCAGCATGTTGGAGGAACTTGGACATTATCTTTGCTTCTCCTAATGTTTATCTGAAGTAAATGAATATAGCACTAGAAAGCTTAATGAGAGTATGTAGCCGCCTTCCTTAGCTGTGTTTTTAAATCACTTGAGTAGTCATAATATGGCCAATGCTGTTTCCTCTGCCTGGAATGTTCTTTCCCACATGTTTACCTACTTCAGACTTTTGCTCCTCACATGTTACCTCCTTCATGAGGCCTTTTCTAACCACCTTATTTAGAATTGCAGTCTCACGTTCACGCCATGTATTCTTTTTATCTTTCCTGCTTTATTTTTCTCCATTGCACCTATCATGCTTTGGTATTATACAGTTTTCCTTATATGTTTGTTTTTTGTTTGTCTCTTTCCATTAGAAATTAAGCTCCATGAGGTCAGGATTTTTTTTTTTTTTTTTAACTGCATTGCCATATCCCCTCTACCTGCCTAAACAGTGACTGGCACAACATGAATATGCATAAGTATTTGTTTAAAAAAAAAAAGAATCTTTGATTCTGTTAATTGATATACTCACCATTTAAATCATCATAGTTTATAAGATTATTTTACATCCATTTTCTCACTTAATCCTCATGACAGACCTATGACAAGGTCAGGACTGGTATTATCACTACTTTATTGATTAGGAAACTAAAACAGATGATTTGCTAAAGTTTACATAGTAATTGGAAGGCTGGGACTAAAACCCAAGTTTTCTGACTTACAGTCTATTACCGTTCTCTGTATCATATACCTTCCTCATTGCCTAATACTTACTTAATGTTTAATTTTAATAATCTTTAAGATTAGCCTTTGATTGTCTTATCAGTAACTTAATCAGGACCATTCCCTTTTTTCTTTTTTGCGTAGTATCTAAGTAGATAA
The DNA here is from genome assembly GCF_949987515.2 of Delphinus delphis. NCBI lineage: Eukaryota > Metazoa > Chordata > Mammalia > Artiodactyla > Delphinidae > Delphinus > Delphinus delphis. The sequence continues at coordinate 28,571,538 of NC_082694.2, forward strand.
CTTTTAGGAAAGGGTATGGGATAAATACTACAAGAGGCCATGTAGATTATTGCTTTTTAAAAGTTTGTCTCACATATTTTAAGTTTTTGCAAAGAATGCAGTTTCTTCTAGTTTTATTGTGGTATGACTTCAGATGGAAGACTTTAAAATGTTGTGAGAAGAAAAGTGAGTTACTCTTCATTAAACTGGAACTCTTGGAAAAGCCACAACTTCTAACTGTGTGGTTTATTTGTTGAAATACAGATTTAGTTGCAGATTATTTTCAAGATTCATTTGAAGCTGTATAGGAAGAACTGTTTTCCTCTAGGAGTCTAGCACTGATGACAGAAATATAGGATCTTCTTAGAAGATTGATGAAATATAAATCATGAAGAGTCTGAAGAGGGTGTGGAGCAAATATGCATGCTTTTTCTTTTCTCCTGGATAGCCCCTGAATTTTAAGATTTCATTTCACCTAGCCTTTTCTAATGTAGTATGTATGCATCTTGGGGAGAAAGTGGGAAACCATACAGGGATGTTTTACTGGTTGAGAAAGGCAGTTCCGTAGTCCACTTGGCAGATCTTACTATGAAACTGTCTGGGATTTTCTGATGAATTGAACATAGGGTGGAAAAATGTGACTGAAAGCTTTTTATTTACAGCTGTTGGCATAATTCAGTTTTTTCCCCTCTTGCTAAGCTGGTAATAGCAATGGAAGAGCTGAAGCAGTGTCGACTACAACAGAGAAATATTTCTGCCACTGTTGATAAATTAATGCTGTGTCTTCCAGGTGAGGAACTGGAAATAGAGTAGAATTCTTGATGCAATTCCTTTAGCTTTAATTAGTCTTTTCACTTTCTCTAAATAATGCTTGTGTGCTCTTTCTCCCCTTCTCTTTCAAGTCCTGGAGATGTATAGCAAACTGAGGGACCAGATGAAAACTAAAAGGTAAGATATTTTTTTGTTGAATACTTTGTATTATCTAAAATTTCTGTTATTTAGAATTTTTTTAAAAGTCCATATTTAGCATAACCTTTCAAAAAATAATTAAGTCCATATAACATCTTCTCTTGCCTTTTGTATATCTATTGATTCATCCTGAGAGTTATTTACATATGCTGATGTATTTTGTCATGTATTATGTTTAATAAAAAACACTACACGTAGTTTGATTTTTAGAAGACCCAGCTTTTTAGGGGAAAAGCATGTAACTGTTTTAGTGATAGTTAATTTGAGAAACATGCTTTGGTTTAGTATTATAGTAGAAAAAATAGTTACTGGTTTTGCTGGGGTGGATCAGTCAGGGTTCTCCGTTGAAATAGAACCAGTGGTGTGTGTGTGTGTGTGTGCAGAGAGAGAGAGAGAGAGAGAGAGTGATTTTTTTAGCAAATTGGTTCACATGATTATGGAGGTCCAAATCTGCATAGTAGGCTGATAGGCTAGTGTCAGGGAAGAGTAAATATTGTTGCCTGAGTCTGAAGGCAGTCTGCTGGCAGAATTCCGTCTTCCTCTGGGGAGTTTAGTCTTTTTCCTATCAAGGCCTTTAACTGATTTAACGAGGCCCACCCACATTATGGAGAATGTTCATCTTTACTCAGTATACTGATTTAAGTGCTAATAATCTCATGTAAAAAAATAACTTCACAGAAATATCCAGAATAATATTTGACCAAATCTCTGGGTACTATGGCCTAACCAAGTTGATATATAAAATTAACCATCACAAGGAACAAGGTCAAGGTTAAGTTCAGAGGAGTCTTTTCCTGTGTGTTATTTTCATCTGGTTTTATTCCACAGGAAACTTGATAGTGACTCTTTGGCTCTTCTTCCCAAACTAGAGTAAGCATCTCCACCCTCTCTGCCCTGGAGTACCCTGTGGTATGATGGGGGTATGTGAAGCTATAAGATAAACAGGACACATCTTCCTGGAATGTTAATTTTACCTAGTTTTGAGGGGAAAAGTATGGAATTAAAATGTATTTAATACTGAAATAAGATTAAAAATATTGTGAATAAAAATGATAAATTCTCAAGAATTTTAACATTAAAGCATGAGGCATCAATATTTTTGGAATTTCTTAAGATTATTTCCCAGACTGCCTTCTCCCTGGGAGGATACATTCATATAAGAGAACATAGGTTGAACAGTATGAGAAAATTCTGTTCAGTGAGATAGAAAGTAATATTATTTCCCTGATAACCTTTTTGTGAAGTTCTAAAATTATAGAAAATTACAGAGATTAAAAAAAAGCTTCAGTATCAACTTCTCTGAATTAACAGATAGCAACAATTCCAGTTTTGATTCATATATATGTAAATATTTATGACATATATATAAACACATATGGACAGAAAGAGGTAAAATGTACATTTTAAAAAATTATAGATAAAACTCATATCCCCTTCCTCAGTCCTATCCCTTTCCCTACTCTGTTGGGGAAACTAGTACCATAAATTTGGTGTGTCCTTCTAGTCCATGTTTTTAATACCCATAAATCATATGTTGTATTTTGTGTTTTTAGAAACATTTACATGAATAGTTCTCAGTCCTTGTTTTTTTGAGAATCATTCATTCAATAAAAATGAATTGAGTACTTACTGTGTTGTTAGGCATTGCTCTTAGTGCTGGGAATATAGCTCTGAACAAAATAGACAAAAATATCTGCTGCTGTGGGGCTTACGTATTAGTGGAGAGCTTTTAAATTTATGTATAGAGATCTAGTTCACTTATTTTAATTGCTGTATAGTAGTCCCACTATATGAACAACCCACATTTCTCCTCTTAATTTGAGTGGCTGTCATAAGTACTGTTCACCAGTATTTCTAGCTCAACCTTTTTCTGGCACAAAGAGTAGGTTTATATGTCTTGGGCTCCTTTGAGCTGTATCAACACTGCACACTGAGTTGCCCTCCTATATTGTATCCTCCTTACTCTACTTGGGCTCTCATACCCTGTGTTATGCTTCTGTCTTCCCTGAATGCCCTCCTCATCCCTCTTTGGCTCTGACATTCCATGCAATGCTGCCTTCCTATACAGACAGTCTTACCTCACTAGGTCTCTTGTATCCCATGCTGGTCCATCTTACCCCTCACCCACCAGTATGAATGCTCTCATTTATTTAGGTCTTCTTTAATTTTTTTCAGCAATGTTTTTAGTTTTCAGTGAATGTCTTATCTTTTGTCATATTTATCCCTATTATTTTGTATTTTTTGATGCTTATTTTAAATGGTATTGCTGGGGCTTCCCTGGTGGCCCAGTGGTTAAGACTCTGCCCTTCCAATGCAGGGGGCATGTGTTTGAATTCTGTTCAGGGAACTAAGATCTCACATGCTGCAGCAGTGCAACCAAAAAAATTTTAAAAAAATGCTGTTGCTTTTTAAATTTCAATTTTCAGTCATTAATTACTAGTATACTATTAAATTTGTATATTTATCTTGTATTCTGCAACCTTACTAAATCACTTACTAATTCTAGTAGCATTTTTGTGTATTCCATTGGATTTTCTATGTAGCTGATTATCTTGTCTACAAATAAAGACAGGTATATTTCTTTCTTTCCAATTGGGATGCTTTCTTTTTGGTTTGGTTTTCTTGTTTTATTGAACTGGCTAGAGCCTCCAGTACAATGTTGAATAGAAGTAGTGAGAGTAGATATCTTTGCCCTGTTCCTGATCTTAGGGGGAAAGCATTTAACCATTAAGTCATATATGTTAGATATAGTCTTTTTGTACATGCCATTTAGAAGGCTGAAGAAGTTCCCTTCTAATTCTAGTTGTTGAAAGTTTCTATCAGGAATGAATATTGTTTTTGTCAAATGCTTTTTCTATGTCAGTGAGATGATCATATGTTTTTTTTTATATTTCTTTTTTAGTTTATTAATATGATAAATTATATTGAATGTTAAACCAAACTTGCATTCATGGAATAAATCCCACTTGGTCATGGTAAATTATCCTTTTAAATATGATGTGGCATTTGATTTGCTAAAATTTTGTTGAGGAGTTTTGTATCTATGTTCATGAGAAATACTTGTCTGTAGTTTTGTTTTTTGTAATATCTTTGTTTTTGGTATCAGATTAATGCTGGCCTCATGAATAACTTGGAAAGTTTTCCCTCTTTGGTTTTCCAGAAGAATTTGTGCAGTGTTGGCAATTACCTTCCTTAAATATTTGGTAGAATCTAACAGTGAAACCACTTGGCCTTGGAGATTTGTTTGTTTTTGGTGAGAAAGTTGTTAACTAAAAATTTAATTATAAAAATAAATACATGGCTGCTTGCATTTTGTGTTTCTTGAGTAAATTTTGCTTATTTGTATCTTTCAAATAATTTGTCCATGTCATCCAAGTTTTTGAATTCCTTAACAAAAGTTATTCATGATATTCCTGTATTATTTTAACAGTGTAGGATCTATAGTGATACTTTCTCTTTCATTGCTTATGTTGATAATTTGTCTTTTCTCTCTTTGTTTCTGTCTCTGTCTCTCTGATTATTTTGGCTAGAGGTTTGTCAATTTTATGATTTTTTTGAAAATAGTAATTTAGGTTTTATTGAGTTTTTTTTCCTTGTTTTTCTATTTTACTGATTTTCACTGGTATCTTTAGTATTTCCTTTCTCCTGCTTACTTGGGGTTTAATTTGCTCTTACAAATTGAAGTATAGTTGATTTACAATGTTGTGTTAGTTTCAAGTGTACATCAAAGTGATTCAGTTATATATATATATATATATATATCTCATAATATATATCTCATATTTTCTTTATCCATTCATCCCTTGATGGACACTTGGGTTGCTTCCATGTCTTGGCTATTGTAAATAATTTGCTCTTTTTTTAGCTTTATTAGGTGGAGGCCTAGGGCATTGATTTTGGTTCTGTTTTCTAATGTAGCCATATAAAGCTGTACATTTCTCTCTAAGCAGTGTTTTGACTGCATCTTACATGTTTTCTGATGTTGTGGGTTTTTTTTTTACATTTATTTCAAATATTTTCTAATTTCTTTTGTAATTTTTAGAATTTATTTCACCAACTTATTTAGAAGTTCATTGGTTAATTTCTAAATATTAGGGGATTTTCCAGATTTATCAAAATTGATTTGTAATTTCACTTCATTGTGTTCATAAATGTAAAACGTATGATTGCAACCTTTTATATATTTTGAGACTTGTTTTACGCCCCAGCATATGGTCTGTTTTGGTGAAAATTACATACACACTTCAAAATAATATATATTGTTATTGAGGAGAGCATTCTTTAACTGTCATTTAGATATACTTGGTGTTGTGCAGGTTTTCTCTATCCTTATGATTTTGTATTTGTTATTTGTTGACAGAGGAGTGTTGAAGTTGCCTATTATAACTGGCTTTGCATATGTCTTCTTTCTGTTCTTTCAGTTTTTGCTATGTGTATTTTGAAGCTCTCTTATTGGATGCATATACATTAAGCATTGTTGTATCTTCTTGACGAAAGGACCCATTTGTAATTATGGAAGGTTCTTCTTTATCCCTGAAATATGTGTTGTTTTTCTTTTTTTCTTTTTTTCTGAAATATGTGTTGTTTGGTATTAATGCAGCCAGCCACTGCTGCTTTCTTTTTAATTTTTACATTGTCTGTTTTTAATATCCTTTTTTCTAAAATATTCTTAACAGCTTCATTGAGACACAGTTTACCTACTTTTCACTTCATTCATTTAATGTATACAATTCAGTGGCTTTTAGTGTAGTCAGAGTTCTGTGACCATCACCACAATCAATTGTAGAATGTTTTTATTCTTCACAAAAGAAACTCTGAGCCCCCTGGCCATCAGCACACAATTTTCTCCTGTCCCCTGCCCCCCTTGCCAGCTACTGGGAACTACTGATTTATTTTCTGTTTCTTCAGATTTGCCTATTCTGGACATTTCATATAAATGGAATCATATAATATATCGTTCTTTGTGATTGGCTTCTTTCATTTAACATGATGTTTCCAAGGTTAATCCATGTTGTACCATATATCAGTATTTCATTTCTTTTTTAAATTAATTAATTAATCAATTTTGGGCTGTGTTGGGTCTTCATTGCTGCACACGGGCTTTCTCTAGTTGCGGTGAGCGGGGCCTACTCTTCGTTGTGGTGTGCGGGCTTCTCATTGCGATGGCTTCTCTGGTTGCGGAGCACGGGCTCTAGGCACGTGGGCTTCAATAGTTGTGGCACGTGGGCTCAGTAGTTGTGGCTTGTGGGCTCTAGAGTACAGAGTAGTTGTGGCGCACGGGCTTAGTTGCTCTGTGGCATGTGGGATCTTCCCAGACCAGGGCTAAAACCCATGTTCCCTGCACTGGCAGGCGGATTCTTAACCGCTGCACCACCAGGGAAGTCCCATCTCTTTAATTGCTGAATATTCCACTGTATGGATTTACCACATTTTATTTATCCATTCATTAGTTGATGAGCATTTGGGTTGTTTACAATTTTGGGTTTTTACAAATAATGCTGCTATGCATTTTTGTTTACAGGTTGTTGTATGGACATATGTTTTCATTTCTCTTGGCTATATACACCTAGGAATGAAATTTTGCTGGATCATGGTAACTCTGTTTATCCATTTGAGGAACTGCCAGCCTATTTTCCAAAGCAGCTGTGCCATTTTACCTTCCCCCAGCAGCATATGAGGATTCGATTTTCTGTACATCCTAGCCAATACTTATTACTGTCTGTCTTTTGATTATGGCCATCTTGGTGGGTGTGAAATGCTATCTCGTTGTTCACCTTCATTTTGAAATATATTTTTGGTGGGCATATAATTCTAGGTTTATAGATTCATTAGTTCTTAAGATATCATTTTTTTGTCTTCTGGCTTATGTAGTTTCTGAGGGAGAAGTATATGAACAGCCTTAACTTTTTTGTCACTCTACTTAATGTGTCTTTTCTCCAGCTGTTTAAAAACTTTTGTCTGTATAATTTGTTCTCAGCAATTTGATTTTGATATGCTTTGGTGTAATATGTTTGTATGCATGAATGTGTGTGTATATTTATACTGCTTGTGGTTTGTTTAGTTGCTTGGTTTTTTTTTGAAATTTTCATAAAATCTGGAAGATGTTCAGATATTATTTTTCCAAACCTTTTTTTTGTCCTTTTTCCATCCTCATTCTGAGACTTCAGTTATATCTATGTTGGACAACTTCACATAATCCCACAGGTGACTTGAGGATCTTCTTTTTCTCCAGTCTTTTTTCTTTGTGCTTTATATGGGATAGATTTTATTGCTGTGTTCTTTCTTTTTCATTGTCTAATCTTTTAATCTTATCCAGTGAAATTTTCATTTCAGATGATATATTTTTCATCGTTAGGAGTTCCATTTAGTTTTTTATGTTTAATTTCTTTTGTTAGTTTTGCATCTTTAAAAAATACCTGTAACAGAGCTCTAATTTCTGTTTTTATGTACTTCTTTGCTAGTTCTGTCACTTCTGGTATTTTGGATTTCTCTGAAGATTATTTTGTTTTTCCTAGTTACATGTCATTTTTTTGGTTCTTATCATGTCTTATAAGTTTTGATTGGATAATTGTCATTATATTATGTTGTTGAGTGTCTGGATTTTGGGGAGCTTTTTTTTCTTAGAGGGTGTTGGTCTTTGTTTTGGCAAATAGTTTAGTTGTTTTCAGATCCACTTGATCCCAATCCCATCAGACCCCATTTTTAAGCTTTGGTAGGCCCTCCTTCATTCCAGGGGTTGCTGTGGGTAGTATTCATCTACTTTGAAAAACTCAGAAACCCCCAGGGACTCTTCACTTTGGCTGTTCAGAGTTCAGATGTTTCTGTCTTGTCTGAGTTCCTTGAAGTGTTTTTCTTACATCTTGGTGCTGTCTGTCTGTCTCTCCTTCCTTGCCTTCTCTCCCTCCCTTCTCTTCCTTCTCTTCCTTCCCTCCCTTCTTTATGCCTGTTCATGCAGAATTTCACTTTTCCTATGCCTGGCCTAGTACTTAGCAAAGACTCAAGGGAACCCTTATGTAAATTTCTGCATCTTTTTTCTGCATTGCTTCCTTTTTTGTTTTTTTTTTTTTTTTGGAATTCTGCTGCACAACCTTAAGGTGCACAAGCTTTCCTGAACTCCTGTCTCTGATGCTAACTCTGCTAAGTTGTTGGGCTCTGTTTGGGTTTTCTCTGACTGTGTCCATGATCTAGAAATCACATTCAGTCAGATAACCCAGATAACTATTTTTTATTTTACTTATTTATTTTTTGGCTGTGTTGGGTCTTTGTTACTGCGCCTGGGCTTTTTCTAGTTGTGGCGAGCGGGGGCTACTCAACGTTGCGGTGTACGGGCTTCTCATTGCAGTGGCTTCTCTTGTTGCGGAGCACGGGCTCTAGACGCATGGGCTTCAGTATTTGTGGCACATGGGCTCAGTAGTTGTGGCTCACGGGCTCTAGAGTGCTGACTCAGTAGTTGTGGAGCACGGGCTTTGTTGCTCAGAGACATGTGGGATCTTCCTGGACCAGGGCTCGAACCCATGTCCCCTGCTTTGGCAGGCGGATTCTTAACCACTGTGCCACCAGGGAAGCCCCCCAGATAACTATTAAATTCACCTTGTTTGTTTCTCTTTTTTCGGAGGTCACAGTTCTGTGTTACTTGATGTTCACTATGTGAAAGCAGTTGTTTTATGTATTTTAGCCAGTATTTTACTTCTTAAGAGTGAGAGTTCATGTCTGTTCTTTGTTATTCCTTAATGGCTGGAAGCCTAGTTATTTTTTTTTTAAGCTATAAATACTCATTATACTACTAGGTTTTATGTTCCCTGAGGAAAGATATCTGACCATCTTTCTAGCTCTAGCACATAGAAGGGATTAAATATTTCTTAATGATGCTCTTTAATTAGGAAAGACACTAGTATTTTCTGTGCAGAAAGATTTTGTTTTATATTCTTATCATACTCTGAATTTTAAGAAATTTCTCATGGGTAGTTGTAATCCACTTTGAAAGATTACTTATTAGAATTTTAAAAACCATCATTGTGAACGAGTTCCATACCATGACAAAAAAGTTCCAAAATTTAATTTGCCTAGAATCAACATTCCTCTTCTCAGGATAGCATTCAACCATGTCTAAGTTATTCTGACCTTAAGTTATCCAATTTTTAGGATTATTTAGACATCTTTTCCTGCCTTATTTTAAAAAATTTCTTGGTTTTATTTCATTTACTTTCTTTCTGCTCACATCTCTATTAGGGAGCCTGCATGCGGTGGGGGGAGGGGGAGAGCTAGCACATTTGGCTTTTGATTCAGTTTTAATGTTTAGAGGTTGTCAAAAGTAATGTCAAAATCTTGTTTTAGATTTCCATGGCCCCTGGAAATAGAATTCTTTTCTTTTGGTGTCTGCTATAGAGGTGTTTAATTGGCTGTCATTCTTTAACCTGTCACTGATATTGAAGTACACTAGAAATTTGAATGAATCTTATTGATCTGTTACAGTTGGAATATGAGTGTGTTAGGGAAAGGACAATGGGGAAATAAAGTAACATTCTTTATTGCCAGAAATCACTGGGTTTTGTACTAATTAGCCTTGAAAAATGTGGAGTTATTTGACAGACCAGATGTTTTCACTGTGCAGCCATGTGTCTCATCAGTGAATGTGCCTTGTGTCTGCAGGCAACATTGTTAGATTTTTCTCATTCTATAAACAATGTTCCAAAATATAACTAAACCCTAAAGTGTGTTTATCTTTTTGGCTTAATTTCTAGGTTTATATCCATTCTAAAGTTTCTCTCTAGAGGAAATGCATTTTATTGCACATAGCTCTTCGTACCTAATTGTAGTATAAACACCATTCTGTTTATACTAAACCATGTGAATTGTATTGTTTGTGAGTCTGTAAAATTTTAATAAAAGCAACCATTTCAGATTAAACTATATTTGTAATTTTATTTCTTAATTTAGGGGAAATAATTCTTTCTTCCCTTCATTTATTTGGACTAAGATTTTGATTTTTGGAACACAGAAGGGAAAAACATAAGCAAAGAAAACAAGTAAATCCAACCTCTAATCTTTAGTGTTTGTGGTATTACGTGCATTGGAGTAAGAAGAGTTTAAGTATCTCCCATGGAATTCATTCTTAAAACCTGAAATAGAACTATAAGTCTTTTACTTACAGGATCAAAACTGAGTTTTTCCTATACTAAATATGGGAAATGTAGAAATTAAAAACGTGAAGACGAAAACTATTACCCATAATGTTCCTATCCAAAGGAAAGAAAAATCATGGTTAACATTTTTGTATATATTTTCTTAGTCATTTTCTATGTACTTATATTTGTGTGTGTGTTTATATTTAGTACTGTGTAGCTCGTACATACATATGTATACATAATTTACACATGTATAATATTTGTAATTTTGAAAAACATTATCATACTTGTAAGTTCAATTTTTTTGAAATAATTTTCACTCAACAATATTGTAAACACTTCGCTGTTTTATTATTCTTTGAATATACATATGTACTACATGGATATATCATAATGCGTTTAATCAATTCCTTGTTAATAGACTTCTAGATTAGTTTTTTATTTGTTAATATAAATAACTACAGTTCAAGAGGCTTATACATATTTTTGTACATGTAATTTTTTTGTGGGGGAGAATGCAACTGCTTAGAATACTTGTTTGGTGAAATTTTTCATTGAAAACGTGAATCATTAATATAAATATGTTTATCAGCAGGCTGTGAATTCTCATTTATTAAAACCCCTGATAATAATATCCATTATTTTTTAAGAAATTGTTGGCAGTTTGAGTGACAAAATTTTATTTTTTATTTTCATTTCTTCACATCAGTTCAACTTTTTTTTTTTCGTGTTTGCCATTTTGGGGGCTCTTTTGTGGCTTTTCTTTGTTCATTGCTTAAAAAAAAATCCCTCAAAAAAATCTAATGTGTCTGATATTAATATAGCCATTCAAGCACTTTTATGGTTACTTTTGGGGCATATCTTATTCTAGCTTTTACTTCAGTCTGTTTGTATCTGTGATTCTAAAGTGGGTTTCTTGTAAGCAACGTATAGTTGGATCATGCTTTTTTTTTTTTTTTTGCGGTACGCGGGCCTCTCACTGTTGTGGCTTCTCCCGTTGCGGAGCACAGGCTCCGGACGCGCAGGCTCAGCAGCCGTGGCTCACAGGCCTAGATGCTCTGCGGCATGTGGGATCTTCCCGGACTGGGGCACGAACCCGTGTCCCCTGCATCGGCAGGCGGACTCTCAACCACTGCGCCACCAGGGAAGCCCAGGATCATGCTTTTTATATTATTTACTTATTTTTAATTTTTATTTATTTTTTTGAAGATGTTGGGGATAGGAGTTTATTAATTAATTAATTTATTTTTGCTGTGTTGGGTCTTCGTTTCTGTGCGAGGGCTTTCTCTAGTTCTGGCAAGCGGGGGCCACGCTTCATCGCGGTGCGCGGGCCTCTCACTATCGTGGCCTCTCTTGTTGCGGAGCACAGGCTCCAGACTCGCAGGCTCAGTAGTTGTGGATCACGGGCTTAGTTGCTCCGCGGCATGTGGGATCCTCCCAGACCAGGGTTCGAACCCGTGTCCCCTGCATTAGCAGGCAGATTCTCAACCACTGCGCCACCAGGGAAGCCCTATTTTTTATTTTATTTTAGCCGCATTGTGCGGCATGCGGGATCTTAGTTCCCCAACCAGGGATTGAACCCATGCCCCCTGCGGTGGAAGCATGGAGCCTTAACCGCTGGAACGCCAGGGAAGTCCCTGGATCATGCTTTTTAAATTCTGTCTGACAGTGTCTGCCTTTTGAACATGTTTTGGTTTTTTTTTTAATTTTATTTATTTATTTAGGCTATGTTGGGCCTTCTCTGCTGCATGCAGGCTTTCTCTAGCTATGGCGAGCAGAAGCCACTGTTCGTTGCTAGGGCATGTGGGATCTTCCCAGGCCAGGGCTCGAACCCGTGTCCCCTGCATTGGCAGGCAGACTCTCAACCTTCACGCCACCGGGGAAGTCCCTGAACATGTATTTTCAATTTTTTTATCTTTTTGCGGTACACGGGCCTCTCACTGTTTTGGCCTCTTCCGTTGCGGAGCACAGGCTCCGGATGCGCAGGCCCAGCGGCCATGGCTCACGGGCCCAGCTGCTCCGCGGCATGTGGGATCTTCCCGGACTGGGGCACAAACCCGTGTCCCCTGTATCGGCAGGTGGACTCTCAACCACTGCGCCACCAGGGAAGCCCCAGTGTCTGCCTTTTGATTTGCGTGCTTATTAGTCCATTTGCATTTAATATAATTATTAATATGGTTGGGTTTTGCTCTTTACTTTCTATGTTTTTCATGTCTTTTTTGTTCTTATTTATCTTTTACTCCTTTTTTGTATTATTTTGTAGTATACTATTTTAATTCTTCCGTAAACCTTTTAATGTATTTTTTGAGGTTTTTTTTTTTTAGAGATTACTCTGTGGATTATAATCTTCTTCATTTGTCACAGTCTACTTTAGGTCATTGCTCGTGTAGTTTTGATATAATATATAGAAGTAGTTTTGCTTCAACTTAGCTCCATTTCTTCCCTCTTCTTTTGTGCTATTGTTGTCATTTATATTATATCTCTATATTTTATAAACCCAACAATACAGTGTTATAATCATTGCTTTAAAAACTATTGTCTTTTACTGATAGTAAAAGAAGAAAAGAGAAAAAACCCCACATTTATTCAGTCTTTTATATTTAGCATATATTTACTCTTTCCTATATTCTTCATTTTTTTTCCTCTGAATTCAAGTTACTATCTGCTATCATTTCCTTTCTGGCTTTCTTTAGTATTTCTTGTAAGGCAGATCTGCTAGCAAGGAATTCTATTAGTCTTTGTTTATCTGGGAATATAATTCATTTTCATTTTTAAAGGCTAGTCATCAGCTAATGGTTGGTCCTGGGTGCTCAAAGAAACTTGAGCTGAGAAAGGTGTCTACCCTTTGTTAGTGGACTTGTATGTGGGTTAGGGAGTGTGTTCAAAATTCAGGCAAGTTTTCAAGTCTGCTGAGCTTTTATATTCTGCCAAGCCTTCTCCTATGTGCAGGCCTGCAGTCTCCTAGTCAGCTAAGGATGTGTGGAGTGCTTAGGCCCTTTTAGGTGTTCCCTGCATTTGTGCACAGCTTCTCAGTCAGCTAGGGATATTCAGAGAGCTATCAGGTTATTCTATGGGTCTCTTATTTCCAGGACTTCCCTGTTAAGTTTTTGGTTAGTCCTCCAGTCTGCTCTTTGTTCCAACCTAGACGAACTTCAGCCCATTAGAGCTGGAGGTTCCCCCCACTCTCTTCCTTTTTTAAAATGAGTTTGCTACTTTTCCTAACAACACCACTCCATATAAGATTTTCACCCTCTGCTCCAAATCATGTCAGCCCCTAACTGAAGAGAAGCTGCTGATTTTCCTGACAAGCCATAACCAGTGATGGGGTGAGGGGAGGTGGAGAGGGTGATGGAGGTAGCCCCAGGCAAGAATACCACAAAGTCCCTCTCTATTTAGCAGTTTTCATGAATAAACCCTTCTCAATTTGTTGTTCTCCTCTGCAGAGTCCTTTCCAATTTCCGGAATCTTGAAATGGTTGTTTGGGACAGTTTTGTCTAGTTTATATTTGCTTTTTGGGTAGAAGATTTGCTAAGCTCTTCTGTGTGCCATAGTTGGAAGTCTATCCTTGGGTACTTTATTTTATGGGATGATTTTTGTGGCATTGATATGATCATTTTATATTTCCCTTTATTTATTTTTTCCTAGCAATGGCCTTTATTCTTTATGTAATGAGTTTCATTGGTGGATTTTCAAAGTTTTCTGTATTCTTGGGAAAAATCTTTTTTTGATTATAATTTATTAAGTCCTGTAATATATATATTGATTTTTAATAATTTTACATTAATTTTTCCATTCATGTGTTTATTGAAACTTAATCCTGGATTTGTCTTAATGTACAGTGAAAACTAATTCAGGCTAGAAATTTTGCCTAAGGAATATATCTGTGGCCCTAAAGAAGACTGAGTTGAGCTAAAGGTGATGCAATTCCTTTTATAGGCATTATCCTGCACTGAAAACTCTGGAACATCTAGAGCATACCTATCTGCCTCAAGTAAGCCATTATCGATTCTGCAAGGTGATGGTGGACAATATCCCCAAGCTTCGAGAAGAAATTAAGGATGTTTCTATGTCTGATCTCAAAGACTTTCTGGAGAGTATCCGCAAACATTCAGACAAAATTGGAGAGACTGCCATGAAGCAAGTAGGTCTTGGGTTTATGATAGGTTGGCCAATGACTTTGCAAGTATTCTGTTAAACACAGATTTCTTTTTGCTAAATGTCTTAATTGTTTCTTGTCATTTTAGGGAAGTCCTTCATCTTTATGGGAACACATGATTTTAAAATATCTTTTATTTTCTTAGCAGAGCAGTGAATTATTTACTAGTATATTGTTTTGCTCTGTGAATATTCAGTACATACTGATTGATGGTTTATATTGGTGCTTTGAAGAGGCTTTTCTATTTTTTGAATACTTTTCTTGACTTTGGGTATGATTTGAAGCCCAAGATTTTTTTTCCCCCCAAGATTTTTAAAAGTTCTTTCTAGTTAATGAGCTAAATTGTGCTGCAGGTACCTTTGGTTGATTATTTACTATGTAATTAAGCAAGATGTCATGTTATATATGAATATTTCTATAACTGTTATTTCTGATATCAATGGGTATCAATGAAAAAAGACCTTTTGGGAAATGCTGGGAATTATGATCACAGAAAGGAATTTGTTTATAGCTTATAAATTAACAATGTGTTGAAAGTGTTTTGATTTTTTTCTTTCAATAACTTCATCTCTAAGTTATGAAAGCCACAAGGAACGTCCAGAAGTACTTTGTCGTTATGAATAAAGAACAGTAATAATTTGCAGTATTACTTGCTCTTTTGAAATTTAAGTCACACTGCTTTTATTAAAATTTCTCAGTATACCTTATGATGTAACCTGTAACAATAAGTAGAAGATCCAGCTGTTTATGGAAAGTCTTTTTTGGTTCTATAAACAACTGTGTTCTTGAATAAGTCATTTGTAGTTCTTAATTCTGTGAGGAATGAGGGAGTAGGTCATATTTTTGGTCTCAACTAGCCTTGGTAATCTTTTAGATATGTCTTTGATTCTGCAAAAGAGATCTGCCTCTTTGGAAATCCCTTTCCTAAGGGAATACACATATTCTTTTCCCAATTCTTCTTTTAATTTCCTTATTGTTATACTTTACGAAGTGGAAAGCTTAAAACTAGTTGATGATAAACCCTGATGGAAATAATCATATCATGTCATTTTTTTTAGTGGTGAAGAAACAAAATTAATCATTGAAAATACACTTTTGCCTTGCTGTGTATAGTTTGAGTACAGGAATGAAGGTATCTTGTAAGACAAGTCTTTATTGTGGTTGACAAATTTTTACTAATTTTTCAAAATATACAAGAGTATAGTACAAAGTTGCTTTTTCTAGGCCTTTGCTTGAGAAATTACTTCCTTTTTGGTGAAAGAGAGGATTCCATGAAGAATATTGTTATTTCATTTAATGTGAGATATCTGGTCTCTCCCCTAATTATCTGAAGAAATTAAGGCCTAGGCCAGGGAAGTGATTTGCTCAAGTTCAGACAGCTTGTAAAGGTCAGATTCTGTAGTAGAATTCAGATTAGACTGAGATGAATTTGTCTGCTATGGCACTCAAAATGTGTAAACTGTTAACTGTTGGCTGTATTTTTGTCATTTAAAGAAACGGTGAAGAAACCTTTCGTGAATTCAGGACTTTTTAATTAACTGATAACCCTTTATTCCTCCTATAGCATTTTTCATCTCAAGTATAGCTCTTATTGCATGTATTACTATCCTATGCTATGGGATATATAAGATCATTGAATAAAGATATCTTACACATTTTAAAATCTTGTAGTACCTAAAAAGTAAGGAAAGTAGGAGGGAGAGAAACTACCATATACTTTGTACGTAGTAGGTGTTCAGTAAATATTTGTTTGAATTCATGGATGTTAGAAAAGAGGGAGAGATCTGGTTTATTTCTCACTTATGTCAAGCCCAAAATGATGTTTCTGATTTGTGATGGTTTTCTTTGCAATGGTGATTTAAGGAAAGTTTCCATTATATGGGTCTGTCATTTTTAATATGGTTTTGAAGATTGCTGCAAAAGGGGAAAGACCAAAGAGTATTGCATGTGGTAGGGTTTTTAAGGGCTAGGCATGGATGTGACACATCATCACTTTTCTGATTTCACTGGCCAGAACTTAATAACATGGCCATAGCAACCTGTAAGAGATGCTGGGGAATATAATCTCACTCTGTCTAAGAGAAGAACACAGTTTTGGTGCATAGTAGCTAGTCTCTGGCACAGTTCTACCCTTTTGGTCATCAAATATTTCTTCACTCCTTTCTTTTTAAAAAATAAATTTAGTTATTTATGGCTGTGTTGGGTCTTCGTTGCTGCGCGTGAGCTTTTTCTAGTTGTGGCAAGTGGGGGCTACTCTTCGTTGTGGTGTGTGGGCTTCTCGTTGTGGTGGCTTCTCTTGTTGTAGAGCATGGGCTCTAGGTGTACAGGCTCAGTAGTTGTGGCTCGTAGGCTCAGTAGTTGTGGCACACGGGCTTAGTTGCTCCGCTGCATGTGGGATCTTCCCGGACCAGGGCTCAAACCCGTGTCCCCTGCAGTGGCAGGGGGATTCTTAACCACTGCGCCGTCAGGGAATTCCATATCTGTTCACTCTTCCTCTCATCCATAGAACATACTTGTCCCTTCCCTAAGGAATACAACCCAATATCCCATCTAGTTACTACATCCATCTCAAAGTACGATACCTTCCAGGGATGCTCAGTACTCTCCATCAGATCCAGATGTGGCTCTTCAGTGGGCTGATGACCAGGAACTAAGATAGGTTATCTGCACCTGTGGCCCTCCCACCCTCAGTATACCATGGAGAAGCTAGAACAGAATAGCTACAACAAAAACTTCCATTTAGAAAAGGGAAGAACAGGAGATGTGCAGTATTACCTGCTTCATAGCAAATCATGTAATCCTTTTGGGCCATCATTGGGAAATCTTTCTGCCTTAGTAGTAGGGGAACTTCCTTGTCTAGATGTTGATTCTGTGGAAAGAACTCCTTTGCACATTGTTCTCCTGGGCTCTTGGTTGCATCTTAGTTTTTCTTTCCCTATTTTTTTCTGTGTACATTTCTGAAGTGTGTGCTGGGGAATATACCTTCATTTGAAGATTTCTTTCTCTCTCTCTGTAGATATACACATACATCTACATTTACACTTATATCTACAACCACATTTATATCTCTATCTTTCAGTGCTTACTTTCTGCTTCTACAAGTTTAGGAGCCCAAGGGTTGTTTTAAGGTTCTGAACAGAGTTTTATTTAGTCCAGATTTGTGGGGTTTTGACATTACAGTTAACTCAAAACTTAGTAGACCTCTGATCTGTCTCTTTCCAATAGGTTCTATTTAGATACCATACCCACTGTTCTTTTCTAAATATAATTTTCAGGAATGATTTTTTTTCTTCTTCCCTGTTTGGGGAGGTAGTAGAGTTGGGGGAGCATAACCCTTGCCTCATGTCTCTTTCTTACTTAGGCCCTACTTGGAGGCTATATGAAATAACGGGTAAGAAAACCATACCTGAATCTAATTTTTGCCTCAGGATTAAGTCACTTTGTTCAAGAAGGTCTTCTTTGGACTTAATTGCTCAAAATTTACCATCTTTTTCTTTTACTATTTGGGATCTATATGTGTTCAGCTTTCTAACCCTCTGAGGCCCAAGTTTCTGGCCTTGTGCTATTCCCTGTAATTTCAGTTTTCAAAGTAGGAAATTCTGTGCTCATCGTTTTTGTGTAAAACCTTGGTAAAAGCAGAAAGCAAATGCCAATATACACTATAACTCTCTCTCTACATTCACATATAGAGCTACAGACCCAATAGACATGCGGTGTGCCTTTTCATTTATTACAGGTTCCGGTTTTGCCAGTTGTTTTGCCACAATATCACAGGGCTTTTCAGGCCTTTGACTTGCTAAATATATATTCTTGTGGCCTACTGCCTGACCTCTAAACTGATGTCATTTATTTTAGGTTTTTTTTGTTATGGCAACACCATTCTTCCAATGCCAGTGCCTGTTTCTTTAAATAACGATGCCTGTTGTAATAGCTAAACTCTAAAATCTCACCGTAGAAATTTTATTTTTCGCTCATGTGACGTCCAAAATGGATGTTCCTGGTTGGGTAGCTCTTCTTTAAGTGACTGTGAAGGGATCCAGGACTCTTCCAACTTGTGGCTCTATCACTTCAACATGTGGCTTTCAATGTTACAGCAGTAGAGAAAAAAGTAAATAATGCCTGGAGATTTTTTTTTTTTAATTGACCAGGCTTGTAAGTGATACATATGACTGCTGCCAACATTACATCAGCAGAAGCTCATACACTGCAAGCGAGGATTAGAAATATAGTCTATCTGTGTGACCAGGAGAAAGAGGAAATACGTTTGGTGAATACCTAGCTAGTCTGCTACAACCTGCTATTACAGAGCTTAGAAAAATACATATTTCCATGTCTCTTGTCTGTTTTTCTTCACAATTTCATCTCTTTGACATTTCTCCCCCATATGTTTGCTTTCTAATTTACTAATCCAGTTTTTAGCATTGTCTATGCCACTATTCAGAACTTTATCATCATCATCAGTTTTAGTTCAGCAACTGCAGTTTTGGCCTTAAAAATGTGTTCTTTTCCTTAAAAAAAATTCTAAGTGGCCTTTAGAATCATACAAGAAAACAGATTTGAAAATATCACTTAACATTGATAGTTGGTCTGGGAGCTTCTGGAAATTATGTAAATGATTGTGCTTTTTCTTGGTGGACATCTCCCGTTTTCTTCTTCCACTTACCCTATCCTGAGTTGCTGCATTGACCCATGGGTGGGGCTTTGTCCTTAGTACAATGAAATGATGGAGACAGTTGGTAGATTGGCTTATCTTTGGGATATACCAGTTAAACTACCAGAAGGACTCCACCCTAATTAGGGTTTAATGAGCAAATTTGGCTCCAGACTTTTACCTGAGATTATAATCTCAAACTGTTAGTTGTCCAATTTTATCAAGAGATATGATGCAAAAAATACTATTTGAGGATGATGCAAAAATACTGTTTGAGGATGACCTGAAGGATATGTAGTTTATACATTTCTCTGTATTCCAACTATTATATTGTCTCTGGATAAAGCTTTATCTGTAGGAAGCTTTTTGCTTTGATTACATGTGGGAGGCAGAATTCTAAGATGGTCCCCAGGATTCCTGCCCCCTGGTCTGTGCATCCTGTAAAATCCTCTCCCTTGAGCGTGTGAACCTAATATGTAAGGTGAGAACCTTTAAAAGAGGGTCTAGAGGTCAGATATAAAGTTAGATTAAAAACTGCAGCAGATGCTTTACTATTGGTCTTGAAGAAACAGAATGCCATGCTTTGGAGGGGGCCACACGGCAGGGAACTGTAGGCAGCCTTGAGTTGCTGAGAGCTATCCCCAGCCGACAGTCAGCAAGAAAATGGGGACCTGAGTTCTACAACCACAAGGAACTGGATTCTGCCAACAGTATGAGTGAACTTAGAAGACTGTGAGCTCCAGATGAAACCACAGACCTGACTGACATCATGATTTCAGCCTGTCAAGACCCTGAGCAGAAGGCCCAGCAAAAACATGTTGAACTCCTGACCCATGGAAACTTAGATAATAATTGTGTGTAGTTTCAAGTCACTAAGTTTATAGTAGTATGTTACACAGCAGTAGAAAACTAATACTCTCTGTTACTTTGGTCTTGAATAGAATTACTTTTTACTAAACTGTACATTTTTATTTTAATTTTGCCTTTGGGTCTAGGAAACAGTGGTATAGTCAGTCTGGTTTAAAAGGTGTCAAGCTAGAAGTTTCTGAGTCTTTCACTTGTCTTCCAATATACAATACCTGGGAAGCTGCAGAAAAGTAAGAAAAATGTGTAAGTATGAAAACTAGGATAGAAGTTCAATCATATAGCAGAATCTGAGGAGGAATTTAAAAATTGTCCATTCTACTGTGTATTACCATATCGAATTTTAAGTCAAGCGGTCTTATTTTACAAAAAAAAACGTTTCATGTTCCTGTATATATCTTTTTAACATGGTATTGTAATGAAAGCATTTAATGGACCCACCTATGAGTCTGCCATGGGAAGTAGAGCCATAGTTAAAGCAAGTAGAAAAACCCTCCCTTTTATCCTATTCCATTTTCTGTGTTGATATTCTTACAGTGTGCTTCCAAAATACTGTGTATGTCTTATTTTTGAATAATCAACTTAGCTTGAACTGTTTTATAAAAAATGTCTAAAGTAGTTCTTCGTTAATTGTCTGCTGTTTTTTAGTTCTCCTTTTGAAATTGATTTCTGTAATTCACTTGTTATGGAATTGATTTGTGCAGGAGGGAAGTTCTGTATTTGTTATTTTGGTTAGTTTGCCTTAGGCTTTGTGGGACTAAATAACATTTGTAAGGTAAACATTCTTGGCTAGGTTGATTTCTATGTGGGGCCCTTTAACAAAGGGAAGGATTTACTTGCTTTTAAAATTCTAACTTGGCTTTGCCAAATTATATAGGTTATATGACTGATGCTTAGAAAAGGAACTGCTTGCTTATAAAAGAAATGGAAGGCTCCCCAGGCATTCTTCCTTTAGTAACTAGTTTTAAAGAAACTGCTCCTTGGGTGAGATTAACTGTCACCGTGGTTCTTTCAGCCCTTGACTTTCTTTGATTAAGTCTTGACTAGAGCAAAATGTGTTGTTTTATTTATTGTGTAGAACATCTTTGACTTAGATCAGGCATAGTACTACCAACTGAGTTCACATAGGCCATGCAATGACTGCCAAATAAAAGCATTATTGCTGTTGAAATCTCTTTTGCGCTGGATGCTATGCAAAACTTCCACAGAATATGGCCTTTGGAGTCAAAGAAGTTGGTGCTCACTTGGTTTGGTGTTCCTGGATTTACTTTTTCTTTTCTTTTCTTCTTGATTTTGGTATTTTTGTGTTTGTACTAATTCTTGCTCCTTATTCTTTGATGATATGGATGGCCTGTGGGTAAGGTGGGGGAATGTGAGAGCTGTGTTATATGGGATTCTTGAAGTAGGCAACAATCAGAGTAGCTTATGATAGATAGTACAATTTTAGAATCTGAGCTTATGATAGATAGTACAATTTTAGAATCTGAGCTTATGATAGTACAATTTTAGAATCTGAGCTTATGATAGATAGTACAATTTTAGAATCTGAAGAGGATAGTAGGGATTTAGTTTACTGTTCAGTAATATGATAGTTAACAGAATAGACTTTGGAGTTTGGATTAAACTCCTAGATTTGTCATTTGCTAGCTGTATGACAGTGGGCAAGTTACTAAACATCACATTCAGTCTTCACAACTGTACAGTTGGAATTTTTAATCTTCTTTGAAAAGATGTGGAAATATTTAGGGAAATCAAGTACTTAGCTTAGTCCCAGGCTTATAATACATGTTAAATTAAAAGAAAGAAAAAAAAAGAACCATCCTAGATGAATGGTGAACGTAAATAGATTCTAAGAGTATGGAGAAGGAGAAGATTAAAATTAGAGTTAAACTTGATGATTGAACTACTTTTAATTTTATTCCTAAAATTCAATTTTCGGTGACAATTTTCAGCCTTGAATTAGATCTCATTTTTAATCAGTTTTTTTCTCCTTACCATAAAAATTATTTCTATTGTATACACTTCTAAAATATTTTGAACCTGAGTTCAGTTAAAAAGATGACAATTAAATTTAAAAGATCAATGACCCTTGACTCATGTTGAGTGAAAGAAGAAAGAGAATTTATTCCTTAAATCTAATTTGATGGCAATATTACAGTTTGCTTTTGAGTTTTCTTCAGGATAAAAAGGAAACTATATGGTGTGTGTATATATAATAAACATATTATTTATTTGCTTTGGCTAAGCAAAGCATACCAGCTTATCAGGAGAAATTTTCTTGTTATTAAATTCTAAGAGAAAATTGTCATATGGGTTCTCAGTATAATTTGTGAACATGGATTTTTAGTGTGCTCATCCTAAAATAGACCATTACTTTAGAGGAACAGCAGCTATTGCAATACTTACACCATCTCCCACAAATATACTACATATATGCATATATATATATATGTTTCAGTTATTTTAAGATTAAATTCTTTTGAGAATATTCCTTTTACTGAGCCTTGGCTTGTACTAGAAAGCAGTAATACTTAATTTAAAACAATATGGTATCATAAGAATAAACTGCTGAGTAGAACAGAATACAAGTTCAGAAATTGACCCAAATGTATAGTATAAGAATTTAATAAGTGATAAAGGTAGTGTTATACAAGAGGCATAGACACACACACATTAGTATTATGCCATATAGGTATAAAGTAACTTTTCCTCAGTAAACCTGATAGGCAGAAAGGTCAGAACAGTGCCTGAGAATACCATCTTCCTGTCATTTTGTGGAGGGGCCTGATGGGTTCAACTTTGCTGTATAAACAGTGGGACATGCCTCAGGAGAAGGACCCTGCTCTTGTAATATTGATAGGGAAGCTGGGAGAAGGGCAAGAACATCTAGTCAATATGTACTAGGTGGATCCTTGCTGGTCAGAGAAATGACTTGGCTAGGGGAATTCTATCAATGCCTCTTAGATTAGCTAAAGAGACTTAGTATTCTTCAGATGAGCAGACTCAGTCTATTGAGTTAGTAACTAGTTTTACCAGTTCATTGCTAAGCTTTGAGAATGGGGAAGGTAGAGAGCCACTAGGGCCCTCCAAGGTAGCATCTCATGGCACTAGGGAATGCTGTTAGCATGACTGCTGCTTTACTTATCTGTCTTCCCAACCAGTTTATGGTCTCTGTAAGGACAGAGGTATGTTTTTTACCTTTATATCTTCAGCACCTTGCTAGCATAGTGCTTGGTCATAGTAGATAGTTAATAAATCAATTAATTACTCTTAATTGTGTATTTAATTAAATTTAATGTACCTACACCTTAACATTTTTCAGGAAAAGCCATCCTTTTTTTTAATATTCTAAGGTATATCCGCTTATTCCAATTATATTCTTAAGTATATGAAAACATTAAAATTGCACTTTGAATGGATTTTGAAACTATCTGAAAATACTGTGGAGGTACTAAGAAGTGATCAAATTAACTTCTTGTTAAAGATAGTGGGTCGAACACATATATTTCTATCTTCCACCTCTCCAAACTCATAAAAACAACAGCTAAGGGAATTTTTTTAAAAAACACGAGCTCCCAAACATAAAGACTCTAGGAGAGCAGGTGATAGCAACATTTTTTGGAAATTGGAAAGTAAAAAGATGTGTGATAATTGTCCTAACATATCCAAGAAAACTCAGTCCTAAACCAGTAGTAGAAGAAAATAAGAACAACCCAATTTTTAGTGTTTTGCAGAACCCCTATGTTTAAGAAATTGCTGGCATCAGGGAAAGGGGGTAAAATTGATGGCCAAACAGGAAGATTGGTTGAATGTCTATTTCAGAACCAGTTAGACATCTGGATTCCTTACCCAGCTTTTTCCTATCAGTTAACTACCTGATCTCAACTCTAGCTGAAGATCAGAGAACAATAGACACAAACTGAAAACAGTGAAAGTTTATATACTAAATACTGAGATTTATCCTAAATCTCACAGCCCTCTTTTCTGATTTGGTTCCCAGAACCAGGCTTATACCCTTCAGGTGTGAGATTGGAAGATAATCTGAATACTCTGAATAATATGATTAGCCCAAGAGAAGTATCCTAAAGATATGTCCACTGAGTAGTCCCTAGTAAAAAGGGCAAGTCAGATCACTTTGAAGGCCACAGTAGACTAGACTGATGTACATTCAGTCAGCTTTTTAGTTTCCCAATTTAAAATTTGAGCAGATGGCTAAGGATCAGCAGATATTTGAGAAAAGATTCTAACATGAAAGTAGAGTCAGAACAAACACATACAAAGAAGCAACTTGGAGAAGATAGGGACTATGCAAGAAGAGGAAAACCTAAAAGGCAAAAAAACCCAAACTATCGTCAGTAGCATTAGAAAGATAATAGAAAATAAATTACATGTAAAAAGCAAGATCAGAATGCTGCATAAAAGGAGAAGTGCAGAGAACAAAAAGAATTTTAGAAATTAAAAATATGATAGCAGAAAACGCTTAAAGGAGGGTTTGGAAAATAAAGTTAAAAATATATTCCAGAGAGAAGAGTAAAAAGAAAAAGAGATAGAACATGGGAAATAGAAAAGATATAAGAATATTAAGGGGCAGTCTAGGCGATCCAGCATTTGAATACTAAGCATTTTAGAAAAATAAAGCAAAAATGAAGGGAAGGAATTCATCACAGAAATAATATGGGAAAATTTCCCAAAATTCTAAGACATGAACATGCAGATTAAAGGACCCACCAAGTATCCAACAAAAGGCATGAAAAGAGGCTTATATAAAGCCATATTGTGAATTTTCAGAAGCCAGAGGTCAAAGTGAAAATCCTAAATGTCTTTAGAGGTTAAAAACAATATCTTATATGGCTTGGCTATGTATTGCATTTACACAGTTATAATAATTAAATGCTAAAAGTTAATATAGGTAATTAATCCATTGGTTTATCTCTGTTGTAGAGGGATATGTGAATGGACACTGCACAGATATTTGGTGCTGGTGTGTTAAGAATGTGAAAGAGGGCTTCCCTGGTGGTACAGTGGTTGAGAGTCCGCCTGCCGATGCAGGGGATGCGGGTTCGTGCCCCTGTCCGGGAAGATCCCACATGCCGCGGAGCGGCTAGGCCTGTGAGCCATGGCCGCTGAGCCTGCGTGTCCGGAGTCTGTGCTCCGCAACGGGAGAGGCCACAACAGTGAGAGGCCCGCGTACCGCAAAAAAAAAAAGGAATGTGAAAGAGACCTTAAACCCCCGTCTTCCATGGTGGAAAGTCAATAGATAATGCTTAGAACTAAAAAACCCCACAATAACCAAAAGGCAGAAACAATCCTAGTGTCCATTGATGGATGGATAAACAAAATGTGGTATATACATATAATGGAATATTTTTTAGCCTTAAAAAAGGAAATTTGGACACATGCTACAACATGAATGAACCTTGAAGACATTACGCTAAGTGAAATAAGCCAGGCATGAAAGGACAAATATTGTATAGTTCCACTTATCTGAGGTTCTGAAGTAGTCAAATTCATAAAGACAGAAGGTAGAATGATGGTTTCCAGGGGCTAGCAGTAAAAGGGATGAGGAGTTAATGTTTAATGGGTACAGAGTTTTGGTTGGGGAAGATGAAGAAGTTCTGAAGATGGGTGGTGGTGATGGTTGTCCAACAAGGTGAATGTACCTAATGGCACAGAACTGTACAGTTAAAAATGGTTAAAATGGAAAATTTTATGTCATAAATTTTACCACAATTAAAAAAACCTACAGAAATAAGCAGTAGCACACATAAGCATGGTATGTAGAGATAAAGATGTAAGCATCAAAAGAGTGGTTGCTTTTGGGGAGAAAGAGGAGAGGAGGAAACGGTTGTTTCTCATAATAAACTCTTTATGTATAACTTAACTGTGCATAGTTTTGCATGTATAACTTAGGGAAGATATATTGAACACACACAAAAAGAAAAGAAACTTAAGTCAGATTAGGTGTATGTGTATAACATGGGATTTGTTGGTGGACTGGATATGAGGTAGTAAATGTTCCAACTCTCAGGGTACAGAGGAAGCGTTCCCTTATTTAAGGGACTATTTATACCTATCTATGGCATTATTGATTTTCTTTTCTGTTTTATGTGGGTAATTGAGGAGTCTCCAGTCTTCAGATTCATAGCTGTAACAAGGTGGGAAAGGAATTATTTGTTAGTTGTAACTTAAACTGAGGTCCATTCAAATCTCTGTTGTATTGTGTGCCTTATTAAAGAAGTGAACAGATAAATTTGATTTAATAGGCAACAAAGCAAATTAAAAAAAAATATAAAAATCTTGAAAGTGATGATAAAGGTTGCAAATTTGTGATAACCAGAATGTTCTCTTTCCCTTGCCTTGAATTCTTAAGTTAAATATTTACCATTGTTCAGAAGAGAATATGAGTTCTTCAATACCTTCCTTTGGTTGCAAAATGTCACACTACCTCACCCCTGCCACTGTTGCAGGTTCACACTCATTTCATACTTCGGCATGTGTTCTGGTGAATGAGTAGTCCCTGTGCTGCTGCAGGAGAAGATGGGGAAAGAGGGAGTTAAAAGAGCAGTGAAGGAAAGTAGTGCTGATAGGCTAGCTTACATATAATTTGACTTGGCCTCAGAGTTTTGTGGGAGAGAGCCAGTGTTAACTTTCTGTTAAATTTACAATAAAGGAAAATGACCTACACTATGAAGTTTTTCTTCGGTAGTTCGTACAATAACTGAACTTCATTCCGTTACAATATTCCTGGGATTTCCTGCAGCCTCCAAGTATCATGAAAAATTGTACCACACTAATGTGGAAATGAAATTCAGGTCACTGAACTCATTTTTTTTTTTTTTTTTTGCGGTATGCAGGCCTCTCACTGTTGTGGCCTCTCCCGTTGCGGAGCACAGGCTCCGGCCGCGCAGGCTCAGCGGCCATGGCTCACGGGCCCAGCCGCTCCGTGGCATGTGGGATCTTCCCAGACCGGGGCACAAACCTGCGTCCCCTGCATCGGCAGGCGGACTCTCAACCACTGCGCCACCAGGGAAGCCCCCTGAACTCACTTTTGACTTGAACTTGAGACCAGCACTTTCAATCTAACTTATCAGGTGGAAATGAATTGATCTTATTGACATAAATAAGATGCTACCTGTTTGTGTTTTTATTATATAATTTAGCCTCTGAAATATGCAATGATATGAAAGGTTATTTAAAATGATGCCTTAAATATAATATGTAAATATACAGCCTAAGTGCTGTTAAATATTACTGTACAGGGGGCCAAGAACAACCACTTTATTGTCTTTATTATCAGATTAAGTTTATTATTATTTTTTAAAAAGCCTTTATTTTCAAATTTTATTTATTTATTTATTTTTGGCTGCGTTGGGTCTTTGTTGCTGCGCGCGGGCTTTCTCTAGTTGGGGTGAGCGGGCTTCTCATTGTGGTGGCTTCTCTAGTTGCGGAGCAGGGCTCCAGGCATGTGGGCTTCAGTAGTTGCGGTGCGTGGGCTCAGCAGTTGTGGTTTGCGGGCTCTAGAGCGCAGGCTCAGTAGTTGTGGCGCATGGGCTTAGTTGTTCCGTGGCATGTGGGATCTTCCTAGACCAGGGCTTGAACCCGTGTCCCCTGTATTGGCAGGCAGATTCTTAACCACTGCACCACCAGGGAAGCCCCAAGCCTTTATTTATTTGCTTATTTATTTTTGGCCGCACAGCGCAGCTTGCCCGGGCCCTTGGCAGTAGAAGCACGGAGTCCTAACCACTGGACCACCAGGGAATTCCCATTATCAGATGAAGTTTAGATCTGTTCAGACACAGCCTCTCTCTGCCTTTCTAAATGATGAATGGAAGCAAGATGTATTTTCATCTCATTGGAATGAACTATTAAAGTTTATGTTTAATAGGTAGTGATCTCTCACTACAGGTCTGAACGAACTAATATTCTTTCTTTTTTTTTGCTTTGTAATCAGTATATTAAGGAGAGATTCATACATTTCAAGAATTGCTTAATTCTGATATCCAGATTTAAGCTTGTGAGAATATGACTTTAAACATACAATTAAAGCTATTCATAGTTTGCTATACTACCAACATTAAATTACAGTTTCTTTGGAGCATAAGTTAAATGGTTTAAAGTAAGCCTGTAATATACCTGCAAAACACCTTCCTAACTCATACATGCAAATTACTTCTTCATGTAAAGGTCTTATCACTCCAGCCTCTAAGTTACCCTGCTCCAGAAGTCACTACTCTTAAGGCTTACTGTGGTCCAAAGAGAAGGAAAAAAAAAAAAGTAACCAGGACCAATAACTAGATATATTAAAAAAAGATGGCCCAGCAGAAGGGAATGCAGTTCAACAAATGCAAGCCCTCAAGAAGCAGCATGTTATATGATAAACCCCTTCTTTAGAAAGGTATCATTTCTATCACTGATACCACAGGCTAAATTAAATTATATAGCATGCCATCTTCAAGTAACAGTTGAGGCAATAGAATAAAGGCAGAGGCATCACAATGAATCCCACTTAATACCACTGTACAGACCAACACTTCTCTACAAATTCTCTGACTGCCAGTTAAATCCAGTTTTAACTTCATAGCTGAACAATTAAGGGTCATACACTGAAGTCAATACATATACCTGGCATTTCAGTCTAAGCTATTCCATGTACATAGCTGAAATCAGTTACAAAGTATGGCCTAACAAATGCTAGGGGAAATTTTTTAAAGTAGTTTTTACAAGTATTCAACTTATCTTGCACACTGAAGTCATCATACATACAGGGCAAAGTCAGCGCTTTTATATTTGAGTTTATTCTTCATTTAACTTTTAAAACACTACTATAGTTGAATATTAAAACCAACAATAGCAAGTAGTGAGCATATTATGATTATAGTTCTTCACTCAATCACTACTGCAAATAAAATGCCAGCAGTGAGTGTTATTCACTGGCCCCATTAGGAGGTCTGACACTGAACACCACCCTGAGGATGATGTTCATCATCCTCATATGCTTCTCCATTGTAGTGGCACTGTCTTTCCTGATTTGGATCAAAGTCCACTAGTTCTGCCTGGTCCATTTCATCAGTCTCTTCCACTTCCTTCCTCTCAGGTTGGAGTTTTTCCAGCAAAGAGAGTTTATCAGGGGAGAGAAAGCCATTCTCAGGAAAGTTTACCTTAAATTCATCGATGATGCGACCCTTTTAATGTGGTCTACGATAAATTGGCATGCCTTCATTTAGCACACACTTGATATCTCCACGCTCGACAGTCTGACCTGGATGAGAAGTGATGACTGTGGTGCAGTTGTCAAGAGTAGATATTGGCTTTTGGAAGCCACACAATGCCTCAACCAGCTGTATGTCCATACACATGAGAAGGTCTTCTCCTCGTCGAGTAAAAACAGCATGGTCCTCCTGATCTAAAATGATGATAATATCTCCTGGCTCCAGTCCTGGTTCTTGGTGTCTCCTTCACCGTGGAATGTTATCTTCTGGTCATCTTTCATGCCTTTGTTAATGTGAACTTCTAGAATTTTCTTCTCTCAAACTACCTTCCCTCCATTGCAGCTTTTACATCTATCTTTAGGACTGATCTGCTCCCCATGGCCCTGGCACTCCATGCAGACAGACTGAATTTGCTGGACCATTCCAGGTCCTATTTGATGAATTCTTATTTGCATTCCAGTACCTCGGCAATTGAGAAGCACTTTACTGCTCCTTTCTTAGCATCTCGGCCTTCACATTTGTCACAAATCACATTCTTTTGCAGATCTAGTTTTCTTTTTGCACCATAAATCTTCTAAGGTTACTGTGAGTTGATGCACAACATTTTTACCTCTCCTTTCTCTTTGCATCCTGCCTCTTCCTCCAAAAAACATATCAAAGATGTCCATGGGGGAGCCCAAACCACCACCTGCTCCACCTTCTTTAATTGCCTGTTCTCCTCCTTTGTCATATAATTCCCTTTGCATCAGAGAGCACTTCGAAAGCTTAAGAAATCTGTTTAAACTTCTCTCCTACATTTGGATTCTTATCAGGGTGGTACTTCAAGGCCAGTTTCCTGTAAGCCTTTTTCAGTTCTTCTTGGGTGGCATTGGGTTTGACCCCCAAAACATCATAAGTGGTTTCTTTCACCGTTTTCTACAGTCGGTGAGATGAGGGGGTCAGTGGGCCGGTGCCGGCGTAGGGGAGCGGGAAGGAGCGCGTTGTGGTGCGCAGCTCGGGCAGCCGCCACTCCTCCGCCTTTTCGAGGAGCATACTATCTTACTCTGCTTGTGTATGGATGATGTTTTCTCAAGTCAGATATAACAACTGCATGATTGAAATATGGAATAGATATTTTAAAACAAAGACTTGCTTCTCTTTTACTTGCATCTCTTTATATGGTTGGGGTCCCCCTCTCCATTTCCTTTCCTTTTTCTTCTCTTATTTTTTCTCTATTTCTCTCTTTTTTTTTTCTCTCTCTCTCTTTCTCTTTCTCTGTTTGCCTCTCTCTTAGTTCTAGAAATCCTGCTTGTAAGACCTGAGAATTCAGCTTCATCTTGAGCAGCCTTACATGCTGACCACCCCAACTGAGAATCTTTATTTTAAAAAGTCAACCATGATATAAGATCTGAAACCATAATAAAGCTTGAGAATCGTGGTATTTGCTCTCTATTATGTGTATGTTTAGCTGTGTGGATAATGGTTCTTTGGTCTAAAGAACAGTTCCAAGTTTGACATTTTTAAAGGGTTTAAATTCAAGGATAAGAACTCATCAGTTCTGGTTCTTCCCAGATCTCAGATTTTCTTGATGTTCTGATATGCTTTCACTAGTAATTCTAATTAGATTCTAATATCTAATCTTATATTAACACAGTGAATGTACAAAGCAAACAAGGACACTAAAGACATGTTTTAAAATGGTTGTTAAGTCTTGCATATTTTTACTTAAATGTGATTAATCCTTGGGCCCTGCCTACAGATAGTAATTTATTCTACTGTTTGAACTGCATCTTAAATTTGGCGAATGCTTTCTCACATTTCGTGCTTCTTTACCCCAAATTTAGATCTGTTTAATATCATTTTATAAAACAGATCTCATAGAGATCTGGTCATTTGGTCATTTCAACTGTCTTTTATTTTTTAATGCTTTCATTGGGCTAGCAGGGATCATTAATACCCAAGAAAATTGGTCTCATGTAATTGACTATAAAAATTACTGTAACGTTTTATAAGTAGGAGAATTATGAGTTATAAAATGTTATAATCAAAGAGGCATTAGCACCAATCAAAGCTACTTTTACTTTAAAAAGGTTGAGTTTGATTATATTGGTTATAGGAACACTTCGAGATAGTGGTCTTAGAATGTAGACCCTTAAATGGGAGAAAGGAGACTGGATCCATTGCTGACTCTCTCAAGGACCATAGGCATTTACTTATTATCAACTTGGCTTGCACTAATTGCAGACTAGGAGAGGTGGTGCCTTACCTTATCTTTGTCATGCAGTTGTAGTGATAATAGAGAATACAGAGCAGCAGTCAACTCTCTTTGTAATAATTTTTAGAGAAAATTAGCTCATATCCATTCCTAGTCAAGTCTTTCTTGTAGAAAATTTCTTTTGTAGTGTCTTCAATATTAAAGAGCATAGGTTTGGAGTCAAGAAAGCTGGGTTGAAACTTCTCACTTATAATGGGCAAAACACTTAATCTAAGCCTTATTTTCATCTTTTATTAATGTGTCTAATAAGATCATGTATGTAAAGTACTTAGACACACAGTAGGTACTTAATAAATATGGCATTTTTGGATTTTTTTGTTTTGAGATCTATGTGATTTTATCAGGCAATTAGTCTTCAGTTGGGGTAGCTTGGGTATTGATAGCTTAATACCAGCTGTCTTTCTGCCTCTCCATCTTCTTATTAAATCATTGCAACTACATTTTTTTCATAAGTAGTTTTAAACAAACTGATTTGGGAAAGCATGAGCCACTACTTTTAGAGGGAAAAAAATTTTTTTTAACCTGAAGGTTTTCCTTATTTTTTTCAGGCTTCAGTGTTAAGAAATGCAGGGTTTTTGTTTGTTTTGTTTTTTGTACTATATTGCAATAATTGCTTTAATGTCAGTGAGAAACCAAACCTTACATCTGCTTAAATGGGCAATTCAGACCTTAGAAATTAGTGAGACTTAAATGGATATCTTTATTTTGTTGATGGAAATTGTATTTTGGGTTCTTAGTCTTTCTACAGTCTCTTGAAGTAACTTCACTATGCATGTGGTGATCGTGTTTCTCAGTTACTAGATTGAGCTATACTCTGAGCTCAGTGTATTTTCTCATCTCCTGTGCTGATACTTCTTGGTATGAACAAGTCAGTTTACTGGTATGCTGTACTTCCCTTTTGACAATTCTAGATGCCTGCCACGTGTGCAGAGTGTAGTGGAGCCAAGTTTGAGGTTTGGATTTAGAGCCCTCCCCGAATCCCCGTGGTGTGCCCTTTGACCTGGGGGATAGTTCTTACTGGCCCTGGAGAAATCCAGTTGAGAATTCCTAGGATTGTTGTGCTCTCAGTGAGTGCTTTATTCTTGTCCTCTGCCAGATGTTTTCTTTACTGAGCAAAAAAACTCCATCAAAATAATGGTAAGGGAACTGGTATGTGAGGAAATAAAAAGAAAGGAAGAAAAAGAAATATTCAAATATATTCAGGAGGGCCAGAGATGTGGACCTAAGGATGTTCTAGAACAAGAGGAATCTATTTTCTCACATCCTACTAGATCTCCCTGCTAAAAAGTTTTAGCAAGTAACCCTAGAGTAGCTTCAAAGTTAAAAATATTTACATACAATATATCTTTCTTTTGGTGTCCATAACTTTTTAAACATGCATAGATTCACGTAAACACCACCACAAACAGAACAATTCCATCACCTCCCCAAATTCCTTTGTGCTACCCCTTTGTAGTCAAACCATCTCTCTATTCCTAACCCCTTGGCCATTGGTCATGAAGTTTATCAAAAGTATAGGTTGGGAAGCATATTGAACAGGTAATGAGGACTACCAGAAACTTCAGTTAATTAATTATTGCTAATTATTATCTCACTGATTGAGAATGTGACATTTCTCTTATTCCCTCTTGTTTAGGATCTCAACAGAGAAATGAACCCCAAACTAAAAACGCAGAAAAATTAAATTTTTGCAATTGAATAGTGACAGATGACCACCTAAGTTGCTGCTTTTTTAGGTCTATGTGATTCTAAGCTTTAGAGGCTTTATGACCTCTGAACTTGACTGTACTGGGATGAATTCTTTCTGTCTTCATTAGGAGGTGAATGGATAAATGCCTGCACCAAGATGGCTAGGGAATAAAACTCTGGACTGGGAAGTATGGGAAGTGGTTAGATCATTAGAGGTGAATTTTTCACTCATAGACTCTTTTGTTCTTTGTTCTTTGTGAGAAGCTATTGAACAAAGCAGTGGCAAGAGTTTATACTGTGAGCCGGAAGTTTTCAACCGACTACATTTTGTTTGTTTTGAAAGCTTGCAAAAAAGTTGTTTTGTTGACAAGTTCAGGCTACTTTACCTTCCTGACATAATTTTCTAATTGCACATCTACAGCAGATTTAGAACAGCTTTCAATTATTACTTTGTGTGTGCATGCAGAGGAGAAAATGCTCTGCAGATTGGGGCAGTTGTCTGGGGGGAAAGAAAAGGCCTTGTCATGTTGTAGTGCCTACTTGCATGTGTGTGTTTGCTTAAACTCAGAAGTCAGCCAACCATTGAGGCCTCTAGTGTGGTTAGCTATTAAAACAGAACAGTGATAATGGATCTTTATATAAATGTTTAAGTATTTGGAAATTTTTAAAATTGAGAAAATTCTGTTTTACAAATCAGGGTGGGCTGTCAGGGGAGATGATTACCCTATACCAGTTGAGATGTTAATGAGATTGGGAAGGAAGTAGGGAATTTAAGAGCCCTTATTTTTAAAGTCTTGCAATGCCAGTGCTTAAGATGTGTTCTGTGGCACACCACCATAAATCACAGAGGACTCACTTGTAGAATACTAGGTAATAAAAGGGATCTGGGACACTTGGTTGGAGGAGGGGAACCTATAGCTAGGATAGAGTTCAGGAAGTGGAACTAAGATGATAATCATTTACTGGCATTTTCTCGAGGGCATATGTCTGAATTGGCTTCATCTTATTGTTTGCATAGAACCTAGCACACTGCTTTGTACAAACTAGGCATTCAGCAAATTTTTGTTATATTATACATACATACACTTTTTTTTCCTTTGGCAGGGCACTTATGCATTTAAGGACAGAGAATTTCTATGGATATTGTAAGAGTTTTAATATTTTCCTGGTCTTCTTAGGCTCTTAATTTGCTGATGAAACCTGTAACTGTTATGTTCAATTTTGATATCTCGAGTTGCAAATTATCTTTGAAGAACCAGCTGAAACTTTTTCACTTAGGTATAATTTTATCTTGATTCTCCTCCAGTGAAACTTTCTCACTTCTGTATACCAGTGCTATTTTTTCTTGGTAAAATATTCATAACATAAAATTTACCTTCTTAAATCATTTTAAAACGTACGGTTTTGTGGCATTAATCAGTACATTCACACTGTTGTACAATCATCACCACCATCCATCTTCAGGACTTTTTCATCTTCTAAAACTGAAACCCTGTAACCAGTGAATTAAAAGCTTATGATTTGTGCTCCAGTACTGACTGAACAAATAAAATCTTTTATATATGTGTTGAGGAACTTGCGATCTCTTTCCAGGGAAGAAAAAAAGGCGAAAAGCAAAACCGGAATTCACACAATAGCTTTTTAATTTAATGAGAAATAGATTGTAGTTCTTGAATTTTATAGATAGGTTTTTCTCTTCTTTAGTTTCCTTGAGAAATTTGTTCAGAAGCAACAACTGGAGTAGCCCTTATTCTCTGAAAGTATTTCTAGTCTGTGTGTGTGTGTGTGTGTGTGTGTGTATTTTTGTAGTCTTTGTAACTAACAAGACAAATAGAAAGCTATATTTTTACCTTAGGTTTTGTTTTTAGTGTAATTACTTGCTGGCTTGAACCGTGGTGGTCTTAATCTTCTTTTGAGGGTTGTGCCCTTGAGTATGGTGATTTTATTCTGGTGTCAAAGAATTTAAGGATAAGGAGTATCTTTTTTTTCGGTACTATAATCTTATTTTTTGACTTAGGCTGAAGTCTGTTATTAATTTGTACCTTTCCCTTACTTCCCATATAAGAAAACAAGCAAATGTCAAAAAATAGTACGGCCTACTTTCCAACAGAATGACTTCAGCTCTCCTCAGTTTGTTAAACATATGAATCTCTTAGCTGCCCTGATGAAGAGGCTGTGGTCTATCTGGGCATGTGTTATGTTTGTCTTTCTTGGTAAGTCTTTAAAGCAGAGTTGGTCTTTTAACAGTGGAGAGGAGAGATATCTATAGCAGTAGTTCTTAAACATTTTAGGGACGTAAACCTTTTGAGAATCCAATGAAAGTCATGAACCCTCTCCTCAGAAAAATTATTGTGTGGACACAAATTTTTCATAAAATGTCAGAGGATTTGAGTACTCTGTGAAATATATCCTTGTGGGAGCCATCTGGACTGTTAAGATCCAGTATGAGTATTAGATTCAGTAGTGGATTCTGAGATGCTCCTTTTCTAGTTTCATCATGGTTTGTGAAGAATACATAGTGGAAAAGCTTGAATAAAATTATAACAGTCTCACAGTTCAATTTTACATCATTAGTGAAAATGGATGCTATTTTTACTAACACACTGACAGGTAGATTCAAGATGTTGGTAAATTTTTCTGACTTGCCCAGTTTAGATAGTAGATAGGTGTCTGAGAATACGTTGACCTATATTGTATACTGTGAAAGTTGGATAAGGTTGTATTTCCAAACTTTGGTTTGCCTGTGATTTCTCCTGTGCTTTTGTTACTTCTTTTTTCTTCTTACTTCTGTTGTATAGGTACTACAGAAGAAATAGAGAAGGGCAAAATAACAATGAAAATAAATTTTAACTTGAAATAGCTAGTGATAGCATAATATGAGTAAACTTAAAATGGCATATTCAGTATGACTTACACTTAAAATTGGTCATATTCAGTAGACATAAAAAGGCATTTTATAATACTTCGGTGAAGATTCACCTTTTTCTTCATAGAGAAAATACTCCTTTTTTCTGTACCTTAACCGATGTCCTAGAGAAACAGGACTTTTAAGCAGAAATTTGCTTGGCTTTCAGTACTCTTACTGCTTAATTATATGTTTCCACCATTCTTTATTGCTTCAATTCCAGTTTCAGAGGAAGAGGCTATTCCTCCTGTTTAAGACTGTTTCTTCCACTTGTGCTCAGTCTTATTTCTTTGTTCTGTCAAATGTTCCATCTTTCTCTTCCTTCCTTTTTTCTTCAACCTTTCCCTTTCACTGACTCCTTCCACTTTACAGTTGACATGCTCAGGTCTCCCTTTCATTGGCTTTACCACTGTAATCCCTCTCCCTGTCACCAAACCATCCAATGCTTTTCTTCCATATTTCCTGTCTTATTGAAAGATATCACTGTTCATCCAAGATAGAAATCTGCGATGCTAAGGAATTTGATAGTTGGGTGGTAATCTAAGTGTAGTAAGTAGCATAGTAAGTAAAATATTGTGGGATGGGGGGAGGATTCATAATATTGTAAAGTAAAAATGCATTGTATTAGTAAAAGCAGAATTTTAGAACCATGGAGATTCTTACTTCCTGGGATAGTTTGGAGCTTGTAATGTCTGGAAATAGAGGTGGACTAAATAGCTTGATGAGGCTCTTTTTTCAACTTTTACTACATGTACTAGAGCATGACAGCTCACTGAAACTTTTCCAAAAAATTTGACACCCTTATCTTCAAACGAAATTGAACATTTATACCCAGTAGCTGTATATTTGTATTTAAAAATTATACATGTATATTAATTTCAGTAGTAATACACATATGGTTCTAAACTTTTTTGATTATGGACTGCCTTCAGTAAAACATTTTTGTGCATATATACCTTATATATGTATATGTTATTTATTATAAGTGGTATACATATGTACTACTCTTATTAGCTACTGTCTCTGGGCAGGATGTATATTTAGGGAGAGAGTCATTGTTAATAATGCATTTAAATTCCCTTTCAAATAGTCATTTTTATATTTCAAATTTGGGGTGTTATTTTCGGTCAGATCTGCTTTGATCATCCTTATATTTGCCACATGATATATTTGACAGGGGGCTCTTACCAGGTGTATCAGCTATCAATTGCTCTTAACAAACTACCTCAAAACTTAATGGCTTAAAGATAATATTGATATATTTTTTCTTTTTAAAAAATATTTATTGAGTGGCATAGCTGAGGCTTAAAAAAGAGGTTTGTTCATGTTAATTCTCGGCTTTTTTTTTTTTGGCTGTGCCATGTGGCTTGTAGAATCTTAGTTCCCCAACCAGGGATTGAACTCGCGCCCTTGGCAGTGAAGGCGTGGAATCCTAACCACTGGACCACCGGGGAATTCCCTGATGTATTTTTTCTTATGATTCCATGCATTTGTCTGCTGTCCTCACCTTGAAGTCACACATGTGGTTAGCTGACAGTTGGTGCCAGCTGTTGTCTTGGTTCTGTACCTGAACTCTCACCCCATAGTAGGCTAAACTGAGCTTCCTCATAGCATGGTGGTCTTCCTCATAGCATTCCTCATAGCATGGGCTCAGACAGAGAAAGAGAGCTGAAGCTGCTGGGCCTCTTAGGACCCAGAGTCCAGAATTTGGCAATGTCCATCACCTTCTGCTAGCCAAAAGCAAGTAACAAAGCCAGTCCAGATTGAAGAGCATGGAGAAATGGTCTTTACCTCTTCATAGAAGCAGCGGAGTCACATTGCTAAGGGGCATGCACACAGGGAGGCTTGATTCTTGGGGACCAATATTATAATGGTCTTACCACACCAGGATGAAGACAGGTGTTAACCCTATTTTTTAGTATTATTTCAAACCACAGTGTATATCTAGGGAAACATTAAAACCATTTGCCCATTTTCTACAAGTTTAACTAAAACTAGATAGTATAATCTAATTTTATTTAACTGAGCACATGTAGTCTGCAACACATCACAATAAACTGAAAGAAAATCAACAAATGAGGGTATTACTATCAACCACTCTGCACTGTTTTTCCTCAGTATATATATTGTGAATTCCACATCTGGTACTTGACTCTTTGTCAGAGAGTGAGGGTGTCAGTGTCATTTCTTAAATCAAATATTAGTAACTTAGTTTCTTTGTTTTTTTAAGATGAAAACAAATATAAGTACTAATGTATTGTTCTTGCATAACCTTCCAGGTAGACACCGCCCCACTCTGGAGACGATCAGTCTAACTGATGTGGAACAGTTATGTGCCACAAATCTGTGCCTGTTAGTGTCCACTCTGATAGAAATCAGTGATTCAGCATGGCAGTCTTGCCGCGGTACTAGACTAAGTTAGAGTCCTTCTCAGTGGACTAAGCCAGCAGTGATCTAGGCCATCTTTCACAAATGGATCATAGATGGCACATGGGATAAAATGTGGCTGTTATTCTGGTTATAAGAGATTAATTGTACTTGTGGAAGAGGTAGAATATTCATATATTTTGTAGTTGGCATTTGGGGAAGATCTTATCAACAGTATGTGTGTGTTTTGGGGGTTTGTATGAGGAACTTGGGGAGATAATGGCCTTCCATCTCTGTTTTAGTAATTGTCTTTTTTGTTTAATCATCAGTGGTAACTTTCCTTTGGTTTCCATATTCAAAGAAACTTTAATAATATTTTAATATATTGAATATTTTAAACTTACGTTTAGATAGGAGATGAAAACAAGTGTTTATGTCTAACATATGAGGTTTGTTTTAATCCTTTGTTTCTACAAAACTCAGTTCACAGTTGAAGTTTCCTGATGTATGAGAGTTTGCTGATGTGAGTTCTTTAGCTTTTGATATATGATTGTCCTATTGTACTGCTGGAGTTTTGTGCTTTTACTAAAGAGTTTACTGCTTGAAAAGCGTTGTTAAAATTCTGGTGTACTCACAGCTACTTCTCTTATAGTGTGCTTTTCTGTGTCTTGGTGACTGTGGAGAGTGCTTCTTCCATGCAGCCAGCAGGATTAACAAATAGCCAAGCTGAACCTAAAGCATTCAACCTTCTTTCCTGCTTTGACCCCATAACCTCTCTTCTGGTTGGCAGTGTGCTGGTGTTGACAGTTCTCCTGGTTCAGCCAAAGGTGAAAGATAATTGCTTGTGGAGTAGCGGCTGGGATGGTATGTGTTTTTGCAGCAAGCACCCCCACCCCCGTCCCCAGGCAAAGCTTTGGATCTGGTGCACATTTCAAAGCATGTGTTAAACTTTATGTGATACTGATTAAAATAGAGGGCTCCAGGGTGAATTGGCAGAGCCCCACAACTGCATCTGCCAAATGACATACAGAGAAATGTCTTGCTACAAATGGAAGGGCTGAATTCTATCTCAGCAATATGTAAGCCCGCAGAAGGAAAGGTGACTCTGGGCACGAATACATACACAGCCTGTGGAGCATCCAGGATTCTTTAGTAACTTCTTTGTTCCTATGGCATTTTAACAGGAACGAAAGCCTTTTTATTTTCCTTCTCCTTTAAACAACAACAGCAAAATCCACATGGAAATAATAGTTCATATTACCATGTCCTTCACTTCGCCATTCCCATTGAACATTTATTAAAAACCTAACTTGGACTAAAGACAGAGGTGGAAGAACTATCTACCTTCTGAAGCTCGATTTATGGGTCTTTGGGATGAGATTTATGAATGTCATTGTTGAAGGAAGCAAACTTTTACAAAGCAGGTAAGTTTGTGTCCAGAGGTTTTTAGGTTCAAGATCTCCTCAGGATTTCTTTCTAAAAAGAAGTATGTATTTTTATCTTATGTGTAGATCAGCACTTCCCCAGAGGGAACATAAACAACATTAGTATCTCAGGTCACATTTCCTTAGACATCTTGCCCTACTTTTATGAGTTAGGATAGAGAGACCATCAGTTCTTTCAAGAGATTTAGACATTTTGTTAGGAAAAGGTAAGGAATTTAGAGGAGTAAGAAGGGTAAGTGGCACACATGCAGGAATAAAAAACGAAGAAGGAGAAAGAATTGAAGAAATCGGTAGAAAGAGGAGGGTGAATAAAGAGATCAGTCAGGCTTCTAATTCATGGGTGAATCAGAGGGAACAAATATTAGGGATTACAAAAGGTGGAGTGGGTATGAAATATCAACAAAAAGTAGCCACAATTATATCGATTTATGGATTTAAATAACCCCACTAGACATTGATGTATTTCATCACATTCATTCCCTGCTCTAGAGAATGAAGAATTGTTTGATCCTTTGCAGTATCCTTTTGTTTCTCAGAATGGCCCAAAAGATGGCTTTGGGGACTTAGTATAGAACTTTGTTATCACCCAGGTTATATTTGAGGTGGGGAAGCATAAGTTGAACAACTTCACAGGCAAAGAAAAGCACTGTGT
Source organism: Delphinus delphis (assembly GCF_949987515.2). NCBI lineage: Eukaryota > Metazoa > Chordata > Mammalia > Artiodactyla > Delphinidae > Delphinus > Delphinus delphis. The sequence goes on from NC_082694.2 coordinate 28,611,803, forward strand.
AGAGCAGATCCTGGGTTGGGAAAACAAATACATTTTATTGTTCAGAACTTGCTTTTATAAACTCTATATAAAAAACAAACACAAAAAAAGCAAACACTATACATATGGATATATTTCAGTTTTCCAGGTGAGACCATCAGATCTGTTTTGCTTTTAAGTGTTTTCTATCATGTATCCTATTTCTTTGTTAAATTTTGTCCTCCCCTCCTCCTCATGCTTCTCCTCCTTTGTACTCTTTTGAAACAAGGGTGGAGAATATGCAGGGAACAGAAAGAAAATGCTGGCTGTTTGCCTACTATTTTGGAGCTTTTGTTGAATTTCATACAGTTTCTTTGTTTTCCTCTGGTATTAAAGCTCACTGTTTCAGTCATGAAGATACTTATTTCTAAAGGATATTTTCCACAGAACTTTTATTTGAGTGGTTTGGGGTTGGGAGATTGATAATCTGTTTTTCTCTTTGCTAGAGTTTTGGTAGGGTCAAATAGGATTTGCCCTGAGGATATTAGTATTGACTTCATGTAAAAGAAGTGTGAAACCTAAGATTCCACTTAACTTCCTCTCCTGGGCTTTTGTAGCATATTTTGCACAGGGAGAAAAATGCAACTGGAATGTAGTTAGCCACCAATCTTAGTGAATGCCATTTCTTTCCAAGGATCATCTTAGAGTTTCACTGGGTCAGTTACTAAATGGAAGGTTCATTTTATGTAAAGTAATCTTAATTGATAAAGAATTCTATGAAAACAGAAGAGGAAGATTCTACACACTTCTTTGTGTAGTCAGAGTTGTAAAACAGAAGGAAGAATAATAGAAAAGGAATATGGAACTTGTTAGTAATCACATAGTATTCTCCTTATATAACACATTCATTTCACTATTTTATGTGTCAAAGATTATCCTTATTTAGAAATATCTCAGAATTTGAATAGTTTTAAAGAAGTCAAGATTAATATCGAGTGCTTACCCAGTTCCCACAATTGTATAACGTCAAGATTAATAGCTTTACACTTCATTTATTATTTCAGTCAATAAATACCTATTGAGTGTGTATTAAAAACAAGTCAGTTTAGTTTGTCAAATAGTGATATTTGCTATGCTGAGAAATCAAGCGGGGAAGGGGGAAGGTTTAGCTGTTTATTTTGAGATTGGATAAGGTGTTCTGTCCTTTAGTGTTCTATAGCTACTTAAAAATTAAATTTTGTATTTTCAAGATTCATTGCCTCTTCACATCAGCCAAAACTCATTATCTTGTTAGAGTTTAGGCTATCTTTGGGGGGCAGCACTTAATGCTTCTGCTTCTTCAGTAGCCCAGATTCTGACTATAAGCAGCTATTTTTAAGTAAATTGGTATAAAATTTTGTATTTGTCCGTGTTTTTCATAGTACCTTTGGCTAGTGTAAAGCCAAATACAACAGCAGGTCACCAAATAATAATATCCAATTTTTTAAAAAAAGAAGTACTTGAGGGGGCTTCCCTGGTGGCGCAGTGGTTGGGAGTCTGCCTGCCAATACAGGGGACACAGGTTCGTGCCCCAGTCCGGGAAGATCCCACATGCTGCGGAGCAGCTGGGCCCGTGAGCCATGGCCGCTGAGCCTGCGCGTCCGGAGCCTGTGCTCCGCAACGGGAGAGGCCACTGCAGTGAGAGGCCCGCATACCGACAAAAAAAAAAAAAAAAAGTACTTGAAACTTTAAAGAAGTTCTTATGCATTATAAATTTATATATTAGGTGAAAAGTGGATTTGGATGTATTTCCTCTTTTTGTTGTAGTTTTTAGATGATTGGTAGACACGTTTATGTTGTACTATTTTATTTCAGGGCTGAAAAGTTTCAAACCAGTCCGTCTTTTGGTTGATACTTGCAATTTTTACTTTTCTACTCTGTAATAGGGTTTTTGAGATGGATTTGTTGAACCCCTTGAAGTGCCTTCAATATTTTGTCCTTGTGTGTGTATGTGCATTATCTTGGTTCCTAACTTTCATATCCTCTCAAAGCCGTCTATGTATCAGTCCAGGTTTAGTCAGAGGAGTAGAACCACTAGGAGAGTACTTACCCAGTTCCCACAATTGCATAAATCAGTCCCTAAGCAGAGCTGTTATCTTTGTGTTTGATGCTGGAGTTTGAAATCCAAAGGGAAGGTAGTCAGGAAGGGAAAGAAGATATAAAATAGGGGAGAGCAAAGACAAGCTGGAACTCACAGGTACGAGCTGGAACCCAGGAGAATGGACTGAAACCCATTAATTCTGGCTGCTTTTGATTTTGATGATCTGCATATTACTGCAGGAGAAATGGTGCCCTTCATCTTGGAGCTAAACACACCTGGCCTAGGAGGAGCCGAAGGCAGTTCGGGGGGAAAGTGGAGTAACTGGCAGGTTTGGCTGCTGTCCTGTGCCAACAAGCTTAACTAGCAGATAAGTGTAACATGTGGGAGCTACAAAATGGCTGCTGCTCCCTTTCCACTCCCTACATCTTGCACAGGAATATCTTTTGTGCCTCACCTTAACTAGAAACACATAGGGAGGGCAACTGGGGGACATGTAGTTTGGCCTAGCCAAGTCGACTCATTACAACTATGTGTCTGTTTCCAGGACAATTAAAAACCATTACTCTGTAGCAAGGGTTGGAACTACAGCATATGGGTGAACCACCTGTTTTTTTAAGTAGAGCTTAATTGGAACACAGCCTTGCTAATTTGTTTACATGTTGCCTACTTTTGTGTTGCCAAGGCAAAGTTGAATAGTTGCAGTAGCCACTGTATGGCCTGCAAAGCCTAAACTATTTACTATCTGGCTATTTAGGAGCAAGTTTACTGACCCTCCTTCTGTGGGAACTAAGGGATTCTTTGGATCCCAGAGGACTCATATGTAGAAATGCTTCTCAGAAGCTCTAGAACATTTGTATTTATCCCTAGGAAGCCTTGCTAGTTTATATTTTCTTTTTGCAAGCATTCCTGTTAAAATTTTGTTTATCTTTACCCTTGCATTTTAAAGTTGTCTGAAATGTTAATCAGAAATAGAATAAAAGTTATTTATAACATATTATCAATTGACATTCTTTTTAGAGCTCTGTACATTTAACTGCATATTCATCATAGTTTTTCTATAAGTTTTATAGCTAAACTGTATTGTGTGTTAATTTTTTTTTTTCTTTTTAGTGTGATCCCTCAGTTTATAGTTAAATTTCTTAAGGTAGGTGTATTAGTTTCCTAGGGCTGTTGTAACAAAGTAACACAAATAAGGTGGCTTTAAAAAAACCAGAAATTCATTCTCTCACAGTTCTGGAGGCCAGACATCTGAAATCAAGGTGTGGGCAGGGTTGGCTAATTCCTTCTTGGGGCCTTAGAGAGTCTGTTTCATGCCTCTCCTAGTTTTTGGTAGTTGCCAGAAATCCTCGGCATTCCTTGGCTTGTGGCAGTATAACTCCAGTTTCTGCATCCTTCATCACATGGCATTCTCCCTGTGTGTCTGTGTCCCTTTTCCTTTTCTTATAAGGACACCAGTCATATTAGATTAAGGCCCACCCTGATGGTCTCATCTTAACTTGATTATGTCTGCAAAGAGACACTTTCCAAATAAGATCATATTTACAGGTTGGCAGTTAGGACTTCAACATGTATTTTGGGGGGGACACAATTTAACCCACGAAAGTAGAATTTAAGTTGATTGAGTGCCTGGCATGCCCTTGTTAGCAGCTTTCTCTGTATTGTCATGCCACAAGGAATGAGCTCTAAACACACCAGAAATTTTTAGCATAAGAAACTTTGTACTTTATGAAAAATGGATAAAAACTAAGTAGGTATAACAGGCTCTATATTAAGAAACTCAGGCTAATACAGTATACACAAAGATGTCAAATTGATTAAAAAGACTGATTCATGATTTGTTACTAGTGTTCATCAACAAGCTGTGCCTAACTTCAGTCAACAAATCAGTAGTAGTCATTGACATTTTTTGTGTGACCATTAAGTACAAGGACTTATATTAGGTATTGTCAAAAGGCTCAAAAGAAAGAATCCCTTGAGAACCTTTTCAGGGAAGATGAATTGATGTATGATCAACTAATAAAACTATTGAGGCAACTTGGGAATAAAGGAATGATTAGGTTAGTTTAATTTAGAAAATAAGATACTCCTCTTTATTTCTTGTCTCATGGAAATGAAATTATTGGAATATGCATGGGGATATGAAGAAAGCCATTTGTTAACTTGTCATTAGTTAATTATAATGTTGCTCTTCTTGGCTATCATGTACCCAGATGGTACTCAAATGATGAAAAGTTTACTGATGATATGAAACATCTGTTTAGAGGTTACTGTTGGCTATTTTTGTGAAGTAGGTCAGTGTTTTTTCCTTCTCTGCCTTAGGCTGTGGGGAAAAGCAACTTATCTGGGCAGGCTGGCTATAGAACTTGATAATAAACTGATTTGAATCGAAGGTTTAATTCCTGGGTTTTAATAAACCACCTCTGCCCCCCTGGCGCGAAGATTTCAAACTTGTATAACAGGTTGTCTTGGCAGAGTCAGAGCTAGAATGAGAAGTTAGGCAATATTCCCTTGGATGTCTTATATGTGTTTTGGGCAGACAGTCTGTTTAAGACTGTCCCAGAAATCTCAGGGACACTTAAGCAGCACCTAGCTATGTCCCCTATTTGTCTGGTACATTATGGACCACATGTGCACAATTGTGCATACTTAAACTGGGATAAGGTGATCAGATTGCAAGGAGAGACATTGGAGCCCCTAGGAGAAACAAGCATGTGCATAAGGATCCTGGCACAGTGAGCCAGACTTTGGTACAGGACCTGAATATTAGAAAGGAGCATTGATCCAACCATTCTGACCTAGTCTTCTTCCTAACCTTGCTCTAGAGCCAAGCAGTTGTATACCTTAGGATATGAAACTTTAAGATTATATGATTAGGATTCCCAGTTCTTCTACTGTGAGGTACCCATCTTTAAACAAACTAGATATTAAAAGAGAAGGCATTTCTATAAAGAACAGAGAGACTCCTACAAAGTGGACTGTGAGTGAGAGTATGAGTGGCAACTGAAGTTCCCACTTTGATAAGTGAAGTTTTTGAGCCATTGGGTTTAGAGATATAATATCTTTAGAATAGCCTAGTAGGATACTTCAGTTAATGGGCTTAGGGGACATTTCAGGTTGCATTTACCTTTCAGAGTTTTTTTTTTTTAATTTATTTTTTTAATTTTTTTAATCCTTTTATTATTCTTTTTTAACAAACGGCCCCAGGGATAGGGGACCAGGGGAGGGGGGAGGAGGGGAAGCGAGGCCCCAGCCCCACAACCCCTCCCCACCCGCCCCTTTACCTTTCAGAGTTTTAATGTTGCAGCCAGGTGTACTTTTTAGTTTTTGTTACTTAATTGTGAAATAAAGTAATGGACCTTTCTGGCCAGCTAGCTGCTCTGGGCTAAAATTCTTAGAGCTGGGAATTGGCATAATGTAATGTGAAAGTTAGCAGGCAGTATGTTTTGAAAGTTTAAAATGGGTGCCATATGAGAGAGAAGCATGGACATATATACACTAACAAACGTAAGGTAGATAGCTAGTGGGAAGCAGCCGCATGGCACAGGGAGATCAGCTCAGTGCTTTGTGACCGCCTGGAGGGGTGGGATAGGGAGGGTGGGAGGGAGACGCAAGAGGGAAGAGATATGGGAACATATGTATATGTATAACTGATTCACTTTGTTATAAAGCAGAAACTAACACACCATTGTAAAGCAATTATACCCCAATAAAGATGTTAAAAAAATAAAATAAAATGGGTGCCATGAGTTTAACTTTTAATTTCACCTTAATTTACTTTTGGACCTTAATTTAAATTTGGACCTTAAATTTCACCTTAATTTACTTTTCGACCTAATGTATCACATTGTTGATTTAGACTCATTTTCTCGTTGGTGAAGTAGGGGTGGTTAATGATTACCATACAGAGTGATGAGGTTAGTATCATTAACCAAAATAATGTACAGCTTTGACTAGATAATTTTGTAAAAGTGCTTGATAATTTTGGGACCCCTGTCACTTACTACTAAGTTATTAGCTTTCTAAAAGACAGTTAAGAAAAGGATTCAAGAGTGAACTTCCAAGAGACAGTGTTTTACATTGGATAAGATAGTGACACAAATAAGCTCAGTTATCATGATGGATGTAGCAAATACAGTTGTGCCCTGTTTATATCCCTTTAGACCTTACGCTTTCAGTGTGTGCCTACTGAACCTCCAGTTTCAGCACCTGCATTTCTTTGCCTAAGGGTTTTCTTTGGATGCCAGAGACAGGGAATTAATGCCACTCCTCCCACCCCAATGTCCCTGGTCCCAGTAGCCCTCAATCAATAACTGATGGAAGTTGGTGTGTAAATACGTCAGCTCCCTTGACCATCAGGTGGGAGGATGGTATAGAATACTTCTGAGGTAAGTATTCTATACTATATCTGAGTACTCCACGGAATTAAGTTTCAGTTGACCTAACTTGCTTGATAATAGACCCTTTATTGGCTTCTTTCTTTTCATTGTCTCACTTCTTCATGTCCCTACTAATCCTTCCCGGTGTCTTCTCCCAGATAAATTCCTTGGACTGAAAAGCTTGTCTCTGGGGGATCTTAAAATAAGACAATAATCAATAGCAATGAGAAGTCTGGACCCTGTTTCTATACATACTCAGCAATAAATGTGAGTTTCTAGTAGATCCAAGACAAAGCATACTTACATAGCCACTTAACTCCAACTCCCATTGAAGTTGTTCCCTCTTCTGTTCCCCCCACCTGTAGGGTGATCTGGATGGACAATTTCTCTGGGGAGAAACTTCCTTTGTCAGTATCTTTTGGTGATTTTTTTTTTTTGGGGGGGGCGGCTGGTCAAATTATCCCAAGTAGGAGCTTCTAGAATCCTTCTTGCTTGCCAGCATTTTAAGGAGTCTAAGTGGGAGGAAAAGATTGGGGATCTCAACATTTAGTAAGTAAACTCTCATGGTTAATCTCCCATTTTCAGAATGATTCTTATGTTCTCAATTGTGACAGCTATTCCCCAGTCCAGAGACTTTCTAGCCTTTTGCTGTGATGAGGGAAGGATAGGTGGTGCCCAGATGAATTTAGAAAGGGGAATCTGAGAGTCTAATTGCTTCTTAAGCATACTTTCAACTAAGCCTATTCAAGCTTCATTTTCTACTCTCCCTTCCAGAGATACCTAGTGCTACTGATATGGTGCAAGTCAGGCTGCCACTTGGTTTTCCCCATTACTTACTTGGTCTGGTTACCAACTGGGCCCTCTACTTTCCAGCTTCCAGCATTTTGTTGTTGTTTGTTCTTCTGTACTCTTTGATTTTTGTACGTTTGTGCCTTTTAAAAAAAAGGCTGTTCAGTTTTATTTTAGTGGAGTTTTGAGGAAGGAGTTTAGCTCAGTGCATGCTCAATCTGCCATCATAGAAGTAGTTTTCACTAAAGAAAATATAATAAAAGAAGGCTGTACAGCCAGCAGTATTGAATAAAATGGTAGGTTGTGTATAGTGCCCCAGTAGTTAACAAATTATATATTTCTGAGCATCTGAGGGAAAACATTCCAAGCGATTATTTCTTTTCGGACTATTCATAAAATGCTCTTGAGTAAGAAAAACACAGAAGTGAAAGCTGGGGAAGAAACTAAGATCTTACAGTTTTAGTGGCATGGGATATGTGTTCTCTATTTGTGTAGGATATTTGTGCTGAGTTTCATTGTTTGGGATGTACTTACGTATATTGTACAGGGCCTCTTTTGTAGTCGGAAGAAAGGACTATAGCAGTAGTACTTATTTACTGTTACGTATATGAGAAATTCAAAGTCTTTAAACATAAATAACTTAGAAAGTTTGGTTAATTTTATTGATGGGGTGAATAAAGAATTCAGAATCTTGCTTTGGTTACACAGAAGTCTCCAAACAGGTTACATAGAAGTCTCTAATCCTTCATTTCTGAAACCTGGACTTTTTCAGATACTACTCCTTGGCAAAAAAATCTGTGCCATATGCATAAATTGTTTTACTTTAGTAGGATTATCAGATCATAATTGTACTTTCTAAGACACCTGTTGATTAGTAATTTTTCCCTAAGAGAATATCTTTCTTCCGTCACCCATGGTATTGTGTGTTTTATTCTATTTTAGACTGTATTAACTCAGTGAATTTTGTATGTGGCATATTTGTTAAGTTACAGAATTCTGTGGGTGGTTTTTCTATCATGACTCTTTTGTCTCTTAGACTTAAAAGCCTGAGCCTTCCTCAGGAAACCCACTTTCCAAAACTCTAGCTTCAAGTGTGATGGAACTTAAAGAAAAGCTCTTGGCTGAGTTTGAATGCTGAGAACCAGCTAAGTGGTTTTCTCTGTCTGGAGAAAATTGGAAAAAGGGAATTATTAAGCCCAGCAAATGTAATTATTGATGGAAATGCTGACAGACTGGTCCTGCTTGGTGCCACTGTTGTAAGAAGTCAATCAATATTAGATGTATTGTAAGAGCTGCTGCTTATGTACAAGTTGTGTCTTGTAGACCTTGTCACACATAAATAAACCCCTTCAAAAAATGTTAAGTGATCTCTATAAAAAACATTTATTTTGTTCTCCGTCTTAAGCCAAATTCTTGTTGTTGTTTATGGCTTCCTGTACCCAACAGTTCCTGATTGTCTCAAAAAGCAAAACATGTCCTGCGTGGATTAAGCTGCTGAAATGCCTTTCAGGCATTGTTTATGAGTCTGTGCTCTTTATTTTCAGAGAGAAAGTGAATACTTTAATGTCTTCCATATTCCATAAATCTGTCCCATGCTGCAATTCAAAGCTGTGTGTGTTTTTGTTAGAAGGTACTTCTGGTTGTACTTAGGAAGAAAAGCTGCCTAAGAACGTTTGGGTGGTGGTGGCAGACTCCCCTAAAGAGGATTTGTACTGGTTGAAAGTGCTCTTGATTTTTTAGTGCAAGAAAGAAGTCACCAAAGGTGCTGTTACAGTTAGTAGTAGTGTAGAAGCTCTTTGATTGCTTTGCACCAGTGAGTTTCCTGTTTGGCTCATCCTTTGGGACTGGTCTTCCCTCCAGGCATGCTTGCTGATTTACCACTTTGACTCCACTACTAAGTAGCATATTGAGTGTGCCTGTCTAATGGTCTCAGTAGAGGGAAATTGGACTTTACTTGCCCCCAAATAAGGCTATCTCTGGAGACTGAGCAAAAAGTAATTTGAGTTGCAGGTCAAAGTTTACTTTTTTCTTAACATTTTATTTTGAAAAATTTCACACATGCAGAAAAGCTGGAAGAATTGTACAGTTGTACAGTTAACACCCATATTTAGATTCTACAGTTAACATTCTACAATACTTGTTTTGTCATCTATCTATTATTCCTCAACCCATCACATCTTTTTTTATGCATTTCAAAGTAAGTGTGAAACATCAGTACACTTAATCTCTAAATACTTCAGGATGCATAACATTAGCTAGAGTTCAGTATTCATTTGATTATTCTTTTTGAGATAAATTTAAAATACCATAATATGCACAAATTTGAAGTGAGTTTTTGATAAGTATATCCACTTGTTTAACCTAACCCCTGTCAAGATATAGGACATTACCATCTCCCTAGAAAGTTCTCTCATGCTTCTTTCTGTTCGGTCCTCTACTCGTTTCTCCCCAGAGACAACCACTTTTTCCACTATAGATTAATTTTGCCTGTTGTAGAACTTGATATAAATGGATTCATATAATATGTACTCTTTTATATAAGGCTTCTTTCACATATAATGATTTTGAGATGCGTTTATATTGTTACATGTTTAAGTAGTTCATTCTTTTTCATTGCTGAATTTTATTCTTTTACATCAATTGAACAGTGTTTATTCATTCTCCTATGGATGGACGCTCAAGATGTTTCTGTTTTTGGCTATTATGAATAAAGGTACTCTGAACACTCTTATAAGTCTTTTGTGGACATGTTTCATTTCCCAGGGTAAATATACCTGGGAGTGGACTTCTGGGTCACAATTTTGTGAGAGACTGCCAAACCTTTTTGCAAAGTGGTTGTTCCATTTTACATTCTATTAATATGTGAAAGTTTCAATTGCTCTACCTCCTTGCTAACATTCGTTGTGGCCAGCCTTTTTAATTTTTGTCATTCTGATGGGTGTATAGTATTCTCATTGTGTTCAACATTTATTTTTGTTTTAATGTGGGAATGATAAATAAGAGATGGAAGGGACATAAAACCAAATTGTAACAGCTTACCTAGTGAATTTTCTGCCCTGCTGTTGGATGTGGATGGAGCTGTGAGTAAAGAAAACACAAAGGACAGTAAGACAGAAAGGTAGAGTGATAAGGCAGGTGACAAAGGACCTGAGGGCTACCAGGGCTGAAGTCACTTCAGGGATTTGGGAAAAAGAATAGTAGTTAGCTTAGAGAGATAAATTTAGTTGACTTTTTTTTCCAACATAAAAACATTTAAATTGTTTTGATATCCATGGGAGGGATTAATATTTGTTATTTAAAAATTTCATATACTCTATAATGATGTATGTGACCAGGAATGTGAGAATCATTCAAAAATCCCACTACTCACAGATAATCTTTTGGTGAAAAGATTTTATATTTTTAATCTATGGATAAATGAGAATCATTTGTATAATACATATACATGTGAGTATATACATATTTGCAAAAATGAACTTAAGCTATATATACAAACTATATAGCCTTTTATTCACATCTTAGACATAATGTCCATAAGTATACCAAATCATTTAAAATATTTTATATAGTATTTATATAATTATATAATAACTATACAGTTAAATAGTTATTATATAATTATATAAATACCATAATATAACTTTTCCTCTGTTTCTGGACATTGCATTGTTTCTAATATTTTTAAAGTAGCGTTTTTTTTCTTAATATGCAAAGCTTTATACTAGGCACTGGGTGGGCAAGGTTAAGGAAGGCAGAGAATCTAAAATGAAAAAGACATAGTTCTGCCTTCTAGGAACTCATAAGCCAGTGAAACTGAATCAGATGCTAAAAGCTTTCAAAGTAAGTGTTTTTCTTACTTTGAGTGTGTGGTGGTTTGTGCAAAAACTCTTTAAGTCAGGTTTAATATGACTCAATTGCTTTTCAGTCCTTTGTTGATATACCTGGGCAGAAAGATTGCCAAATTTTGATAGAGTTTGGTATTCTAAGAAGTATTGTAAAAACTAGTTGCAGTTAGGAGTAAAAAACTGTTCCTGCGATTTTCATATGTGGTTCCACAGAACCCTAGAACTGCATGAGAACTTTATGGGGGCTCATTGAAAGAAAGAACAATTTTAGAGGGTGTGTCTTTTCCCGTGTTTACATATAATCCCACGATAGTATTTGAAGATCTAGGTTATAAAACAATACCACAGAATAGCTTCATAGCCTTTCTACTTTAATATGGGATCAAGATGGATTTCTTCCTTATAGTTTTCTTCTTAGTTATGTTTATAAAGTCAGAACAAAACCAGTTCAAATATTACTATTTGGTAACTTTGTTACCAGATCACATAAGTCTTTTAAAATCATTGAATAAGTGAACAGTTGGTTTTCTCCTGTGCTTTCTACTTATCTCTTACGGTTACCCTGTGGTTTTTTTGCAGGTCCATCATCTCTCCTTTCAAAAGTACTCCAAAACATGTTTTCTTCCAAGAATCTTCTTACAGAGTTTTCTTACAGAAGGGATAGCAAAGGAGGTGGAGAAAATAATATAAATAGAAAAAAGATAAAATATGTCTAGGAGTTTGTACACTTCTAATCTTACTACTGTCTGAATTTTATCTGGTTTAAATTGTGATCTTCAACTCCAGGGATCTTGTTTCTTGAATGGAATAAATAATGTCAGCCTGTCCATTTGTGAAAAAGGAATCTTAGGAAGAAAGAGCAGATGGTTGGAGCCATTGTGTTTCTTACCCAGCTGGGAAGAATACTATTTTCAAATGTTATTTCCATTGTGTTTAATACAGCTCAAGGGCCTATTTCCAGCACCTTTTTTATTTGGCCATGTGTTTTTCCCAACTCATTGTGCAAAAAGAACTCTGGTCAAGACTTTGATTATAGGAATTAACCAGGCATTGTGACTAGCAAGATTAAAAGGCTTCACAGACAAATTGTGTTAGTTCTCTTTTTTTAGATACTCTAGTTTTAGAAATAACTTTATGAACTGAAATTAGGCCATCCTGTTTCACTGCTAGTGGAGAGAAGGAACTTAGAAAGTTGTCATCTCATATGGTGTATGCCTCTGGCAGCAAAAGTATTTTCAATTATTAATATTGTTTTTAATAAATTAAGAACTCAATATTGTTTTACTGGTGTATATTAGGAAATCAGTGAACATGTTTTTAGGGGAAATGCCCTTTCTTACCAAACTACACTGCCGTCTACTTTTCCTGAGATCTTGAGGCATGTAGCTGGTTTTTAAAGATGAAAACTTGCGTGGCTAACATTTTATATACTTGGTTAAAAGTATAGATTTTACTTAAACATTAGTCCTCTGCCTTGGACAAATGCTTTCATATGCTACTCAATAGATTATCCTTTGTCTACTGACATACTGGAATTTCTTGTCAAGATTCTTATCAAGAGATTAATTCACTCAACACTAATTGAAAGCCTATATTATATCAGGTTTTGTGCTTGGAATTAAAAAACTTAAAATACATAGCTCTTGCCCCTAAGAAGCTTAAATTTTTTTTTTTTTTTGGCCATGCTATGGCTTGTGGGATCTTAGTTCCCCGACCAGGTATCGAACCTGGGCCCCCTACAATGGAAGCACAGAGTCCTAACCTCGGGACTGCCAGGGAATTCCCACCCCTAAGAAGCTTAGAACCTAATGAGCATGATAGACTAATCAGTGATTATAGTATGATACCGTGGTGGAGGTGTGCATGTAGGGTTTTGCGTGCTCAGAGAGGCATTTACATCATACTGAGATAAGTTTTGAGAGAGAATATGAGTTGGCTAGATGAATAAGGGTGAGGTCCTCTTCTAGGCAGAAAAAAATCATCTGTTTTAGGGATTGAAGGTTTGTATTCAGAGAACTACGCTGAGGCCTGAGTGAAGGGTATATTTGTGGAAGTGTGTTGAGAGATGAGAACAAAGAGGTATGCTGTAACTAAATCATTATGGGCTTTATATAATAAGTTAAAAGAGTTACAATTTTATTTAAAGCTAATATTGAAGATTTTAAGGATGGTATCAACTTATCAGATTGTATGTATAAAGAATTATATGTATAAAAATCCCGCTTGACAGCCATCAGAGAATAGGTTAAAGAATGACCAGCCTGGAGACAGGGAGCCCACACAAAGGATCAATAACCTTGAAGCTAAAGATGAAAAACCATGACTTTTCCCAGTTTGTTTCTTTTTTTCTGTAATTAGCTTAGTCTAAGGTAGAGAGTGGTGGGCTGAAATGGGGCAGGAATAAGAATGATGTTTGGAAAGGAATGATAACAATAGTGATTAAGATTTGAGTGCTTCTTATTTGTCAGATACTGTTTTAATAAACACTTTACATGAATTATTTCATTATCATTTTATTCTTTACAACAACTTGAGGTAGTATTATATTAATCCCTACTTTACAAATGAGGAAACAGAAGCAGAGACAAAGTTAAAAAACTTATTTGTCTAATGTCACATAGTGAGTGGCAGAGCCAGAATTTGAACCTAGACAGCCACGCTCAGAGCACATATTTTTAAATACTTTTTAAAGTAATTTCAGACTTGAAAAGTTACAGAAGTTGTACAAATAAGTATATATACACTTTATCCATATTGCCCAAATGTTTTCGTTTTGCCATATTTGCTTTACCCATCTCTCTCTACATATAATTACACATATTATTAGTTTTTTCCAAACGATTAGTTGCAGACATAACTCCTCCTCTAAAAATGCATTCTCTTATATAATATATATATATCTTATATATATTCTCTTTTAAAATCACATTATCAAAATCAGGGAATTAATATTCATATTATCCAATCTACAAACCTTATTCAATTAAAAAATTTTAAAGATCTTATTGGCTTTATTCAGCGATTCATGAATCAGGCAGCATCCAATCTAGCAGATAGACAGGAGCTCTCTAAAATTTTATAAAAGAAAAACATTTGTTTTGGCCCCAAATCCAGTCCACGATCACCTGTTCAGAGTTTGTGCTCTTAATCTCTATACTGTACAGCCTTCCCACGGGCTGTTCACCATTGCTAGTACTATCAGAATCATTGTCTCCAGCCAAATATTGATTCTATTCGATTTTTCTTTTGAAATCTTCTGTCACCATTTATATCAATTCAAAGATTTAATAATTTCAAGGTTCTGTTTTTCTCTTTTTCAGAATTTTTTCTCCAATTATAAATGTAAACTTTACCTTTTCCATCCTTTTCTCCCACATTTTATATACCATCAGTGAAGTCCCATGAAATTACCATTTTTTTTTTTTTTTTTTCTCGGTACGCAGGCCTCTCACCGCTGTGGCCTCTCCTGTTGCGGAGCACAGGCTCTGGATTCGCAGGCTCAGCGGCCATGGCTCACGGGCCCAGCCGCTCCGTGGCATGTGGGATCTTCCCGGACCGGGGCACGAATGCGTGTCCCCTGCATCGGAAGGCGGACTCTCAACCACTGCGCCACCAGGGAAGCCCCACCAATGTTTTAATGTTAGAAATTTTATTCTTTCTCCTGAACTTCCTTTCTTCTCTCCTGGAAAATACACTTCTAAAAACATAATCTTGACAGATTACAACTAAGAGACCCACATTTCCTTTGTTTACCTTAAAATGTCCTTTTTTAGAACTGGAATTCTTTTTTTTTTAAATTGAAGTATAGTTAATTTACAGTGTTTTGCCAATCTCTGCTGTACAGCAAATTGACTAAGTTATACACATATATACATTTTTTATATTCTTTTCCATTATGGTTTATCACAGGTTATTGAATAAAGTTCCCTGTGCTATACATTAGGACCTTGTTGTTTATCCATTATAAATGTTAACAGCTTGCATCTACTAACCCCAGACTCCCAGTCCATCCCTCTCCGTCCCCTCCTCCCCCTTGGCAATCACAAGTTTGTTCTCTATGTCTGTGAGTCTGTTTTTGTCTTGTAGACAGGTTCATTTGTGCCATATTTTAGATTCCACATATAAGTGACATCATACAGTGTTTATCTTTCTCTTTCTGACTTCACTTAGTATGATAATCTCTAGTTGCATCCATGTTGCTGCAAATGGTATTATGTTGTTCTTTTTCATGGCTGAGTAGTATTCCATTATAGACACACACACGCATGCATGCATGCACACGTGCGCGCACACACACACACACAACACATCTTCTTTATCCGTTCATCTGTCAATGGACATTTAAATAGTTTCCATGTTTTGGCTATTGTGAATAGTGCTGCTATGAACATAGAGGTGCATGTATCTTTTTGAATGATAGTTTTGTCCAGGTATATTCCCAGGAGTGGGATTGCTGGATCATATGATAATTCTATTTTTAGTTTCCTGAGGAACCTCCGTGCTGTCTTCCATAGTGGCTGTACCAAGTTATATTCCCAACCAGCAGTGTAGGAGGGTTCCCTTTTCTCCACAGCCTCTCCAGCATTTGTTATTTGTAGACTTTTTAATGATGGCCATTCTGACTGGTGGTACCTCGTTGTTTTGATTTGCATTCTTTGAAAATTAGTGATGTTGAGCATCTTTTCGTGTGCCTACTGGAATTTTAGTCTGTGGTCCATGATCTGTAGGTCCATTAACCCTCTGCAATATTATATGTATTTGCAAATAATTTCTGGACAGAGTGATCTTACCTTCCATTGGGGTTTTAAAGTAGTTGATAGCCCAGAATGATTTTAAGAATTTTCCTGTTAGTTTGTTAATTTCTAGAGGAGAGAAATTACATCTTTGGGGTTTTTTTTTCTGTGTGTGTGTCTTATGAAATCCTAGTAGACAACAAAACAGTAGGTCCTAGCAAATTTTAATCAAGTGCACTTTTTGAGAATTCATACTGCATGTCAATTTGATAGGTACACATGTACATGTTAGTATTTCTATGTTCCTAATTTAAACAGACTGCTATTGTGTATGTTTTAGCTGTTAGCCTGCTTCAGTTCCTTAATAAGCAGCACTGTCTCCTTCTCATTGCCACCTCTTCTAGGGAACCAGTGCCCAACCAGCCACACTGTTTTACTACTGGGCAGTGAAATCAGATTGTACACTAGTGGCAGCAGCATTTATAAGCATTGAAACAGAAATTGGTGATTGTGTTACAAATGTTCAGCAAGCCACATTTCATGACCAGCTTTACAAGAAAAAGTTGAAAGTGTAAACAGCTGTTGGTGCATTGCATTTGCATTTCTAAAATTTCAAGTGAAGATAAAACATTAGCAGCTGTGATAGATAGATTCCTGCATTTGACCTAGCGCCTCAGGGTGTATAATACATTGATGTCATCAGGCTGTCAGGGTCCTGGTGAGAAGTATGGAGAGAGGGAGAATCTAAGAGATGAAAATAGGTTTGTTGTTCCTTTAAGTTTTTTTTTTTTTTTAAATCTAGATAGACCTACTGGAATCTAGCAATTCCCATAGTCAGTGAAAGAGCTTTTGATATAGAAATTCCAATAGTTGATTGTTCTCAGACCATGTATGCCTTAAAAATATTAAAGCAGTTATCTCTCTCATGGATTGCCCATTTTAAAATTTTGTCTATTCTGGATTGTATGCCTTTATGAGATTTTAATTCTCCTTTGAATGTGTTTGGGTTTCCTCCTCTGTCTTCACTTAAGGCACTGTTGAGGAACTCTTTTATGAGATCCAAATGCTTGAGGGCAGAATGAAACTTTATTGATGAAATTACTTTAAGCCCACTTCTCATAATATTTATTAATAAATTATATTTTCTTTCTCCTCTAGGAATTATGAAGTAAACTGTCAAGGAATATACCACTGTTTGACTTTCGGGCCCACTGAAGCTCAATGTGTAATGCTTTGGAGAGGGTCCAGATAAAACTGTTAAACAGGATTAAAAGTGTGAAGAGTAGGCTTGAAGGTGTTGAGTGCCTGAAGCTGTAAAAGAAAGAATTGGGGAGGGGCTGGAAAGGATCAGTTATCAGTGTTATAAGGATCTATTTCTTATAAGTTTGAAGGTACTTAATTATTCTTTACTCTTGTGCACTCATTGTCTCCACTTTGCTGAACTGCAGAAAGGAAGGTGTAGGGTTTGTGCTCTGATAGTTGAGAATCAGGTTAGAGATTAGGGCTGTATGGATTCTGAAACACTGGAATATATTCCAAAAGTTAGCAGATTTTTGGTCCAGGGATATTAATAAGAAAGGTAAATTTAATGTTTTGTCTGGAATGGTTTTATTTTAGAAGATCCTTGAAGATCTTTTAGTCCAAGATTCTATGTATTTTGATATTCTGGTACTAAGACTTAGTGGACCTTATGGTAAGAACAGTAAGTCATTTGAATTTTTTTGGTTTGTTTGTTTCTGGCTCATTTGGATCCAAAGCAAAACTCTGATGTGTCATCATGTGGGCTAACTCAGAACTTCTTTGTTTTGGGGTTATGTTTTGTTTTGTTTTGGGTGTTTTTTTTTTGTATAGTTCTTTCCCTGTTTGAGAACCACGATAGTTTTGTAGTCAGTGGTATTATCTTTTTCAGTTGTCTAGGAGGCAGAAGATCTTGTGATCTGATTGTTTCTCTGAATACAGTTGACATCTGATTAGATAAAGATGCTTTTTCTTGCCTTCTTTTAGTTAGAGCTATTGCCTCTGTTTTGGAAATAGCATTTGGTGGTTCCCCTTTTACTCTCAACCACTAGACCTGTTAATCTTATTGAAGACTTGAGATTTTATGTGCAGCCTGTGCAGGTAGCCAGATGCCATATGCTGTTAATTTCTGATTCCATGAAGGCCAGATCATACAGCTGGAAATGATCGAAAGGAAAAGCCTGTTCTTTTGTTTAACAAGACAAAGCCTATTGTGTACTCTGCTTCTGATGCTTAAAAGATGTATTTTTTTTCTTACTGCGTAGTACGTAGGGCTAAAAGTTTTGAACTCTTCACTTCAGAAATTACTTTTCCAGACAAAAGAGCAAAACAATGTTTGTTTAAATTGTTCTCTGGAACATGACTGATAGTGTTTACAACATTTCTATGACATTTTGATCCAGTGGGGAGTACTTGGAGAGGTATTTAAAGTGCTTTTCACTAAATCAGATGCTTTGTAGTGTTTGAACCTTTAAAAAAAATTATTTGAAAGGTTGAGTTGAGAGACAGAAAATGGCCAGGGCATTCTCTAAAGACTAAGAATGGCTTATCATAAGCAAAGCTAATTTTTTCCCTCAAAAATAGAAAACCTACTTCTTTTTTAACTAGAATGAGATGAATACATATTGGTTCAGAGCTTTGTTTATTCATGTCAGCCCTTTCATAAGGGTTGTTTTCCAGAGTCTACCTTCTAGTCAATGAGAATTTCTTTGGAAAAAGCCATTGAGGGTGTGTGTGTTTGTGTGTGTGTTTGTGTTTAAATTCTACTGCAGAGGAAGTTATAGCTTGATTCAGGTACTAGGGACATACTAGTAGAACATAGAGGAAAGCACTATGTAGGTGTCTGTATTGAGCCAAAGATAGAGTATACGTAGAGAAGTTTGTGTTTTGCACATTGTTTTTTCTGATCCTCATGTTTGACATGTGAGTTGAAGGCATTTAGCTGCTTGAAACTGCCTCAGGGGAGCTTATGAGCTATAAAAATTCCACAACATAAGTATTTAAGTAATTGACTCATTTTGCATAATCAGTTACTTATAGAGAATCCCAGCTTTTTTTTAGAATCCCAGCTTTAGGACATCAGACTAGTGGAATGTTTAAATGCTATCTTTAAACTGGGAGAGATCATGTTCAGCTTTTATTTTATTTTATTCTATTCTATTCTATCTATTTAACTTTTTAATCAGCTATAGAAATTTTGCATTATGGAATTCCAGGTATGAAAGTCAAAACAAAGTTCAAAGAACCAGTTAGTGATATGCCCTGATCATATGACATTTATCAATAACACTCCTCAGGATTGGACTATGCTCTGTACATATCTGTATAAATTATGGCAGAGCAAGATATTTTAGTTTTGCCTGTTTTGAGTGGTATATAAAGAAACATGGTCAACCTGATTTTGTAGATGGGATATACAACTGAAGTGGCTGTTAACCTAAAGATATGAAAGGAATATATTTAAGAAGCATTCAAGTATCATTATTAAACACACTTATTGTTGTGTATTGGGCAATTTAGATAGTTAAATTGACACTATCTGTTTTCTAGGCCTTTGTAAGCTAAAACAGATAAACATTGTTTAATGTTGGTTTTCAGTCAGATGCACAGCCATTTTAAAGGTACATGAATCATTACTATTGGATAGATATAAATGATTAAAATAAATGGGCATCTGTAGAAATGCATCTTTGTGTGTACAGGAGTGTGAAAAGTAAGTGGAGAACATTGGAAGTTGAGATAGCACTGGTTCCAAGACTATTAATTAATGAAATGCTTTGGGACTCTGCATTTGAAAGAATATTGAAGGTGGAGAGCTTGATCGTCTATAAGAGACAGGACTTTCCTAATTATATAACAAGATCTGAGAGAAATCTCAGAAGAAGGGTGATGTTGTTGAAGGGAGATTGGGAATATGCTTGATTGATAGAGGTACAAAGGACCAAACTCGGGAAATAGGGAATTGGGGTTACTGGGACTTCCTAGTGAAACTCACTGAAATAAAGAAGTCATAGTTTCATAAAATCAAAGTGGTAAAGGATATCTTTTAAGTCATATAATCTAAACTTTCTGCCAATGCAAAAGTCCTTCTTCAGTATTACTAATGATTGAAGGGAAGTTTTAAATGTTTAAAAAAAAAGAAATCCTTTGGTCAGTCAATAAAGACTTATTGTCTGCTATGTGTCAGACACTGTATTATTAATGTAGTTGTGAAGGAAATACAGTCTTCTCATGAATTTTACTGTGTAATTGGGTGTTGATGGTGTAGAAAGAATAATCTTTAGGAACTTAAAAACTAAATACATGCTTATAATTTTGTGATAAGAATTATTTTCTTTTTTTCTTAAATTTATTTATTTTATTTATTTACTTTTGGCTGTGTTGTGTCTTCATTGCTGCGCGCGGGCTTCCTCTAGTTGCGGCGAGTGAGGATTACTCTGAGTTGTGGTGTGCAGGCTTCTCATTGCGGTGGCTTCTCTTGTTGCAGAGCATGGGCTGTAGGTGCACAGGCTTCAGTAGTTGTGGCACGCAGGTTCAGTAGTTGTGGCTCACAGGCTCTAGAGCGCAGGCTCAGTAGTTGTGGTGCATGGGCTTAGTTGCTCCACGACATGTGGGATCTTCCCAGACCAGGGCTCGAATCCCTGTCCCCTGCATTGTCAGGCGGATTCTTAACCACTGCGCCACCAGGGAAGTCCCAAGAACTATTTTCTTTCCAGTAATAGAGAACTAACTCTAATTACCTTCACAAAAAAAAGGCCGGTGGGGAGGAATTTACTGGTGTACATAGTTGAAAGTTCCAGGAATGGATCCACAGATGGATCTAATGTGCTAATTATATCTGCTTTTCTTTGTGATGACTTAGGGAGATTTTTTTTCTACGAGGTGGCAAAGATGGCTGCCAGCAGCTCTAGGCTTATATAATATTAAACAGCCAATACTTCTCCAGATAACTTCAATAAAAGCTCAGAAAATGACTCAGCTTGAGTCATATGCTCAGTCTTAAACTATTACCAGAAGAATGGGGTACTCTGGCTAGCCCGTGTCATATGGGCACCGTTGGGGTGGAGCATATCACTGACAGTCACTTCATTCATTCCATAAATACCAATACCTTACACTCCAGACCAGTTGAACCTGAATCACTGAGGATGGGGCCTGGGCAATGGTATATTTTAAAAGCTTCTCAACTGATTCTAAGTATCCAGTCTTGATTAATGCTGATGTAGGCCTTGAAAGTTAGTATAAAGACTTACTTTTGAGTGAGAAGGAAGGCCCTGGAGGGTTTTGACCAGGAAAGAATTGATCACTTTTTAAAATTTATTTTATTTTAATTTATTTATTTTTGGCTGCGTTGGGTCTTCATTGCTGCACACGGGCTTTCTCTAGTTGCAGTGAGCTGGGGCTACTCTCTGTTGTGGTGCGCGGGCTTCCCGTTGCGGTGGCTTCTCTTGTTGCAGAGCACGAGCTCTAGGCACGCGGGCTCAGCAGTTGTGGCTCGTGGGCTCTAGAGCGCAGGCTCAGTAGTTGTGGTGCACGGGCTTAGTTGCCCCGCGGCATGTGGGATCTTCTGGGCCAGGGCTCGAACCTGTGTCTCCTGCATTGGCAGGCAGATTCTTAACCACTGTGCCACCAAGGGAAGCCCTGATCACTTTTTTGACCCTTGGGTACATCACTCTCACTGCTGTGTGGAATATAGACAGAGAGGGTAAAAGTAGAATAAGAAGACCAGGTAGGAGGCAATTTCAATAATGAAGGCATGAGAGGACTGTAGCTTAGATAAGACTGTAGTGGTGGAGAAGGCTTATACTCTGGATTTAATATATTTTGAGTGTAGAACCAGTAGGTGGATTAAGTAGGGTTGTAGCATAGAGAGATATCAAGAATGACTGTAAGGCTTTTGTTTTGAATAGCTCCAAGAATGGAATCGCTGTTTACCAAGATGGAGAAGAATGTGGGTGGAGCAGGTTTTTGGTGGGGGAGGAGGAGTTGGGAGAGGGAGTCAAGAGTTTGATTTTGGGTATGTTAAGTTTGAGATGCCTGTAAGACTTATGAGTACACACGTTGAGTAGGGAGATTTATGAGTCTGCGGTTCAGGAGAGAGGCCTCAGCTTGTAATATAATTTTGAGACTCATCACAGAACTGGATGGAATCACCTGAAGGGAAAGTGTTGATAAAGAAGATGTCTAAGGACTAAGCACAGGAACTTCTCCAAAATTGAGAGGATGAGGAAAGGAGGTGAAGCTAGCAAAAGAGATTAACTATAGCATTCAATAAAGAAGTATGAGAGCCAGAAGAGAGAGGTGTTACAGGTTCTTTTATAATGAAGAAAGTTTTCAGTATGAGGGGAGAGAGAGAAAGTTCCTAAAAAGAAATATTGTTGGGCAAATAATAGTATCATATTATATAGGGTCTTGAATGCCATTTTGAGGAATTTGGGCTTTTTCCTTTAGCTCTGTAAAATGTTTATAAGCATCAGATGGGCATGACCACGTTTGTGTTTTGGGTAGGCTTGCTGGTAAGCAGTGTGATGGCCAGGTTAAACGAAAAAGGAGAGACTTGAAGAATTTCAAGGGAGAGGTGGTATAGTTTAATATACTGGTTCAACTCTGTCAGAGCTAATGCTGCCTTTTTATAAGGAATATTTTGTAATGCCCCCTTTGCAGTTCTTAATAAAATAAGTAGATAATGTAATCTACCTCTGTACATAATTCAAAAACTAATATAATACCTAACTGTAATATAAAGGAGAAATAAAAGGAAAGTAACATAATAAAATATTATCATAACATAAAAATTGTATTATGATATAACTTATTGACTTGTAAAGTGTTTTTTTTACAACTCATCCAGGTGTGCATGAGTGACTCTGGAGCAGGCACCATTAAGACTGTATAATTCCTACAGATGTGAATCTGAGCCTGTGTATTTAAAAAAATGTTTATTAAGCAGTTTACTCCAGTGGGGCTCCTACCAGACATCTCTCCATTTTGTCTCTTCTGACACTACAACCTTGAGGAAACAATTAGTAATTGGGAGTTGAGTGTTTACAAAATGAGGGTAGGAAGTATTACTGTGGTGGATCCTGCTCCTCCCTCTGTGAGGTCTTTGCTTCAGGGATGGGGGTCTTATTTTTATCCCAGCAATCTGAAGCTGTTTCCTTTTCTTAGGTCTGTTATATATTGTTTCTATAAAATATTATGAATTCTGGACATGTTTGTAAAAGAATTGCTTAAGATTTGTATAAAATGTTGTTTATGGATCTTCTAATGAATAAACACAAAAAGTTCCATAGGTGAAAAATTATGTATTTTTATCTAAAAATGCTTGAAGACATAGTGGAATATATTGAAGGCATAATGAAATGGTTAGATACTTGTTAACCTTGTATGTTATATCTATAAATGCAGACTCATACCAGCACACTGTGTGTGCAACTTAAATACCATAAGCAGCATTACTATTGATGCTTAATTTTCTGAATTGGAGAACAACTCTTTGTGAGGTTCTGGACAAACCACAGAACACAGTTTTCCCTTAATTTACATGGTCATTGCATTTGTGGAAGTTCAGTGTATGTTAAAGCTGTTTAAAACCTTCAAGTTATGGGTTCTGATAACTAATTACAGTTTTTGCTTACGTGAATGTGATTGGGACCGCAGACATTGCTTTTGTAGGACTATTTGACACATTCAGAATGTCTAGCATCTCTGACCCTGCTCACTGATGGCCAGTAGTGTCTGGATATAGTGATAACCAGACCTCCTCCACAGATTTCTTAAATGCCTCATCCTCAACACTCACACAGCATGGAGATCCCTAGTTTAAGGCATAATAGCATGTTTGATTTCTTTGTGTCTGGTGCTCTTTCTTTTTTTATAGAACTTTGAGGAGAAAGTTATGGTGAATTATAGTGTCATGTTGGAACTTCTTATGAATCATCAGGAAATGGTACTGTTTGGTTTGGTGTTTCTATAATTGTATAGATATACATTTAAATAGTTTCTGATCCCAGGGTTAATGATATATTTATTGTAGTATTAATTCCTCATATTTTGTTTTGAGCTCTGAAACATGTAAAAACAAATTGATGAAAACAGTACCCACTCTCTTTATGAATCAGAATCATTTCTTTGACTTAGTTTTTATCTCTTATTTTATTAAAAATTGAATGGTCTTTATCTTAGATTACAGTTACATTTGGGTAAGAGAAGCTTGACAGTGAACCTTCCACTTGTTTTTTGAGCGTTGTGAGGATTTCTTGGCCTCTTGAAGTGGTTGGAACTTTTGCCTGCTGCATTGTTCTTGATCACTCATGTTCCCAGGATTTATAACTGTTTTTCTGTATTCGAATAATGGGTGGCTTCTTCTCTTTTTTATTTTTTAAAATAAATTAATAGACTTTATTTTTAAGAGCAGTTTTAGGTTTACTGAAAATTTGAACAGAAAATACAGAGAGTTCCCATATACTCCGTAAATTCCATCATGCATTAGTGTGGTACTTTTTTTTTTTTTACAATTGATGAGCCAAATTTATACATTATTATTAACTAAAGTCCATAGTTTACATTAGTGTCACTCTTTGTGTTGTATATTCTATGGCTTTTTTCTTCAACAGTATAAATAACACATATATAATGACATGTATCCACCATTCACTATCGTACAGAAGAGTTTCACTGCCCTAACAATCTCTTGTGCGCCACCTATTCATCCCTCCTTCACTCCCTCTTCCAGCCTCTGGTAACCACTGATCTGTTTACTGTCCCCATATTGCCTTTTCCATAATGTCATGAATTTGGAATCATATAGAAATAAACTTCCCTGTAAGCACTACTTTTTCTGCAGCATACAAATTTTTTTTTTTTTTTTTTTCTGCGGTATGCGGGCCTCTCACTGTTATGGCCTCTCCCGTAGCGGAGCACAGGCTCCAGACGCACAGGCTCAGCGGCCATGGCTCACGGGCCCAGCCGCTCCGCAGCATGTGGGATCTTCCCAGACCAGGGCACGAACCCGTGTCCCCTGCATCGGCAGGCGGACTCTCAACCACTGCGCCACCAGGGAAGCCCTGCAGCATACAAATTTTGATAAGTTATATTTTCATTTTCATTTAGTAGAAAATATTTTTAAATTTCTCTTGAGAGTTCCTCTTTGTCCCATATGTTATTTAGACGTGTGTTTTTTAATCTCCAATTATTTTGGGATTTTTCCATCTATCTTTCTGTTACTGATTTTTAAAACTCCCTTGTGATGTTCTTTTATAGTCCTCCCCCCTGAGAGCACTATAGTTTCATCTCTTTGAGTATGTCATATAAATGGTATCATACATATGTACACTTTTGAGACTGGCGTATTTCATTCAGCATAATGTCTTTGATATTCATCCAAATTGTTGCATGTGTCAGTAGTTCACTCCTATTTATTGTTGAATATTACCCCATTGTATGGATGTACCACAAGTTGTTTAGTCAACTTTTGAAAGAATTTGGGTTGTTTTCATTTTTTAAATAGAGCTGCTATAAACAGTTAGGTACAGGATTTTATATGAACATAAGTTTTCTAGGATAAATCTAGGAAAAATGCTATAGAATGAGATTGCTGGATTATAGGGTAGGTGTATGTTTAACTGTTTAAGAAACGGTCAAACTGTTTTTAGAATATGCCCCACCAGCAATGTCTGAAAATTCCATTTTCTCTACATCCTCCACAGTACTTGGTATTGTCAGCTCCCCCTGCACCCCACCCCCACCCTTAGAAGTCTTAGATATATAGTGATATGTTATGGTTAAATTTGCCTGTCTGTACTGGCTAATGATCTTGAATATCTTTTCATGACATCCAGGTGATTTTTGTTTGGTTTGGTTTGGTTTGGTGAAGTGTCTGCTCAAATATTTTGCCCATTTTTAAATTGGGTTGGTTGTTTTCTTATTTCGGATTTTGGGAGTTCTTTACGTATTCTGGAAACAAGGCCTTTGTCAGATACGTGACTTGCAGATATCTTCTCCCAGTCTGTAGCTCATTTAAAAGTTTTTTTTTTAACAGTGTGTTTCACACAGCAAAAGTTTTTAATATTGATGAAGTTCAGTTTTTCAGATTAAACAAATGGATCATGATTTTGGTGTCATGTCTAAGAACTCTAGGCTGTGAATATTTTCTTCTATGAAACATTTCATAGTTTTAGGTTTTGCAATTAGGACTATGATTCATTTTTAATTTTTGTATAAGGTAAAAAGTTAAGTGCAAAGCTTTTTTTTGGGAGGGGGGGCGGGGTACATATGAATGTCCAGGAGTTCCAGCACCAGTTGATGAAAAGACTATGTTTTTCTCCAGTGAATTGTTTCTGCACCTTTTTCAAAAGTCAAATGGCCATATTGATATGAGTCTATTTCTGTCATTTCTGATCATTGATGTATGTGTCTATCCCTTCACCGATAATATACTGTCTTGATTACTGTAGCTTTAAAGTAAGTCTTAAAAACCAGGTAGTATAGTTCTTCTCACTTTACTCTTCTTTTTCCAAAATAAAAAAATATTTTAATTCCTTTGCCTTTCTACATAAATTTTAGAATCAGCTTGTCCAATAGCTACAAAAAAATCCCACTGGGATTTTAATTGTAATTGCATTAAATCTGTGGTTCAGTTTGGGAAGGATTGATGTCTTTATATTGTTGGCTCTTTTAATAATACATGGATATGGTATGTCTCTCCATTTATGTAGGTCTCCTTTGATTTCTTTCATTAGCATTTTGTAGTTTTCAACATGCAGAGCCTGTATATATTTTGTTAGATTTATACCAGTTACTTCATATTTCAGTTACTTTAAGCTATTGTAAGTGATATTAAACTTTTTGTTTTCCAATTATTTATTGATAGTTTATAGAAGTACAGTTGATGTTTGTGTGTTGATAGTACATTCTCCAAGCTTGCCAAACTCACTTTTTTGTCGTAGGATTTTTCTTTTTTAAGGATTCTTTTTTTTTTTTTCGGTACGTGGGCCTCTCACTGTTGCGGCCTCTCCTGTTGCAGAGCACAGGCTCCGGACACGCAGGCTCAGTGGCCATGGCTCACGAGCCCAGCCACTCTGCAGCATGTGGGATCTTCCCGGACCGGGGCATGAACCCATGTCCTCTGAATCGGCAGGCGGACCCTCAACCACTGCGCCACCAGGGAAGCCCTTTAAGGATTCTTTGATGTTTTCTAGGTAGATAATCATGTCACCTGTGAATAGCAACAGTTTTTTTTTTTTCTTTCTAATCTGTATGCTTTTAATTTCCCATTCTTGTTTTATTGCATTGACTAGCTATTTTTCAGTTCCCTGGCTTTTGTTTTTAATCCTCTAGCTAGAAAGCTGGGGCTTTTCTTGTGGGACTTCCCCACCTGCCCTCTCATCCTGAGCCAAACAGTGGGAAGACAGAGAGAAAGAAAAAAGCACTTGGTTTGGCCCCACCCTCTAAGAACCACAGCTCCACTGTATGGAGGGAAAGGTTCTTCTCGCTTAAGGGTTTTAGCTCCTGTAGGATCTCATTAGTGACCAGTGCCACTGTTGTTTAGAAATTGCTTATAGGCTATGGTGGGATGGAGAAAAGAAAGAGAAAAAAGATGGGATATTTCTGTACTCTCTGAACTTTAGGTAGTCCCTTTCCTGTTTCTTGGGCCAAAATCAGAGGGCAGATCCTGAAGCTTCGTGGCCCATTTCCAAGTTTATGGTACATTGAGTTCAGGCTAGGAGATACCAGAAGGGAAAAAAAAAAAAGTACAGCCTGCTACTGTTTACTTTTCAAAGTCCTCAAATAGCTGCTGTATGCCTTCTGTCCATATTTTATAGCTATATGCAAGTAGGAGAGATAGGTTTGAATATGTTTACTCCATTTTACCTGGAACTGGACTCCATTAATGGAATTTTACAGAGATTGAGCTAAGCCATCTCTCTTGTGTACAGACTAAATAATCAAGAATGAACAAACTCATGATGTTGCCATAGTTATAACAAAATATTCTGTGATAGATCAATTAATAGGCAAATACATTGATGGAGACAAAGTTGTTGTTAGAAGACATTGGATCAGAATAGCATTTGTACATTGCTCCTGAGGGGAATTTCAAGGATACTGTAGATAATTCATCTTTGTTGTGCCATTAGAAAGAGCTACGTTTCTGTAATTTTTAAAAAAGATTTATTTATTTATTTTATTTATTTTTGGCTGCATTGGGTCTTAGTTGTGGCACACAGGATCTTCGTTGAGGCTTGCGGGATCTTTTGCTGCAGCATGTGGGCTTTTCGTTGTGACGCGCGGACTTCTCTCTAGTTGTGGCTTGCGGGTTTTCTGTTCTTCTCTAATTGTGGCGCACAGGCTCCAGTGCGTGTGGGCTCTGTAGTTGTGGCGCGTGGGCTTAGTTGCCCCACGTCATGTGGGATCCTAGTTCCCTGACCAGGGATTGAACCTGCGTCCCCTGCATTGTAAGGCGGATTCTTTACCACTGGACCACCAGTGAAGTCCCCATAATTTTTTTTACTAATTAAAGAGAATAGAAAAAGCCTAATTGTCAAAAGGCTGAGAAAGGAGAGTGTTTTCTGAATACCAGTCTACAAATGTCCCTGGAAGTATGTGCAATAAGTATGTATTGTTAACTATATTTAAGATAATTAAATTATTTCAGGCTTTTTCCTCCCAGCTTTTTGATTAGATTAGTCATAGTTTTTTTTGTGTGAATTTTATTTATTTTTTTATACAGCAGGGTCTTATTAGTTATCCTTCATACATATTAGTGAATATATGTCAATCCCAATCTATGAATTCATCACGTCCCCCCTCCCCCCAACTTTCCCCCCTTGGTGTCCATACGTTTGTTCTCTACATCTGTGTCTCTATTTCTGCTCTGAAGACTGGTTCATCTGTACCATTTTTCTACGTTCCACATATATGCGTTAATACATGACATTTGTTTTTCTCTTTCTGACTTACTTCACTCTGTATGACAGTCTCTAGATCCGTCCACGTCTCTACAATTGACCCAATCTCATTCCTTTTTATGGCTGAGTAGTATCCCATTGTAAATATGTACCACATCTTCTTTATCCATTCGTCTGTCGATGGACATTTAGGTTGCTCCATGACCTGGCTATTGTAAATAGTGCTGCAATGAACATTGGGGTGCATGTGTCTTTTTGAATTATGGTTTTCTCTGGGTATATGCCCAGTAGTGGGATTGCTGGGTCATATGGTAATTCTATTTTTAGTTTTTTAAGGAACCTCCATACAGTTGATACAGTGACTGTATCAATTTACATTCCCACCAACAGTGCAAGAGGGTTCCCTTTTCTCCACACCCTCTCCGGCATTGGTCGTCTGTAGATTTTCTGATGATGCCCATTCTAACCAGTGAGAGGTGATACCTCATTGTAGTTTTGATTTGCATTTCTCTAATAATTAGTGATGTTGAGCAGCTTTTCATGTGCTGCTTGGCCATCTGTATGTCTTCTTTGGAGAAATGTCTGCTTAGGTCTTCTGCCCATGTTTTGGTTGGGTTGTTTGTTTCTGTAACATTGAGCTGCATGAGCTGTTTATATATTTTGGAGATGAATCCTTTTCTGTTGATTCGTTTGCAAATATTTTCTCCCATTCTGAGGGCTGTCTTTTCACCTTGTTTGTAGTTTCCTTTGCTTTGCAAAAGCCTTTAAGTTTCATTAGGTCCCATTTGTTTATTTTGTTTTTATTTCCATTACTCTAGGAGGTGGATCAAAAAAGATCTTGCTGTGATTTATGTGAAAGAGTGTTCTCCCTATGTTTTCCTCTAAGAGTTTTATAGTGTCTGGTCTTACATTTAGGTCTCTAATTCATTTTGACTTTATTTTTGTGTATGGTGTTAAGGAGTGTTCTAATTTCATTCTTTTACATGTAGCTGTCCAGTTTTCCCAGCACCACTTATTGAAGAGACTGTCTTTTCTCCATTGTATATCCTTGCCTCCTCTGTCATAGATTAGTTGACCATAGGTGTGTGGGTTTATCTCTGGGCTTTCTGTCCTGTTCCATTGATCTGTATTTCTGTTTTTGTGCCTGTACCATATTGTCTTGATTACTGTAGCTTTGTAGTATAGTCTGAAGTCAGGGAGTCTGATTCCTCCAGCTCTGTTTTTTCCCCTCAAGACTGCTTTGGCTATTCGAGGTCTTTTGTGTCTCCATGCAAATTTTAAGATGTTTTTGTTCTAGTTCTGTAAAAAATGCCATTGGTAATTTGATAGGGATTGCATTGAATCTGTAGATTGCTCTAGGTAGTATAGTCATTTTCACAATATTGATTCTTCCAATCCAAGAACATGGTATATGTTAAAAGATGTTTATTTATTTATTTTTGGCTGTATCGGGTCATAGTTGTGGCACGCAGGATCTTTCCTTGTGGCGTGCGGTCTTCTCTCTAATTGTGGTGCATGGGCTCTGTAGTTGTGGCGCACGTAGGCTCTATAGTTGCAGCACACTGGCTCTCTAGTTGTGCCTCACGTGCTCAGTAGTTGTGGCCCGTGGACTTAGTTGCCATGCGGCGTGTGGGATATTAGTTCTCTGACCAGGGATTTAACCTGTGTCCCCTGCATTGGAAGGCAGATTCTTAACCACTGGACCACCAGGGAAGTCCCAGTCATAGTTTTAAAGAATTAGGATAGTACTGCCTATCGGCAGACTGACTTTTAAAAGCTAATCCTTCACTCTTACTCTAAAAAATGTTTACTAAAAGGAGAGGGTGAGATAGTGTTTAGTAAAGGAGACCACTGTACCAGTTTATGCTGTGATTGCTCATTTTGGGGTTTGTCCAGACTGATCTACATGGGATAGACCTTTTGCTGTTTTCAGATTGCCCTTTAGTAAGCTGAGGCTTTTAAGAGTTTAACATTACAAATACCTTAGGTTCATTGGCATATGCAGAACAAATGTGAATCAAACACAAAATTGATTCTTTCAAGAATTTTATTTATTGATGTGGTAGTGAAATACTACACTGTTTACAATAGAGAACTAAGTGGGATTTTGGGTATGCTGAGAAGTTGACAGCTTGTGGGTCTTGAACAAAATACTTTCTTTTGTGGGATAAAAGAAGAAAAGATTATGTTCTTGAAATGATTATTTATAAATTATTTGAAATCTTGTTCTGCTTCCAGCTCAAGAGGCTTTTGCCAGCATTGTGGTCACTGCAATAGAGAAATTTTGGATGCAAAAAAAATCTTCACAGAATCTGTTTGCATTTGAGTAACAAGTTAAAGAACCCTTATGTAGGCTCAGGGCAGTAAAATATAGTTGTGCTCACAGTTCTTTCACTTTCTTTTTTATGGTAAAATAATTAGGAATTGGAATTAAAAATTGTAGCAATTCAGTGAAAAGTGAATCATGGGTATGTGGAAAGGATTTTGCTTGTTATACAGTGGGTAAGAGATTAGCAGTTGCTTCATTGAGGGGATAGAGATCCCATGGAGAGATTTGCTTCTTGTGTGACTTTATCGTCTTTAGATGGGAAGATAATATCTCATTTTAGGTTGTTTTTTGGAATTTGGGCTATAGTCAAAAGACTGCATGTTTTTCATATTGTGTATGTTCCAGTTTGTTTATTAATTTATTGTATGTTTCTGCCTACTTTCAAAAAAAATTTGAGGTACGTTTGGGAAAAGGCATAGACCTACAAATACTGGGGTTAAATGAACAGTAATATAGTAATGAAAATGGTGGTGGATAGGGGGCATAATGAAAAGGAAGAGGAAATAATTATACCAGGAAATTGATCTACAGGATCAGCTAAGGTTAAAAAAGTCAACATGGGCTGCATAATTTTCATCATTATCAGATAAAAAGTATAACTTTTTCCCCTGGAAGTTTCTAAGAGAATGGAGAGGGTTTTTTTTTTGTTTGTTTGTTTTTAAACTCTATATTACTCTTGATCATTGGGGGAAGGGTACACAATAACAGTGGTTAAAAATAGTAAAGGTATATTTGTGAAAAGAATGAAAATTACTAACTCTTAATAAAAATATATACATTTATTAGAAAGTGTTTTTTTTTTCTCGATCTCTCCCTTTCTTGCCCATCAGAATTGTAACCATCAAATGGCCATTCATATACGAAAGCCAAGCAAAAGCTCTTTCTTGGCTCTAGTACCGCAGTGTCAGGGCTATGAAGGCCAAGGGATTAGGTGATGGGAGAAAGGCAGTGGGAGGGAGGGAACATTGCAACTGGAACTGAGTCTTTGCTTTTCCCTGAATCCATTATAATATTTGAAAAAAAGAGAGCTCAGCTATGAAACTAACAATTGCAAATTATTTTAAAAGACAGAAACAATTTGTTGCACTTTGCCAACAGTTTTTTTTTGGTCCTTCTATATTGTTGAACCTTTATTGGTTTAAAAATTTTCAGTTGATTTTGTATTTTTTTTAAAAACTAGTTTTGCTTTTACTGTGATATCTTTGATTTTGTCTGTCTGCTGCTCCTTCCCTTCAGTTATCTCAGGGTACATTGATTTTTTAAAGGTCAAGAACATATCTGTATTGGTTCCTGGAAGATGTTTTTGTGTGACCTTCAGTATAGTGAAGGTGACCTTCACCTTTATTTTTTATAGAGAAAGTTAGAACTAAAGAGCAGGACCGGATAGTTAACCTGCTCTTTAGATATTTTCCAATACTTACTGCCTTATTTTAATTGTACATCTTTTTTTTCAGATTATGAAAGTAATACTTGTTTAGTGCAGGACATCTGGGAAGTAAATAAAATAAAAATTGCATATAATTAATACTTAGATGTTACCACTGATAATATTCTCATAGTGTTCTTATGATTCTTTATACGTCCACCTTTTAAAATCTAGTAGTGTGAACATTTTTTAATGTAAGAAAATATTCTTCTGTAAAAATAATAGCTAATATTTCTTGAGTGCTTTATTTTTCTCATGTAAAATTCTTATGGTAGGCTTTCCAAGACTAATGTAATGACTTTAGCCCACAAAATCATCAGAGACCCAGTCTTTTTCTAGCTTGCTGCTCTGTCATCTGTCAGTGCTACCTCAGGTTGAAGATGACTATCTGAATTTTATTTGTCTTAGCCATATTCCAGCCAGGAGGAGAATTGTTGAAAATGGCAAAAGAAAAAAAGGAAAGACCTAATGTTGAACAGTCATGGTAATATGGCTAAATAGTTAATAAAATAGATATTGATGTATATTGTTAATTAAAAAATAACAGGTTATAAAATAATGCGTGTATATACAGTTGGCCTTCTGATTCAACCAAATTGCAGTTCGAAAGATTTGGGGGCAACAACCACAGAAAGTTTCCAAAAAAACCCTTGAATTTGCTGTACTCTAGCAACTATTTATATAGCTAGCGTTTACACTGTATTAGGTGTTATAAGGAACCTAGAGGTGATTTAAAGTATGGGCATATCTCAGAGATATTGTGAGTTTGGTTCCAGACCACCACAATAAAGGGAGTATCACAATAAAGCAAGCCACACGAATTTCTTGGTTTCCCAGTGCATATAAAAGTTATGTTTACACTATACTGTAGTCTAGTAAGTGTGCAAATAGCACTGTCTAAAAAAATGTACATGCCTGAATTAAAAATACTTTGTTGCTAAAAATGCTAACTATCATCTGAGCCTTCAGTGAGTCATAATCTTTTTGCTGGTGGAGGGTCTTGCCTTGATGTTGATGGCTGCTGACTGATCATGGTAGTGGTTGCTGAATGTTGGGGTGGCTCTGGCAATTTCTTAATGTAAGACAACAATGAAGTTGGCTGCATTGATTGACTTTTCCTTTCACCAACAATTTCTCTGTAGCATGCAGTGCTATTTGATAGCAGTTTACCCACAGTAGAACTTCTTTCAAAATTGGACTCAGTTCCCTCAAAGCTGCTGTTGCTTTATCAATCAACTAAGTTTATGTAATATTCTAAATCCTTTGAGGTCATTTCAACAATTTACACAACATCTTCACCAGGAGTAGATTCTATCTCAAGAAACTACTTTCTTTACTCATCTATAAGAACAACTCTTCATCCATTAAAGTTTTATCATGAGATTACAGTAATTCAGTCGCATCTTCAGGCTCCACTTCTCATTTTAGTTCTCTTGCTATTTCTACCACATCTGCAGTTCCTTCCTCCCTTCAAAGTTATCCATGAGGGTTGGAATCAACTTCTTCTAAATTCCTGTTAGTGTTGATATTTTGACCTTTTTCCATGAATCAAGAATGTTCTTAATGACATGGAGAATGGTGAACCCTTTCTAGAAAGTTTCAGTTTACTTTGCCCAGATTCATTCTAGGAATCATTATCTGTGGCAGCTATAGCCTTACAAAATGTTTCTTAAATAATAAGACTTGAACGTTGAAATTACTCCTTGATCCATGGACAGCAGAGTGGATATTATGTTAGCAGGCATGAAAATAATGTGAATGTCGTTGTCCATCTCCATCAGGCCCGTGGATGACCAGGTGCATTGTAAATGAGCAGTAACATTTTGAAGGAGTCTTTTTTTTCTGAGCAGTAGGTCTCAACAGTGGGCTAAAAATATTCAGTAAACCACGTTGTAAACAGATGTGCTGTCATCCAGGCTTTGTTGTTCCATTTATAGAGCACAGGCAGAGCAGATTTATCATAATTCTTAAGGATCCTAGGATTTTCAGAATCCTAGGTAAATGAGTATTGGCTTCAACTTAAAGTCACCAACTGCATTAACCCCTAAGAGAGTCAGCTTGTTCTTTGAAGGTTTGAAGCAGGCACTGACTTCTCCTCTTGAACTATGAAAGTCCTAGATGGCATCTTCTTCAATTATATCTATCCAGACCAGTAAAACTTTCTCCATATCAGCAGTGAGGTTGTTTTGCTTCCTTATCATTTGTGTGCTCACTGGAATAGCACTTTTAATTTCCTTCAAGAACTTATCCTTTGCATTCACAACTTGGCTAACTGGCACAAGAGGCCTAGCTTTTGGCCTGTTTCAGCTTGTGAGATGCCTTCCTGACTAAGCTTAATCATTTCTAGTTTTTGATTTAAAGTGAGAGACATGCGACTCTTCCTTTTACTTGAACACTTAGAGGTCACTGTAAGGTTATTAATTGGCTTAATTTCAATATTGTTGCGTCCCAGGGAATAGGAAGGCCTAAGAAAAGGGAGAAAGACAGGGAATGGCTGATGAGTAGAGCAACCAGAACACACAGAATTATTAAGTCTATTATGGGCGCAGTCCGTGGTGTCCCCAAACAGTTACAATAGTAATATTATGGATCTCTGACCACAGATCAGCATAACAAATTTAATAATAATGAAAAGTTTGAAATATTGCTGGAATTACCAACATGTGATACAGAGACACAAAGTGAGCAAATACTACTGGAAAATGGCACCCATAACCTCACTTTGATGCAGGGTTTGCCACAAACCTTCAGTTTGTAAAAAACATATTATCTGCGAAGCACAATAAAGGCATAGCTCAATAAAATGAGGTATGCCTGTATACGGAAGGACGTACATAGGTTTTATGCAAATACTACATCATTTTATATAAGAGACCTGAGCATCCATGAATTGTAGTATATGTAGGGGGTCTTGGAACCAATTCCTCACAGATACCAAGGGACGATTAAATTAGTATATGTATGTATGCAACTGTATTTGTGTGCACGCACACACACACACACACACACACACACAAACACAGATTAAAAAGGTCTGGAAGGACATACACCAAAGTGATAGTAGTACTCATCTCTGGGTGGCAGTTTTATATATTAAAAAAATTTAAAAACAGTTCTATGATGAACATCCTTGAATGAAGATTTTTTAGTTTCATCAGTAGTGAATGAATGTGGCTGTTTATCTACACTGTTGGCAGACTTTTTTTTTTGCTGAACTATAGTGGATTTACAATGTCGTATTAATTTTTGCTGTACAGCAAAGTAATTCAGCTATACATATATATACATTTTAAAATATTCTTTTCCATTATGGTTTATCCCAGGACATTGCATATAGTTCCCTGTGCTATACAGTAGGACTTTGTTGTCCTATATGTAATAGTACATATTCTATATGTAATAGTAACCCCAAGCTCCTAGGCCATCCCCACCCCCAACCACCCTCCCTCCCCCTTGGCAGCCACAAGTCTGTTCTCTGTGTCTTTGAGTCTGTTTCTGCATTGTAGACAGGTTCGTGTCATATTTTAGATTCCACATATAAGTGATATCATATGGTATTTGTCTTTCTCTTTCCGACTTACTTCACTTAGTATGATAATCTCTAGTTGCATCCATGTTGCAGCAAATGGCATTATTTTGTTCTTTTTTATGGCTGAGTAGTATTCCATTGTATATACATACCACATCTTCTTTAGCCATTCATCTGTCGATGGACATTTAGGTTGTTTCCATGTTTTGGCTATTGTGAATAGTCATGTTGTGGCATACTGTGAATAGTCATTCTATGAACGTAGGGATGCATGTATCTTTTTGAATTAGAGTTATGTCCAGATATATGCCTAGGAGTGGGATTGCTGGAGCATATGGTAATTCTGTTTTTAGTTTTCTGAGGAACCTCTGTACTGTTTTCCATAGTGGCTGCACCAACTTAATCCCTACCAACAGTGTAGGAGGGTTCCTTTTTCTCCATACCCTCTCCAGCATTTGTTATTTGTAGACTTTTTAAATTTTGATCTCTATTTTTTAAAAATTTATTTATTTAATTAATTTATTTTTGGCTGCGTTGGGTCTTTGTTGCTGCACGTGGGCTTTCTCTAGTCGTGGTGAGCTGGGGGGCTGCTCTTCGTTGCTGTGCACGGGCTTCTTATTGCAGTGGCTTCTCTTGTTGCGGAGCACAGGCTCTAGGCACGTGGGCTTCAGTAGTTGTGGTGCACAGGCTTCAGTAGTTGTGGCTCACGGGCTCTAGAGTGCAGGCTCAGTAGTTGTGGCACACAGGCTTAGTTGCTCCGCCAAATGTGGGATCTTCCTGGACCAGGGCTCGAACCCGTGTCCCCTGCATTAGCAGGTGGATTCTTAACCACTGTGCCACCAGGGAAGCCCCTATTTGTAGACTTTTTAATGATGGCCATTCTGACTGGTGTGAGGTGGTATCTCATTATAGTTTTGATTTGCATTTCTCTAATAATTAGTGATGTTGAGCATCTTTTCATGTGTCTATTGGCCATTTGTATGTCTTCTTTGGAGAAATATCTATTTAGGTCCTCTGTCTGTTTTTCGATTGCATTGTTTTTGTTTTTTTAAATAAACGTTTTTGTGATATAAGAAGGAAAAATTGATATCTTATTTTTTGACTTGCAATTTTTTGACTATTTTATTTCTTCTTTTGTGAATTGCCTTTTTTTGGTCCCTTAAATTTATTTGTAGATGTTTTAGTTTTACGTAATCATATTTGATGAGCTTTTCCTTTGTTTTCTCTTGTGAAATCTTTCTCCATTATGAGATGAAAAAGTTATTCTCCTTTTTTTTTTATGGTATGTTTGTTTTAGTATGAGATAGAAACCTGGCATTGTATATTTTCACCAACGTTTATTCATTTATTCCATTTATTAAATAATTAACCTTTTCTTCACTGATTTGAGATACTACCTTTATAATTTTAGGCTGTTTTTGGACTTTCTAGTCTATTCATTTTTTTCTCCTGTCTATTGCACACTATTTTAACTATTATCGCTTTACGTATACTCTAACATCTGATATTTTAGCTTCCCTCTCATTATTATTCAGTTCAAGATGATTTTGAGCATTTTCATCTATTTATTTCTTCATTTCCAACATTGTCTTAGAAAACATTGTCATGTTTCATTAGGACTTTGTTAAAAGTTTGAAAAGAATTACCTTATATTTCTAATTTAACTTGTGGATGAACAGACTTTTTGCAGTAGAGGCATCACATCCAAGAATATGTATCTTCATTTATTCTGGACTTTTTATGTCTATTAAGTTTTATAGACCAAGATATTATCAGGAAATATGTAAGTTTAAACTGGGAACCTTTGCAAAATATCTCAGGGATAGTTAACTAGCTCAGTATTACTAAATTAGAAAGGCACTTTATACATAAAAAGAAATTTGTAATTTTGGTCATCATGCTTTCAATAATTTTTTGGAATCTATTTTGTTAAATATTTTGGTGTTCATATTCAGACATTGGATACTAGAGTTTCTCCACGTTGGGGTTCTTATTTTGATTAGTTTTTATATATGGGAGGGCATCTTTGAATACTTTTTCATTAAGTGTACATGGAATGGAATTTACATGGATGAAAATCTTTTGGAACTATTGTATAGCTGTATAATTTTTTTTACCCCTTTTTCTTTCTCTCACAAATAACAACTTTCTTGAAAACAGAATTTTTGTGTCACATGTTTTTTCCACCTCAGAAGGTATTTATTTTCCTCCATTGTCTCATTGAATTTATGGTAGAAGACTTATATCTGCTTGATTTTTCCTTTTAGCTTGCCTTTAAAAATATCTATAAATGTAAAGAATTAAGAAAAGAAAAGACCCTGGTTAGTTTTGAATAAGTTAGCATACAGTTATTTGTAATATGTACTTCTAAATTTTTTATTGACCTTCATATTTCCCAGCTACTGAGGTGATCATAGTTACAGTTATTTGTGCATAAACTTCACTGCTCCTAGTAGTGCTTTGTGTAGAGCAGTTACTAAAATCTGCTTAGTTGTTTGAATCATTGATCCAGTAATTCTGGATACTGAGTCAGTAAGAAAACCAGATTTGTTTTTCAAAAGATAAATATACTTGTAAGTAAAAAAAATGAAGTAATTATTTCTTACTACTTATATGTGGTACTATTTGTTTTCAATCAGTATATTCCTGTTCTTTTTTGGAAACTGTTTAAGGTAGTTCATGTAGAGTAAAACCCAAGAAAACATGTTCAACCTGTTTTCTGCTCAATTAACCTATAAAATCATACAGCCTGCTAACTTGCTGAGAGAGTTTTGTGGTTGGAGCATTTGTGGCTATATTGATATGTGGGTGATAACAGCTGTTGAGAATTATATTTGAGGGCTTTGAATTTAAAATAATCCTGGCATAAAGTTGGGTGGTCAAGAAAGGTAAAAAAAAAAAAAAAAAGGAAGAAAGAAAACGACAGAAAGCGAAAGAAAAAGAAATTACTCATCCTTGTGTTCAGCATGTAAATATTTCATGTATTCAGAAAGGAAGAAAGGCACCTAGTTGTTTAATTTTCATCTCTGGAGGAGTCAAAAATAATAAGACAAAATCAGACAAACTCTATATGTCAGTTTAAAAATCTTATCTCCCCCTCAACCCAAATGATTGTTGTTAAATCCTTTGGGTTTTTTTCTTCGTTAACCTAGCTAATTATAAACATGAGAGAAATTTGGAAACTGACTTCAGTTATATGCGATATATGAACCCTTTGGGAATAAGATAAGACTTGTTAGAAGACAGTTGTTAAAGACTTCTATGTAGATTGAAAGCTGGAAGAAAATCTGATGTCTAAAAGTGTTTTTTAAAAATTAAATGCAGGATGTTGTGCAGTGGTATGTTTTCAAAGATAGCCTTACAATCCTTTCAATGTTATTAATACTTAATATCCTTTTAGATTCATTTCTAACAATGCTACGACCATTGTTTATAGAAGCTTGGAATATCGCACTGAAGCACATATATAGGAAGATTTATATTTGATAAAGCCTCTGCCAAATATTAGGCTCAAATGTTAAGTATCAAATCAATAACTTTGCTCAGCCCATTAACGTTATTCCTTCTTTAGACAGTATTTATATATTCAGGATTAGGGAGTAAAATTAGATGATTTTTAAAGTGTCTTTCAACTCAGTGTCAGTTGAAAGGTATTGCTCTCACATTGCTTTCTAGAAAAAAGCAGATTATAAAAGAGTAAGTAATTTTTCCTTTTCTCTATAGAATTACATACACTTATATGAAATGTTTTATAATTATATATGATATATACATAATATATGTATATACAGGTTCCCCCTACTATCTGAAAATACAGCGTTCCTATGAAACCTTTGTGAGCCTAAATGTTATAAAGTGAAGAATATGTACTCTGCTTTCTGAAAGTTCACATTATACCACTTTGCTTTTAGGAAAGTATGGTAATGGCTTTTTTCCATAAAAGTGAAAATCTTCCGGTTTCTTTTGGTTAGCGAAAGTGGGCCCTCCCCTCCCCCATCCCCACCGTCCCTCTGTACACACACACACACACACACACACACACACACACAGACACACACACACACACACACTACCCTTTTTCCTTCTCTCACAAATAACAACTTTCTTGAAAATAGAAATTTTGTGTCACATGTTTCTACCACCTCATAATGTATTTATTTTCCTCCATTGTCTTCTTGCATTTATGGTAGAAGTCTTATGTCTGCTTGATTTTTCCTTTTAGCTTATCTTTAAAAAACCTATAAATTTAAAGAATTAAAAATTTAAAGAATATGTATACATATATATATAGATTGTTTTTGTGGAATTTTTTTCACTTAGGTAAGCAATAGAGATTATAATTAGCTTATTTGGTGTAGCAACAAATAAGAAAAATTTTATCATTAG
Organism: Delphinus delphis; assembly: GCF_949987515.2. NCBI lineage: Eukaryota > Metazoa > Chordata > Mammalia > Artiodactyla > Delphinidae > Delphinus > Delphinus delphis. Next base: position 28,652,180 of record NC_082694.2, read on the forward strand.
GTCGTTGCTGATAATTGCAAAGTTTCACTTGATTAATCAGGAAAAATTATAGGTAGGAAGAATTCTTTTTCTATAGAAACTGTCACTCTGTGTTATAATTTCCCTTAGTTTTCTAACTTTAATATTTGCAGAACAAGCAGTAGCAAGGAGTTGGTAATCGTTGTGTGGTTGGTCGGTAATTTTGTTACTGAGCTAAATAAATGTAAGTATGATATCACATTGAAGAGGCTGGCAGGTCCATCACTGGATAATAGGATTTGAACTTATTATAAAGTCAGAACAAACTAGAAAGACACATAGATGCAAACTTAATAAGAATAGAGAGAAAGGAAATGTGTATAGGTTAGGCATAAGCTATATACAAATTCAATGGTTTATTAAAAGATGATTTCATTAAAACTACGTAGGGTTTGTTATAGGATACAAATCCTTAATTTTATGAAATAAGACTGTGTACCCTTTTTCTCTTTTTGTTAACATCTTTATTGGAGTATAATTGCTTTTACAATGGTGTGTTAGTTTCTGCTGTATAACAAAGTGAATCAGCTATACATATACATACATCCCCAATCTCCTCCCTCTTGCGTCTCCCTCCCACCCTCCCTATCCCACCCCTCTAGGTGGACACAAAGCGCTGAGCTGATCTCCCTGTGCTATGTGGCTGCTTCCCACTAGCTATCTATTTTACACTTGGTAGTGTATATATGTCCATGCCACTCTCTCACTTTGTCCCAGCTTACCCTTCCCCCTCCCCATGTCCTCAAGTCCATTCTCTATAAGACAGTGTACTCTTTATCATTACCACTGTTCAACATTTAATAGAAATTCGATCACTGCAATAAAAGAATAATATGAAATGAGTTGTGTAAAAAATGAAGAAGGAACAGGATGTTTTAAACTTGCAATGTAATGCCATTTATGGGATAGACCCAAGAAAATCAGTTGGAAAATGATTTGAACTAGTAATACAGAGTAGTAACTAGCTGTAAATATATAAAATTCTATGCTTTACCATATGCAAGAAATAACAGAAAAATAAAATGGGAAAAAAGATGCCATTTACAAGTGCACTGACAAGAACTATGTGTACTCAAGTATATATTTCCTTGGAAAAAATAAGACACAATTAAACAAATTAAACTAACAAAGAAGATGCAGAATCTATGTGAAGAAGAGAATAAAACACTATTAAGGGACATAAAATAAGACTTTAATAAATGAAGAGACCATGTTGATGGATGGGAAATCATAAATTAACATAGTTATAATGAAGATTGCAGTGAAATGTGAAATTCTTTTGGATAAAATGAAAAAGTGATTTCAGAATTCACTTGGTGGAGTAACTACAGTCATATTACTGGAATCACATTACTGAATAAGGATGTATGGCTTTTGTGGTATGTATTTGTGATTTGGTGCTAACATATGAAAATATATAATGCTATAACATACAGTAATGACAGAACATAAGACTAGAATAGAAAGTACATAAACAAACCTTAGTACGTGTAAGAAGTTGATATATGATAGGAAGCATTTTAAATTACTAGTAGGAAGACTGAAGGAGTTCACTGTGGCACACAGACACTACAAGTGGATTGAAAAAGTAAATATAAAATCCACCAAAGTGGACTTCCCTTGGTGGCACAGTGGTTAAAAATCTGCCTGCCAATGCAGGGGATATGGGTTCGAGCCCTGGTCCGGGAAGATCCCGCATGCCGCGGAGCAACTAAGCCTGTGCACCACAGCTACTGAGCCTGCACTCTGGAGCCCACGAGCCACAACTACTGAGCCTGTGCACCACAGCTACTGAAGCCTGCGTGCCTAGAACCCATGCTCCTCAACAAAGAGAAGCCACCGCAATGAGAAGCTTGCGCACCACAACGAAGAGTAGCCCCCAGCTCGCTGCAACTAGAGAAAGCCCGCACACAGCAATGCAGACCCAACGTGGCCAAAAAAAAAATTAAATAAATACATAAATAAATAAATTTATATAAAAAGAAGTCCGCCAAAGTAACAGACAATATGATTTATTATTAGTCTTGGGGTCAGGAGGGGCTTCTAAACTTGATACCAGAGAAAGTATAACAACGTTTGGGGAAAATTTAGTAAATTTCATTATAAAATTAAAAACCTGTGTCTTATTTATTAAAATCAAAAGTGAAAGACAAAACACATACCAGGAGAGAATATTTCATATCCAATGAAGGACTTGTATCCATAATATACAAAGAACTCTTAAAACTCAACAGTAAAACAACTCAAAAAACTGGCAAAAGAGCTGAACAGACACCTCACTAAAGAAGACATTCACACAGGAAAATTAGCATATGAAAAGATCCTCTACATCGTATGTCATTAGGGAATTGCAAAGTAAGACAACAATGAGACACCACTACACACCTAACAGAATGGCCAACATCCAAAACACTGACAGCACCAAATGATGTTGGTGATGTCAAGCAACAGGAGTTCTCATTCATTGCTGGTAGGAATACAAAATGGTACAGCCACTTTGGGAGACAGTTTGGCAGTTTCCTATAAAGCTACACATACTCTTACCATATGATCCAGCAATCATGTGCCTGGGTGTTTACCCAAATGAGTCGAAAACTTGTGTTCGCACAAAAAAACCTGCATGCAAATGTTTATGGCAGCTTTATTCATCCTTGCCAAAAATTGGAAGCAACCAAGTTGTCCTTCAATTGATGAATGGATAAATAAACTGTGGTACATCCATACAGTGGAAAACTATTTAGCACCAAAAAGAAATGAACTGTCAAGCCATGAACAGACATGGAGGAACCTTAAATGCATATTGCTAAGGGAATGAAGCCAGTCTGAAAAGGCTACATACATATGGCTACATACATCAACTATATTTTATTCTGGACAAGGCAAAACTATGAGGGACAATAAAAAAGATCAGGGATTGGAGCTGGGGGAGAGGATGAATAGGTGGAGCATAGGGGACTTTTAGGATAATGAAACTACTCTGTATGATACTATAATAATGGATACATGACATTATACATTTGTCAAAGCCTACAGAACTGTACAACACAGAGAGTGAAACTTAATGTAATCTTTGGACTTTAGTTAATAATAATTTATCATTATTGGTTCATCAGTTGTAACAAGTGTACCACACCAATGCAAAATGTTAGTTTTAAAAAAAAATGCCTCAGAATGCTCTTTGACATAAATCACAGCAATATCTTTTTGGACCCGTCTCCTAGAGTAATGGAAATAAAAACAAAAACAAACAAATGGGACCTAATTAAACTTAAAAGCTTTTGCGCAGCAAAGGAAGCCATAAACAAAATGAAAAGACAACCTACAGAATGGGAGAAAATATTTGGAAATGATGTGACTGACAAGGGATTAATCTCCAAAATATACAAACAGCTCATACAGTTCAATACCAAAAAAGCAGCCCAATCAAAAAATGGGCAGAAGATCTAAATAGACATTTCTCCAAGGAAGACATACAGATGGCCAAAAGGCATATGAAAAGATGCTCAACATCACTAATTATTAGAGAAATGCAATTCAGAACTACAGTGAAATATCACCTCACACTGGTCAGAATGACTATTATAAAAAGTCTACACATAATAAATGCTGGAGAGGGTGTGGAGAAAAAGGAACCCTCCTACACTGTTGGTGGGAATTTAAATTGGTATAGCTACTATGGAGAACAGTATGGAGGTTCCTTAAAAAACTAAAAGTAGAGTTGCCATATGATCCAGCAGTCCCATTCCTGGGCATATACCCGGAGAAAATAATAATTCGAAAAGATGTATGCACCTCAGTGTTCATTGCACCACTGTTTACAATAGCCAGGACGTGGAAGCAACCTAAATGTCCATCGACAGAGGAATGGATAAAGAAGATGTGGTACATATATACAATGGAATATTACTCAGCCATAAAAAAGAATGAAATAATGCCATTTGCAGCAACATGGATGGACCTAGAGATTATTATACTGAGTGAAGTAAGCCAGAGAAAGATAAATATCATATGGTATCACCTATATATGAAATCTAAAAAAAAGGAGATACAAATTAACTAATATACAAAACAGAAATAGACCCACAGACACAGAAAACAAATTTGTGGTTACCAAAGGGGAAAGGGGGGTGAGGGATAAATTAGGAGTTTGGGATTAACAGATACACACTACTGTATGTAAAACAGATAACCAACAAGGACCTACTCTATAGCACAGGGAAATATACTTAATATTTTGTAATAACCTATAAGGGAAAAGAATCTGAAAAAAATAGATGTATATGTATGTATAACCGAATCACTTAGCTGTACACCTGAAACTAACACAACACTGTAAATCAATTAACTTCAATTAAAAAAATGCCTAAAAAAATGAAAGGCAGAACAACTGGAATACATTTATATTGTAGAATGTAAAAAAAATAGTTAATATCTTTAGTTTTAGAGAACCCTATAGACAAAGAGCCTCATAAAATGGGCAAAGAATATGAACAAAAGAAGGCAAGTTCAGTAGAAATAATGGAAATGTACTTTAAAGTTCTAATATGATGTTATTTGCTGCCTGTGGAGTTGGCAGAGATATTCAAAAAGTGATAATGTACTGTGACCAAAATATAGAGAAACAACCTTTTTTTTTACATATTTCTGATTGGAGGAAGTATCAATATTAGTGAGTAAAAGAAAATTTGAGGACACACATCAACGCTTTAAAGCCTTTGTCTAGAATTTAAAGGTTGACAGATTATCCCAGTTAAAATGATCAAGGGTGTGTGCAAAGATCTGGTTATAAGGTTATACTCTGCCCTATGTCACTAAAAATTGGAAACCACCTAAATGTCCCACCATTAAATAAATTATTGTATGTTTATACAGTAGAAAAATATGCTGAAATGGTTTTCTAGACCAGTGATTTTCAAACTTGAATGTACTTCAGAATTACTAGATCCCCGGAACGCCATCTTCAGAAATTCTGTTTTGGCAGGTCTGGAGTGGGGGCCATGAGTTTGCAGTTGATCAGCATCTGCTGGTCTGGGGACCATATTTTGAGAACCACTTTTTAAGAGAAATATTTAAGGAAAGAATACAGATTATAAAAGTGTTTATAATGTGATTCCACTCTTATAAGTGAAATAAGTAACATTCATTTGTAAAACTGTTGAAATAATATACAGCAAAATGCTTGCTGTGGTTGTTTTGTATGACGGAGATATGGGTGATTATTCTTCTTTTGTTAATGTGTTTTTAAAACTTCACATAATGAAATTTTTAAATAAAGGAAAAAATTGAAACAACTTAAAAAACAAAAAGGTAAGGTAGAAGAAGACTTAAATTCTTTTCAGGTTCAACATGAGAACTAAAAGCTTAAGCTATAGGTGATTCCTTTCTCCTCTGTCATCTCCCACATGCTATCAGTTGTAAAGATGTATCAATTTTACTTTCTAAATGTTTCTTTAATCTTTCCTTTGTTTGCCATTCCTTCAGCCATTACTTCAATTTGGTCTGTTATAATCTCACTGTTCCGTTTCTGGAGTAGACTCCTAATCTGGTTCCCCTCCAATCCATTCTTTACTCAACAGGCAGAATAATCTTTATAAAATTAAAAATTGAATCATTAAGCACTTAATGTGTCCTTAGCTGCCAGAGTAAAATCCAGACTCTTACCTCTCTTGCTTATCTTTCATAGTTCTCCACTTCTACTTTTCCAGACATTCTGAGCTCCTTTTATTTTAAATCATGTAAGATGTATTTTAGTTTCACCATTCAGGTCTGAATACTTTTTTTTCCCCCCATGATTTTTGGGGCTTATCCTTCCACTTCACCCCTGACCTAACTAACTCCTAGTGACTTCAGCATAAATGTTTCCTCTGGGGAGCTTTTTCTAAGGTGCTTCCTCCCCTACTACTTCCTAATTCTACATTAAGCACTCTTTCTGTGTACTTACATGGCATTCTTATCATAGGACCTTCCGCACTGCATTTTAGTTGCCTCTTGTCTGTATTACCCATTTGACTATAAACCTTCAGAGGGTAGGGATCAGTGCCTGGTATAGAGTGGGAGCTTCAGAAATAATTGTTGATGACTGAGTGAATGAATGAATGGATGAAAAATGAAACATGAAGATGAGATGTAGAGATGCATTGATGTATGGTCCATTAAGTATAACTCATGTAACCTGCTCTGGTTAGACTAGAATTCTCTTTACTTCTTTGTGCTACCAGAAGTTAAACTTGGAAAGAATTTGGAGAATTACCCTGATATTTAAAGAGCTAGAAAGTAGAAACAATGAGGCAAAATTAAAGGAATTAGAAAATTATGAGTAGCCTGAATGTTAGCAGTATGGTCTAAAGCTGTATTTAAGTACATGCATGCACAATTAATTTTCTAAGAATATTGATCAACTATTCGCCACCATTTCATGAGGAAAAATAATTTGATTGATTCTGTAGCAGAATTTAAATTCAATATATGGGGGAAAACTTAATGACTGCTAGTAAATCCTGGAATTATTTACTATGTGAAGCAATGGGAAGTGCCAACTTTTGTTTTAATTTGTAAAAATCCTTGTAAGTAGAGAAGTATTGTAAAATACTTGTAAACGTGGTTTCTGGTGTTTATTTTGTCAGTCAATAAAATACAGATAATCATAGTGCCTCAGATACTATGGAAATTTAAAACTAAAATTTCTCCTCCAAAAAAGCTGTTCAGACTTGAATATTGTTGATACCGAATAGTTTTCTGACTAATCTCTAAGGTAGCCTCACCAATTTCCTCTCAAGATTCAAGAAATTTTAGTCTTAAATGTATGGAGAAAATTCTGTCAAAATCTGAGATGTTAATAATCAATATATAGAGAGCTATTTTGGGGGTAACATGAGCCTAGCAGTGTTGACTTGAATGTGAGTGAGTGATGTGTATCCTATATAATCAGCAGAATGTAAGGTTTAGCTTTCTCTGCAGCTGCAGGAGACATATTTAATTAATACTGAAGCAATTATCTTGACAAGTAAATCAAACTCAATTATATCTCAATTAGAACATTAACATTTTCTCAAATATTGTATGGTTGCCAGATGGTTACACTTTTTTTTACCCCCCCCCCCCACTCCCCTTTTCTTCTTTTAAAGATTGACTTTCCCACTACTGTGTTTATTAGGTATAATCGTTTTGTTTTCTTATTTTGGGGAACAGATTTGAAATTTAATATAAGTGTATATCAAAATTCTCTTCCTAGCAATGCGTGGTTTTGTTTTATAGAAATTTGCAAAAGTAACAAATATTTACTTATTTATAAAATTAACAAATTCTAATTATAGATTTTGGATCGCTTAGGAAGAGAGATTTTTAGAAGGTATTTAATTCATAACCTTGCCAGATGCAGCCCAAATTACAACTGGATCTATGTATCACTGTGTCATAGTTATATTTTGTCTTCGAGTAGAATGGAATCATAGTTTTTTAAGACTTAATAAGCATAGGCGTCTGATTACAAACTGTAATGTAATGCCCACTAAATAAGAAATTACTGTAACATCTTCTACTAACCAGTTAGTTATACTTATGACAACTGTATCTTCAGAGGTTTTCCTTTCTAGTTCCTTTTCAAAGGTCAACTAAATTTATATCAATTCAGGTCCAGCTATTTTACCTCAGTCTTAAATTTAATTTCTTGCATCTTACTTGGTTGTTCACTCCCAGATAAAAGTGGAAGGTAGTATAGTAGAGGTAGTATTGAATCATGGAACAGAACTGCAGGTTTTGTGATCAGACTACATGAATTCTGAGTCCTGGCTTTCCCACTTCTTAGTAGTGAGGCTTTGGGCAAGCGACTTAACTTCTGTGATCCACAGTTTAAGGTAAAAAACCTAATTTAAAAGGATAGTTGAAGGTTTAAAGCAGATAGACAGTGTTTAGTGTAATTCCTTGTGCATAGTAACACTGAGTAAAAATTGGCTGCTGTTGTTATTATTCATTTACTTAATCATTGGTTTGATTCATTCACTAATACTTGGGTAATACTAGTCTTTAGATAACATTAATTCTTAAATTTAAGGATTCTGGATTTTATTGCTTAGCATATATGTAAGATTTTCAAGAAAGATGAAATACTCTCCTAAATTATTTTCTTGTTTCTGTTTTTGTCACTCTTCTATCCATTCTCCAAATATCCTACATCAGGTGTGGGCAAATATTTTGTTTCAAGGGCAAGAGAGTAAATACTAATAGTAAATATTTTAGGCTTTGGGGGCCACACAGTGTCTGTCATAAATATATATATTTCTAACTTTTTACTTTGAAATAAATATAGATTTACAGAAAGTTGTAAAGATAATACAGAGAGGTCTCATATAACTTTCACATACTTTCTACAGTGGTTACATCTTACATAATTATATTAATTTCACATTGTAATTCACCACTTCATATATTGGTGACATTGGTATGTGTGTGTAGAGTTCTGTGTTATTTTATCACATCTGTAGATTCCTGTACCTACCACCTCAATCTGCGATCAAGATACAGAATTATCTGATCAGTTGCAAAGAACTCCCTCATGCTACTCCTTTATAGTCATGCCCACCTCCTCATCTCAGTATCCCTAACCCCTGGAAGTCTCTAATCTGTTTATATTTTTGTCATTTTGAGAATTTTATATGAATAGAATGATATAGCATGTGATTTTTTGGGATTGATTTTTTCCCTTGTTCTTGAGATATAGTGTTTTATGTTATGATACACCACAGTTTGTTTACTGTGTGTAGTTTTCGAGGAATTGGTCCATTTCATCTTAGTTTCACCTTAGTTGTGTAGAGTTGTTTGTAGTATGGCCTGCATAGTGTGTGGTGATATCCCCCGGTTCCTTCGTGATTTACTCCTTTTCTGTTTCGTTGTCAGTATTGTTAGAAGTTTGTCAGTTTTACTGATATTTTCAAAGAACCACCTTTTTGTTTCATTGACTTTTCTCTATTATTTTCCTGTTCTCAATTTAGTTGATTTGTGCATTTATCATTATTTTCTTCCTTCTGCTTGTTTTGGGTTTATTTTGCTCTTTTTGTTTCTTGAGTTTAATTTATTTGAGACTTTTCCTCTTTTCTAATGTATACATTTAGTACTATGGATTTCCCCACTACTTTATCCCACAAATTTTGATGCACTTTATTTACACTTTCATTCAGCTCAGTATATTTTTGAATTTCCTTTGAGACTTTCTCTTGACTCTTGTGTTGTTTAGAAGTGTTTTGCTTAGTTTCCAAGGTGTGGGAGATTGATTATTTTCAGAGATTACACCCTGTTTCAGTTCTTTTAAAATTGTTGACATGCGTTTTATGGCCCAGAATATGGTCTGTCTTAGTATGTGTTCTGTGAGTACTTGAAAAGAGTGGGTATTCTGCTGTTACTGTGAGGAGTGTTCTATGAATGTCAGATCTTGTTGGTTGATGACATTTTGAATTCTTCTATATCCTTGCTTATTTCCTGTCTACTTGTTCTATCACTTGTTGAGATAGGGGTGTTGAATCTCTAACTATAACTGTGAATTTGTCTGTTTCTCTTTTCCATTCTATCACATGGTCTCCATTGGCACCGTGCAGGGGTTCCTTATTACTGCTCTGGCTCCCTACTCTGCCTTTTCTGACAGCATCGTTAAATGAGGGAGGAGTTAGAGCACCTCATTATAGTCTGGAGGGGTGGGAGTCTTGGCTCCTCACTAGGCCTTTGATGAGGCAGTGATGAGTGGGACTGCAGTTTTTTCTGCGGTGTTTGGCTAGGGTAGAGTGGTTACTGTGTAAGTTTTCTTTTTCTGTCTTGGTAGACTGCTCCTTTCCTAGTCCTTTGGCTAGAGACAGGGAACTTTTTGGACTTCTTTTGATCAGCTTTCATTGGCTTTTCCAGGTTGCTGGCTTCCCTAGTATCTAGTATGGTATATGTGAGTCAAAATAAAACCCAGGGAACCCACTGCCATGTTGTTTGTTGGCTCCCTAGATGGTCTGCTGCTTTCTTTCCTCCTCTCAGAATCTGTATGTAATGTCTAGAATTTATAGCTGTACTTAGTAGCAAAAGTAGGAAAAATACATTTATTCTATCTTACTGGAAGTGGAAGCCTGTTTTTTTTTTTTTTTTGGCGGTACGCGGGCCTCTCACCGCTGTGGCCTCTCCCGTTGCGGAGCACAGGCTCCGGACGCGCAGGCCCAGAGGCCATGGCTCACGGGCCCAGCTGCTCCGCGGCATGCGGGACCCCCCCGGACCAGGGCACGAACCCGTGTCCCCAGCATCGGCAGGCGGACCCTCAACCACTGCGCCACCAGGGAAGCCCGGAAGCCTGTTTTTTGTTTTGGTTTTTTTATTAATTTTTTTAAGACATTTTTTTGGGGCAGTTTTATGTTCACAGCAAAACTGAGAGAAAGCTACAGAGATTCCCCATATATGGCGCTGTCACATATGTGTAGCCACCTCCATTATCAGCATCCTCCGCCAGAGTGCACATTTGTTTCAACTGATGGACATGTATTAACACATCATAATCACTCAATAGTAGTTCAGTAATCACTTTGAACTGCTATTACATTATAGTCCACTGTTGGTATTGTACATTCTGTGGATTTGGACAAATGTATAATGATATATATCTACTCTTATAGTATCATACAGGATATTTTCACTGCCCTGGAAATCCTCTGTGCTTTGTCTATTCTCCACTCACCCCTGCAAACCTTGGCAACCACTGATCTTCTTATTAACTTCATAACTTTGCCTTTTCCAGAAGAATGTCATATAGTTGTTATTGTAAAGTATGTAGTCTTTTCAGGTTGGCTTCTTTCACTTAATAATATAAATTTAAGTTTCCTTCATGATTTTTCATGGCGTGATAGCCCACTTCTTTTTACTGCTGAATAATGTTCCACTGTCTGGTTGTATCACAGTTTATCCATTCACCTAATGAAGGACATCATGGTTGCTTTCATGTTTTGGCAGTGATAAATAAAGCTGCTGTAAACACTCATGTATGTTTTTGTGTGGACATAAGTTTTCAGCTCTGTTGGATAGAAACCAAGGAGTGCAATTGCTGGATTGTATGGTAAGGGTATGTTTAGTCTTGTAAGAAACTGCCACACTGTCTTCCAAAGTGGCTGTACCATTTTGTATTCCCATCAGTAATGAATGAAAGTTCCTGTTGCTCCACACCCTTCTCAATATTTGGTGTTGCCAGAGTTCAGGATTTTGGCCATTCTAATAGGTGGGTAGTGGTATCTCATTGTTTTATAGTGTTTTTTTGTACAATCCTTAAAAATGTTAAAAAACATTCTCAGCTCTAGGACTATATGAAAGACTATGGAGTGAATTTGGGTCATGGGTTGTAGTTTGCCAATATGATAGCTGCCTCTGTTTTTAAAGTCTCATCTTGAGTCTTTCTCCTGGTGACTCAGTATATTGCAGCCACTGGATTTTTTTTTTAAACCTGCCAATTCTTTCCTGTCTTTGGACCTTCAAATATGCACTTTCTTAATGGGTCTCATTCTTACCTCCATTGTTCCCCTCCATATCTCCTGTTTATCCTTTAGACTTCAGCTTAAACATCACCTTTTAATAGCAATCTTTTTTGACCCTTAGCAGTCTAAGTTAGATTCCCTACACTACTTCATAAAACTTTTCTTTTATAGTGCTTATGACGATTCTTAACTTTTATAGTGCTTATGATGATTATTCTAAACTTTTCTTTTATAGTGCTTATGACAGTATTCTAAACTTTTCTTTTATAGTGCTTATGATGATATCTTATTCTAAATTTTGTAAGTGTGACTGTTTGTTTAAACCTTGTTTTTATTTTTACAAAATTGTACGTTCTTCGGGGGAACTGAACCCCCCCCCCCCCCACCGCCGCCAATCTGTTTTATTTACCACCTTACACTGCCCTTAGAACAATATTTCAGTGCTTAACCCGGTAGTTGACACTTCAGCAGTTTATTAAGGGGAAGTTGAAATTTTCATTTGACTCAGCTCCAAGATATTGTTCTAGGTGTTTTACCTATGTTTGCTAATTTACTATTTATATAAATCTGTAAGGCAAACATTGTTATTCCGTTTTATGTGAGGATGCTGAACCTCTACGAGCTAAAGACATTTAAGGTTGGAGAGGTAGAACCAACCAGAGTTGGGTGGTAGCCTGAATCCAGACTTATTTTGTTTTTAATTACACCAGCGGTTCTCACTGAGGCCTCAGAATCTTGATGGCAATAGGAAATGGAGAAGTGATATTAAAATAACAACAACAGCAAAACCAAACGCTATATGATCCTATTTCCTTCCCCAGTTTGGGGGCAGGAAGACAGGTGGCCAGGAATGTGCTCCTGTGTTTAGAATCCCTGCACCTCCACCTGCTGGCAGACAGAGTACTTTTTGTTAAACGGCTTAATACTTGGTCTGAGAGACAGATTTTGTGTTTTATAATTTGCTAATGAGGCAGAGTTAAATAAATGCTAAAATAAAAAAGGATATATCAATGGATATACCGAGGAGGGTACAATTCATTCTAGCTGGACAGTTTAAAGAAGTTTGTTCACATCCCATTTCCTTCATTGGGAAGCTAGGGTGTAAATTCAGAAGGTGGTGTCTGGGATTTACTTCCTGGGGGCCGGTTAGTGTAGTCTCTTACTAGATGTAACATTGGGTACTAAGAAGTAGGGGGTAAACTAATAATGTAAGAGACTACTGTTACTGAATTTTTGCTTATTTTCGTCTAGAATTTTTGTCTCCATGGCTGTGCTTTTAAAAGCATATTCTCAATCATACTGTATATGCAGTTGTGTATCTTATTTTATACATTTACTTATAAGTATTTTCACATTGTTTATTCCATGCAAACTTCACTTTCCATGAATGTTTTGTATTCATCTAGAGAGTCATTATGCTATATATTAATTATTTTTACTAAATGATGGATATTTAGATTATTTTTTGTTTTTTTGAATATTAAAATATCAACGATGTGCCCTAGCCTTTTCCATATTAAGATCATTTCATTAAGATAGATTCTGAGAAATGGAATTATTGAGTTAAACAATATAAATATCTTCAAGGTTCTTGCTACATATTAAAGAATTGTGTTCTAAATTGATTTTTCTCATTTTATTGATATTTTCAGAGAGTTTCTGTTTCCTTGTACTCTTGTCGGTAGAGTGTATTATTATTTTTTCAGTATTTTAAAATTTAATAGGCATCGTTTTACTTTGCACTTCTCTAATCACTAGTAAGACTAAACATTTTAACATGTGTTTATCCACTAGTTATATTTCTCTTTTGTGAATTGTGTATTCATTTCCCTTGCTCATTCTTCTATTCTGTTGGGACATAGTACCTAGGTTTTTTGTTTTTGTTTTTTTAAAATCATCAATTTATGTTTACTCCATGTAGTATCTTCTATTCTTTTTTCTTTGGGATTTCTTATTGTTTTTATGTTTGGATATTTATATTTGATCCTATTTTTTAAAATAGTTTTGAGTGTTTTTCTCCCTTAATTTAACTGTTTAATCCATTTGGAATTTATTTTGTTGTGCGGTTAAAGTAAAAATTATTGGATTATCCTTACATTCTATTATGAATTTGACTCCTGTACATGCCCATGTGTTTGTGCATTAACTTTTACTGGTTTGATGTCAGGAGTTAGAGTAGAGCAGTAGGGTTCTATATAATGGTGATGTGGGATTATGGATAATTCACCTTTACTCATTTACGTTACATTGTTTTACACACACACAGATATACATATATGCACATACATCCATAAACACACACATAATTTTATGCTTTAGAACTCTGAAGGAATATTAACCGTGCTATATTACCTTTTCACACTGTGATATATTTTCCATTATAAATAAAAGTTAATTTTTGTCGGATGTTCTGATTAGTGATAGTAATGCAAAGTCATGATGAATGTGCTGTTATGTAGTTTGCTATGTTAGGACACCACTTTGGGATTATTTAGTTTCGTTTGGTGATTAGATATGGTGCCAGCATTTCTCCTTTAGGGTTGACTAGTGTAGCATTATTAGTCATATTGCTACCTCCTCCTGAGATTTTCACTTGAGCATTAGAAATTTTTTTCCAGTGCAGAAATACAGTTAATATGCTTTAGGATTGCCATTTCTCCTACTGTAATTGTTTAATTAGCTAGCTTGGGAGTTCCTTCCTCTCTTATTTAGCTTGAGAAGTAATCCTATATTTCCTAACTTCTGACAGCATTATTATTTTCAAAAATGTAAAATGTTTTATTTATTTATTTTTTCTGTTTGGAAAAACATACACACATTTATTGTACAATGCAGAAGAGTATGTAAGAGTTTGGTGATCTCAGAATAAGATTTCAGAGGTCACAGTGGGAGGGTTGGGGGAAGAGGTCATGGACATGGATAGGACTAGATTGTACCGGGACAGATATTGCATATTCAGTTAACTCCAGGAATTAAGCAGGTGTGTAAATGAGTATGGTGAGGATTGTGTGGTTCTAAGGGGATTAGCTACTATTAGCTCTAGCTGATTGTTTCAGTGGGGCTCAGTGTTACCAGATGTTGTGTGAATTCTCTTAATTTCTAAATATTGGCAGGTCATACATTTGTGATCTTTCAGGAGATCTAGAGAGCGTTTGGGGATGACAGTCTAGAGGGAGATGAATGATTAAAGAAGGTTAGGCTTCATTACTGAGGTAAATAGATGTGAGGCATGATAGAATTTGTACATGAAGCCTATGAAATGATGGTGGGTAATTAGATTTCTTGCTCTGGTCTGGAATCTTTCTTTCTGAATTTGTTGGCTCTTTGAGGCTTGGCCTGATGTAATGATACCATAGCTAAAAGTGCTTCCAAATAAAGGCTTGCAGTCTGGTGAGTATGAAACACAAGTAAAGAAGAAATTATAACAAAGTACAGTGAATGTTGTAATAGGGGAAGTACAGCGTGTTTCTGAATCTCAGAAGAGGGATAACTAACCTAGATTTGGGTGATCAAGGAAGACCTCCCATAAAAAGAGGTGTATTCACTGAGACAAAGAAGTCTGATGAAGGTGGGGTGGTAGGTAGGGCCTGTTGTGTGTAGAGGACGGAGTTTATAAAGGCCTGAAGGCTAGAGAAGATGGTGCATTTAGAAACTGGAAAGTAGTTCACTTTTGTAACTATCCCTCATTTTTAACATTGCTTTATATCATTGGCAGTTTAGTTACTGTTTATACACAGTGAACTATGAGTTGCGTAAAAAGACCAATAAATAGATAACTGGTTGAATAAAAAGTGCAGTGATAAATGAATCTGTACAAATAGAAGATGGCTGCTATTGTATAGTAGGGTCCTTTGTGTTGAGTATTGGCTTTTTCATCAGAATAAAGATGTAATGAATAGGATGAATATGAGAAACAAGATTCTGAAGGCTCTTTATAGGGTGATGAATCTGCCTTCATCCAGTAGAGTAAAATTTTGTCTTGAGTTGAAATTTTATCTTGAGTACGTTGCACTGCTCTTAAATCTATAATAATTAACTGTTAAGAAAAGTATGAGAAAATTTTGTAAGCAATGTGTGTGTGTGTAGCAATCTGGTCATTCAGAAAAGCCAAGGATGCATGAGTAGTTTATTAATGAATGAGGGTATTCTGTTTGGAATACATCTGGAATGTTATATTCACCTTTTGGTGCAGCACTCTAATAGGCTACAAGTGAAGTAGAACATCTTCAGGGAAATGGAAAGAGAGTAGCTATCCAACAAAACACTGTTGGATATGATGAGTAGTTAAAGGACTAAAAGGTGTTTTTAATTTGGAAAACAGAAAACTTTGGGGGCCATCGATATGGCTTTGTATTTTGAAAGGGTTAATCATGGAAAATTAATTAGAATTGTAATGTTTTGGCACCGATAATGGCATCATATCAGATGGTTAGAAGCTTTGGGTTTGGGGAAAGATTAGGGTGCAGGAAGAAAGCGAAAGGATAGGAACTGACATTTCATACTTTAAATGTATTACATCATATAATCCTTATAACACCCTATACGTTAAATATTACTTTAAGAATAATTTTGTGTATAAACATTTTTATAATATAAAATATTTTTACAAATTTGCTAATTCCACATTTGCATAAAATTACATTTAAAAGCTAATCCTCTACATCAAATGGCTTCTACATCCTGCTTTTACAAAACTAGCAAAGAACAAAAAATGCATTACAGGGATACATTTATCACAAAAATACCGCAACAAAAAATAAGAAACCGAGGAACCTCAACCTTCTATACACTACATCTTTGTGTTTCTTGTGAGCAGATTTTCCAATCTTGGCATTTTCTGATTACAAGGACCTAAAGTACCAGGGATATGCTATATCATTTTCTTTCAAAAAAAAAAAAGACTTCTGCCAGGCCTTTGCAGAGCACATGCTTCCAAGGTAGCCAAATTATGCATGGCAATTGAATAACAGAAGCAGAAGCAACCAGTGCTTTTCATTAACAGCTCATGTAAGAGCTTTTATTAGTAACTTTAATGATTTTTTTCTTTGAATATAAAAACATAACATATTCTAAATACTTGAAGCTAGCTCCATCCAAAAGCTTTTCTACCTCAGGAATGTTTGTTGTGGATGGAGCACTGGTTGCATAAGAGTGTACAGCATAGTCTGTTAAATTACAAAGGTTCTGTTCTATGAGTGGCGAGTTATTATACAATTGGGCAGTGATCTCTAATGTGGCACCAGTAAAGGAAGCACTGCTGAAAAGGAGAGTGTTTTTAATATGTGCATTCGTAGGGTCTTAGACTCAATTAGAGAAGGAATTTAGTTTGTAGTTTGCCCTGACTTTTAGTAACCTGAGAAGCAGAGATGAAGAAAGGAACAATTTTGCATGCAGAACAGCTAAAGAGAAATAATAAGACTCTAACTTTTCATTTTGCTTACTAAAAGCCTGTGCATGAATTCTGTCCCCACCCTATCTTCATAATAGCTGAGAGCACAGTCTCTTCTTACTCAACTACAAAACATATGATATTCGTCTGATACTGCTCTCTTCCTTAAATCTTCAATCAGCCCACCCTGTGCAGTAGAATACTCCATCAGCCTCATTAAATAGAAATTAAAATTGCTTCTGAATATTAATAAGGCATAGATCAGAATCATCTTAATTAAAGATCATTGCCCAGAAGGGAGCAAACGTTAGCCCACGTATTTAAAATAAACATATTTAAGGCTTCCCTGGTGGCGCAGTGGTTGAGAGTCCGCCTGCCGATGCAGGGGACACGGGTTCGTGCCCCGGTCTGGGAAGATCCCACATGCCGCGGAGCGGCTGGGCCCGTGAGCCATGGCTGCTGAGCCTGCGCATCTGGAGCCTGTGCTCCGCAACGGGAGAGGCCACAGCAGGGAGAGGCCCGCGTACCGCAAAAAAACAAAAATAAAAACAAACATATTTAAAAATAATATAAAAGCAAAAAGAGGTTTTCTCCCATTTAAGTAGATTATAGGGTATCAGGAAGAGAAAAAGCTCCTCCTCATACTTAGCATGTTTAATAGTATGTGTAAAGTATTGTGCAAGTTAGATGCCAAAAAATTTATTAAAAGGTCATGATGTTGTCTTTAATATTATTATAGTCTATGTGGGAAGACAAAACTATTATACATAGAAAGAAACTAAAATGGTAGTATATAAATAGCAAATAAATGTTATAGGCAATGTGTAGTAAAGGTTATCAGTACAGGGAGAGATCACTGTTAGATCTCTCTAACAGTGTTGGTGGAATGGTCAAGGAAAGCTAAATCAGAGAATTCACAGTCTCATAGTTTGAAAGGACCCCAAAAATCATTTTGTCTAATAACCCACTTAAGCGTTGACCATACAGTCAGATACCTCTAAAGATTGGAAACTTACCTCTTTGGGTGAGGCTAAATCATAAAATATTCCTCAAAATAGATTTCAGAGCTATTATGCCACCTATTTATTATCTTAAGAGGAACTATATACTATGAAGAGTCTTTGGTATTCTCTTTTTTATAACCATTTAGTGTTTATTCTCTTCTTCTCAGCTAGATAAATGCTGAAAAACCCAAGCATTTCTATTGTTGAATATGAATGAGTTCATCTATAAGAATGAACTTAGGATATTTTCATATTCCATCATGCCTTATTCTTTTAAAGTGAAAAAACGTGTTTTGGAATTTTAAATTATTTTTTTCTAGATTTGGTGAGGTGTTCTGGGAGATGGAGAGAAGTATATCTTTAAATTACTTGATTTATGCAGTAGTCCTGATGTAGGAAAGGAAGGACTACTGTTTAAATTCTGAATGAAGGTGAATTCAGAAGGGAGGGATAGATTAGTAGAAACTTTAGAGAGTAGCCAGAACATGTAAGTTTAGTCTCTGAAACCATGGAAGAGTTATAATTTTGTAAAATCCACAGTAAATTCATTTGAAACCATTGTTTACTGTAAATGATGACCAAATGTGAATTGGAGATGAGGGTATTCCTGAAGTTAGATTTGTAATGGATCTGCTGTGGTGGTCTTGAAGCAACGGAAGGAGAATAGGAATACCCACTGATATTTATACAATTCAGTAAGACTAAGAATCCCAAGAGAATGCATGACATTTGGGATCTTTAACAAGACTGCAGGAATTTGGAGGTAATTGGTATGGCCTGGTGCCTGTCTTGGCATATGTTAGCAAATTATGGGGAAAAAAAAAGTCCTTTTTCCAGATGTGTTACATGGGAGAGTTTTTCATGAGCTGCTGGAATGAGGACAATAGGAGAAACAAGAAACTGACGTTTCCTTGCCCTCCTTTGATGGTTAGGAGAGGGGGCCAGTCCCTCTTCGGAATCTGGAAATAAATTTTGTGTGAGAGATAACTGAAATTAGTGAACCTAGCAGAGCTATATTCAGGGTTCTGGACATGTACTTGACTATATAATTACAGACAAATATGAAAAGACTGTCTCATTTGAAATTTCATAAGTGAACGAATGTTAAAAGTCTTTTTTTTTATGTCTCTTTTTATAGAAAAGAAAAACTTTATATGTTCCTGAGCATGGAAAAAGATATGGAAAGACAGACCACCAGGCTGTTATCATTGATTAGGAGGTAGAAGAGTGTAGTGGTTAATGTTGTATGGACTCTGCAGCCAGACAAGCTGTTTCAAATCCTTACTCTGCCACTTACATTATGTGTGACCTTGGGGAAGGTACCTAACCTCTTGGTGTCTGTTTCTTCTTTCATAGGGTTGATATGAAAATTAAATAAGGTAATACTGTAAAGTACTTAGAATGGTGCCTTGCAAATGGTCAGTACTATATATAAATGCTTTTTAAAGTAAAATACAGTAAATAAGATTTTCTGACCTTGTTCTAAGGGGAGAAAATATAGAGTTACTCTTTATATCTTCAGTCTTCATTCTACTGAGGACTGAACACAGTATATTTTTAAGTGATTGTGTCATCATATTAATGTGCCACAATTTATTGAACCATTTCTCTACTATTGGGCATTTAAATTATTTCCAATCTAAATATTAGGGTCAAATGGCTCTTTCAAAGATCTTATAAATATATTACAAAGTTGTAAAAAACAGGATCTTAATCTGACTTAAATATTCATACAGATATGCTTTTAATTTAAAAGGGGTGGGGTGGGAGGAATTGGGAGATTGGGATTGACACATATACACTATTGATACTGTGTATAAAATAGACAACTGATGGGAACATACAGTATAGCACAGGGAACTCTACTTAATGCACTGTGGTGACCTAAAAGGGAGGGAAATCCAAAAGGGAGGGGATATATGTGTATGTATGGCTGATTCATTTTGCCGAGCAGTAGAAGCTAACACAACATTGTAAAGCAACTATACTCCAATAAAAATTAATTTAAAAAAGTATCTCTGATGGTTTTAATTGAGATTGAGTAAACAAAATCAATTTTTTTAACCTTAAGAATATCTCATTTTATATTCTATCCTATTGAACTTTATTCCCAGAAATGAACTGTGGTTTTTGAAAGAGCCAGTGAATTGCAAAATTAAGAAAAAATTATAGTTATTTCCTGTGGAAAGTTTTTTTACCTTTTTTGATTCAAAGACTAATGAAAAGGATATATATGAAACTGTAGTGTTGTGCCTCCTTTCTGGACTGTATCCAAATATTTAAGCAGATCATATTTAAATAGTACATTATCACTGTTTCCATTCCTATAAATGAGACAGTAAGATTAGAGCTTTTCCCCAAATTTTGATTTTCTATTTATGAGTCTAGGTGCAAGCGAAAGATAATTTGGTACACAAAACTCAGCCCATAGAATTTGGTTACCCTGAATAATGTTTGCATCTTTATATTAATTAACATTTATTAAACATCAACAGATAACGCCATCTTTATTGATATCTAGCTTAGACCTCTTTTGACCTTTGGCTTTTTTGACCATTTAAAAAAAATCACCCTAATTTCTTTTAGTTAACAAAGAATTTTCACTTTATTTCTTTTGTCCTTTAAAAATTTTATGGAGTTTATATTCATATGCCCCTTAGATTTTTTAAAACCTGAGTCATAAAAACATAAAGTATGCAGATGAAAAATAATACAGGCACTGAATTATTTAATTCCTTCTATGTGTTTGTTGCTTTCCACATAATTTCATTAACTTCACAGTGACTCTGTGAGGTTGATATTATCTCATTTTTATAAAGGTGAAAACTGAGGCTTTGAAAGTTAAACATTACTTGATCTAAGTCACATACCTGGTAGTTAGTACAGCAAGAATTCAGACCCACCTTAAACTGGTATCACATACTTCTTTCATGATACTAGGTTCTCTAAATATCTAGTATTTTCACTGTTATAATTATTTAAAAATATTTCTTGTTTTTTGATCTTTCTTCTTTGAGATTCTTATTATTTGGACACATATGTAGAAGAGACATAGGGAAAAGAAAAGGTTAATGCAACCTACTTTCTAGGGATATTACTGCTTTTATAGTAGAACAGGGTACTGCTTTATCACATTGTGAGTGTTCCTCAGATTTTCTCAGGCTGGAGTCCTTGCTTCTCTCAATCTTCAGTACCTACTGAAATTTGCCTAAAATTTGATACTCTGATATGTATTTTAGCCACATCATTTATATTTCCTATATTTAGTGGTATTTTGCTTTGTTTTAAGTCTTAGTTTTGCCATACTGTTAATGAAACTTTATTCATAAGTGTTTGAACTTATTCCTAAGATTCCTATTGATTATAGAATAGTTACATATTACATAGACCAGCCATCAATGCTGTCCACAGCTTGTCACAGCCTCTCTCTCTTATCTCATTGTCCTTTTCTCCTTTATTCAAACATTCTCTTCCCGCCCAGATTGTCCTGTGAACATCTCAGGACCTCAGTTGGCCTCCTAAATCCTTTGCTTGTAAGTAAAACCTAGCACTATATTCAGATCCCAGTCAATTGCTACCTTCTTCATATAGGTTTCTTGGTATCTTCAGTTAACTTTCTTAAAATTTTTAAACTTTAAAATAATTATAGAATTACAAAGGTTACAGGGATAGTTTGAAGAAGTCCTGTGTACCCTTTACCCATTTTCTCCCATTGGTCACATCTTACATAATTATAGCACAGTATTAAAACCAGCGAACTGACAGTGGTACAGTGAGTATGTATGGATGAGTATGTGTCATTTTATCATTTGTGTAGGATATAGAACTATTCCATCACCACAGAGATCTCCTGGTATCAGTGTTTTACCAGTTAAAGTGTAGAAATCTCTCCTCTCCATGTCTCTTTACTCTCCCTTGAAGATAGTATAGTTGTCTTAAAATTTTCCTCTCTATGTGTTGAAATCCCTACCAGACAATACCATATTATATTTTTGCTTTGATCATTGAATATAATTTAGAAAACTCAAGAGGAGTAGGAAAGTCTATTGTACTTATTCATGTTTTTTCTCTTTCTCTTTTTTCTCCTTCCTTCTTTCCTGATGTTCCAAGATTCATTCATTTATCATTTCCTTTCTATTTAAGAACATCCTTTAGGCATTTTTTAGGGTAGGTCTGTGGTGACAGATTCTCTTAGTTTTCCTTCATCTTTATGTTTTGAGACATTCTGATGACAATATCTGACATGATTTTCCCTTGACTTTTTTTTTGCTATTTATTTATTTATTTATCTATTTATTTTTTATTGAGATGTAGTTGATTTACAGTATAAAGTTTCAGGTGTACCACATAGTGATTCACAATTTTTAAATTTTATATTCCATTTAGTTATTATAAAATATTGGCTGTATTCCCTGTGCTGTACAATATATCCTGTAACTTACTTATTTTCTACATAATAGTTTGTACCTCTTAATCCCCTTCCCCTATCTTGCCCTTCTCCACCTTCCCTCTCCCGGCTGGTAACCACTAGATTGTTCTTGATATCTTTAATTTTTTTTTTAATATTCACTAGTTTGTTTTATTTTTTAGATTCCACATGTAAGTGTTAGCATATAGTGTTTGTCTTTCTCTGACTTATTTCACTAAGTATAATACCTTCCAAGTTCATCCATGTTGTTGCACATAGCAAAATTTCATTCATTTTTATGGCTGAGTAGTATTCCACTGTGTGTGTGTGTGTGTGTGTGTGTGTGTGAGAGAGAGAGAGAGAGAGAGAGAGAGAGAGAGAGAGACAGACAGACAGACAGACAGACAGACAGACATCTTTTTCCATTCATCTGTTGATGGACACTTAGGTTGCTTCCATATCTTGGCTATTGTAAATAATGCTTCAGTGAACTTTGGGTGCATATATCTCTTCATTTCCCCTTTATCTTAAAGGATAATTTCACTGGATATAAAATTTGAGGTTGGCTGTTCTTTTTTTTCAGCACTTGGAAGATATTGTATCATTTCCTTTGTCCTCCATAGTTTCTGATATACAGTAGTATTATTTGAATTGCATTTTGTGTCTCCTGCCAAATATGGGAAGTTTTTAGTCATTATTTCTTTAAAT
Organism: Delphinus delphis; assembly: GCF_949987515.2. Classification (NCBI taxonomy): domain Eukaryota; kingdom Metazoa; phylum Chordata; class Mammalia; order Artiodactyla; family Delphinidae; genus Delphinus; species Delphinus delphis. Next base: position 28,675,190 of record NC_082694.2, read on the forward strand.
ACTTTTCAGCCCCACTGTCTTTCTCCTTTCCTCTGGGATTCCAATGCTAAGAATATATTTCCAGGTGTCCCAGGGGCTCTATTTATTTGTTTATAGTCTATTTTCTCTCTGTTGTATATATTGTTTTCTTCTCAAGTTAACTAATTGTTTTTTCCTCTGTCTTCTCCAGTTAGCCATTGAGCCTATCCATTGAGACTTTTAAATTTCTTGGTTATTGTAGTTTTTAGTTCTAAAAATGTTTTTAGCTCTCCGTAGTGAGAGGAATGAGGAGAAGTGCATCCTTTTCATGAGTTAGCTTTTGGGTAGTACTTTACAGTTGACAGTCCATTTGTTTCAAGCATGTTTATAATTGTTTGTTGAAGCATTTTTATGGCTGCTTCAGAATCCTTGTCAGATAGTTCCAACATCTGTGTCATCTTACTTTTTTTTTTTTTTTTTTTGCGGTACGTGAGCCTCTCACTGCTGTGGCCTCTCCTGTTGGGAGCACAGGCTCTGGACGCGCAGGCTCAGCGGCCATGGCTCACGGGCCCAGACGCTCTGTGGCTTGTGGGATCCTCCTGGACCGGGGCATGAACCCGTGTCCCCTGAATCGGCAGGCGGACCCTCAACCACTGCGCCACCAGGGAAGCCCTGTGTCATCTTACTTTTGGTGTCTATTGGTTGTCCTTTTTTTTTTTTTAAGTTCAAGTTAAAAGCTTCCTGATTCTTGATATTATGCATGATTTTTTATTTATTATGTGTGTTTTACATATTATGAGGTTAGATCTTATTTAAATTTTCAATTTTAGCAGATATTTTTAGCTGTGCTGGACTGTTTCAACAGAGAAGTTGGTTACATTTTGCTGCCAGTTGTAGTAGAAATTTGGGTTCCCCACTTGGCCTCCTTTGACACCCTGGGAGGAAGAGTGCTTTGTTACTAATAGAAGAAGGTAGGATTTCAGGTTTCCCCCAGGCTTTCACTGACACTTTCTTGGCTGAGAAGGGGAGAGACACCTTGATAATGTTCCTCAAGTGGCCTGTACTGACCCTGCAGTGGGAGAAGGATTTGTTACCACTGGATGATGGTAAAAGTTCTGACTTTCCCCACTGGGCCTCCTTTGACACTACCTTGTTGGGGTGCAGGAGAGGAATACCTCACTATTACTTTATTGGGGTTGAAATCTAGGATCCCCTCATAACCTCCACTGACACCATGGGGAGGTGCCTTGTTACTGCCTGATGAGGGTGGGAGTCTCTTCCCAACTTGGCCTTTTCTGTTGGGGTGGGAGTGGAATTTGCATTTTTCCCCCAGGGTGTTTGGCTGGAGTGGGATTCTTACTTTCTAAAAGTGTACTATCTTGCTAGATTGACCCTTTCCTAGTCCTTTGGCTAGAGAGAAGGGGCTTTTCTTTGACTTTGTCTGCTTTGGTTGGTTTTTCTTGGTTGTTAGTTTCTCTTATACCTGCTCTGGGATATATGAGACCAAAACAAAACAAAAACAAAAATAATAACAAAAAACCCCAGGGAACTTAACCTCTGTGATGTTCCTCAGTTTCTGGGGTCCCTAGGCAGCCTTTCTCCTTCTCTGTACCTTTCAGAATCTTCATGTTTGTTTTATACATAATATCCAAAATTTTTAGCTCTACTTATTTGAAGGAATAGGGAGAAGCATGGTCAACTTAATCTTCCGTTAGTTAACTTTTGTACATTACTTGCAGTTGGCAAAATACTTTTATATATATCATCTCACTTGATTTCTCATAAGAATTTTATGGGGTATAGCTGTTGGTATTATTTTCTACTTTTAATAGATTTAGATTTGAGCTCAGGGGTTTAAAAAGAAATTGAGGAACAGAGCTCAGATTAGAAACTCAGCAATTCTTGTTCTACATTTCTTTTTCCTCCACTCTACTAGTTTGCTTCCCCGTCACTCCAGTCTATAGTAATCCTCCTTCATTTGAATGAGAATAGCATTTACTCTCTGATCATTAATTTGGTAATCTTCATGTGATTTTTTAAAAATTGAATCTTATTTCTTTATGTATTTGCCTTGACTCTATAATGAGGTTTTAAATTCTTTCAATGAATGATTATCCTCCTGAGCCTCATTTCATCTTTGGTTTCTTGTCCAATGTCTTGATCATAATTGGTATTTAAAAACGTTGCATTAAATGAATAGCTTGTGTCTCCTTCTTATGTTACTGCTTCAGATTGGCTATATCAGTGTCAGTGAGTAGTACATTTTGATTCTTTTGTAGGAGGTGTTGGCAGGAAAGATGGAAGGAGTAAAATGATGTTTTTGATAAGGGCAGTTGAATGGAAACAAAGAGTTATGGGCAGAAGTGGGCTTCCTTCTTTTCATCTCCATCTCTATCTTCATCTCTATCTATTCCTCCTTTCTTTTTTCCTCTGTCACTGTCTATCTCTCTCTTTCTTCCTCTTTTCATAACCAGCTTGGTTTGGCATTGTATATTGTTCTTAATAGTCTTGTGCTAGGTACTGCTTAGGGTTTCCTAGTCTCTCTCCCACTTATGCCCCTCTGGCTGCCATGTTTTCTATTCCCCCTTTTCATTGCCTTTCCCGTCTTTCCATTATTTTCTCCATGATTTCCTAGTGGTTTAAGCTATTTTAAGAACATTTAAAAAAATATATAGGGCATTTGTCCCCCAAAGGGCTCTACAACCTGGTTTGATGCACTTGTAATAATGTCCAGGTTTTGTCGTTGGCCACTTTTTTGGTTTGTACTGTAGGCTTTCTGCCTAAGGAAACATGAAAACTGTCAGGACTTCAACTATTATCTATGTATCATTGACTCCTAAATATCTTTGTCTGCTCTGAACTCTTACCTGAATTCCACTCCTGTTTTTTGACTGCAGGACAGCTTCATCTTGATGAAACTCAAAACTCAAAATGGTGCCTAAGACTCAAATTGTCTGAAATTAAACTCATATTCATTCACCCTGTACGGCTGAACAAAGCTTTCTCTTCTCTTTTCTTTCTCATTTGGTAGCTGCACTAACTAGTCTTTCAAGTTAGGGACCTAGACATTCATCTTTCTCTCTTCCTCTTTTTACATGCACTTCATTATTACAGTCTGCCCCACCATTACTACTGCTGCTACTGCCACAGTTGCCAAACCATTTTTCAGTATTCATGCTTTGGCATGCACTATTCTGAGCTCTTTACATGTGTTAACTCATTTAATACTCACAGTACACCTATGAAGTAGGTGCATCCCTATTTTACAGATGAAGAAATTGCCCAAGATCATACAGCTAGAGAGTGGAGGAGCTTGGCAGGTTTTAAGAGCAGGTGTCTGCTCTTACCAAGTCTTGAAGATATTTTTTGAATCTTCCACCTCATATCCACCTATACTACTAATGCCCCAGTTTAGACTAGGTTATTATCCTAGGTTAACAAACTTTACAGCCTTCTGTTGTTTCCTCCTTCAGGTCCATTCTCTACATAGTCATTAGGATGACAGCACTAAAGAGCAACGTTTTTCAAATAGCAGTAGTTCCCAACACTTGGGAATAATATCCAGGCTCTTAACCCAGTATCCAAGGCTGTCCATTACTGTCTGGTTCCTGTCTAGTTCCTGTTCTTCTCCTGTCACTTCTTGTGCCTCTTTTCATTCTAGCACCTGTAAAGTTGATGGTTTCTGAAGTTATTTAGACAGAAACTGGTTATGTGAGCATTCGTTTTTTTAACTCCTTCATGGGCTCCTTTGTCATCCACTTTTGGTGTCCTGCCTTAGCCCATGAATCTTCTTTTTCTGTGTTCTTGCCATTGTACCTTTCCTCATATTCTCTCTTGTGCTTGGTATATTCTTCCCTTTTGGCTGAACAAACCTAGAAGATTCAGTTCCAGGTCACCTTATCTTAGAAACCTTCCCAGAATTCTTTCTCCCATTTCCTCCCTTTGTGGGCTAGTGTGGTACCCTGTACATACCTCTGTCATTGCACTTAGTCTTCAGTGAACTGATTCGTTTTTGTTGGTCTTGCCCAGTCAGTTGGACTATTTGAGGGTAAGACCATGTCAGTGATATTGGCATATAGCATTGACAGGGTGCCTCACACACAGTAGGTATTTAATAGACGTTTGTGTGTTTGAGCTGAATTGTTATATTCACTTTTATATTTCTAGTATTAGCCACTGTATGTGTCATATACTTGTTGCTGTCTTGGTAGGTGTTATATGAATTCAATTTGTTGATATGAAGCTGTGAGTTTTTTCACTGCACACAGAAATGAAACTAAACAGAAGTACATGTGGACAAGTTCATTGCTAAAATAGCCCATTTTGAAATGTTTCATTTATTCTTCTAAATATGGAATCAGTAATTTTAAGGTAAGTAAAATACTTTTTATAGTATTTTACTGGAAGCATGGTATATTGGATGTGGTGGTTCACATCTTGTTTCTGCTTTTCTAAGTGATAGTGGACCAGTAATATGTATCTTTTAACTTTGGTTTTCTCATCTGGAAATGCTGGCAATTAATGCGGAGAGTCTCCATGGACCAGTGTAAATACATGTTATTGGAAATTGCTAGGCCATCATCAATACTTTTATAAATATTTACCTTTTGTCCTGATCTGTTCTTCGTGTATTCTCTCATACTTTGCTTTTTCTTATGATCACCTGTTCATACCACTGGGTTTCATTAAGGTTTCTTGGGAATTCATTTAGCCTATGTTTTCTTTGGTGATTCTTTCTATTTTCTATACAGGCTAATTCTTGCCCCTGCCCTTGTATTTTTGTTGTTGCTGTTGTTGTTGTTGTTGTCAGTTTTCTCCCTTTGACATTGATGACGTCAGGACTTTATTCCTGTAGTCTAACAATATCCCTACCATATCCTGCCAAATTGTTTTACAGCTCTTTGAATCTGATCAAATATACCCCCTGGGGCTTCCCTGGTGGTGCAGTGGTTGAGAGTCCGCCTGCCGATGCAGGGGACACGGGTTCGTGCCTCGGTCTGGGAGGATCCCACATGCTGCGGAGCGGCTGGGCCCGTGAGCCATGGCCGCTGGGCCTGCGCGTCTGGAGCCCGTGCTCCGCAACGGGAGAGGCCACAACAGTGAGAGGCCCGCATACTGCAAAAAAAAAAAAAAAAAGAAAAATACCCCCTGCAGTTTTGGACACTTGGCAAGTAGAACTCTGAAAACAACCCTACACATTTGTTACACAGCTGTAATCTACTAGTGTTCGAAGTGCTTTGCATTGACAGTTTAATCCCTGTCACATCTTTATGATTTATATTGGATAGGATGAAAAAAATGACAGGATTAGCCTTGTGCTTACCAAATTTGTCAGTGAGAAGAAAAAAAAGTGTTTAGCTTTCCATTCTGTGCTTACTCTGCCTTCTTTGAGAGTGGTATTATCCAAGAGTGAAATTTTTACCATATTAATTTTTACTGTTTCTGTTTGCAGTCATTTCCAATTTTACTCACATGAGAATATGTGTGAGTCAGTATATAATAGAGATTGTGTGTAGATCCTAAGCAGTTTGCACTAACATGTGAAGAAGAATGTTATGAGTGTATTAGGTTCTAGTTTTGCCCTAGTCTTGCTTGTGACTTTAGTGAAGTCATTTAAACTTCTTCACTGTGTTTTCCCAACCATCACGTGATGTGGTTACCTTCTAGAATAGATCAAAATTATGAGAACTGCCAGCAGAATCAGCAATTCTGAGAATACTTGCTAAATACTTTGAGAGTGAGAGCCCTGACCTTTTAGATCTTTTAACAGTAGATTCTAGTATAAACCTTTAGGCTCAGTCTTCACTGTCACTTGACTTTGTATTCTATTTAAATTTGGCCTTCTTATTCTTTACATGTACCTGCATTTTCTTAACATGATTTTTCTTAGCCGCAGTCTTCTTCTTATGATAACTGACACTAAAATGATTGCTTCTGTGATTTTATCCCCTTCCATGACTATGAGAATATAACATACTCCAGGGGATAAAAAGAAGGAAGACAGGAAGATGTCAACCTCTGTTTCACCTTTTATCTCTTGAGAATACCTTAGTTTTAGTAAGTTGCCTACCTGTTTTTTGACCTTTGTTGGTCTTGCATGGAAATGATAAATGCTATGTAACATCTGTAGACAGTTAATTATAAATTTGCACAATATGTTCTTTGGGGTCATGTGTTTTTGGCTTTATAAAAGACAGAAGTAAAATTTTTTTTACATCTAATTTTTTTCTACATCCAGTTTCAGTTGTGGGTGTTTGGAATAGTTTGTTACCCACATCTTTTGGTTTTTTATGGGGCTCTTGACCTAAGAACATTGTGACCATTTCAGTATTCCACTATTTTTTAAAGTGTTCCAAAAGCTACATTATTGGAACTTCCCTTATGTAGAACATAAAAGTGTCATTGTTGTTGTTTTTAAAATTGCAACCATATTTCTTTTATTAAAATCAGTTGCAATTCCAGTGAACAATAAGTCAGAAAATTTTCCAAACATTTGCCTTGAGCTGTTGTTTCTATTTTTAATTTTATGGAAACTAACTTTTTTTCTGATTATAAAAGTAATATATGTTCATTCTAGAGAACTTGGAAAATGTTAAGAGGTACAATGAATAAATACACATCAATAATGATGTATCAGCCAGAAAGAGATTGTTAGCATTTTAACAGATTATACTTTTTTGAGAGATATATAAAGACACATATTTATTAAAAACAGACATAATATTTTTAAATAGACTATTGGATGTCTAGACTATATTTTTCATTTGTTATAAAATATATAATGCATTAAAGTATATAATATATGAAAATATATAATAAATGTATAATATATGAAAATTATAAAACATAAAAGTAAGATAAACATCTTTGTCCTGCTCTCCAGCTTAAGATAGATATTATCAGCAAGTTTGAAGCCCTCTGAGTAGATCAATTTCATCATATCCCTGCTTCTTCCTCTACAAGATATAACTAGTATGCTACATTTTGTGTACATCATTTACTTCTGTTTTTTGTAGTTATGTGTCTAACCATATATACTGTATTATTTACTTTTCCTTGCTTTTGATCCCTACGAAAAGGGTAACATATTTGAGGCTTGTATTTTATACTCAACATTATGTTGCTACAAATCGTCTGTGTCTTTGTGGCTCATTTATTTTTTTTGCTCTATCAAAATATCATGAGGTACTTCACCATTCATCTGAAGGTGGACATTTGAGGATGGCTCAAGTTTGATAACCTCAAAGTAGTATAGTATGGTTTGATATATAAAATTATATATATAAAGGTTATGTGTGTGTGTGTATTATATTATAGTGCTTACTATCACTTTTTGTTTTATTTAGTTTGAAGCTGTGTTATTAGGTGTTCGAATCTCATTGTAATATTATTTTTATCGCTAGTAATGATTTTGCCTGATATTTTGTGTGATATTAAAAGAACTATGCTAGTATATATGTAAGTATGGTTAGTATTTTTATTATTTTCAGTTTTTTTGAAAATAAGTTTTTAGGTGTGTCTCTTGTGAATAGCATATGGCTGGACTTTTAAAACAATCCAGTTTGATCTATTATCAGTGCTATTTATATTTATTAACAGAGGTATTCAGTCCTGTTAGGTCTATATTTATTAACAGAGGCATTCAGTTTACATTTAGTCTACTACTAGTACATTCAAAATTTTATCTATCATTTTAATTTGTGTTTTCTGTTTTTTGGCTCTTCTCTGTTTCTTTCTCACCTTTTCTTGCCTCTTTTTGGATTGATTTTTAAAAATCCTTTATTCACTGTCCCTCAATTATCTCTCCCTCTCTGAAAGTTATACACACTTTCTGTTCTTTCAGTGGTTACCCTAGAAATTACAACATACATCCTTAACTTACGAAAATCTAAAGTTAATTAAACTTTTACTCTCCTCCTGGGTAAGGACTTCAGAACACCTAAATTCCGTTTACCTTCCACCTGATTTGTGGTATCATTGTTCTATATTTTAATTTTCTTTTTATTCCTGCTTGACATTATTGTAGTTTCATAAAATAAATGTTAGTTTATATTAGCCTTCCATTTGAGATCACTTACCTTCTGCCTGAAGAATGTCCTTTATAATTTCCATTGATGGAAGTCTGTCTGCAACTAACATTTTTAGTTTTGTTTTCTGCTATTTGGCTTGAAATTTATTTCACCCTTATTTTTTTTTAACATCTTTATTGGAGTATAATTAATTGCTTTACAGTGTTGTTAGTTTCTGCTGTATAACAAAGTGAATCAGCTATATGCATACGTATATCTGCATATCCCTTCCCTCTTGCATCTCCCTCCCACCCTCCTTTTCCCACCCCTCTAGGTGGTTGCAAAGCACTGAGCTGATCATGGCACCCTTATTCTTAAAAGTAGGAATGTAATTCTGAGATTGCAGTTATTTTCCTTTAGTACTTATCATATAGTAGCGCACTGTCTTCTAGCTTCTTTTTTTGATGGTTTTAAATTAGCTGTCAGTCTGACTCCCACTTTGAATGTAATTTTTCTTTTTTCCCCTTGTCTTCTTTAAAATTTTCTTCACGTCTTTGGTTTTCAGCTGCTTCATTGTGAAATGTTTGTGAGTAAATTCCTTTTTATTTATACTGTTTTGATTTTATTGCATGTTTGATTAGTGTCTTTCATCAGTTCTGGAAAATTCTCAGCTGTTCTTTTTTAAAATATTTTCCTTGCCTCAATCTCTCTGTTTTTCTGGAATTTTAATTAAACGCATATTAGATTAATTTCACTCTAAACTCCATGTTTGTTATTTCCTGCTCTATATTTTTCATCATTTTTCTCTGACTTGATTCTCTATAATTTCTTCTGATCTTTCTTCCAGTTAATTAATTCTTTCTTCTGCTGTGTCTTATTACCAGTGATATACACTGAATTTAAAATTTGTGTTTTTTTCCCATTTCTAGGATTTCTGTTGTTTCCCCAAATGTGGAATCTCCCCTCCTAACAGTTTTCTATTAAAATTTTTTTTTAATTGAAGTATAGTTGAATTACAATGTTGTTAATTACTGCTGTACAGCAAAGTGACTCAGTTATACATATATATGTACATTCTTTTTCATATTCTTTTCCATTATGGTTTATCACAGGATATTGAATACAGTTCCCTGTGCTATATAGTAGGACCTTGTTATTTATCCATTCTGTATATACCAGTTCAATAGTTTTCTATTTTTATAAGATATTGTCAACAATTTTATTTTCTTAAAACAGATAAAGAATAGCTGTAATATCTGTGCCTATTAATTCTAATACCTGAAGTCTTTGTTGGTATTTTTCTGCTTGTTCATACTCATGGATCTTGATTTTCTTTTTTGCCTAGTTTCCTTTGACTCTGTCATGACTATTAACATTGGAAAAATGTGTGTGTGTGTGTGTGTGTGTGTGTGTGTGTGTGTGTGTGTGTATTCCTTGAGGTCTGTCAGGTACCTAGTAGCACTGCCAATAAGGGAGCTTCTTAAACCAAACTCACGTGATCCATCAAGGTATGGGCTTCAAATTCTTGTGAGGCTTTGGCTATGATTACACCTTCCTCAGCATCTTGTTTTTGTTTTCCTCCTCTACTCCCTGACCTAACTCCCTGCCTTATTTTTGTTGTTGTTGTTAATATTGTGTTCTGCTCTGCACGAAGGTATCTTGCCTTTGACTCCCCTCTGGATGGTAAGGATTTAGTGATCTATCCTTACTTCTAGGGTGTAGTTGTCCTTTGAAGATCTTTGTGGGGAGAATCTTGGATTCTTGGATGGATTTGAGTCATTCTGCCTTCCTTGCCCTTTCAGGCTCCCAAGATAAACCTCAAGTTTCTAGAATTGTAATTGGGAAATGTCTTCAGTTCAAAATCAGTTTGGTGCTCTGGTATTCTCCTTACTTCTCTGGGTATCAGGTTTCTTCTGGAATTTGTCCTGGTGTTTTCACAGTAGCTTATTAACACTTCATTGCTTTTTTACGTGATGTTTTAAATGTTTTAGCTAACATTTACTTGTTTAAGAAGAAATGTTGGTTTGAGTAACCAAGCTCTCTGGTACTAAAAATAGAATTTCTGTTGTGATTTGTTGTTGTTGTTAGTGCTAACTCAGTTTCTTTGGACCTTTATTTATGGATGCTATAGTCCTTATGAGAAAATTGTATTAGCAGCTGCTCGTGGGGTGAGGGACATTGATTATTTAATTCCAATGTAAATTAAATTTTCAACTTGGTATTTTTTGAGCCCCAGATCTATATGCAGGCTGTGTAGTGGCCACAAATGCTCAGGGAAAGTCCTCTTCTTATTCCCTGGTCCCCTGTCCATGAATAGTTATTGTGGAAGCAGGCATGGGTCCATGCTATATGATTTTGTGGGATATATATTTCTCTAGTTCACTTGTGATTAAGTGTGTAGCCCTTTGTTGTTACTGCCTTTTTACCACATCTCCAGTTTAGTTCCTTGCCCTGTGTGAGCCAGAGGCTTTCTTTCCTGTCCCCTTTGTGTATTTATTAAAAATGAAGCTCTTGGCCAAGGGTTGGCAAACTTTTTCTGTAAAGGGCCAGATAGAAGATATTTTAGGCTTTGCAGGTCATACAGTCTCTGCTGTTGTGATATGAAAGCAGCTGTAGACAATACTTAAATGAATGAGCATAGGTGTGTTGTAAAAAACTTCATTTATGGACACTGAAATTTGAGTTTCATAAATTTTGTTAAGATTTCTTCTTTTTTATTTTCAACTATTAAAAAATTTAAAAACTATTCTTAGCTTATGACTATAAGCTGGATTTGGCTTGTGGGCCATAGTTTTCCAACCCCTGCTTTAGGCCATTAAGATAGCTTTCCTCTCTGCTGCTCTCATTCCTGGCTCTTTTAGAATTTTTCTCACTTCCAGGAAAGCTTAATATTCATTTTAATATGAAATTTAAAAAGTACATTTTCTGTTCTATCCAGCATTTTAGGTGTTTTGCAGTAGGAACATTTCAGAGTATATATACATATGGCCAGATTCATGTTTATTTTATCATTTCATATTTAGTAATACATAGTGAAATATGAACAAAAAGGCAAAACATTCCCTGTTTGAGATTTTATGACCCTTTCTGATCCTTATTTTACATTATTCACAATCTCCGTACTTATTATTTAATGAATATATAATATTCTTTGTCTTACTGTACTACAGTTTCTTCAGTTAACTTCCTTATTTGGGAATTGGTTTTTTTTCCCCTCAGCTATTTGTTTTTGTTGTTGATTGTAACTGAGTAGTATAGCAAATAAAAAAAGTGGAAATAGTTTCTGTCTCCCATCATGGTTCATTTTGTTAAAGACAGTTTAAAGCACTTAAAGGGAGGAGCTTCTTGAAGAGAAAATAAGAGAAGATCTTATTTTATTCTTTTTTCACTCCAAATGACCTCTGCATAACAAATGCCTGCTCAATAAAATGTTTTGTTATATAAACACTACTCATTAAGTTAAAGTAAATTGAGAGGTTTAACTCTGATTTTATTGTCATTGTTTTAATAATAAAACAACTCAAGTTGTTTGTCCTTAGCCTTCCCCCAAACAAGGATGGAACAGTTCCTCTTCTACCTATCCCCGGGAACCTAAGCCAGTATTTATTGTGGCTTGAAAAATACCAAATACTACTGAGCTGAATGACTTTCTTAAAAGTAGATTTTGTTCTCTTTTCAGGACATATAATAAGAAAAATTTGGGTACAGGAATCAGTTCTTTAATGTTTGGATTGTATACATGTGCTCAGAAGAGAAAACTTGAAACAGTGGTGCTTTAAAAAAAGGTGGGGGGGTTATTTTTGTTTTGTAACACAAAGTAGGGAGGTAGGCAGTTCAGGGCTGTTGCAGTTGGGGCCCAGGCTTCTTCTATCTTTCTGCTCAGAAATCCGTAACATGTAGATTTTACCCACATGTTTTCTTCTCATAATTTCACGATGACTGTTCTGTTACCAGTGTAATGTCAAGAAGAGAAGGGTAAGAGGTAAAGGGGAACACAAACTTAGCTGGGTCTTTACCCTTTTAAAGAGTGTTCCTAGATGATTTTTGTATACAATCAAAATGTAGTTTTTTACTTAAGCACACTGCTATTTTTAATAAAACTGGAAATCTTTTAGAATGGAAGGAGAGAATTGATCGCGGATAGGCAAATGTCAAATCTGCCTCATTTAGGATGATACTTTTGTAGAAACCTCAAAGGAGAGGTCATAGAATTGAAAATTTTACCTTCAGGCATGTGGTGCTCATCATACTTGGTACACCAAGAAGAGAATTTTTAAAAATCTATTATGTGGAAAATATATAGATTTCTTTAATTTACTTTGTTCCTTTTTCTGTGCATTATTGCCAGTGTGTGTGTACATTTTATAAGATTTAGATATTACTTATACAGTTTTTAATCTTGATTTTCACACTTGAAACATTATTTAGTAAGATTTTACCACATTGTTAAAATTCCTTATAAACATTTTTGAATGTTACACATAGTATCCCATGATATTGGTGTACCATAATTTGTTTACCAGTTCTCTTGCTATTAAACATTTATTTAGTTAGTTTGATTTTTACTAATGTAATTATAATTTTGGGGAAATAGTTTGAGATTTACAGAAAAGTTTCAAAGATAATACAGAGAGCTCTTGTATGCCCCTCACCCAGTTCCCCCATTGTTAGCATCTTACATTTACACTTATCAAAACTAAGAAACCAGCATGGACACATCACTGTTAACTAAATGCCAGAGTTTATTTGTATTTCACCAGTTTTTCCATTAATATCCTCTTTCTGTTCATTGATTCAGTTGAGGGTAGCACATTGTTTAGTTGTCCTGTCTCCCCATATTCCTCTGATCTGTGATAATTTCTCACTCTTTCCTTGGTTTTCATGACCTTGGCAGTCTTGACACTTACTGACTAGGTATCCTGTAGAATGTGCCTCAATCTGGGTTTGTCTGATATTTTTCTTATAGTTAGACTGGGGTTGTGGGTTTGTGGAGAGAATACCACATAAATCAACTTCCCTTTTTATCTCATCATATCGGAGAATGTGTGGTATCCACATAGCATCACGGGTGATGTGACCCTTCATCACGTGGATAAGGTGATGTTTGCCAGGTTTCTTCACTGAAGAGTTACAGTTTTTCCCTTTCCTTCCTCTTCTTTGGAAGTGAGTCACTAAGTGTAGCTTACACTTAAGGTGGTATTGTGTGGTGGGGTGGGGTGGGGAAGAGCAAATTAAGCTTCACCTTCTGGAAGGAGTATCTACATAAATTATCTGGAATTCTTCTGTAAGGAAGATTTGTCCCTCTCATTCCCCTATCATTAATTTATTGGTTCAATCCTTTATTTATATCAGCATGGACTCATGTATATTTTATACTTTGAACTGTAATCCAAAAGTGTATTATTTATTTAGTTTCTCAAATCATTCTGGTTTAGGTCATTGTAAATTCTTTAAAGGCTGTTTTCTATATCCTGTTGATATACTCCCATTAAAATTTCTTTTTTAGCAGTTTCTTACCTTTTAGTACCACAAGATGCTCCAATCTCATCTTTTATTTTTCCTGTCTTAGTCCTAGAATCATCCATTGCTCTGGGTAGCCCTGGTTCCTTTTTATTGGAGAATGGCATTTAGAAACCAAGATCTGGTTGCTCATTGCTGCTAGGGTATCATTGCTTCTAGTCCCTCGGTAGAAAGACCTGCACTGTGTATGTGTGGAACCAATGAATACACACATGTAGATTAAGTTTCATTATGTATTTTAATTGGTTTGACCATTTTATTATTATGAAATCTACCACTTTATCTCTGGTAGTAGGCTTTGTCTTGAGATTAATTTTGCCTGATAGTAATATAGACACACTAGTTATTTTTTAGGATTACTGTTTGTGTGTTGTCTTTTTCCATCTTTTTTTAGTTTATTTTTTATTGAGATATAGTTCATTTATAAAATTATATGTTTCAGTTATTTTAAAATATTGGCTATATTCCCTGTGCTGTATAATATATCCTTGCAGCTTATTTATTATACATAGTAGTTTGTATCTCATAATCCTCTAGCCCTATCTTGCCCCTTCCTCCTTCTTTCCACTGGTAACCACTAGTTTTCTATATAGATCTGTGAGTCTGTTTCCACATATAAGTGATAACATACAGTATTTGTCTTTCTCTGCCTGACTTATTTCACAAGCATAATACCCTCCAAGTCCATCCATGTTGTTGCAAATGGTGAAATTTCATACTTTTATATGACTGAGTGGTATTACATTGTATATATCTACCACATCTTCTTATCCGTTCATCTTGGCTATTGTAAATAATGCTGCTACAAACATTGGGGTGCATGTGTCTTTTCAAATTAGTGTTTTTGTTTTTTTCAGATATATACCCAGGAGTGGAATTGCTGGGTCATTTGGTACTTCTGTTTGTAGTCTCTCTCTCTCTCTCTTTTTTTTTTTTGTTAATTTTTTTGGTCATGCCATGCATCTTGTGGGATCCCAGTTCCCTGACCAGGGAATGAACCAGGGCCCTCAGCAGTGAAAGTTCAGAGTCCCAACCACTGGACCGCCAGGGAATTCCCTTGTAGTCTTCTAAGGAACCTCCATACTGTTTTCCACAGTGGCTGTACCAATTTACATTCCACCAACAGTGTACAAATGTTTCCTTTTCTCCACAGCCTCACCAGCATTTGTTATTTGTGGTCTTTTTGACGACAGCCGTTCTGACACATGTGAGGTGATACCTCATTGTGACTTTGATTTGCGTTTCTCTGATGATTAACGATGTTGAATACCTTTTCATGTGCCTGTTGGCCATTTGTATATCTTCTTTGGAAAAATGTCTGTTCAGGTCTCCTGCCCATTTTTCAGTCAGGTTGTTTTTTTGGTATTGAGTTGTATGAGGTGCTTTTGTATTTTGGATATTAACCCCTTGTTAGTCATATCATTTACAAATATTTTCTCGCATTCAGTAGGTTGTCTTTTTATTTTGTTGGTGGTTTCCTTTGGTGTGTAAAGACCTTTAATTTAATTTAATTAGGTCCCATTTGTTTATTTTTGCTTTTGTTTTCTTTACCTTAGGAGAAAGATCCAAAAAAAATTTCTAGGATTTATGTCAATAAAAAAGAAAAGTGTTCTGCCTATGTTTTCTTCTAGGTCTTTCATGGTTTCTGGTCTTACATTTAGGTTTATAATCCATTTCGAGTTTATTTTTGTATATGGGGTAAGAGAATGCTCTAATTTCATTCTCTTGTATGTACCTGTCCAGTTTTCCCAGCACCACTTATTGAAGAAACTGTTTTTTCTCCATTATGTATTCACGCCTCCTTGGTCATAGATTAATTGACCATAAGTGTATGGGTTTATTTCTGGGCTCTCTATTCTGTTCCGTTGGTCTATGTGTCTGTTTTTGTGCCAGTACCACACTGCTTTGATTACTGTGGCTTTGTAGTATAGTCTGAAGTCAGGGAATGTGATACCTCCAGCTCTGTTCTTTCCTAAGATTGTTTTGGTTTCAGGGTATTTTGTGTTTTCATACAAATATTAAAATTATTTATTCTAGTATTGTGAAGAATGCCATTGATATTTTGATAGGGATTGCATTGCACCTGTAGAGTGCCTTTGGTAGTATGGTCATTTAAACAGTATTCTTCCAATTCATGAACATGGTATATCTTTGCATCTGTTTCTGTCCTCTTTGTTTTCTTTCATCAGTGTCTTACAGTTTTCTAGTACAAGTCTTTTACCTCCTTAGGAAGTTTATTCCTAGGTATTTTATTCTTTCTGATGTGATTGTAAGTGGGATTGTATCCTTAATTTATCTTTCTGATAGTTCATTGTTAGTATATAAAAATGCAACAGATTTCTGTATATTAATTTTGTATCCTGCAACTTTACCGAATTCATTGGTGAGCTCTAGTGGTCTTCTGGTAATGTCTTCAGGACTTTCTATGTATAGTTTCATGTAGTTTTCAAACAGTGACAGTTTTACTTCTTCCTTTCCAATTTGAATTCCTTTTACTTCTTTTTATTGTCTGATTGCTTTGGCTTCCAAAACTATGTTGAATAAAAGTGGCGAAAGTTGGCATCCTTGTCTTGTTCCTGATGTTAGAGGAAATGCTTTCAGCTTTTCACCATTGAGCATGATGTTAGCTCTGGGCTTATCATATATGACCTGTATTATGTTGAGATATGTTCCCTCTATACCTACTTTCTGGAGAGTTTTTATCATAAATGGATGTTGAATGTTGTCAAAAGCATTTTCTGCATCTATTGATATAATTATATGATTTTTATTTTCAGATTGTTAATGTGGTATATCATTAACATTGCAGGTATTTAAAACATTTTTTTAATTTGGGTATAGTTGATTTACAATGTTGTGTTAGTACATAGCAGATATTGAACCATCCTCGCATCCCTGGGATAAATCCCACTTGATCATGATGTATGATGTTTTTAGTGTATTGTTGAATTTGCTTTGTTAATATTTTGTTGAGGATTTTTTTTGTCTTGTTATCTCATTTTATTTACCTTTTAGAACTCCTCCAAATATTAGAGGAAAGAAATCAATATCAATTTTCACCTGTTACATTCCACACTTCAATTATTATTATTATTTTTACATCTTTATTGGACTATAATTGCTTTACAATGGTGTGTTAGCTCCTGCTTCATCACAAAGTGAATCAGTTATACATGTACACATGTTCCCATATCTCTTCCCTCTTGCGTCTCCCTCCCTCCCACCCTCCCTATCACACCCCTCCAGGTGGTCACAAAACACCGAGCTGATCTCCCTGTGCCATGCGGCTGCTTCCCACTAGCTATCTACTTTATGTTTGGCAGTGTATATATGTCCATGCCACTCGCTCGCCTCGTCACAGCTTACCCTTCCCCCTCCCCATATCCTCAAGTCCATTCTCTAGTAGGTCTGTGTCTTTATTCCTGTCTTACCCTTAGGTTCTTCATGACATTTTTTTTTTCTTAAATTCCATATATGTGTGTTAGCATATAGTATTTGTCTTTCTCTTTCTGACTTACTTCACTCTGTATGACAGACTCTAGGTCCATCCACCTCACTATAAATAACTCAATTTCATTTCCTTTTATGGCTGAGTAATATTCCATTGTATATATGTGCCACATCTTCTTTATCCATTCATCTGATGATGGACACTTAGGTTGTTTCCATCTCTGGGCTATTGTAAATAGAGCTGCAATGAACATTTTGGTACATGACTCTTTTTGAATTATGGTTTTCTCTGGGTATATGCCCAGTAGTGGGATTGCTGGGTCATATGGTAGTTCTATTTGTAGTTTTTTAAGGAACCTCCATACTGTTCTCCATAGTGGCTGTACCAATTCATATTCCAACCAGCAGTGCAAGAGTGTTCCCTTTTCTCCACACCTTCTCCAGCATTTATTGTTTCTAGATTGTTTGATGATGGCCATTCTGACTGGTGTGAGATGATATCCCATTGTAGTTTTGATTTGCATTTCTCTAATGATTAATGATTTTGAGCATTCTTTCATGTGTTTGTTGGCAGTCTGTATATCTTCTTTGGAGAAATGTCTATGTAGGTCTTCTGCCCATTTTTGGATTGGGTTGTTTGTTTTTTTGTTATTGAGCTGCATGAGCTGCTTATAAATTTTGGAGATTAATACTCTGTCAGTTGCTTCATTTGCAAATATTATCTCCCATTCTGAGTGTTGTCTTTTGGTCTTGTTTATGGTTTCCTTTGCTGTGCAAAAGCTTTGAAGTTTCATTAGGTCCCACTTGTTTATTTTTGTTTTTGTTTCCATTTCTCTAGGAGGTGGGTCAAAAAGGATCTTGCTATAATTTATGTCATAGAGTGTTCTGCCTATGTTTTCCTCTAAGAGTTTGATAGTTTCTGGCCTTACGTTTAGGTCTTTAATCCATTTTGAGCTTATTTTTGTGTATGGTGTTAGGGAGTGATCTAATCTCATACTTTTACATGTACCTGTACAGTTTTCCCGGCACCACTTATTGAAGAGGCTGTCCTTTCTCCACTGTACGTTCCTTCCTCCTTTATCAAAGGTAAAGTGACCATATGTGCATGGGTTTATCTCTGGGCTTTCTATCCTGTTCCATTGATCTATATTTCTGTTTCTGTGCCAGTACCATACTGTCTTGATTACTGTAGCTTTGTAGTATAGTCTGAAGTCAGGGAGCCTGATTCCTCCAGCTCCATTTTTCTTTCTCAAGATTGCTTTGGCTATTCGGGGTCTTTTGTGTTTCCATACAAATTGTGAAATTTTTTGTTCTAGTTCTGTGAAGAAGGCCAGTGGTAGTTTGATAGGGATTGCATTGAATCTGTAGATTGCTTGGGGTAGTAGAGTCATTTTCACAATGTTGATTCTTCCGATCCAAGAAAATGGTATATCTCTCCATCTATTTGTGTCATCTTTAATTTCTTTCATCAGTGTCTTATAATTTTCTGTATACAGGTCTTTTGTCTCCTTAGGTAGGTTTATTCCTAGATACTTTATTCTTTTTGTTGCAATGGTAAATGGGAGTGTTTTCTTGATTTCACTTCCAGATTTTTCATCATTAGTGTATAGGAATGCCAGAGATTTCTGTGCATTAATTTTGTATCCTGCTACTTCACCAAATTCATTGATTAGCTCTAGTAGTTTTCTGGTAGCATCTTTAGGATTCTCTATGGATAGTATCATGTCATCTGCAAACAGTGACAGCTTTAATTCTTCTTTCCGATTTGGATTCCTTTTATTTCCTTTTCTTCTCTGATTGCTGTGGCTAAAACTTCCAAAACTATGTTGAATAATAGTGGTGAGAGTGGGCAACCTTGTCTTGTTCCTGATCTTAGTGGAAATGGTTTCAGTTTTTCACCATTGAGGACAATGTTGGTTGTGGGTTTGGCATATATGGCTTTTATTATGTTGAGGAAAGTTCCCTCTATGCCTACTTTCTGCAGGGTTTTTATCATAAATCGGTGTTGAATTTTATCAAAAACTTTCTCTGCATCTATTGAGATGATCCTATGGTTTTTCTCCTTCAGTTTGTTAATATGGTGTATCACATTGATTGATTTGCGTATACTGAAAAATCCTTACATTCCTGGAATAAACCCCACTTGATCATGGTGTATGATCCTTTTAATGTGCTGTTGGATTCTGTTTGCTAGTATTTTGTTGAGGTTTTTTGCATCGGTGTTCATCAGTGATATTGGCCTGTAGTTTTCTTTCTTTGTGACATCCTTGTCTGGTTTTGGTATCAAGGTGATGGTGGCCTCATAGAATGAGTTTAGGAGTGCTCCTCCCTCTGCTATATTTTGGAAGAGTTTGAGCAGGATAGGTGTTAGCTCTTCTCTAAATGTTTGATAAAATTCGCCTGTGAAGCCATCTGGTCCTGGGCTTTTGTTTGTTGGAAGATTTTTAATCACAGTTTCAATTTCAGTGCTTGTGATTGGTCTTTTTATATTTTCTATTTCTTCCTGATTCAGTCTTGGCAGGTTGTGCATTTCTAAGAATTTGTTCATTTCTTCCAGGTTGTCCATTTTATTGGCATAGAGTTGCTTGTAGTAATCTCTCATGATCTTTTGTATTTCTGCAGTGTCAGTTGTTACTTCTCCTTTTTCATTTCTAATTCTATTGATTTGAGTCTTCTCCCTTTTTTTCTTGATGCATCTGGCTTATCAATTTTGTTTATCTTCTCAATCAACCAGCTTGTAGTTTTATTGATCTTTGCTATCGTTTTCTTCATTTCTTTTTCATTTATTACTGATCTGATTTTTATGATTTCTTTCCTTCTGCTAACTTTGGGCTAACTTTTTTTGTTCTTTTTTCTCTAATTGCTTTAGGTGCAAGGTTAGTTTGTTTATTCGAGATGTTTCCTGTTTCTTAAGGTAGGATTGTATTGCTATAAACTTCCCTCTTAGAACTGCTTTTGCTGCATCCCATAGGTTTTGGGTCATCGTGTCTCCATTGTCATTTGTTTCTAGGTATTTTTTGATTTCCTCTTTGATTTCCTCAGTGATCACTTCGTTATTAAGTAGTGTATTGTTTAGCCTCCATTTGTTTGTATTTTTTACAGATCTTTTCCTGTAATTGATATCTAGTCTCATAGCGTTGTGGTCGGAAAAGATACTTGATATGATTTCAATTTTCTTAAATTTACCAAGGCTTGATTTGTGACCCAAGATATGATCTATCCTGTAGAATGTTCCATGAGCACTTGAGAAAAATGTGTATTCTGTTGTTTTTGGATGGACTGTCCTATAAATATCAATTAAGTCCATCTTGTTTAATGTATCATTTAAAGCTTGTGTTTCCTTATTTATTTTCATTTTGGATGATCTGTCCATTGGTGAAAGTGGGGTGTTAAAGTCCCCTACTATGAATGTGTTACCGTCTGTTTCCCGTTTTATGGCTGTTAGTATTTGCCTTATGTATTGAGGTGCTCCTATGTTGGGTGCATAAATATTTACAATTGTTATATCTTCTTCTTGGATCGATCCCTTGATCATTATGTAGTGTCCTTCCTTGTCTCTTCTAATAGTCTTTATTGTAAAGTCTATTTTATCTGATATGAGAATTGCTACTCCAGCTTTCTTTTGATTTCCATTTGCATGGAATATCTTTTTCCATCCCCTTACTTTCAGTCTGTATGTGTCTCTAGGTCTGAAGTGGGTCTCTTGTAGACAGCATATATATGGGTCTTGTTTTTGTATTCATTCAGCCAATCTGTGTCTTTTGGTGGGAGCATTTAGTCCATTTACATTTAAGGTAATTATTGATATGTATGTTCCTATTCCCATTTTCTTAATTGTTTTGGGTTCGTTATTGTAGGTTTTTTCCTTCACATGTGTTTCTTGCGTAGAGAAGTTCCTTTAGCATTTGTTGTAAAGCTGGTTTGGTGGTGCTGAACTCTCTCAGCCTTTGCTTGTCTGTAAAGGTTTTAATTTCTCCATCAAATCTGAATGAGATCCTTGCTGAGTAGAATTATCTTGATTGCAGGTTTTTCTCCTTCATCACTTTAAATATGTCCTGCCAGTCCCTTCTGGCTTGCAGCGTTTCTGCTGAACGATCAGCTGTTAACCTTATGGGGATTCCCTTGTGTGTTATTTGTTGATTTTCCCTTGCTGCTTTTAATATGTTTTCTTTGTATTTAATTTTTGACAGTTTGATTAATATGTGTCTTGGCATATTTCTCCTTGGATTTATCCTGTATGGGACTCTCTGTGCTTCCTGGACTTGATTAACTATTTCCTTTCCCATATTAGGGAAGTTTTCAACCATAATCTCTTCAAATATTTTCTCAGTCCCTTTCTTTTTCTCTTCTTCTTCTGGAACCCCTATAATTTGAATGTTGGTGCATTTAATATTGTCCCAGAGGTCTCTGAGACTGTCCTCAGTTGTTTTCATTCTTTTTTCTTTATTCTGCTCTGCGGTAGTTATTTCCACTATTTTATTTTCCAGGTCACTTCTCTGTTCTTCTGCCTCAGTTATTCTGCTATTGATCCCATCTAGAGTATTTTTAATTTCATTTATTGTGTTGTTCATTGTTGTTTGTTTCATCTTTAGTTCTTCTAGGTCCTTGTTAAATGTTTCTTGCATTTTGTCTATTCTATTTCCAAAACTTTGTGTCATCTTTACTATCATTATTCTGAATTCTTTTTCATGTAGACTGCCTATTTCCTCTTCATTTGTTAGGTCTGGTGGGTTTTTATCTTGCTCCTTTATCTGCTGTGTGTTTTTCTGTCTTCTCATTTTGCTTATCTTACTGTGTTTGGGGTCTCCTGTTTTCAGACTATAGGTTTGTAGTTCCCATTGTTTTTGGTGTCTGTCCCCAGTGGCTAAAGTTGTTTCAGTGGGTTGTGTAGGCTTCCTGTTGGAGCGGACTAGTGCCTGTGTTCTGGTGGATGAGGCTGGATTTGTCTTTCTGGTGGGCAGGTCCACGTCTCTTGGTGTGTTTTGGGGTGTCTGTGGACTTATGATTTTTGGCAGCCTCTCTGCTAATGGGTGGAGTTGTGTTCCTGTCTTGCTAGTTGTTTGGCATAGGGTGTCCAGCACTGTAGCTTGCTGGTCGTTGAGTGAAGCTGGGTGCTGGTGTTGAGATGGAGATCTCTGGGAGATTTTTGCCATTTTATATTATGTGGAGATTTTTGCCATTTTATATTATGTGGAGGTGTCTTGTGGACCAGTGTCCTGAAGTTGGCTCTCCCATCTCAGAGGCACAGCACTGACTCCTGGCTGCAGCACCAAGAGCCTTTCATTCACATGGCTCAGAATAAGAGGGAGAAAAGAAAGAAAGGAAGGAAGGAAGGAGGGAGGGAGGGAGGGAGGGAAAGAAAGTAAGAAAGAAGATAAAATAAAAGTTATTAAAATAAAAAATAATTAAGAAAACAATTTTATTTTCAAAAGAAAAAACAAAACAAAACAAAAACGGACGGATAGAACCCTAGGACAATGGTGGAAGCAAAGCTATACAGACAAAATCTCACACAGAAGCATACACATACACACTCACAAAAAGAGGAAAAGGGGAAAAAATAAGAAATCTTGCTCTCAAAAGTCCACCCCCTCAATTTGGAATGATTGGTTGTCTATTCAGGTATTCCACAGATGCAGGTTCATCAAGTTGATTGTGGAGCTTCAATCCTCTGCTCCTGAGGCTGCTGGGAGAGATTTCCCTTTCTCTTCTTTGTTCTCACAGCTCCCAGGGCTCAGCTTTGGATTTGGCCCCGCCTGTGCGTGTAGGTCGTCGGAGGGCGTCTGTTCTTCGCTCACAGAGGACGGGATTAAAGGAGTAGCTGCTTTGGGGAACTCTGGCTCACTCAGGCCGGGTGGAGGGAGGGGTACGGAGTGCGGGGCGAGCATGCGGTGTCCAAGGCCAGCGTGACGTTGCACCAGCCTGAGGTGCGTCGTGCGTTCTCCCGGGGAAGTTGTCCCTGGATCCCGGGACCCTGGCAGTGGGGGGCTGCACAGGCTCCCCAGAAGGGGGGTGTGGATAGTGACCTGTGCTCGCACACAGGCTTCTTGGTGGCTGCAGCAGCAGCCTTAGCGTCTCATGCCCATCTCTGGGGTCCACGCTTTTAGCCGCGGCTCGTACCCGTCTCTGGAACTCCTTTAAGAAGCGCTCTTAATCTCCTCTCGTCAGGCACCAGGAAACAAAGAGGGAAGAAAACGTCTCTTGCCTCTTCGGGAGGTCCAGACTTTTCCCTGGACTCCCTCCCGGCTAGCCGTGGTGCGCTAACCCCCGGCAGGCTGTGTTCATGCCGCCAACCCCAGTCCTGTGCCTGTGCTCAGACTGAACCCGAGCCTCAGCTCCCAGCCCCGCCCGCCCCGGCGGGTGAGCAGACAAGCCTCTCAGGCTGGTGAGTGCTGGTCGGCACCGATCCTCTGTGCGGGAATCTCTCTGCTTTGCCCTCCGCACCCCTGTTGCTGTGCTCTCCTCCGCGGCTCCGAAGCTTTCCCCCTCTGCCACCCGCAGTCTCTGCCCGCGAAGGAGCTTCCTAGTGTGTGGAAACCTTTCCTCCTTCACAGCTCCCTCCCACTGGTGCAGGTCCCGTCCCTACGCTTTTGTCTGTGTTTATTCTTTTTTCTTTTGCCCTATCCAGGTACGTGGGGAGTTTCTTGCCTTTTGGGAGGTCTAAGGTCTTCTGCCAGCATTCAGTAGGTGTTCTGTAGGAGTTGTTCCACGTGTAGATGTATTTCTGGTGTATCTGTGGGGAGGAAGGTGATCTCCGTGTCTTACTCTTCCGCCATCTTCCCCTCGTCCGCCTGTTGAGGATTTTTGATGTATGTTCATCAGTGATATTGGCCTATAATTTTTTATTTTTGGTGATATTTTTGTCTAGTTTTGGTATCAGAGTTATGGTGCCCTTATAGAATGAGTTCAGAAGCATTCCTCCCTCTGCAATTTTCTGGAATAGTTTGAGATGGATGGGTGTTAACCCTTTTTTAAATGTTTGGTAGATGTCATCTCAGAAGTACTGGACTTCTGTTTGTTGGAATTTTTGAAAATTTCTCTTCAGTTTCATTGATGGTAGCCGGTCTGTTCACATTTTCTATTTCTGCCTGTTTCTGTCTTGGGAGACTGTACATTTCTAGGAATTCATTCAGTTCTCTAGGTTGTCCATTTTATTGACATATAGTTGTTCATAGTAATCTCTTATGATCCTTTGTATTTCTGTGATGTCGGTTGTAACTTCTTTTTCATTTCTGATTTTATTGATTTAGGCTCTCTCTCTTTTCTTCTTGGTGAGCCTGGCTATAGGTTTATTGATTTTGTTTATCTTTTTAATGAACCAGCTCTTAGTTTCGTTGATTCTTTTCTATTGGTTTTTTAATTTTTTTTTTTTTTTTAGTAACTTTGAGTTTTGTTCCTTCTTTTTCTAGCTACTTTAGGTGTAATGTTGGACTGTGTATTATAGATTTTTCTTGTTTCCTGAGGTAAGCTTGTATTGCTATAAACTTCCCTATTAGAACTGCTTTTACTGTGTCCTGTAGATTTTGGAGCACTATGCTTTTATTTTCATTTGTCTCAAAGTATTCTTTGGTTTCGTCTTTGATTTTTTTCAGTCATCCATTGATTGTTTAGTAGCAGATTTTTTTAGCTGTCATATGTTTGTGTTTTTTGCTTTTTTTTTCTCGTAGTTGGTTTCATCTCATAACATTGTGGTTGAAAAAGTTGCTTGATATGCTTTCAGTTTTCTTAAATTTAAGGAGGCTCATTTTGTGGCCTAGCATGTGACCTATTCTGGAAAAATGTTCCATATGCATGTTGAAAATAATGTGTATTCTGCTACTTTTGGATGCAGTATTCCATATACGTCTATTAAGTTTGTCTGATCCAGTGTGTCACTTAAGGGCAGTATTTCCTTATTGATTTTCTGTTTGCGTGATCTGTCCATTGATGTTAGTGGGGTGTTAAAAGTCCCCTACTATTATTGTGTTACTGTCAGTTTCTCCCTTTATGTCTGTTAATATTTGCTTTATGCATTTAGGTGCCCCTATGTTGGGTGCATATATATTTACAATTGTTATATCTTCTTCTTGAATTGACCCCTTGATTATTATGTAATGGCCTTCTTTGTCTCTTGCAACAGTCTTTGTCTTAAAGTCCATTTTGTCTGATATAAGTATTGCTACACCAGCTTTCTTTTCCTTTCTGTTTTCTTGATAAAACCTTTGTCCATTACCCTCACTTTCAGTCTGTGTGTCTTTACATCTGAAATAAGTCTGTTGTGGGTAGCATATATATGGGTCTTGTTTTTGTATCCATTCAGCCACTCTGTGTTTTTTGATTGGAGCATTTAGTCCATTTACATTTAAAATAATTATTGATATGTACCTTTTTACTGCCATTTTTAAAATTGTTTTTGTAGTTCTTTTTGGTTCCTTTTCTTCTTTTTGTTTTTTTCTCTTGGGATTTGATGACTGTCTTTAGTGTTTTGTTCGGATTCCATTCCCTTTGTGTGTGTGTGTGTGTGTGTGTGTGTGTGTGTGTGTGTATTATAGATTTTTGGTTTTTGATTACTGTGAGGTTCTAAGTTGCTTATCTCTTAACTTCAAATGCATTTTAACAGTCCTGCATTTGTAGTTTCCTCCCCTCATGACTGCTGTTTTTTGACATCATATTTTCCATCCAATTGTTTTGTGTTTCCCTTAACTGCTTATTGTGGATATGGATGATCTTACTCCTTTTGCCTTCCTACTAGCTTTGTATGTGGTTGATTTTCTACCTTACTGTATATTTGTGTGTACTGATGAGCTTTGTTCTTTTGCAATTTTCATGTTTCTAGTTTTGGCCTTTTCTTTTTTGCTTAGAGAACTCCTTTTAACATATCTTGTAAAGCTGGTTTGGTGATGCTGAATTCTTTTAGCTTTTCCTGGTCTGTAAAATTTTCATCTCTCCATGAAATCTGAATGAGAGCGTTGCTGGGTAGAGTATTCCTGGTTGTAGATTTTTTCATTTCATCAATTTAAATATATTGTGCCACTCTCTTCTGATCTGCAGAGTTTCAGCTGAAAAGTCAGTTGATAGCCTAATGGGAGTTACCTTATCCATAACTTGTTGTTTTTCCCTTGCTGCTTTTAATAATCTCTTTATCTTTTACTTTTGCCGTTTTAATTAAAATGTGTCTAGGTGTTCTTCCTGGACTTGAATGTCTGTTTCCTTTCCCAGGTTAGGGAAGTTTTCAGCTATTATGTCTTCAAATATGTTGTCTGCTCCCCCCCCCCACCCCGTTTTTGTCTTTTCTTTCAGGGACTCCTATAAAGCGTTAGTATGCTTGATATTGTCCCAGAGATCTCTTAAAATGTCCTCATTTCTTTTTATTTTTTTTCGTTCTTTCTGTTCAGCATCAGTGATTTCTGCTGCTCTGTCTTCCAGCTCACTGATTTGCTTCTCTATATTGTTTATTCTACTTTTGATTTCTACTAGTGCATTTTTCATTGCAGTTATTATATTATTCATCTCTGTTTGGTTGCTCTTTATATTTTCCTACTCTTTGTTACAAACTTCTGTCTTCTCACTCTGTGTGTCCACTCTTCTCTCGAATTCTTTGGTCATCTTTATGATCATTACCCTAAACTCTTTCTGCAGTAGTTTGGTTATCTCCACTTCACTTAGTTCTTCTTATGGGGTTTTATCTTGTTCCTTCGTTGGGAACATGTTTCTTTCTTGCATCATTTTTGCCTAACTTGTTGTTTTATTTCTATGTATTTGGTAGGTTGGTCATGTTTCCCAACTGTGGAGGTGTGGTCTTTTGTAGGAGACATCCTATGTTTACCAGCAGCCCACTCCCCATTGGTTACCACAGTTATATGCTCTAGGGATGCCCCCATGTGGTCTGTGTGGGTCCTTCTGTTTTGTGGGACTGACTACTATGGGTGGTCTGGTGGGCTTGGTTGGCTCCCGGTCTGATTGGTTGCCAGGCCCTGCCTTGTGCAGAGGCTGCTGGCAGCTCATTTGCAGGACTGGGTCATACTGCAGCTGGCTGAGGAATCCTGGAGCAACCCAGGGCTAGCACTGGCTTACTGGTGAGTGGAGTTTGTGTCCAGGAGATCCCAGGGCTGGTGCCTGCCCACTGGTGGGTGAAGCCAGGCACTGGGGCTAGTGCTGGCCCACTGGCAGGCAGAGTTGGGTACTGGGGTCTGGCTGCAGGGCCCAGGGGTTCCAGAGCTGGTGTCGGACTGCTAGTGGGTGGGACTGGGTCCTGACGTAACTGGCTGTGGGGTCCAGGGTTCCTGAATCTGGTGTTGGCCTGATGGTTGGTCAGCTGTGTCCTCAGGTTTTGGGGTTGTAGTTGTCCTCTGGCTGGTGTACTCTTGCTGATAGGTGAGACTACTTCTGAGGCTAGAGAAGACATGCTGGTGGGTAGGGCCAGGAATTCTGGGGCTAGTGCCTGCCCACTGGTGTGTGTAGGTGGGTTCTGTGGTCTCTGTCAGCAGGTTCCTGTGGGTCCCAGGTCTAGTGTTTGTACAGTGGTATACAGGGCTGGTCCTGGGCCCTTCTGTTGGGCAGGGGTGGCTGTGGGCTCAGGGAGTCTTAAGGCAGCCTCTCTGCTGGTGGATGGAGCTATGTGCCCACCTGCTCAGTTAATTGCTTGGCCTGAGGTGTCCCAGTACTGGTGTCTATAGGCCATTGGGTGGGCATGGATCTGGATTCTGAGGCTAATAAGCTAGAGGGAGGATTCTAAAATTGTGCTTGCTAACACCAATGTCCACATGGTAGAACAAGCTCCACAGAATGGCTGCTGCCACTCTTTTTCCCCAGGGTAAGCTCCAGTTGCCTTCTACCTGTCTGGGAGACTCTCCAAAATCAGCAGGTAGGTCTTACCCAGGCTCCTTTCAAATTACTGCTTCTGCCTTGGGTACTGGAGCATATGAGATTTTGTATGTGCCTTTTAAGAGTGATGTCTCTTTCCCTAGCATTCTGGGACTCCCAGAAGTAAGCCCTGCTGGCCTTAGAAGCCAAATGTTCTGGAAACTTACCTTCCTGGTGTAGGACCCCTGGGTTGGGAAGCCTGCTGCAGGGCTTAGATCCCTCACTTTTGGGGAGAACATCCGCAATTGTAATTATTCTCCCATTTGTGAGTCACCCACTTCAGGGTATGGGACTTGACTATACTGTGACTCTGCCCCTCCTGCCCATTTTGTTGTGGTTCCTTCTTTATATCTTTAATTATAGAAGATCTCATCTGATAGGTTCCAATCATTTTCATCAGTGGGTTCTGGAAGTAGTTGTAATTTTGGTGTGTCGTTAGAGGAGGTGAGCTCTGGGTCTTTCTACTCTGCCATCTTGACTGATCTCTTCTCCATCTTTTAACTTTGGCCTCTCTGTGTTGTTTTATTTAAAGTGTGTTTCTAGTAGATAGAAAGTTTTAGTCATTCTTTTTTTTGTTTTGTTTTAGTAAATCCATTTTGACAGTAACTTTTACATGGTATTCTTAGTTCATTTGCATTTATCATAAATCCTTATATAGTTGTGTTTAAATCTTTGTTTTTTTCTTTTTTACTTGTCACATCTGTTCTTTATTCATTTTTTCCTCCTTTCTTAACTTCTTTTGGGTCCTTTCAGCATTTTCTAGAAATGCAATTCATCTTCTCAATGGGCTTTTTGGCCGTAGTCTCAATTTTTAGCTATATACCAATTTTTTATTGGTAAGTCTAAAATTTTAATATGTTTCACTTATCATAGCCTATCCCATATAGTACTAGTTAACAATTTTTGTACCTTACAACAGTATAATTCCACTTACCTGCACTCTCATTTTTTTGTACTATAGTTGTATTTTATTCCTACATATTTTACAAATCCCTTAATATGTTATTGGTATATTTCTTTTAAAGCCAATAATCTCTTAAATAAATTTTACAGGAAGTCTTTTATAGTTATCCACCTATTTAAACTGTTTGGTGCTTTTTTTTGTCCTTCATAACTGGGTTTCCATCAAAGATCATTTTTCTTCAGCCCGAAGAACTTAGTTTAATATTTATTATTGTGCAGGTCTTCTGGCAAGTTTCTTTCTGTTTTTACTTGTCTAAGTATGCATTTATTTCACCTTCATTTAAAAGCGTATTTTTCACTAGATATAAAATTCTAGGTCAGTGTAGTTTTTTTCCCTATCACTTTAATCATGTTATTTCATTGTTTTCTGCTTCCATTGTTTTTGATGAGAAGTCAGTTGTAAACATCATATATGCTTATATGTGGGATCTAGAAAAATGGTACAGATGAATTTATTTGAAAAGCAGAAACAGAGTCACAGATGTAGAGAACAAACTTATGGTTACAAAGGGAGCAAGGAGGGGTGAGATGAATTGGGAGACAAGGATTGACATATATACACTACTATGTGTAAAATAGCTAACTAATGAGAAACTATTGTATAGCACAGGGAACTCTACTCAGTGCTCTATGGTGACCTAATTGCGAAGGAAATCTAAAAAAGAGTGGATATATGTATACGTATAACTGATTCACTTTGTTGTAGAGCACAAACTAACAGAATGTTGTAAAGCAACTGTATTCCAATAAAAATTAATTTTAAAAAAGTTCTATTCTAATTATTCCTCCCCTGAATGCAGTATGTGTTGTTTTTCTAGCAGTTCTTAATATGTTTTTTATTGTTGAGTTTGTGCAGTGTGCAGGTGAGGGTTTTTGGATGTGTGTGTGTGTGTGTGTGTGTGTGTGTGTCAGTTTTTTCATTCTTGGGGTTTACTGAGCTTCTTGGATCTCGGGTTTGAAATATTTTTTTAGTTTTGGGAAACTTTTCTACAGCATCTCTTCAGATATTTTTTCTGCTTCATATTTCATTCATGTCTCTTTTCTTTCTGGGAATCCAGTTATACATCTGTCATGCTGTTAGATGTTGATCATTGATCTCTGATCCTTTTTTTCACCTTTGATAGTTTGATTTCATTAGTGCTTTCTTCTGTTTCGTTCTGTCTGCTTTTAAGACCATCTAATACATTCCTCATTTCAGATACTGTATTTTTCATCACTAAAATTTCTGATTCTTTTTTTTTCTTATTGGAGTAAAATTGCTTTAAAATGTTGTGTTAATTTCCGCTGTACAATGAAGTGAATCAGCTGTATGTATACCTATATTCCCTCCCTCTTGGACCTCCCTCCCCCCATTCCACCCATCTAGGTCATCACAGAGAACCAAGCTGAACTTCCTTTGCTTTATAGCATGTTCCCGCTAGCTATCTATTTTATGCATGGTAGTGTATATATGTTAATCCTAATTCCCAGTTTGTCCCACCCTCCCCTTCCCCCGCTGTGTCCACATGTCCGTTCTCTACGTCTCCGTCTCTATTCCTGCCCTACAAATAGGTTCATCTGTACCAGTTTTCTAGATTCCACATATATGTGTTTTTTGTTTTTCTCTTTCTGGCTTACTTCACTCTGTATAACAGACTCTAGGTCCATCCACATCTCTAAAAATAAACCAACTTTGTTCCTTTTTATGGCTGAGTAATATTCCATTGTATATATGTACCACATCTTCTTTATCCATTCATCTGTTGTTGGACATTTAGATTGTCCTGGACATTTACATGTCCTGGCCACTGTAAATAGTGCTGCAGTGAACATTGGGGTACATGTGTCCTTTTGAGTTATGGTTTTCGCAGGGTGTATGCCCAGTAGTGGGATTGCTGGGTCATATGGTAGTTCTATCTTTGGTTCTTTAAGGAACCTCCATACTGTTCTCCACAGTGGCTGTATCAATTTACATTCCCACCAACAGTGCAAGAGGGTTCCCTTTTCTCTACACACCCTCCAGCATTTCTTTTTTCTAGATTTTTTGATGATGGCCATGCTGACCAGTGTGAGGTGCTACCTCATTGTAGTTTTGATTTGCATTTCTCTAATAGTTAGTTATGTTGATCATCTTTTCATGTGCCTCTTGGCCATCTGTATGTCTTCTTGACAGCTTTTTCTGTGTCTATTGAGATGATCGTATAGTTTTTATTCCTTAATTTGTTAATATGGTGTATTACAGTGATTGATTTGCATGTATTGAAGAATCCTTGCATTCGTGGGATAAATCCCACTTGATTATGGTGTATGATCCTTTTAATGTGTTGTTGGTTTCTGTTTGTTAGTATTTTGTTCAAGATTTTTGTATCTATGTTCATCAGTGATATTGGTCTGTAATTTTCTTTTTTTGTGATATCTTTGTCTGGTTTTGGTATCAGGGTGATGGTGGCTTTGTAGAACAAATTTGGGAGTGTTCCTCCCTCTGCAATTTTTTGGAAGAGTTTGAGGAGTATTGGTGTTAGCTGTTCTCTAAATGTTTGATAGAATTTGCCTGTGAAGCCATCTGGTCCTGGACTTTTGTTTGTTGGAAGATTTTTAATTACAGTTTCAATTTCATTACTTGTGAAAGGTCTGTTTATATTTTCTAATTCTTCCTGGTTCAGTCTTGGAAAATTGTACTTTTCCAAGATTTTTTCCATGTCTTCATGGTTGTCCATTTTATTGGCATATAGTAGTTTGTAGTAGTCTCTTATAATCCTTTGTATTTCTGTGGTGTCAGTTGTGATTTCTCCTTTTTTATATCTAATTTTATTGATTTGTGTCCTCTTTCTTTATTTCTTGATGAGTCCGGCTAAAGGTTTCTGTCTCATTCTTTGTAGAGTTTTCATTTCTCTGCTGAATTTCTTCCAGTTTTCTAAATTCTTTACATATTCGTAGTACTTATTTTAAAATTTTTGTCTGCTAATTTGGATAATTAAGTTATCTATGGGTCTTCTATGTG
Organism: Delphinus delphis; assembly: GCF_949987515.2. NCBI lineage: Eukaryota > Metazoa > Chordata > Mammalia > Artiodactyla > Delphinidae > Delphinus > Delphinus delphis. The sequence goes on from NC_082694.2 coordinate 28,706,912, forward strand.
CATTAGTTCTGAATGTGAGGTCCTTTTTTTTTTTCTTTTTTCGTTATTCCATGTCTCGTAATTTTTGATTCTTTGCTCTTCTAGCAGGGCTCTAGGATGTAAGAACTGTGAGGCTCTAGATTTCCCTGTGTTTTCCAATACCATCCATGTCTTCCCACATGTTGCTTACTTAGTTATGTGAGCAACTCTGTGAGCAGAGGTAGGGTGTGAAGTGGTAATCATATGGGTGAGGATAACTAGCTTTGTGTTTGGAACATCTCTAGGTTCCAACCCCTCATATCAGCCTAAGTGTTAATATTAAAAATTTGAGTGGTTTTTCCTTGTTCCAGCAATGTGCCTCTATCTGTGGTAGGCTTATTCCTCTTCTCACCTGTGACCCAGCCTTGACAACTTTCCCTGCTGAGGATAATGGATGCAATTGTTTGCTAACCTTGAGAAGAGCTTGTCTCTTTCTGGTACTTTGTCCATTTAGATGTTTTTCATGCACATCTCCTGTATGTTTTTAAAGAAAAAAATACATATTAACTTTCTGGTATGTGTTTTTACTCTTGTTATTGGTATGGTGAAAGCAGTGGTCTTTTGTGGCCTTCTATAGCATAACTAGAATTGAAACTCCTTTTTTTCTTTGAATTTAGTTTTTAAAAATTTCTTTCAGATTTCACATTGCTTGTAAAAACATTAATGTACAGGGAAAATAGCCCCAAATCTCATGGCTCCTGTGTGTGTGTGTGTGTGTGTGTGTGTGTGTGTGTGTGTGTGTGTCTATGTATATACAATAAAAAATGAAATTGTAAAGGCTTTTTGGTTCAGTAATGATTTTGAGCATATGTGACTATTTTGGGGAGAAGATATGAGGCTGGGTTTCACAGGAAGAACTAAACCATTAATCTAAGGAATACAAAGATCTTACTCAGTTGTTTCTAATGAGTGAAAATTCATTAGTCAGTAAAACTACTCAATGATTTCTAAGATCAAAGATTTTTTACTCCTTACAAGAAGGACTTTTAGAATTTAATTATCTTTAGTATCTAGAAATCTTGAGACTTTATTGTTTGTCCCTTATTCTCTGCTTTTTACACCTGTTTCCCTTTAATACCTTCTTTGTGATGGTACTGAGTAACTTATTAAGTCCTTAAGGGTTTTAAAAGTTCCTTAAAGCTCTGGGCTTTTTTGTACTAAATATTACTGCTCTACTCTGAGATACATGAAACTCAAGATTTCAGGGAGAGAATTTTTAGAATCTTTTATATTGTTTTCTGTTTTCATTTATTTAGCACTGTGAATTCAGGTCTAAATAGCATTGTTTAGTTAATTTAAACTTGTTATTTTTGATGATGCCCTTCTTTCATATTTGCTGAACCTATATAAACTGTCATTTCTTTAAATAATATTCCATTTGTTTTGGCTCTTTTCTGGTAATTAATGTGTTTTGTTCACTTTGAATTAGAAATCTTTTTCTTTCTTTATAGTAAAACTTTCATACTTAGTCTTTTCATTCCATCATCCAACAGTTATGAATATTTCAGTTTTAGGCTTTTGACCACCCACCAGAAAATCTTACGATAGTTCTATCTGATGTCTTCAAAAATTGGATGTGTTGGATGTGACCTGTCAGCTAGCAGGCTAGCTTTCTAACAGTATTGTAACCAGGTTTTCTTAGGTTGTCACATTGAATACAATCAAATATTTGGCTTATCATGTGTTGGCTCTTTTTTTAAACATATATATTTCTCTCTTCACAAATGGACATTTTTTTCAGCTTTATTGAGGTATAATTGTTAAACAGAATTGTAGGATATTTAACGTGTAAAACACGATGTTTTTATATACGTACACATTGTGAAAGGGTTCCTTCCATCAAGTTAATGAACATATCCATAACCTCACATATTTACTTCTTTTTTTTCCTTCTCGTAAGAACATTTAAATTCTACTGTCTTAGGAATTTCAGTTATACAGTGCAGTGTTGTCAACTATAGACATGTTATAAATTAGATCTTCAGACCTTATTCATCTTACAACTGGAAGTTTGTACCCTTTTAACAACCTCTTCCTATTTCCCCCACCCCCACCATGCAGTCCCTGGCAACCACATTTCTACTGTCTGTTTCTATGAGTATGATTTTTTTTTTTTTTTTTTTTTTTTTTTTTTGCGGTACGCGGGCCTCCCACTGTTGTGGCCTCTCCCGTTGCGGAGCACAAGTTCCGGACACGCAGGCTCAGCGGCCATGGCTCACGGGCCCAGCCGCTCCGCGGCATGTGGGATCTTCCTGGACCGGGGCATGAACGCGTGTCCCCTGCATCAGCAGGTGGACTCTCAACCACTGCGCCACCAAGGAAGCCCTTTGTTTGTTTTTTAAGTTACACATATAAGTGATACCAACACATGGGCATTTAATTGACTTAGTATGTTTGAAGAATCTTAGAAAAGTTAACTTATATATACATTTTTATGAAGTTAGAAAAATTTATCATGTTATTAATCATCCAATTACCATGTAAACCTCATTAAAAGGGAAGACTGTTTTTTTTTTCCATCTGTGGACCAGGGAATGACTGACTGCACTCTAAGGTATAACATATATTTTTCAAGCATCCACCTAAAGACTTGGATTGAGCATTATAATGTATTTGTAAAAATGTTAGGTCTTGAGAGAGTTTCTAAAACATAGGTGATTTTAAAAATTGGGTGGGGATAGTCATGTTTTCAATAAGTTATGAGACACAAGACTGTCCTAATTATTTGGGGAAATAACTTGAGATTTAGAGTTAGATTTGGTTCAGATCTAATGGTATTTGGGAAATAACTTTTTTATACTGTAATTTGTGTTCAGTCTCTTTCCTTAATGCTGTTCTGAGAATGGCAATATGTTTAAAATGACATGAGAAAATAATTTCACTGAAATAAATTCTTGTTTTGTTGTGTTATATGTATTAGTCAAGAGGGTGATTTTGTTAAGTTTGATACTTGGAATATTTGGTAGATTAAATCTTGGTAACATTAGGTTAAAAGAATGTGAATGTACTGTATTTATATTTTTGGGAAGTGATTATCTTCTAAACTTTATATTACAGAATCATTACTAATATTTGGTTTATTTTGGAAGGAGGGTGGGTGGAAGATTTTACTAATATGGAGTAGATTTTTAATGTTTAGTCCATAGGCCTGTCCAGTAGTATGTGTGTGTATTTATTTGTGGAATGTGTGTGTATATACAGACACACACACACACACACACACACACACGTAGTATATATAAATCCCTTTATCTTAATAGGACACTGAATTTAAGCTTGGTAAATTACCTGATTGAACCCTTGAAAGATTTTGTTTAAAGAGTTGAAAGCACATAGAATGTTTTGTTTGAAATTTATGTAGATTAAAAATGAGAGCAATAACTGTTGGCCTATCTAGAAAATAAAATTGTACTAATGCATAATAGTCTGAAAAATCTTTATTTCTCTTTTTCTGGTTCATCCACTGATGGCCTGTAGAGGGCATTACATGAATAGTAAATACAGCTTTGTGTTTTCAGTTTTAATCTGAAGTCGTTGTACAAGGTGAATAGGTTCTGAGTTATTATTCACATATTCTACGATATAACATAAATGCCAATATTATTGTCTTTAGTGATATTGGATTGAGATAAAAGATAGTTATGAAACTGTGAATTAATTTAATTACCATGAATTTTTGGTTATGGTAATATTTTTCATTAACTGTGATTTCATCTTTTGTGAGGGCTAAATGAAAAAAGTAGGCTTAAAGGAATTTTGAGAACATATAAATAAAGCTTCCTAAGAGATGTTTGCCTGGAATGGGTTAGTTAATGAATCAGGCTTTTTACATAGGTGTACTAGTGTAACCTTTCCTGAAATGCCACCTGAGTGATCCTTCCCACTGAAGAACAACAACAAAAAGAGTAAAGGTTTTTTCTTATTGCAGACATTTTGTGAACTTAAAATGCAAAGAAAACAGTTTAGTTCTTCTTATTTCTGAGACAAGTTAATATGATATAGTGAGAACTAGTAAAAACTTACAATATGCTTTTCCTGTGTCCTAAGAGAACAATTATGTAATCAAAATAAGAATGGGAAGAGACTATTAGATGGGACTGGAAGTTGTGAAGCCCTCCCCACTTTCTTTTCACAATTTAAATTGATTAAGTGACATGCTTTCTTATCTTGGGGTTTTAGTATTCCTCTCTGTGAATTGGAGATTAATTGTAACCTTTATAGGTAGTGTTTTGCTTTCAGATTTTATGAGATTCTTAAGTGCATTAAGAGATGCTTGTGTTTTTATACACATACCACTGAATAATTAAATACATAGGGCTACCACTACTTTTTTTATGGTGTCAATGATTGGGAAATTGAGTAAATGAATGAGTGATTCTGAAGAAATAATTTGTGTAAAGGCTTATCTTTACAGAATGGAAAGACTTTTTTCTTTTTAAATAATTTCTCTCACTCTTTGGTATAATATATGCCAGATTTGGAATTAAATAATTTTAATATAAGATAGCCTGATATGATCAGCAAGAGATGTCCAATTATTATGCACATGAGAATATAGTTGTAATGATTAAGTATACAGCCATTATTGTTAGTTGGCCTTCAAATCTTGGTTGTGCCACTCTCTGGGATTTGTAATCTGTGGTCACTTAAAGAACCTTTCTAACCTTTAGATTCCTCTTCTCCAAAGTGGGAATAACAAAAGTATCTACTTTATATAGAGTTTTTTGTGGTTTAAATAAAATTATCCAGGTTATGAGTTTAGTATAATGCCTGGTGTATAAAGAGCATACATAAACATTTTTATTATCATTATAGGATTCCTGTTTGTAATTATTTTTTAAGGCAAAAAATGATGAGATTTTCCTCATTTTAAGGGTAGAGTGAAAATTTTAAAGTATTTTTGAAGGACCCGAAACCAGAGTTTATTCACAAGTTTTTTTGTAGTGAATTTAAGACTATGAATAACACTAACTCTCATGGGAAAATCTCCAGACATCTATGAGATCTATTTCAGTAACACTGATTTTGCATTTTGTATTATACTTCTTCCTAAGAAGGTTAGAGTCAGTAAGTCATTTGGGGAATCTAGAAGATCAGTGTGACAGAAACTTACATCAGCACCAAGTGACCAGATGCTAATAAGTCTAAGATTTTTTTTTTCTGGCACAATTAATAATTGTTCAGAAACTCTCTTGATGGAACATATAAATGTAAAGAAAACATTTTAACATATCAAGAATCCATTCCTGATATTAAGGGGGGAAAATAGTCCAAGACTATAAGGGAAAAATGTAGTGGGTGGGGAAGTCCTTGAAAAGTTGTTAACTTGGGTAAGGGAAATACCAGCATCTCTGTGGTCTTTCAGGAACAAAAAACATCTTTTGCAGAGGGCCTTGTATTTGAGCCAAGATATAAACTGACCTCCATGGCTGGCTGGCTCAACTTCAGGTTTTCCTAGGAGAGTCAGTCAGCATTGCTTTAGTGCTTGACAGTGGGCAGCATATCACTTATCAGTGGGAAGCAAGGAAATGATGGTTGAAGCAGGGAATGACTGTTATTTCTCACCAGCAGATAAGTACACATCACTTGCTGAAATGATTCAGCAGTTTAAAGTTGAGAGCTGTGAGACTTTGTGAGTTACCACATTGGAAACATAGGACCCAGGAGGGTCAGCTCCATTGGAATACTTCTGGGATTGCTCTATTCCCTTCTGCTTTGAATCACAGGCTGATGTACAGTTGTAGGCTTTTTCTTCTCACTCTTAACCCTACCCCCAAGGTTCCTTAACTATTTATAACAGAGTATTCTAGCCAGCAGCAGGTAAAACTTTTCAGGTGTGGGGGGACTTAAGGGGGCAGGGGAGGGATGGGAGGAGAAGGAAGTGCTTCATCTATCCCATTGGTATTTAAGGTACTTCCATCTTTTAAAACTGACATAATTCTGTTCCACACTCACTCCCTGGAAAAAAACAGGCCTCTTGTCTGGATCTTTTCATTTTAATGATTTCCATGAAAAAGCTTTTACCCAGGCTCTGACATGACTGTCAGAACACACATTTAAATAAATGCGAGACTGCTTTAAAGGCTATTGATATTCCCTGGTGGAAAAGAAAGTGCTTAAAAAAAATCCATCTGTCCATGTACAAGTTAACCCTGACTATTTATTATTATTTCCTTTCTCTCATTCTTACTCCTTTTTTCTTTCCTCCCTTCTTTCCTCCCTCCCTCCCTCCCTTCCTTCCTTCCTTCCTCTCTCTCTTTCTCTCCTCCTTTTCTTCTCCTCCCCTCCCACTTTTTTGGTCAAAGACTCAGTTTAAAGCCAGATCCTTGTTCTCACAAAATTCATGTGCCACCATCTCTTAGAAGCTGTCATTTTTATACATTGATGTCTCTGATTAATTTAATCCATATTCATGGATGTTGAATGGGGAGGAAGAATGCTTAATTTTGATCTAAGGCTGCGTTGCTGTTTAGTCTCTGGAGACTGTTCTTTTTGAATATGGGGCTCATTTCTGTTTGTATGTCTCAGATATGTTAGCAGAAGTCAGTAATCTGTGTGATAAAAAGATGATATATACAACAGGAATTGTATGTAGTATTTATAATAAAAAACACACTGGGCATTAAAAGAAACCACATTGGGCCTGAATTTACTAAGAGTTAGTAGGAATTAAAGTTCCTATCAGAGTGCTATACTATATAAGCAGTCTTTTATATAGCAAATGGGTTCTGAAGTAACAACCAGTTATTTGATAAGATTTTAATTAATTGACAGGCATGAGAATATGGAGCTGTCAACATGGTTTGTCTGTTCTGTTGGTGAGAGAATGTTCTACTTACTATTAACCACTATGTTCATTGTTGCCCTCTCTTCCTCACATGAGGTATGATGGTTTTATTGAACAAACAAGAGATTTAGGCAGGAAGTTCCATAACAAGAAAAAAATTACTGCTACTGAGAATTTATTCCTGGAAAAGGTAATATAATTATCCAGATTGTATCCATTATAATCATGCTACCTGAACTAACCTAGACATTTATGTCTACTTATAAATACTTATAATTATCTCACAAGTCCTGATTACTTTTCCTGGGGTGACTATTCTAAACTTTTCTTATGTTACTCAATCCCACGACCTTACCTCTATTCTGTATTTCAGCAGGTGAGCTTTTACCTAGAAAAGGGAGGTGATTAGGTAGAAGTTTAAAAGAGATCTAGGCCATTTCTCAAGTTTCTTTTTTTCTATTTCAAATTCCCTCTGGGTCATCACCCTTCCTTTCCTGTTTCAGAGAAAGAAGTGCCTGGCTTCCATAATGAGGCTAATAGCTACAAGCTTTTTGATCTTGCTTCTTCCTGATTTTTCTAAAACACTGTTTCAATAGTATATCCCTCTTCCTTACATTTTCAGTCCCTTAGTTGGCCCTTTTCCCTCTGCCCACAAACTTGGTGTTGTACTCTGTAATAATAATAATTAAAGAATAAAAAAAGAAAATTCTTCTAGTCATGCTTCCCTCTTGAATGAAACTTTAGCTTTATAGTTCTTTTTAATGCTTTAGCAGTGATACTTTTGATGTTTTTCAGTTCAAGTCTATATTTACTGAGGCCTGCATACTGTGTGCTCAGCACAAAGGTGAACGAGTTATGGCCTCTGTCTTCTACGAGTTTATGTATATTCCAGTTGGTGAAGAAGAGTACGTCTAGTTATCATATTAAGTGATAGATGCTTTAATAGAGATATGTACTCAGTGCTACAGGAGTTTACCCTGGCATTCACAGTGTGCCCACAACTTGGCTTTTCACTTTTCACAACACTCTTATTGTTGAATATTTGATGACTGTCCCAATGCAGGATAAAGAAATTAATGCTCTTATACTATATCCTTTTTCTTTTCATCTTATTTATTCTTACCTTTTTTGTTTTGGAGGGCATAATTTCTGGTTATAATTATAATTAATTGTTCTTTTTATGTAATATGAAGTTTTAAAATATATTATAATCTTTATGTAATATAAAGCTTCTAGATATAGCAGTTTCATGTTGTCTTATCAATGTGTGGTAAATTATTTAGAGCTAATTCAATTTTAAAAGAATTAGTCTTTCTACTAATCCTTTAATAGCCAACTTCTTCAGTCACAAGTACTTTATTTTAAATCAAGATTAGTTGCATTTCTAACTTCAAGTAGGGTTTTCAAGAAGGACTCATAAAATGTGATTTTTCCCCAGGGATTAAAAAATATGAATACATCCCCCTAATATATGTGATTTTAAAATAACTTCTTGGCTTTTAAAAAAATTGATAGGCTGTATTATTTTGGTAAGTTTTAGGTTTATAGAAAAATTGAGTAAATAGAATGTTCTCATATACCCCTTCTCTCCCCATTACAGTTTCCCTTGTTATTAATATCTTTTATTAGTGGAGTATATTTGTTACAATTGATGAATCAGTATTGATTTTTTGAGATGTAATTGTGTAAGTTTAAGGTGTACAATGTGTGGACTTGATCCATTTATAATATTGCAGTATGATTACCACCATAGCTTTAGCTAACACCTCTATCATGTCACATAATTATAATTTCTTTTTTCGTGGTGATAACATTTAAGATCTAGTCTCTAAGCACTTTTGAAGTTTATAATACAGTATTGCTGACCATAATCACTGTGCTATGCTCTAGTGATTATGCTACAGTGATTATTTACTAGTTGCAAGTTTGTACTCTTTTCTTAAACAATATCTCCCGAATTTCCCCCACCCCCAGCCCCTGGTAACCACCATTCTATCCTCTGGTTTTATGAATTTAGATTTTGGTTTTTAGATTCCATATATAAGTAATATTATACAGTATTTGTCTTTGTCTGACTTATCTTGCTTAGCAAGGGTTTACCTAAAGGAAATGAAAATAAGATATCAAAAAGATAACTGTACTCCCATGTTTATTACATGATTTATTCACAGTAGCCAAGATATGAAAACAACTTAAGTGTCTGTCAGTGGATGAATGGATAAAGAAGATGTGGTATGTATGTGTGTGTGTGTGTGTGTGTGTGTGTGTGTGTGTGTATGTGTGTATAAATAAAGTGGAATATTATTCAGCCACGAGAAAGAAGGAGATCCTACCATTTGTGACAACATGATATATTATTATTAAATAAGATTTATAATTTAAATTAGGGCTTATTCTTTGTGTTGTACAGTTCTATAAGTTTTGAGACATGCGTAATGTCACATATTCATAATTGTAATATCATACAGAATAGTTTCACCAGGCTAAAAATTTTCTGTGCTTCACAACTATTTATCCCTTCCTCCACCTCCAAATCTCTGCAACCACTGATTTTTTTATTGCCTCCATAGTCTTGTTTTTTCTAGAATGTCATATAATTAGAATCATATGATATGTGGGCTTTCAGACTGCTTTTTTCACTTGGCAGTATGCCTTTAAGTTTCCTCTGTGTCTTTTCATGGCATGATAGCTCATTACTTTTGATTTTACAATAATATTCCATTGTATGGATGTACCACAGTTTCTTTATCCTTTCACCTATTGAGGGATATCTTGGTTGCTTCCAAGTTTGGGCAGTTATGAATATAGCTGCTATAAACATTTGTGTGTATGTAAATTTTAAACTCTTCTGGGTAAATACCTAGGAGTAAATTCTGGGTGGATCATATGGTAAGACTATATTTACCTTTGTAAGAAACCACTAAACTGTCTTCCAGAGTGGCTGTACCATTTTACATTACCAACAGCAATAGATGAGCGATCCTATTGCTCCCCATCTTCACCAGCATTTGGTATTGTCAGTTTTTTGTTTTTTTAAATTTTAGCCATAATAGGTCTGTAGTGGTATCTTGTTGTTGTTTTAATTAGCAACTCTCCAATAACAGATGATGTTGAGCATCCTTTCAAATGGTTATTTGTTATCTGTATATATTCTTTGGTGAGGTGTCTATTCAGAACATTTGCTCATTTTTAAGTTGGGTTGTTTGTTTTTTTTGTTGAGTTCTAAGAGTTCTTTATGTATTTTGATACCAATCCTTTTATTAGATATGTGTTCTGCAAAGATTTTCTCCTAATCTGCGAGTTGTCTTCTTATTCTCTTAACAGGGCCTTTCACAGAGAAGATGTTTTTAATTTTAATGAACTCCAACTTGCCAATTCTTCTTTCATGGATCATGCTTTTGGTATTGTTAACTAAAAAGTTATTACCAAGCCCAAGGTCACCTGGATTTTTCTCTAATCATCTAGTGGTTTTACATTTTTGCATTTTATATTTAGATCTATGATCCATTTTGATTTTTCTTTTCTTTTTTTTTTGTGAATGTTATTAAAGTCTGTGTCTATATTCATTCTTTTTGCATGTGGATGTCCAGTAGTTCTAGTACCATTTGTTGAAATGACTCTCCCTTTTCTATTGAATTACCTTTGTTTTTTTGTCAAAGATCAGTTGACTATATTTGTGTGGGTCTATTTCTGGAATTTATTTTCTGTTCTATTGATCTGTTGGGTTGGCCAAAAAGTTCCTCTGGTTTTTAAGTAAAAATAAAAGACGTTTTTTGTTTTCACCAAGAACTTTATTGAACAACATATTCACCATTTTGTTCCACTGCCTTCTGCCATTTTTCAGGGAACTTTGTAATTCCATCTTTTTTTCTTTTAATAGTCTCTGTTCCCTGACCATCAATTATACCTTTAATTTTAAAAAATTAATTAATTAATTAATTTTTGACTGTGTTGGGTCTTCATTGCAGTGTGTGGGCTTCTCATTGCGGTGGCTTCTCTTGTTGCGCAGCACAGGCTCTAGGTGCATGGGCTTCAGTAGTTGTGGCATGCGGGATCAGTAGTTATGGCTCGCGGGCTCTAGAGCTCAGGCTGAGTAGTTGTGGCACACGGGCTTAGTTGCCCTGCGGCGTGTGGGATCTTCCCGGACCAGGGCTCGAACTCGTGTCCCCTGCATTGGCAGGCAGATTCTTAACCACTGCACCACGAGGGAAGTCCCATAATTCCATCTTCCCAAAACTTTTTATCTTTTTGAGCAAAGAGCTGTTCTAGGTGCCTTTTACAGTCTTCCAAGGAATTGAAATTGTTTCCATTAAGAGAATTTTGTAAAGACCTAAATAAATGGAAATCTGAAGGTGCAATTTCTGGTGAGTATGGCAGATGAATCAGAACTTCCCAGCCAAGCTGTAACAGTTTTTGCCTGGTCATCAAAGAAACATGAGTTCTTGCGTTATTGTAATGGAAGATTACACATTTTCTGTTGACTAATTCCAGACGCTTTTCGTTGAGTGCTGCTTTCAGTTGGTCTAATTGGGAGCAGTACTTGTTGGAATTAATCATTTGGTTTTCTGGTAGGAGCTTATAATAGAGGACTCCCTTCCAGTCCCACCATATGCACAACATCACCTTCTTTGGATGAAGATCAGACTTTGGTGCGGTTGGTGTGCTTCATTTTGCTTGCCCCATGATGTCTTGTGTTCCACATTATTGTACAGTATCCACTTTTCATCGCCTGTCACAATTCGTTTTAAAAATGGAACGTTTTCGTTAAGTTTAAGTAGAGAATTGCACGTGGAAATACGGTCAAGCAAGTTTTCTTCTCTTAACTTATGTGGAACCCAAACATCAAAGTGATGATCATAACCAAGCTGGTGCAAATGATTTTCAACACTTGATTTGGATATTTTGAGTATGTTGGCTATCTCCCACATGGTATAATGTTGATTGTTCTCAATTAATGTCTCGATTTGATCGCTGTCAACTTCAACTGGTCTACCCAACTGTGGAGCATTGTCCAGCAAGAAATCTACAGCATGAAACTTTACAGACCACTTTTGACACATTCGATCAGTCACAGCACCTTCTCCACGCACTGCACAAATCTTTTTTTGCGTTACAGTTGCATTTTCACCTTTCTTGAAATAATAAAGCATAATATGCCAAAAATGTTGCTTTTTTCCTAACATCTTCAATATTAAAATGTCTACACAAAATTTCACTAATTTTGATAAGTTGTTTTTTTTTTTTTAATGCACACTGATATGACAGTTGTCACAGTACAATCTAACACAATTGTTTCGAATGAAGTTAAATACAACTTAAGTGCTACTAGAGCCATCTTATGGAAAAAAACTGAACGAACCTTTTGGCCAACCCAATATTTGTGTGTTCTTTTGCCCATACCACACTGTATTTATCACAGTAGCTTTATACTAAATCTTGAAGTTGGACACTATCAGTTCTCTTATACTGTTCTTTGTCTTCAGTATTATGCTGACTGTTCTGTGTCTTTTGCCTTTCTACAACTTTTAGAACCAGTTTGGTGATATCCACAAAATAACTTACTGGGATTTTTATTGGTATTGCATTGAATCTATAGAACAAGTGGTAAAGAACTGATATCTTAACAGTATTGAATCTTCCTATCAATGAACATGGACTATATCTCCATTTATTTAGATCTTTCATTTCTTTCATCAGAGTTTTGTAGTTTTCCTCCTATAGGTTTTACATAGTTAGATTTATAGCTAAGTATTTCTTTTGGGTGCTAATGTAGGTAGTGTTGTGTTTAAATTTCTAATTCCAATTGTTCATTTCAGGAATTTATGAAGCAATTAATTTTTGTATATTTACTTCTATCCTGCAACTTTTCTGTAACCACTTATCTGTTTTAGGAGGTTTTTTGGTTGTTGTTGGTTCTTTGGAAATTTTTACATAGACAATCACGTCATCTTCAAACAAAGACAGTTTTATTTCTTCATTCTTAATTTGTATACATTTTATTTCCTTTTCTTGCCATATTGCATTAGGTAGGACTTCCAATATAGTGTTGAATAAGAGGGAACATCCTTGCCTCCTTCTTGATCTTAGGAGGAAAGCATATAGTTTCTCAACATTAACTATAATGTGCTATGTAAGTTTTTAATAAATGTTCTTTATTAAGTTTAGGAAGTATGTAATTATGTAATACCCTCTTTATTCTTTTCCTTGTTCTGAAGTCAGCTTTAGAACATAATATAGTTATTTCATTTTTCTTTGGATTAGTGTTAGCATGGTATATCTTTCTCCATTTCTTTACTTTTTAACCTGTGACTTTATGTTTTAAGTGGGTTTCTTGTAGGTAACATAAAGTTGGGTCTTGTTTTTTAATCCATTTTTCAGTCTCTGTATTTTAATTGGTATATTCAGACCATTCACATTTAAAGTGATTATTGGTATAGTTGGCTTAATATCCATCATATTTGTGATTCTTCAATTCATTGCATTTGTTCTTTGTTTTTGAAAAACTTTTTCTAATTCTGCTTTCTATAGTTTTGAGTATTTTATGATTCCATTTTCTCTCTTCTCTCAACAAATAATTATACTTTCTTTAAAATTTTTTTACTGGTTGCTCTAGCACTTTCAATATACATTTATAATTAATCAAATCCACTTTCAAATAACACTTCAGAGGTTGGGAAGATATCTTAAAACAGAGTATTCCTAGGTCCTCCTTCTGTCCCATATATCATCATTGCTTTTGTACATTTCCCTTACCCATTAACTGTAATAACCTAATACATTTACCTATTATTATAAAATTTTAAAAAATCTTTTTAAAAAATTGAAGTGAAATTCAGATAACAGAATTACCCATTTTAAAGTGGATGATTTAGTGGCATTTAGTACATTCACAATGTTGTGTAACCACCACCTCTGTTTACTTCCAAAACATTTCCATTATCCCAAAAGGAAACCCTGTACCCATTTATTCCTCATTTTACCCTCTCTCTAGCAGACGTGATGTATCATATAATAGGAACTAAGGAAAACAGGATTTTAATGAGTGTTTATGTTTATCTGGGTAGGAGTTAGGCTGTATTTAATGTTTGCTATAACTGTAGTTGTCAGAGGCTTCAATTTTTGTCTTGCTTTTGTTTGACCTTTTGTCTTTGGGTTTCCCTACTTCCTCCTTTTTTTTTTTTTTGCGGTACGCAGGCCTCTCACTGTTGTGGCCTCTCCCGTTGTGGAGCACAGGCTCTGGACGCACAGGCTCAGCGGCCATGGCTCATGGGCCCAGCCGCTCCGCTGCATGTGGGATCCTCCCAGACCAGGGCACGAACCTGTGTCCCCTGCATCAGCAAGCGGACTCTCAACCACTGCGCCACCAGGGAAGCCCCCTACTTCCTTCTTTTAAAATAGAGTCTTTTTCTTGTAGTTCTCTCAGTTGTAATTCACTGTAAGTACACTGGAGCCCTGTTGATGTGGTGGTAAGGTATTGGGGAAGGGAAGTAGTTTGTAGTTTGATGATTAGATCTCCATTTTTGTTTTGTTTTAGATTGGACAAAATCTCTGAGCTGTGACCTTCAGAGTTTCTTACCCTTTCTTTTTAATCCCCTCTGTGATAAAGCAGGGCTAGAGGGGGCATATTTCAAAATGGTTACTTTTCCATTTCCCCTGTCATAAGTATGAGGGAGTTTTTCTTGGATGTTCTCCATGAGAACCTTGGACGGCTTCTGGAGGTAAAACTCATGGATGTGTAGGGGCCCTCCTATCACCGGGTCCCCAGGAGTTTCAACTCTTAAGCTATCTCAAACCCAGCCTCCAGGAATTCAATTATTATTTAAGTTTTCCTACCAGTTACTGGGTAGGCTTTAGGCACTTCTCCTTCTGATAAGCTGTGATTCTCTGTGTCTACCTCTCTAATTCTTGGGTGGCAGTCTGCCTTGTGACCTCAGTTCGCTAATGGATTTAGAAGAGTAGGTTTGTTTTCTTGTTTTTTAGCTTTTTTCTTGTTATGAGGACGGGAGTGACAACTTCTAAGCTCTTTGCCCTTCAGAGCTGAAACTGGAAGTCTATTCCATTTTGGCTTTTTATATTATCTTTGAACAGGTCCTTCCTGGGCTTTCTCTCTCCTAATGCCCCCTTATCTTTTGTTATTGAGAAGAAGCCTGAGATCTGCTTGACTTCTTTTGACTTGATAATGATAAGATCTTTAGACTTAAACTTTTGGAATCTTACTAAGCTGTATCTTGGTATTGATTATTTTGGGGGGAACGTGGTAGTTTTCTTTGACGTAGAAATTTAGAACTTTAAAAATTTTTTATCCTTCAACATTTTTATATTCTACTTGTTTTTTTTCTTAATCTGAAATAGTACTTACCATTTCGTTAGCGTTTCATTGTTAGTTCTTTATATTTATCATCATTTCACTAATTTTTTCATATCTTTGTTATCTTATGTATATGTGTATTTGTCCTTTAATTTATGTCAGTTCTCTGCTTCTTGCCCCTAACATGGTGTATTGCTTCTGGCTTCTAATATGCTTTCAGTTCTGTAATGCTTTTAATATTTTACTCACTTTCTTCCACTAACACTCATCACTCTTAAAAAAAAATATTCTTCTGACATTTTCCCTTTTTTTGGCATGTTGTTTCTCTTCTTTGAGCACTTGTTTTATAGTACTTATGTTTTCTTAATTTCTCTGTTATTGTTTCTTTTACTACATCAAATTATTTTTTGAAAAAATTTTCTTTTAACAAAATTATTTTTATTTTAAAAATTATATTATTAGCCTGTCTTTTGATTTTATGTCTTTTCTTTGGTTCACTTTAATCCAATTAATGCTTAGTTTGAGTCTCTACAAGGGCCTGTCTGATCCTGACTTAACCTTGTCAAAGGGTGCAACATTCAAGGTTTCAGCCATTAAGAAAGGTATACCCAAGGCCATTCCTCCCTGATGGAGACTTTTATTCCTGTTTTCTAATGTTTTGGTATTGCAAAGATTGCCATTTAGCCAGTCTGTTACCCTTTCAGTATTGGTAAATGCTCTCAAAGGAAAAATGGCTGCAGATGTTGGTGTCTCTTCCTCATGCCACTTCCCTTTCCTGGATTCTGGCCTACCTAATAAGTTTTCACCATCATTTAGCTTTCTGAAGTCTTTAAGCAGATGGCTTTTATATTTTGTTTAGTTAATTTTATCTAAATTATCTAGTTTACCATTGTCTGAAGTGGATATTCCTTTACAGTTGTTTATATCCGCATCTGTCTTATAAAATCTTAATATTGTATATATAAATTATATATTGATTTTTTTAAGTTAACATAATATTAAGAATATTTCTCGGGGACTTCCCTGGTGGTCCAGTGGTTAAGACTCCACACTCCCAATGCAGGGGGCACGGGTTCAATCCCTGGTTGGGGAACTAAGATCCCGCATGCCTCACAGTGTGGCCAAACAAACAAAAAAGAATATTTCTCTGTGTAACTAAATATTCTTTAAAGACATGTCTTTTAAATATTTATTGAGGGGCTTCCCTCAACCACACACAGTGGTTGAGAATCTTCCTGCTAATGCAGGGGACACGGGTTCGAGCCCTGGTCTGGGAAGATCCCACATGCCGTGGAGCAACTGGGCCCATGAGCCACAACTACTGAGCCTGCGCGTCTGGAGCCTGTGAGACCTGCACATCGCGATGAAGAGTGGCCCCCGCTTGCCACAATTAGAGAAAGCCCTCCCACAGAATAAAATTTTTTCAAAAAAAAATATTTGTTGAATAATATTTCTTCACATTTGTGCTATATAATTTCCCATTAGTTTTTCTGATCCAATTCCCTATTAGTAGACATTTTATATTCCTTCTTTTTATTTGCTACATAGTGCTATTTCTAGATTCAAAATTATTTACAGACCCTCTACTTTACACGTTATAAATATAAACTTGGTCATCCTTACTGGGATAGATGTGCTGTGATGTGTGCTGTGATAAAAAATTGAATTTTGGGGGGAGGATGCCTGGGAACCTTTAATATCTTGAGAAACACCTGGCTTTTAAGTTAAAACTGGAAACAGAAGCTTGTGTAAATGTATAGTTTTACACCTAGCAATAAGAGAACACATGTCGGTCTGATCTTAGGAAGATTTCATAAGTTTCAAATGGGTCTTTGGCCCTGAGCCATTCTTGCTGTCATTTTTTATTAACTTTGTTCTCTTTTTCTTCTTATAGAATGCCTGCTTTTTGTACTATTGATATTTAAAAAAAAATACGATTCCATATATATTGTAAAATGGTGTCTTAAAATAGTGTGTCTCAGCCCATTAAAAAGACTCATAAAACATCGTAACACAAAATACGCAGTAATTAGAACTGCAGAGTTAATCTTAACCCTCTTCTAGCTATTCATAGTAAATCATCTTGCAATGATCATCACAAAACAGCAAATTAATTTTTTTTTAAACTAGCATTTCTAGCTTCTTTTGTGGGTAAGAATGAGGCATTTAAAATCACATTTGTTAGATGGACAGTCCAAATTGGAAATTTTAATAATGTCATTGAGATTAAATCTTACAGTTTACTACTCAGTTTTTGTGTAACATTTGTATCAGCCTTTAAATTTATTTTCATAAACTAGATCATATTTGTAATGTTTGGTCTTTCATAGATTGGCTAACTTGCAATTATTGCTATTCTTTTTCCTATGGCACTTTCTTAAGAGTAGGAGGTAGAGATATGTTCTCTCTATTCCATAACACTCTGCCTACTGTGGTTTTTCAAAACTAAATGTTGTGGGAAATTGGGTTCAGTTTTTTAATTCGTTTTTATGAACTAGCTCATGGTTGTTACGTTTAACCGTCTTTCTTAGGGTGACTAAATTGCAATTATGCTGCTTCTTTTCCTATGGTACTTCTTAAAGAAGTGGGTAGTAGAGATATGCTCTTGCTGTCCTGATATTCTTCGTACCTGCCTAGTGTGGTTCATGAAAAATGTATCTTCTGTGTTGATAGAAAGCAATTGATAAAGCAAGGAAATGTTATGTTATGGAAGGAAGAAAGAAACTGTTATTTTTCAAATGTCATTTCACATTTTACTGTGTGCCAGTTACAGTGCTAGATGATTTGCTTAGAACCTTTGACATTTTAATGAAAACTTTCAAAGTGGTTGAAGCTTAGCTTTGGAAAGTTAATTTGTGCAGTATTTTCTTTGTAATTTTTATTGTTTCCAGCAGATGTGAATCAAGTACAGAATAGTAACTTATGTAATTTTTTGCAAATATTCCCATACTTCATAGATTGGATCTCTTAGTAGCTTTTCTTTAAACAGTCTTTGTGTTAGAAAATGGACTTATGTTTAGTATTTTCGTAACTTTCCTATTTATATTATAAACTACATTGTTATCTGTATTATTTTTCCAGATTTGCTTTATTACCAGTCGTTAATACAATGCATAAATTTTAGTAGGACCATAACCAAGTTTTTCCTTCTATGGAGTTTTTCTGTATGGGTAATTGTCCTATATGTATTTGCCTTCCCCCATCCTTGGTCTCATTAGCACTCCACATAGCCAATGAATTATATCCAGTAACTTTACTACAGTCCCAAGATCATGCCCCAAAGTCAAGGTAATTTACAGGATAGGAGAAGCATACCCTGGCTTTCCTAGTAAACCACACTAAAGGTATGGGTTTCCTCTGCTAAAAATTGGCTTCCTTCATCATTCTCCTCTCTTTAGAGGGCAGTTTGGAGTATTGCCCTTCACTTTGATGTGGTCTTTAAATTTCTTCTTTGCATTGGACTTCTTACAGAAGCCTTTATTTGAAACAGAATGTTTAAATCCAAATGTGGGTTTCTAACACATCATTTTTTTTTCATTCAATACCATGTCAAGTAAGTTATGTTGGATCTGCGAAATCATTTTCTTGATGCAAAGCCATGAGGAGAAGAGCATATGTAGGTAGACATGGGGAAGTAATTCTGGTAACTCAGTGCACGTACTTAGAGCAACTTGTTTTTAGACTTCTCTTAATTTTGCTAGGGGAAAATTAATTTTTAGGCAGACAGTATGTCTTACTGGATCTATTGGGTACAAAGTAATTACAGATATACCTTAACATCCTGCTCCTTTCCAAAATTTAAAACTTACTTTTTAAACAAAAGAATAGTTTTCTTCATCTAGACAATGTGCTTAAGTTTTTCAAATTTTCAGTGTATATTATTGAATATTTTCCATTTTGATAATATTTAAGAAACTCAGAGCACTTTGTAATATTTTGTCGAAGAAGATGGAAGGGAGAAAAATTTGCCATTTACTTAGAACTATGGTGACTAGTTTTGATTCAGATTTTTTAGATATTAATTATTACAGCAGTTATTAACTTTGTATCTTCTATCTTGTCAGAAAGAGTTACGGTACTTAAAAAAACTGATCCCTTTTAAAATTTTTTTATTTTCAAAGTTGGATAATTATTCTACCCCTTTTTTAATGAGCTTATGTTGTTTCAGGTGTTGAAATAATAAATGTATTTATAATTTTCAAGCTAGAATTATCTTCAGAGACTCAAAATTTTCATTTTCTTTTCAGCAAGCAAACCAAAATCATGTTAGGTCATACAAGTAATGAGTAGTGCTTAGAACTACAAGTTACATCTCATGACTCTGTCCAGTATGTTTTTTTTTTTGGTCATGCTGTTTTGTTGTTTTGTCTTACTAATTCCTTAATTTTAACTTGTGAAGAAATCTATCATGAAGAATAATTCTTTCTGACAGACAATTAAAAACTGGGGCCTAATTGGATTCTTCTTTTTATGATAGGTTACTACAGAGAGAAAACCCTAATGGTACATTTGAAAGGAAGTATTATACTGGATTGGAATCTTCAATGTAATGTTGATAGAATGAGAAGCATTTGTCCTTTGGGTTCTATTAGTAGTGATATTAGATATTTTGTTTTTTAGATTTACCTAACATTTCCTCTCCTCCTACTCCCTACCCTTCTCAGCTTCCTTCTTGCTCTCACCTCTACTCAAACAAATAACAAACAATCATTAGAGTTTGGAAGGGATGAAGAAATGTGGTAACAATACTTGCCTTTGAATAAATGACTTGTACCTCAGACATTTTTGAAAAATTGGTATCTCCTCTGTTTCTGAGAGCTCTTGAGACTCTGGATTTTATTACAAATGCATTCCAGAATTTAAAGGTATGGGCAAAAGGCAAGAATTACCTAGTTTCCTAGAAGGAAGACAGTGGATAAAGATTGATAAAGATATATAAAGAATTTTTATTTTTCTGAAAGGTCGAATCAGTAGAAGAGATAATTTTGGAATAATTCTTCCTGTTCAGGAATAGATCTCAAGTTGCTATTGATTTTACTTTCTACCACTACAGTTCTTCATTTTATCCTTGTGTTTTTGTTTTCCTTAAGTGGCTTTTGACTGTAAGTATTGTAAATGGAATAGAAAAAAAGAAGACATTTTTTCCATAAGCCTGTCTAATGTAGAAGAAATGAAAGGTTCATTGAGAATAATAGCTTATTGTCTACTTTGGTGATATACTATGACTGTGCTACCTAGTAACACTTTCTTTCATTGAAATATAGTTGACATACAATATTAGTTTCTGGTGTACAACATAGTGATTTGACATTTGTATACATTGCAAAATGAACACCGTAAGTCTGGTTACAATCCAGCACCATAGAAAGTTAATACAATATTAGTGACTATATTCCCCATGCTGTACTTTACATCCCCATAACTTATTTATTTTATAACTGGAAGTTTGTACTTCACGATCCCCCCAACTCTATCCCAGTCCTTCCTCCCTCCCTCGCCATGGTAACCACCAATCTGTTCTCTGTAGCTATGAGTCTGGGTTTTGTTTTGCTTTGCTTGTTTTGTTTTTAGATTCCACATATAAGTGAATTCATGTGGTATTGGTTTTTCTCTGTTTTACTTATTCCACTTAGCATAACTTTATCCTCAAGGTCCATCCATATTGTCACAAATGGAAAGATTTTATTCTTTTGTATGGCTGAGTAGTATTCCATTACACACACACACACACACACACACACACACACACACACACACACACACACCATATCTTTATCCATTGATGTGTCATCCATCAATGGACACTTAGGTTGTTTCCATATCTTGACTATTGTAAATAATGGTGCAATGAACATAGAGATGCATATATCATTTCAAATTATATTTTTGTTTTCTTTAGATAAATACCCGGAAGTGGAATTGCTAGATCATACATATTTTTTAATTTATGAAGAACCTTCATACTGTTTTCCATAGTGGCTGCACCAATTTACATTCCTACCAACAGTGCACGAGGGTCCCTTTTCTCCACATTCTTGCCAATGCTTGTTATTTCTTGTCTTTTTTATAGTAGCCATTCTGACAGTTGTGAGGTGATATCTCATTGTGGTTTTACTTTGCATTTCCCTGATGATTAGTGATGTTGAGCATTTTTTCATGCACCTTTTGGCCATCTTTTTGTCTTCTTTGGAAAAATGTCTATTCAGATTCTCTGCCCATTTTTTTATTGGGCTGCTTTTTGTTGTTGTTGAGATATATGAGTTCTTTGTGTATTTTGGATGTTAACCTCTATTGGATATATGATTTGCAAATATCTTCTCCCATGCAGTAGGTTGCCTTTTCATTTTTTTGATGGTTTCCTTTCCTATGCAGAAGCCTTTTAATAAATGTAGTCCCATTTATTTATTTTTGCTTTTGTTTCCCTTGCCTTTGGAGTCAGATGCAAAAAAAATCTCTAAGACTGGTGTTAATGACCTTAGTACTGCCTGTGTTTTCTCCTAGGGGTTTTATAGTTTCAGGTGTTATATTTAAGTCTTTAATCCATTTTGAGTTATTTTTTGTATATGGTATAAGATAGTGGTTCAGTTTCATTTTTTGGTGTGTAGTTGTCCAGTTTTTCCAACACCCTTTATTGAAGGGACTATCCTTTCCCCATTGTATATTCTTGCCTCTTTTGTGTAAATTAATTGACCATATATCCATGGGTGTATTCCTGGGCTCTCTTTTCTGTTCCATTGATCTATGTGTCTGTTTTGTTGCAAATACCATGCTGTTTTTATGATTACAGCTGTGTAGAATAGTTTGAAATCAGGGAGCGTGATACCTCCAGCTTTGTTCTTATGTCCCAAGATTGCTTTGGCTATTCAGGATATTTTATTGTTCCATACAAATTTTGGAATTATTTCTTCTCATTATGTGAAAAATGCCATTGGAGTTTTGATAGGTATTGTGTTAAATATGTAGCTTGCTTTGGGGAGTATGGACATTTTAACAATATTAATTCTTCTAATCCATGACCATAGAATGATTTTTACTTATTTGTGTTTTCTTCAATTTCTTTCATCAATGTCTTTTAGTTTTCAGATCTTTTACCTTCTTGGTTAAATTCATTTCTTGATATTTTATTCTTTTTGATGCAATTTTAAATGGGGTTGTCTGATTTCTGTTCCTGATAGTTCGTTATTTATGTATAAAGACAACAGAGTGTTGAATATTAATTTTGTATCCTGTAGCTTTAGTGAATTCATTTATTAGTTCAAATAGTTTTTTGGTGGACTCTTTAGGTTTTTTGACATATAATATCATGTCATCTGCAAATAGTGACAGTTTTGCTTCTTCCTTTCTAACTTGTATGCCTTTTATTTCTTTTTCTTTCCTAATTGCTGTGGCTAGGAGTTCCAATATTATGTTGAATAAAAGTGGGGAGAGTGGGCATCTTTGTCCTGCTCCTGATCTTAGAGGAAAAGCTTTCAGCTTTTCAATGTTGAATATGATGTTAGTTGTGGGTTTGTCATATATGGCTTTTATTTTGTGAGGCAAGTATTTTAGTACCATGTTGTTTAATTTCCATGTTTTGGTGGTTTTTCCAGTTTTCTTCTTGTAATTTCTGTTTTCACACCATTGGGGTCAGAAAAGATACTTGATATGATTTCGGTCTTCTTAAATTTATTGAGACTTGATTTTTGGCCTAACGTGATTGATCCTGGGAAATGTTCTGTGTGCACTTGAGAAGAATGTGTGTTTTGCTGCTTTTGGATGGAGTGTTCTATATAAATCTGTTATGCCCATCTGATCTAATGTGTCATTTAAGGCTGATATTTTCTTACTGATTTTCTGTCTGGGTGATGTATCCATTGCTGTAAGTGGGGTGTTAAAGTCCCCTACTATTGTTATATTGCTGTTAATTTTCTCTTGAAGTTCATTAGTATTTGTTTCATATATTTTGGTACTCCTATGTTGGGTGCATACATATTTATAAATGTTATATCTTGCTGGATTAACCCCCTTATTGTTACATAGTGCCTCTCTTTCATTTATTGCAGTCTTTGTTTTAGAGTCCATTTTGTCTCATATGAGAATAGCTATTCCAGCTTTCTTTTCATTCCCATTTGCATGGAATGTGTTTTTCCAACCTTTTGCATTCAGTCTGTTTGTGTCCTTATGTGTGAAGTGAGTCTTTTGTAGGCAGCATATAGATGGGGCTTTTTTTTTTTGATTGGAGAATTTAGTCCAATTTATGTTTAAAATAATTATTGATAGGTGTGTACTTATGGTCATTCTGTTTTTTGTTTTCTGGCTATTTTTATTGTTTCTCTCAATTCTTTTTCTCTCTTTCCTTGTGGTTGGTGATTTTCTTTAGTGCTTTGTTTAGATACCTTTCTCTCTCTCTTTTTTTTTTTGAATAGATCTTTATTGGAGTGTAATTGCTTCACAATACTGTGTTAGTTTCTGTTGCACAACAAAGCGAATCAGCCATATGCATACACATGTCCCCATATCCCCTCCCTCTTGAACCTCCCTCCCATCCTCCCTATCCCACCCCTCTAGGTCATTGCAAAGCACCGAGCTGATCTCCCTGTGCTATGCTCCTGCTTCCCACCAGCCAACTATTTTACATTCGGTAGTGTATATATGTCAATGCTACTCTCACTTCGCCCCAGCTTTGCCCACCCACCCCATGTCATCAAGTCCATTCTCTATGTCTACCTCTTTTTTCCTGCCCTGCAACTAGGTTCATCAGTACCTTTTTTTTTTTCATTTTTGGATTCCATATATATGCATTAGCATACAGTATTTGTTTTGCTCTTTCTAACTTCACTCTGTATGACAGACTCTAGACATCCACCTTACTACAAATAACTCAATTTTGTTTCTTTTTATGGCTGAGTAATATTCCATTGTATATATGTGCCACACTTCTTTATCCATTCATCTGTCGATGGACATTTAGGTTGGTTCCATGTCCTGGCTATTGTAAATAGTGCTGCAGTGAACATTGTTGTGCATGTCTCTTTTTGACTTATGGTTTTCTCAGGGTATATGCCCAGTAGTGGGATTGCTGGGTCATATGGTAGTTCTATTTTTAGTTTTTTAAGGAACCTCCATACTGGTTTCCATAGTGGTTGTATCAATTTACATTCCCACCAACAGTGTAGGAGGGTTCCCTTTTCTCCACATCCTTTCTAGCATTTATTTTTTCTAGCTTTTTTGATAAGGGCCATCTTGACCAGCATGAGGGGATACCTCACTGTAGTTTTGATTTGCATTTCTCTAATAATTAATGATGTTGAGCATCTTTTCATGTGCCTTTTGGCCCTCTGTATGTCCTTCTTTGTGAAATGTCTATTTAGGCCTTCCACCCATTTTTTAACTGGATTGTTTGTTTTTTTGATATTGATCTCCATGAGCCATTTGTATATTTTGGAGATTAATCTTTTGTCATTTCATTTGCAAATATTTTCTCCCATTCTGAGGGTTGTCTTTTGGTCTTGCTTATGGTTTCCTTTGCTGTGCAAAAGCTTTTAAGTTTAATTAGGTCCCATTTGTTTATTTTTGTTTTTATTTCTGTTACTCTAGGAGGTGGGTCAAAAAAGATCTTGCTGTGGTTTATGTCAAAACAAGTGTTTTTCCTAAGTTTTCCTCTAAAAGTTTTATAGTGTCTAGTCTTACATTGAAGTCTTTAATCCATTTGGAGTTTATTTTTGTGTATGGTGTCAGGTAGTGTTCTAATTTCATTCTTTTACATGTAGCTGTCCAGTTTTCCCAGCATCACTTATTACAGAGGCTCTGTTTTCTCCCTTGTATGTTCTTGCCTCCTTTGTCGTAAATTAGGTGCCCATATGTGCGTGGGTTTATCTCTGAACATTCTATCCTGTACCATTGTCTATATTTCTGTTGGTGCCAGTACCACACTGTCTTGATAATTGTAGCTTTGTGGTATAGTTTGAAGTCGGGGAGCCTGATTCCTCCAACTCCTTTTTTCTTTCTCAAGGTTACCTTGGCTATTCGGTGTCTTTTTTGTTTCCATATGAATTGTAAGATTTTTTGTTCTAATTCTGTGAAGAATGCCAGTGGTAGTTTGATAGGGATTGCATTGAATCTGTAGATTGCTTTGGGTAGTATAGTCATTTTCACAATGTTGATTCTTCCAATCCAAGAACATGGTACATCTCTCCATCTGTTTATGTCATCTTTGATTTCTTGCATCAGTGTGTTATAGTTTTCTGAGTACAAGTTTTTGCCTCCTTAAGTAGGTTTATTCCTAGGTGTTTTATCCTTTCTGTTGCAATGGTAAATGGGAGTGTTTCCTTAATTTCTGTTTCTGATTTTTCATTGTTTGTTAGTGTATAGAAATGCAAGAGATTTCTGTGCATTAATTTTGTATCCTGCAACCTTACCAAATTCATTGATTAGCTCTAGTAGTTTTCTGGTGGCATCTTTAGGATTTTCTATGTATAGTGTCATATCATCAGCAGACAGTGACAGTTTTACTTCTTTTCCAATTTGGATTCCTTTTATTTTTTTTTCTTCTGTGATTCCTGTTGCTAGGACTTCCAACACTATGTTGAATAAGAGTGGCGAGAGTGGATATCCGTGTCTTGTTCCTGATCCTAGTGGAAATGCTTTCAGTTTTTCACCATTGAGTATGATGCTTGCTGTGGGTTTGTCATATATGGCCTTCATTATGTTGAGGTAGTTTCCCTCTATGTCCATTTTCTGGAGAGTTTTTATCATAAATATTTGTTGAATTTTGTCAAAAGCTTTTTCTGCATCTATTGAAATGGTCATATGGTTTTTATTAGTTAATTTGTTAATGTGGTGTATCACATTGATTGATTTGTGTATATTGAAGAATCCTTGCATCTCTGGGATAAATCCCACTTGATCATGGTGTGTGATCCTTTTAATGTGCTGTTGGAGTCTGTTTGCTAGTATTTTGTTGAGGATTTTTGCTTCTATGTTCATCAGTGATATTGGTCTATAATTTTCTTTATTTGTGATATCTTTTTCTGGTTTTGGTATCTTCGTAGAATGAATTTGGGAGTGTTTCTTCCTCTGCAATTTTCCGGAAGAGTTTACAGGGAATTGATTTTAGCTCCTCTCTAAATATTTGATAGAATTCGCCTGTGAAGCCATCTGGTCCTGGACTTTTGTTTGTTGGAAGATTTTTAATTACAGTTTCAATTTCATTACTTGTGATAGGTCTGTTTATATTTTCTAATTCTTTCTGGTTCAGTCTTGGAAAATTGTACCTTTCCAAGAATTTGTGCATTTGTTCATGGTTGTCCATTTTATTGGCATATAGTTTTTTGTGGTAGTGTCTTATAATCTTTTGTATTTCTGCAGTGTCAGTTGTGATATCTCCTTTTTCATTTCTAATTTTATTGATTTGTGTCCTCTCCCTTTTTTTCTTGATGAGTCGGGCTAAGGGCTTGTTAATTTTGTTTATCTATCAAAGAACTAGCTTTTAGTTTTATAGATCTTTGCTATTGTTTTCTTTGTTTCTGTTTTCTTTATTTCTGCTCTGATCTTTATGATTTCTTTCCTTCTACTGACTTTGGGTTTTCTTTGTTCTCTCTCTGGTTGTTTTAAGTGTAGGGTTAGATTGTTTATTTGAGATTTTTCTTGTTTCTAGAGGTGAGATTGAATTGCTGTAAACTTCCATCTTATAACTGCTTTTGCTGCATCCCATAGGTGTTTTCATTGTCATTTGTTTCTATGTATATTTTTATTTCTCTTTGATTTCTTCAGTGATCTCTTGGTTATTTTAGTAGTGCACTGTTTAGCTTCCATGTGTTTGTGTTTTTTACAGTTTTTTTCCTGTAATTGATTTCCAGTCTCATAGTGTTGTGGTCAGAAGAGATGCTTGATATGATTTCAATTTTCTTAAATTTTTCGAGGCTTGATTTGTGACCCAAAATGTGATCTTTCCTGGAGAATGTTCCATGTGCACTTGAAAAGAAAGTATATTCTGCCACTTTAGGGTGGAATGTTCTGTAAATAGCAATTAGAACTATCTGGTCTGTTGTGTCATTTAAAGCTTGTGTTTCCTTATTTATTTTCTGTTTGGATGATCTGTCCATTGTTGTAAGTGGGGTGTTAAAGTCGCCTACTATTACAGTCTTACTGTCAATTTCTCTTTTTGTGGTTGTTAGCATTTGCCTTATGTATTGAGATGCTCCTATGTTGGGTGCAGAAACATTTGTAATTGTTATATCTTCTTCTTTGATTGATCCGTTGATCATTATGTAGTGTCCCTTCTTATCTCTTGTAACAGTCTTTATTTTAAAGTCTATTTTATCTGATACGAGTATTGCTACTCCAGCTTTCTTTTTCTTTTTTTTTTTTTGTGGTACGCGGGCCTCTCACTGTTGTGGCCTCTCCCATTGCGGAGCACAGGCTCCGGACACGCGGGCTCAGTGGCCATAGCTCACGGGCCCAGCCACTCCGCGGCATGTGGGATCTTCCCAGACCAGGGCACAAACCCGTGTCCCCTGCATCAGCAGGTGGACTCTCAACCACTGTGCCACCAGGGAAGCCCTCCAGCCTTCTTTTGATTTCCATTTGCATGGAATATATTTTTCCATTCCTTCACTTTCAGTCAGTATGTGTCCCTAGGTCTGAAGTGGGTCTCTTGTAGATAGCATGTATATGGGTCTTGTTTTTGTATCCATTCAGTGAGTTTGTTTCTTTCAGTTGGGGCATTTAAACCATTTACATTCAAGGTTATCGATATGTTGTTCCTATTACCATTTTCTTAATTGTTTTCAGTTTGTTTTTGTAGGTCCTTTTCTTCTCTTGTGTTTTTTCTTCTCTTGTATTTCCCCCCTAGAGAAGTTTCTTTACCATTTGTTGTAAAGCCGGTTTGGTGGTGCTGAATTCCCTTAGCTTTTGTTTGTCTGAACAGCTTTTGACTTCTCCATCGAATCTGAATGAGATCCTTGCTGGGTAGAGTAATCTTGGTTGTAGGTTTTTCTCTTTCATCAGTTTAAGTATATCCTGCCACTCCCTTCTAGTCTGCACATGTTCCACTGAGAAATCAGCTGATAATCTTATGGGGACACCTTTGTATGTTATTTTTTGTTTTTCCTTTGCTGCTTTCAATGCTTTTTCTTTGAATTTAATTTTTGTTAGTTTGATTAATATGTGTCTTGGTATGTTTTTCCTAGGGTTTATCCTGTACGGGACTCTCTGTGCTTCCTGGACTTGGGTGACTATTTCCTTTCCCATGTTAGGGAAGTTTTCCACTATAATTTATATATTTGCTCAGACTCTTTCTTTTTCTCTTCTTCTTCTGGGACCCCTATAATTCAAATGTTGGTGCGTTTCATGTTGTCCCAGAGGTCTCTGAGATTGTCTTCAATTGTTTTCATTTTTTTTCCTTTATTCTGCTCCTCGGCAGTTATTTCCACCATTTTGTCTTCCAGCTCACTTATTCGTTCCTCTGCTTCCATTATTTTGTTATTGATTCCTTCTAGTGTATTTTTCATTTCAGTTATTGTGTTGTTCATTTCTGTTTGTTCTTTTTTTTTTTTTTTTGCGGTACACGGGCCTCCCACCACCGCGGCCTCTCCCATTGTGGAGCACAGGCTCCGGACGTGTAGTCTCAGCAGCCATGGCTCATGGGCCCAGCTGCTCTGCGGCATGTGGGACCTTCCCAGACCAGGGCACGAACCCACGTCCCCTGCATCGGCAGGCGGACTCTCAACCACCGCACCACCAGGGACGCCCTCTGTTTGTTCTTTAGTTCTTCTAGATCTTTGTTAAACATTTCTTCTATTTTCTTCACCCGTGCTTCCATTCTATTTCCGAGATTCTGGATCATCTTTACTATCATTACCCTGAATTCTTTTTCAGGTAGATTGCTTATTTCCTTTCCATTTATTTGGTCTTGTAGGTTTTTACCTTGCTCCTTCATCTGTGACATATTTTTTTTTTGCTGTCTCATTTTTTTTTTTTCTTTTTTTTGAGTGGGATTGTGTTCCTGTTGTACTGTTTGTTTGGCCTGAGGCTTCCAACACTGGAGTTTGTAGGCTATTGGGTAGAGCTGGGTCTTGGTGCTGAGATGAGGAACTCTGTGAGACCTTACTCTAATGTCTGTTCCCTGGGGTCTCAGGTTCTCTGTTAGTCCAGTGGTTTGGACTCGGAGCTCCCACTGCAGGAGCTTCCGCTCGACCTCATGCTTGCAAATCAAGATCCCACAAGCCGCATGGGGTGGCAAAAAAAAGATAAAAAACAATAACAAAGTAAAAAATAAAATTAGAGTAGGAAAATAACAGATATGTTAGCAAGAATATAAAAATAAAAATATAGATGAATCAGCAATCAGAAGGTACATCCGTACCACAATAGTAAAAAAGAGGAGGAGGGAAAAAGAAAAAAAAAGAAAAGGAGGTGGGGGAAAAGCCTTGGCTGTGGAGAGTGGGGGCCTAAACAAGGGCAAGGTTTGGGTGGTGGGTGGGGCCGATGCTCAGGACCCACAGGGCTGGAAAAGGCTCTGGGGGCTGTGGGGGGTGGGGCTTAGGCTCAAGGAACAGAAGAGGCCCACACATGCTCTCACCGCCCCCCCCCCCCCCCCGCCTCCCCGCCCCCATCTCAGAGGATATGGGACCTCTCCTGGGAGCCAGCAGGCTTTCTGGCCTTGAGTGGGCAGGGCAAACTCCCTCTTTTCCTCTCCTGCTTCTCTGGCCTGGCGTCTGGGAGGGCCCCTCCTGCCTGCCTCTCCTGATCTCCCCAGCCTCCCTGTTATGCCCCCAGGATCCACATGGCCTGGAGGGGGCTTTAGATTGCAGGGTACCAGCCTGGGAGCTCAGCAGGCTCCCCGGGCCCCAGTGAGCAGGGTAATTGCCCTCCGCTCCTCTCCCGCTCCTCCTGGATGGCCCCTTCCACCTGCCACTCCTGATCTCCCTGAACTCCCTCCTATGCCCCCAGGACCCATGTAGCCTGGATAGGGCTTTGTTGGGGGGGGTGGGGACTGGCTTGGGAGCTCATCAGGCCTCCTGGCCCCTGTGGGACAGGTGATCACCCTCTGCTCCTCTCCCGCTCTTTCCGGAGAGTCCCTCCCACCTGCCTCTCCTGATCTCCCCTGCCTCTCCTGTTCTCCCCGGCCTCAGGGACACCAATCTTGTCTGGCCTCCACTTGTCCTCCCCCGTCGGTCCCTCTTCAACCTACCGGTTCACTTGGGGGGGAGGATCCTCCCATCTCCTTGGGGGTTAGAGTCCTCCACCAGTAGCTGGCAGACGCTCTAGTTGTGGGGAGACACTAACTCCAGGTCTTCCCACACAACCATCTTGACTCGTCTCTCTCTCTCATTTTTATTTGTGTATTTACTATAAGTTTTTTCTTTGTAGTTATCATGAGGTTCACATGTATATCCTATGTATATAACAGCCTATTTTAAGTTGATAGCAACTTAGGTTTGAGTACATTACACAATTCTACAATTTTTACTACCCTCCACCACATTTTATGTTTCTGATGTCACATTTTACATCTTTTTATTTTGTGTTCCCTTAACACATTAATGTATTTTTAGCTAATTTTACTTCTTTTATCTTTTAAGCTTCATGGTAGCTTTATGAATGGTTGGTCTACCGTCTTATATATTTACCCTTTCCCCCGAGGTTTTTACTTTCATAAGTTTTCTCGATATTAATTAGTGCCTTTTTTTTCAGCTTAGAGAAGTGACATATAACATTTCTTATAAGGCTGGTTTAGTAGAGACCTCTTTTAGCTTTTGCTTATCTGGAAAACTCTTCATCTTTTCTCCATTTCTGAATAATAACCTTGCCAGATAGAGTATTCTTGGTTGTAAGTTTTTTCATTTCAGCACTTTGAATATGTTGTGCCACTCACTTTTGCCCTGCAAAGTTTATTCTCAGAAATCTGCTGATGGTCTTAACTTTTGACATTTTTATTATAATATGTTTTGGTTGGATCTCTTTGGGTTTATCTTATTGGAATTCTCTGGGCTTCCTGGACTTGGATGTCTGTTTCCTTCCCTAAGTTAGAGAAGGATTCAGCCATTACTTTTTCAAATAGTTTTGCCCTTGCTCTTTCTCTTGTTTTTCTGGGACACCTATATTGCCTATGTTATTTTACTTGATCATGTTCCACAGGTCCCTTATTTTTCTTAAAAACATTTTTTTTTTCATCTTACTGTTCTTTCTGTGTGAGTTCCATTGCTTTGTCTTCCAGTTCACTGATCTGTTCTTCTATTTCATCTAGCCTGCCGTTGAACCCCTTTAGTGTAATTTTCAGTTCATTTATTGTACTCTTCAGCTCTGTGACTTCTGTTTGGCACTTTCCTATATTTACTATCTCCTTGTTTGAAGTTCTCACTGTGTTCATCCATTCTTCTCTTGAGTTAGGTGAGCATGTCTATGACCATTACTTTGAATTATTTTTCAGGTAGATTACTTCTGTATCATTAAAGTTTTTCTCCTGAGGTTTTTGTCTTGTTCTTTCATTTGGAGAATATTTCTCTGCATCCTCATTTTGCCTGACTTTCTGTATTTGTTTCTTTATATTAGGTGAAACAGATAACTCTCTCAGTCTTGAAGGTGTGGACTTGTGGATGTGAGGAACCTTCTTGTTCAACCTTGCCTTAGCTGTTCGTTGTCTTTCAAACCTTTGCAGTTGTCTGAACTGCCTGATTTATTCTTGATGTGTCCTCATTGATGAGAGTGTACCAAGGCCTGTAAGTGTGTGCCCAGGGGAGGAATATCACTTAGCACCTATTTTCAGGCTCATTGGCAACCAAATCTTCAGGCAGCAGCTTTTAAAGTATGCAAATGTATACATTCCTTTGGGGCCAGAATCGTAATCCCTGCTGGCCACCAGTCCAAGAGATCTGGAACATGTCCCCTGGGTGACAGTTGCAAAATTCAGGGCTCCAGATGAGTTTATAATCTCCTTTCTGGGAGGTCTTGTTGAGCTGTATCATGGCCAGAGGGATGCCCAGGGCTTGTGTCTTTCTGCTTATATTACCTGGGAGTGCCTTCTTATCCCTGGATGTATGTGAAATCTGAAACTTGTCCCTCAGACTGAAGCTCCAGGCTAAGTAAATAGACCTTTTTCACAGGAAGACTGGAGTTGTATTTCAGTTTGCTGTCTGTGTAGTGTCCTGAGAGTGGTGACCTGCCAAGAACTGTCTCTCTGATTGTTACTGTTCTGTGGAGCTCTGTAGCTCAAGTCTCTTTGGCCACCAAGGTCAGGTAATCAAGTAGTGTCCCCTGTGTGGATTGCATGCACCCGCTGGCTTTAGCAAAGGCAGCTAATAGCTAAAAGGGCTGAGTCATGCTAACCAGCTTCAGAAAAGCAGTGAGAAAATATCTTGACTGTGTGGTACTTGCATATGTTTCTGCAGTGCTGTGGGAGAATGCCTTGTCTGTGGATGTGTGCCAGTTTTAGGCCAGGAGTGGGAGAATGCCACAATTGCTTCTACTGTCCCATCCGAGCCAGGGAGTAGGGGTGTGCTACAACTGCCCATGCTTTTCAGCTTCAGGAAGGCAACAAAATAGTGCTGTGACCGCTTGCCCCTGCCTGTCTTAGCAAGGTGGTGGGAAGGTGCTGTCCAAACTTGCCTGCCTGTGCTAGCAGGGTAGGTGGAGAATACAATAATGGCATCTACCAGTTCCTTTAATTCCAGAGAGAGAGTTTCAAGCATCTCCTGCCCCTCCTGCAGGTGCTTTTAGATTAGTAAATGAGTATCCTTCACATATAGTCCAGGTGCTTTTCAAAGTGCTGTTTTTTTGCTGGGTCTTTGGTGAGTAAGCCCATCTGCTAGCCCTTTAAAAGGGGAATCTTGGTTCCCTACAGCACTTTGTGTCCCTTTGGTTTTCTAAGCAAGATGTTTTTAGTGCTTGTCTCTCTGGTGCAGATCCCAGGGATTAAGGTGCTTGATGTGGGGCACC
Source organism: Delphinus delphis (assembly GCF_949987515.2). Taxonomy (NCBI): domain Eukaryota; kingdom Metazoa; phylum Chordata; class Mammalia; order Artiodactyla; family Delphinidae; genus Delphinus; species Delphinus delphis. The sequence goes on from NC_082694.2 coordinate 28,739,941, forward strand.
AACCCCTTCCTCCTCCAGGAGAAGCACTGGACTGGTGAGATCCCTTCATCTTGTGTGTTGCTGCACTGAGCTGTGGTTTTTGCCAAGACTATGTCTCTGCCTTTCCTATCCATCTTGATGTGGTTCTTCTATCCTTTATCGTGGAGAAAAGTTCATCTCATTTTCGGATCTTTTTCATAGGGAAATGATCCATATGTAGCTGAAGATTTGGTGTGTCCACGGGAGGAGGTGAGTTCAGGATCTTCATATGCTGCCAGGTTGGACTCCCTGTAATATATTTATTAGGTGTTTACTTTTTAGATCTCCTTTAGTTTGGGTTGACTGAGAGGAGTTATTTATAAGTTATGTGAGTTGTTAAAATTGACCACAGAATAGGTGTAGAGGGATATATGCCTATAATTTTCTCCCCCAATTTTAGCAGTTGTCTTCTGAACCAAAAATAGGTTCCATAAAAGTAATACTTTTTTGGTATAATTTTATTCTTTGTTGTAATGAAAGCCTAGAAGTCAGATGGAAAATTGGCATCTTTGTTGATACCATAGTTATAATTGAAACTATTGGTTCAGTTGAAAAATGGACTGAACCAGTAGTTTAAATTAGAACTATTTCTGGCCCTTTTCAATTGAGATGGGGTGGTCCTTGGAGGAAACTTTGCTTATATATGACTTATCTTTCTTGGGAGACTCGGTTAATAAAATACTAAGAAGCTAGTACTACTTCCTACCCTAGATTATTTTTCTTCCCAACTTTACTTACATTTTTGATATTTGGGGGTCATTTTTATAATCACCTAAAAATTGACATTGGTAAAGGATGTAAAACTCAAACTGATATGTGGTAAAAAATTGTGGAGAAAAGTTAATGCTATTTTCAAAAATAATGTTAAAGATTATCTTGAAATTTACTTTATCCATTGACCAGCCTATCTTAGAATGATGCATATATGATCTCGAGTGATCTTTTAGTGTGCTAGACATTTAGCAAGCCTACCATAATGCTCCTGTCTTAGGTTATTGGCGTTCTAAAAGAATGTTGTATTTGAAAATGACTGAGGGGTTCTTGAAATATTATTAACATGGTAGATATTGTCCTTCCAGGTATTAGAATATATTATAATGTTTACAATAGTATAAAATCTGTGTAAGAATTCAGGATTAAAATATTAACTACATGTATGTCTCTTAAATCTCTACCAGTATTAAGTAAATAAACACTAATGTCTGAAACACAAATGCCACTTTATGAAAGATACTCTTCTTGATCACTCTGTATTAAAAAAGCAGCTTCTCTTTTCTTCTTTTATAATTGCTAAACTATTTTCCATTTTCGATGCCATTCATTCATTTATTCATTCATTCTTGAGAATCTGAGTTTCCATCTGGAATCATTTCCCTTCAGCCTGAAGAACTTCCTTTAGCACTTTTATAGTGCAGGTGTGTTGGTCTTAAATTCCCTTAGTTTTCTTTTATCTGAAAATGTTTTCCTCTTGCTTTCATTCCTGTATTAGTTTTCTAGGGCTGCCATAACAAAGCACCACAAACTGGGTGGCTTAATAAAAAAAAAAATCTACTCTCTCACAGGTCTGGAGGCTACAAGTTCAAAATCAAAGTGTCAGCAGGGTCATGCGCCCTCTGAAACCTGCAGGAGAGAATCCTTCCTTGTGTCTTCCTTTATTCTGGTGTTTTGCTAGCAATCTTAGCATTCCTTGGCTTGCAGTTGCAGCACTTCAGTATATGGCTCCGTTATCACCTGATGTTCTCCTGTATGTCTTCTCCTCTTCTTATAAGGGCACCAGTCATTATTGGATTAAAGGCTCAGGCTGCCGCAGTATAACTTGATCTTGAATACATCTGCAGTAACCCTGTTTCCAAATAATGTCACATTCTAAGATGTTTAGAACTTCAGCATTTCTTTTTAGGAGACACAGTTCAGCACATAACAATTTCTGAAGGGTATTTTCTGGATTTACAATTCTAGGTCGATAATTTTTCAATTTTGTTTTCATTTCTATTGCTTTCTGGCCTCTGTAGTTTCTGATGAGAGATCAATAGTCATTTGTATTGTTTTTCCACAGTATGTAATGGGTGTTTTTCTTTCCCTTATGGCTTTCAAATTTTTCTCTTGATCTTTGATTTTCAATAGTTTGACTATGATGTTCACATTGGGATTCACTGAGCTTCTTGACTCTGGTACTTTATGTCTTTTATAAAATGTGAGAAATTTTCACCCATTGTTCTTTCAGATATTTTTTCTTCACTATGTTATTTCTCCTTTTTTTCTAGGACTCTAGTTCTACTTAGGTTAGACTTTTTGATATTATCCCCCATATTCCTCAGGCTCTGTTTTTCATGTTTGTTTGTTTTTTTTAATCTGATTTTTTCCTAACTGGATAATTTCTGTTCCTATATCTTCAAGTGCACTGACTCTTTTCCTTTGTTATCTCTGTTTGACTGTTAAGTGCATTAAATGATGAATTCTTTATTTCAGGTAGTACAGTTTTTAGTTCTAGAATCTACATTTGGTTGTTCTACATAGTTTTTATTTCTCTGCTGATATTTACTGTCTTTTCATTAATTCATAATGAGAATGAAGAGGGCATAATAAATCTTTGGCAGAAAGAGAGTGGAGGTGCATCTAATATCAGAGAACCTAAATATGTTAAACAATGCTCACAGCTCTGAAGGGAGAAATAGACAACAATACAATAATAACAGGGGACTTAAATACCCCCACTTTCAACAATGAATAGATCATCTAGACAGAAAATCAGTAGGGAACCACAGGACTTGAACTAAACCTTAGACCAAATGGACTTAAAAAAACATATGCAGGTTATTCCGCCCAACAGTGGCAGAATACACATTCTTCTCAAGTGTACACAGAACATTCTCCAGGGTAGATTATACATTAGTTCACAAAAGAAGCCTTAGCAAATGTAAGAAGATTGAGATCATATTAAATATTTTTTCTGGTCACAATGGTATGAAACTAGAAGTCAGTAGCAGATGGAAAACTAGAAAATTCATAAATGTGTGGAAAGTAAACAACACACTCCTGGACAACCTAGCCATAATGAAACAGGAAGAAATAGGAAATTTGAAAGGATCATTTATGAGTAAAGAGATTGAAACAGTAATCAAAAACCTCCCAACAAAGAAAACCCCCGGACTGGATGATTTCATCAAACATCTAGAGAAGAATTAACATCAGTTCTTCTCAAATTCCTCTAAAAATTGACGAGGAGGGAACACTCCCAAATTTACTTTACAAGGTGAGTCTTACCCTGATACCAAAGCCAGTTAAGGGCACTACTAGAAAACAGAACTACAGGCCAGTATTCCTGGTAAATAGAGGTGCAACAACTGTCAACAAAGTACGAGCAAGCAGAAATCAACCGTATATTAATAGTATCATGCATCATGATCAAGTGTGATTTATTCCTGGGATGCAAGAATGGTTCAACATACGCAAATCAATTAATGTGCTATACCACATTAGTAGAAGAAAAGATACAAATTATATGGTCATCTCAATAGATTCTGAAAAAGCACTTAACAAAATTTATCATCTTTTCATCAGTAAAACTCTCAGCAAATTAGAATAGAATAAATATATCTCAACATAATAGAGTCCATATATGACAAATCCCCAGCTAACATCATACTCAGTGGGGAAGGCTGAAATCTTTCCCACTAAGATCTGGAAGAAGACAAGAGTACCCACTCTCACCACTCCTATTCAACTGAGTAATGGAAATCCTAGCAAGAGATATTATTCAAGAAAAAGAAATAAAATGTATCCAAATTGAAAGAGAATAAGTAAAATATTCTCTATTTACAGATGATATGATCTTATATGTAGAAAATCCTAAAGACTCCGTAAAAAAACCGGAACTAATAAATAAATACAATAATGTTGTAGGAGACAAAATCAATACACAAAATCAGTTGCATTTCTATACACTAACAGTGAACTATCTGTAAAAGAAATAAAACAATCTCATTTATAATAGCATCAAACATAAAAAAATACTTTGGAATAAATGTATCCAAGGAGGTGAAATATCTGTACACTGAAAATTATAAGACATTGATGAAAGAAATTGAAGAAGCACAAATAAATGGAAAGATATCCCATGTTTATGGATCAGAAGAATTAATATTGTTAAAATGTCTATAATACCCAAAGTGACCTACAGATTATATGAAATTCCTATCAAATTTCCAATGGCATTTTTCTAAAAAATAGGAAAAAACATTCTAAAATCTGTATGGAACCACAAAAAACCCTGGATAGAAAAGAGATTCTAAGAAAGAACAAAGCTGGAGGCTTTATTCACAGTAGCCAAGATACAGAAACAACCTAAGTGTTCATTGACAGATAACCAGATAAAGAATATATATCTATATATACCTATATGTATATATCTATATATCTATGTTTCAGCCATGACACAAGGAAATCCTACCTTTTGCAAAACATGGAATGACCTTGAGGACATTATGCTAAGTTAAGTAAGTCAGATAGAGAAAGACAAAAACTGCATGGTGTCTCTTAGATGTTGAATCGATAAACCCAAACTCATAGAAATAGAGTAGAATGGTGGTTGCCAGGGACTGGGAGGTGGAGGAAATAAGGAAATGTTGGTCAAAGGATATGAACTTACAGCTATAAGATGAGTAAGTTTTGAAGATCTAATATACAGCATGGTCACTATAATTAACAATACTTTATTATATACTTGAAAGTTGTTAAGAGAGTAGGTCATAAATGTTATCACCACATACAAAAATGATAATTATACGAGGGGATAGAGATATAAGGTAACTTACTCTGGTAGTCATTTTGCAATATATACGTGTGTCAAGTCAGCACGTTGTTTAATGTTAACTTCTGTATTAATTACATGTCAGTAATATAGCTGGAAGGTCAAAAAAGAAAGTGGAGGGAAGAGTGGTAAATATACATAGTTACCACTATATATAGCAGGGTGTATTAAGCCACAACTGAAAGTATAAACAGGTTCATTTGGAATGGAGGAAACAGTTCAATACAGACAACTCCAGACAAGCTGAATCTTTGGAGGTGTGAATTATTATAGATGATGTGGGTATAAAGCAGTTAATTCCTCTACTTCTCCTCTCCCTTGCATGGAATATTTGTACTTATATTCTTAAGTGGGAGATTGGAAAATTCTTTTCTAGAGAAATTAATAAAGGACTGCCACAAAGTGCCATTTGGATTTCCCCATCAAAGAGTTGATTTCCTTTGTAGAATTCCCTAAAGTGAAGCTTGCTACTTGACAAATCTTCCTATGCCCATAGACCTTCCTGTAAACTCTTAAGTGATTTATTATTAAATATGAATAACTGGCCAAGGATCAATAGATATTTGAGGAAAATATCCAACTGGAAAGAGAGAGATAAAAATACCAATATGAGAAAAGAAGTAACAACAATAAAAAGTACCTAGATGGAGCAAATAATGCAGAAAACAAAATAATATGTCAGAAAAATTCATTGGTATCCTCAAAAATTAAGTTTGTTATAGAAAAATATTACAAAGATCATCAGGAGGTGTACCAATGTTTTCTTAGGTCAGTCTCCCAAGGCAATAGAAATAAAAGCAAAAATAAACAAATGGGACCTTATCAAACTTATAGGCTTTTGCACAGCAAAGGAAACCATAAACAAAACAAAAAAATCCTATGGACTAGGAGACAATGTTTGCACATGATGCAACTGACAAAGGGTTAATTTTCCATATATACAAACAGCTCATACAACTCAATAACAAAAAAACAAACAACCCAATCAAATAATGGGCAGAAGACCTAAATAGCCATTTCTCCAAAGACGACATATAGATGGCCACTAGGCACATGAAAAGATGCTCAACATTGCTAATGATTAGAGAAATGCAGCAAAACTACAACTAAAAGTAGAGTTGCCATATGGTCCAGCAATCCCACTCCTGGGCATATATCTGGAAAAGACGAAAACTACTTTGAAAAGGTACATGCACCCCAATGTTTATAGCAGCACTATTTACAATAGCCAAGGCATGGAAGCAATGTAAATGTCCATCAACAGATGAATGGTTAAAGAAGATGTGGTATATATACACAATGAAATACTACCTAACCATAAAAAAGGAATGAAATAATGCCATTTGCAGCAACAGGATGGACCTAGAGATTATCATACTAAGTGAAGTAAGTCAGAAAGAGAAAGACAAATACTGTATAATAAATATCACTTATATGTGGAATCTAAAATATGACACAAATGAACTTATTTACAAAACAGAAACAGACTCACAGACATTGAAAACAAACTTATGGTTAGCAAAGGGGAAAGGGGATTGGGGAGGGAAAATTAGGAGTTTGGGATTAGCAGATACAAACTACTATACATAAAATAGATAAACAAGGTCCTACTGTATAGCACAGGGAAATATATTCAATATCCTATAATAAACCATAATGGAAAAGAATATGAAAACAAATATATATAAATATGTGTAACTGAATCGCTTTGCTGTGTACCAGAAACTAACACAATATTGTAAATCAGCTATACTTCAATTAAAAAAAACAAAGATCATCAGGAGGAGTTATATGAGAATTCAGTATCGATTAGGAGTTCTAGACAAGGGGAGAAAATCATCAGAGCATTAATATAAGAAAATCTCAGGACTTCCACATGTATTGCTTACTGAGTATAATGAATAAGTTAAAGACCTACACCAAGGTACATCCCCTGAGAAACTGAGAACATATACAGTAAAAGGTTTGAAAAGCTTCCAGACAGAAAAAGTAATATATAAAGGAATGAAGATCAATATATCATTGCTTTTTCCACTAGCAATAGGGGGTAATATAGGACAGTAGTGTGAGGAATGCCTTCAATAACCTAAGGGAAAATTATTGTCAACCTTGAACTCTATAGTTTATTTGGAGAAGGATTAAAGTCATTTTTAGAATGGAAGAATTCAAGAAATTTAATTCTTAATTCTTAAGAATTATCTGAAGATGTGTGCCAACAAAATGAGAGTCTGGATTAAGTGAAATATAGATATGGAATTATTGAAACTGAAATGAAAGTAAGTCCCCTCCAGAATGACTATTTATCTGCATAATTGCTAATACATTTATATTGGTATGCCAAAAAGTATCATACTTAAGTTGTTTTTTTTTTTTTTTTTTTGCAGTATGCGGGCCTCTCTCACTGTTTTGGCCTCTCCCGTTGCGGAGCACAGCCTCCGGACGCGCAGGCTCAGCGGCCATGGCTCACAGGCCTAGCCGCTCCACGGCATGTGGGATCCTCCCGGACCGGGGCACGAACCTGTGTCCCCTGCATTGGCAGGCGGACTCTCAACCACTGCGCCACTAGGGAAGCCCCCATACTTAAGTTTTTAAATCTGCTTTTTGCTCAAAAATATTTTGCAAATATCTTTCTCAACAAATAAAAATACTTAACAATAATATTTGCATTGTACTACATTTCAAAGAATGGATGTTTATTTGAATATAGACTACTATAGGACTTATAGGACAGTCCTTATAGGACAATCACCCCAAGTTATGCCTTTAGGAATAATAAGGTTTGGATAGAATGTCTATTATGATGAGCTTTTTGGAAAAAATCAAGATTGTTGTAGCTAGAATATTAGAGAATTTTTTGAAAATGTAGGCAATTTGAAACTCCAAGAAAAACAAAAAGCTGTACCAGAAAGGAACTATAATCAACTATGTAATCATTGCATATATACTTGACTCTGTAGTAAGATGGTTTGGTTACATGACATGATGATTAATATTGATTATTGCTTTTACTTAAAATACTTTGTTGAGAATATAATTTAAGAAGCAGTAGTGTAAGGGAGTCTATATTTTTAAATGATCTAAGTTTTTAACAGAAATTAAGGGTATTATTAGAAACATGGGTATAAAAATATTAACTCTACAGAGCAGGATTGGGGATTGAAAAAGGCATAAGAGGGAGTCTACTGTTTTTTATTACAATATTTTCAGTATTACTAGATTTTTTAAACCATGAAATTATATTCATTTTGCAGACATTTAAAATAAAACAAATTGGGAAAAGATAAATTGTACTGTAAAGTTGAGTTGGGGTGAATAATCATATGAGGGAGTAGTTTTCTTCCTCTAATAAAATAATTAAGGATATCCACATAATTTTAGCTCTGGAGTTAGTCTTTGCAGCAGTTATTAAATAGCAAAATATTAGAAGCAATATACATGTCCTATAGTAGAATATATTCAAATAAATATCCATTCTTTGAAATGTAGTACAATGCAAATATTATCGTAAGTATTTTTATTTGTCAAGAAAGATATTTGCGAAATATTTTTGAGCAAAAAGCACATTTAAAAACTTAAGTATGATACTTTTTGGCATACCAATATAAATGTATTAGCAATTATGCAGATAAATAGAAAATACAGATGAGCAAAAAGAGAAATCTTTATATATGTACAGAAAATAGGCTGGGTTGTAATTCATCAAGTAACTGATTATTACTGAATGGAAATTTTAGATTTTTTTTTCCATTTTTTTTCTTTATGTTTATTTTGTAATTTACAGTTAACTACAATTAACATTGTGCTTGTGGTGTATATATGTTGACAAAAGAAAAAGATAGTATTTAAAAAGCTGGGATTATCCTAATTCACAAGAGAATTCTTTTAACTTTTACTATTGCTTTATACAAATTGTAATACACTACGTCTAGTACATCTTGTTGAAATGAATTTTGTTAGTGCAAAGACTTTTTCCCCTCTATGAAATATAGGTTTAAATTTATTTATTTATTTAGAGCTGTGTTGGGTCTTCGTTTCTGTGCCAGGGCTTTCTCAAGTTGTGGCAAACGTGGGCCACTCTTCATCGCGGTGCACGGGCCTCTCACTATCGCAGCCTTTCTTGTTGCAGAGCACAGGCTTCAGACGGCGCAGGCTCAGTAGTTGTGGCTCATAGGCCTAGTTGCTCCGCGGCATGTGGGATCCTCCCAGACCAGGGCTCGAACCCGTGTCCCCTGCATTAGCAGGCAGATTCTCAACGCACTGCGCCACCAGGGAAGCCCTATACGTTTAAATATGAACTGTAGACTTTCAAACAGCTAAGGATCTCAGTTACCTTTTTCCATTAAAAAAAAATTTCTATGAATATCATAATCCTAGATTTCTCATTCTACTGATGGAAATTCTTTGGAACCTGATTAAGTTGTATGAAAAACTTTATCTTTTTTTTAAAATATTACACAAAATACACATATATAATGCATGTATACACCCCTATGTACACTAATATGTAAATAACTTTTTGGATATGGTCTTGATATGTTCTATTTCCTTCATTTTAACTCACTATCCTTGTTTTGTTTTTATTTTGTTTGAACAAGATCTGATATTGGAGCTAGTCGCCGAAGAATACTAGTTGCCAGAGCTAGTGCTAATAAGCATGAAGAAACCTTTTTGAAATTACAGGTCTTGTAGTTCTTTTGATTGGTGAGAAGTGAAGATGGTAGCTTTGGAGTCTTTATATCTTGGTCTTGCCAGTTATTTTAATGGGCATCCTTTGGGCTTCAGATATGGGGTCATAATCCTACTTCATTGTATTTTTGTATGGGATGTTATTTTAACCTTGATTTCCTTGGAGAAACCTGAGGAGTTGGTGTTTGAGTGGCGTATACAAGCATAAGGGTCAGGAGGAGTGAAAAGAAAAATTGTAGAGTAACTACCGTGGTACACTGTAGGGCAGTCTGGTTCCTTAATCCATTAAGAAGCTATATGGAACTCACCGTGGGAGGGATGCAATGGGGAGCATTTATCTGTCAGTTCTTTGGTCAAGGTTTGCCTCACTTCTGGGTTGAGAATCATGAATGCTAAGTAGTTCTGGTGGGATTCCACACTGTGATGTCTGAAAAACCTCTGGGCAGGAAGCTAGAGGTGTGGTGTAAATGCTAGAGCTGGTTTCAGTTTACCCTATATGACACTTCCAGGGCTGCCCAGAACAGGTTGCTGATGTTCTACGTGGAATAAGAGCTGAGGCTGAGAAGATCTGAAATGGAGCACAAGAGGTGTGCAGTACAGATATCTAATACTTGGCATGTAGCACAAATACAAAATAGAATGGCAATGTGAAGCAGTATTAGATGCCATTAATGATTATGTATCTAAGTATTGCTAGATCTTCAATTCTTCCAGAATAGACGGTGAAACAAGATTCCTATCTCATATTCAGAGGGAAGACAGGTGGAACTTAAATTTTTAGTGTCTTTTTTTTTCTTTTGACTTATCTTTTAATTCAAGATAATTTACATGTATTATCTCATTTAATCCTTGTTGCAGTTCTGAGGTACATTTTATTAACCTATTTTTTTTTTTTAATAGATGGGATGTTGGTTTGAAAAGAACCTGCCTATGGTTATGGAATTAATATGTTGCAGAGCTTAGATTTAAAGACCCGTCTTACTCCAAGAAGGTTTTTTTTCTTCTTCTCCTTTTTTTCTTTTCTGGTATAGCACCCTGTAATTGAAGTCCATGTAGTTAATTATATCAGGTCTTGAACCTATAAGCCTACACCTCTCTCCCTTTTCAACCCGTTTCTGATTTTCAAGCTCAATTTTATGTATTCTTGTAGTCCACTAGAGGTCAGTATTGGGCTGATAAAGAAAGGAGCCTTTGGCTTTTGATTCACAGAATTTTAACTCTGAGTCTTATTGCTAGGAACCCTTGGAAGTTGTATTCACAACAAAACTTTATTTAATAGCATGTGTAATGACAGTTGTAAAAGTTTTAGTAGCTACATTTTTAGGTGAATAGTTCAGGTTAGGTAATTCTTATGGGTTGCCACCCCCGCCCCCCCATCCACCTTCTAATAGGTAGGAGAATATCCAAATCATGTCTTTTACAGATATCCCTCTCTTTTATTGGGCCAAATCTCATTCTTAAATAAGTTTCTTTTGTTATCTTTTGCCTTTATATAGTAAACATTTATCTGAATTTACTGTGTATGTGTCACTGTATCTGAGCTTGTGGGATTCTCATAATGGTGAAGTATGTTTCCTGTCCTAAAGAAGAGAAGAGTTATACACTGAAGTGCCATACTGTTATTTTTTACTTGGATATCTGACAGGTTTATTGAACTCATCTTCTCTATCCTACCTTCAACTAATTATTTCTACGGTTCCTATTGTTTGGAATGATCCCACCATCTAGTCATAAAGACCAGAATACTTGGAGTTATTTTTATTTCCTTCCCCTCTCCCATGTACTACATTTAAATCAGTAAATTCTGTTGCTTCTACTTTTTCTGTAGCTGCTGCTACCTTAATTCAAGTCCTCATCATTGTTATTTGGACTCCTTTCATGATCTATATTGGTTTTCCTGTTTCTATTTTTTATCTTCTCCTAGTTGACCATTCCTCCGCTCCTAGGGGATTTGCCTAAATTGTAAAGCTGATCCTGTTCTTCCCCTGCTCACATTCTTCTGTTGTTTCTCCATTGCCTACTAGCTAACCTTGAAACTGCCTTGTATGGCATCTTTAACTTTATCTCTTGTTAGTCCTTCATAACCTATGTTCTTATACAAAATTATTTATTCCTTGTGTGGATAATGTTATTTCACATGTGGTGGTCTTTTCTCATCTGGTTTCTTTCTTCTGGAATGGTTACCCTTTCTATGTACTTCCCTTTGGAAAAATCATATTCATCTTTTTTTTTCGGTACGCGGGCCTCTCACCGCCACGGCCTCTCCCAGTGTGGAGCACAGGCTCCAGACGCACAGGCCCAGAGGCCATGGCCCATGGGCCGAGCCGCTCTGTGGCACGTGGGATCCCCCCTGAACCGGGGCACAAACCCGCGCCCCCCACATCGGCAGGCGGACCCTCAACCACTGCACCACCAGGGAAGCCCCATATTCATCTTTTAAGAGCACAGTTTGCTACCTCTTCCTCTTACATCCCTACAAGCAGATATGATTACTTTCTCCTTTGTCTAATCACTGCACCTGTATTTATTTCTATCTTTATACTCTTTGCACTGAATTTCAGCCCCTCAATTGCTTACCTACTTCTTACAATAGAATGATGTGAGGTTCAAGAGTCAGAGAATCCATCTTATTCTTTGTATACTCAGTGCAGTATCTGGTGCCAAGTAGATATTCAATACATGTTTGCCTGAAAGTAGGGATACAGAGAGAAAACACTGTGAGTTAGAACAGTGAGAGGAGGCTTCCTAAAGGAAGAATAATTTTACTTGGGTTTTGGAGGAAAGGTTGGATACAGGCAGGGAGAGGTCATCTAGAAGGGAAATGGCATAAGCAAAGATACAGTAGTGGAAATATTTTTAGTATATTATGAGGTAGATTCTGATCCAAGTAGAAGATTCACGTTGGAGAGTATTGGATAATACATTGGAAAATTAAGTTCAGCTTCCATTATTGTGGAGTCTTAGTGATAAGGTTATGGAGTTTGAATTTGTACTTGTTCAAATTGTTTTCCCCAGTTTACCTCATGTTTAATTGGTGTGATGAATGATGTGGTTTAAGAAGAGCCTGGCTGCAATATGCATGGGAATTTTAATGAGAAGGTGATGAGTTCCATTTTAGGTATGTTGGAAGTGAAGTGATGGTAGAACACACAGTAGTAATACGAAACTAGAGATATGCTATTGGATCTTGGGAGAGGGGAAAGAGTGGTAGAAGAGTAGGGGCTGAGGAATAAACCTTGCTTAATTTCTGTGTATTAGGAAACCAGAGAAGAACACATGTGAGGAATCTTGAGGAAGAGGTGGGTAAATGTGTAAAGATTATTCACAAAGAGAATGAACAACCAAGAAAAAAAAAAGCCTAAATGCTTTCTTAAGCCTATTTGTGTGCTTGATACCCTTTTACCTCTACTCCAACCTAGGCAGCAGAAATCAGTAGCTGCTTCTTTGGCTCCAAGGTTGTCTTTGGAGGGACAGAATAAATGGTCCTGGTGAGGTGGCTTAGCATGTTAGAAAAGAGCTCTGAAGAGCTTTTATTATTATTTTTTTTTTATGGACTTTAGAGTCACATGTTAATTTTAATATATATTGCATATATTTACATATTTATATCTACGTTTACTCTTCTCCACTTCCTGCCAGTCCCATAGTATACATTTTGAATAGATGGTAGTTTTCCTTTGCTTCCTAATGGGTTATAACTGAGTATTTATTTAGTTGTTCTACCTGTTTTAGTATTTCCAACTTGGCCAGTTCTTTCTTGGCAGATCTGCCCTGACTGCTCATTTATAGACTGGAGAAGCCTTGATAATTTTGACAGAGAGCCCGGGTTCTCATAGAGATTTGGAATAAAACTTGCCGTGCTCTCATTTCTAGCATAGGGTTTGCTATTTTAATTTGCTGATTTGGCCTAAACTGCTTTGCGCTCCATCAAATTGATTGGTAAACCAGACACACCTAAAAAGAACAAATCATAGATGATCTAAAATTACTTCCGTAGGATACTTTCAGATTTGTATCATTTCAAGTATAAATGATAGTGCTTAAGTGTGGCTCCTTTTGATTGCTTTTGGTACACTGATAGTATTTTAGTGATTGTGAAGGAAAAATATTTAACTTTGGATTCAATAAAATAAGACCAACTTATGAAAGCTTTTGGTTTTGCTGTACTGAAAGAGAGGATAAAGAGACAAGTGATTACTCTCTAGTTGAGAGCTTGTTTTTTTAAATATGAAAGCGTTAGATTTCTAGAGTCCTGGATCCCTTTTTGTGTGGTTTGCATTGGAAGTAAGTGGGGGAGAACTTCTTACTTTTGAGAGAAGTAGAGTGTTCTATCTAATTTGAGGTCTCAAATGCTTGGAGGGTATGTATGTCTTGTGTACAAACATAAATGTGCTTGGATACCTTCTCTCTCAGTTTTGTTACTGAAGCCATGTATTTTATGTAAGTCAAACCAAAATATCAACAAGTACTATGCAGAGAAACAAGTTAGTCCATTGATTCAAATCTCTGGAATGTAGATTCTTTTCATTTTCTTGGCAGAAACTAGCTCACATAGTTCAAGTTTTTCTCTGTCTTGTTATAATTGTCTCATTTAACCAGTACCTGGACTAACACCTTATACTGAATATTTATCTAGAATTCCTTAATCTCATTCAGAATATTTGGAGATTCTGATTTTTCTCCTGAACTAATTTCTACTTGTCACTGAGTAGAAATATCATATATTGATTAAGCAGTGTATATTCTGGGAGGTCACATTTCTTAAGCTTTGTATCTTCAGATGATACTAAGTATTAGTATTATTTCTTCTGAAAAGGAAAGTTCCACTGTGAAATACTTTTGGAATGTGCTGGGTTAAACCATATTAAAGAAGTTTCCTTAAAATAGGACTTCTCCCAGTTTTTATTCTGTTAATGTGCATCGTATATCTACAAGAAGGCTTGTATAACATGCAGTGTTTCCCGTTTATTTGACCACAGAACTCTTGTTTTTGGGGAAACATTTTCGTCATGCTTTGAGGGACTGTTGGTATAGTGGGAAGATCACTGATATGGAATTTAGGAGATCACACTTTGGGCTTCTGATTTATCACTTACTAGCCTTGTAGCTTCAAACAAATCCTTTGTCTTCTAGCCTATTTCCTGAGTGGTGACTAAGGTCCCTTCCAGCTCTAATACTTTGGTTTAGCTTCTTTTGTTGAGTCTGTTTAGTCACACTTTCCACCTCTTTGGATCTATGGAAACCACACCATCATTTGAGTCTATTTTGTTAAGTTGAGGGAATTATACTTTTCTATAAAAGTTTAGAAAAAGAAATGCTTAAAACTCTGTTTTCCACAGACTAAGCTCATGAAATCCTGTTTAATTAGTTAGTTCAGATTACTCTATTAAGATATTTTATTATCCTGATTAAAATTTATTTGTCTCTTGTATCCACATATGTGTTTCTAAGAGTCCCCTAAGCTTAAAGGCTCCTGTCCCTCTTCTCCCAACCATAGTGGTTCTAGTATAGCACTTATCTTTCAAGAGATAAATATTCAGTCATTTTTACTAATCTTTTGGCTACTTAGGTACAAATCAGTAGATTTCTTTTTTGTGATGACTTAGTGTTTGTATTTGAAAAGTCTCATGATAGTATTGACCGATTATCTCTTTTTCTATGGAAACTGGGGAAACGAATAAAGATAGGTAGCTCCAGGGTTAAAAATCTATACATTAATATGTTTGGTTTTATTTCTGGCACTAAAACTTTATGTATTAAGGGATTTTGTTGTATTTTTTTTAAGATACCAATTAGTTCAAAATTAGAAGTTCTTTGAATACTTAATTAAGTTCTGTTTCTTTTGTTTCTTTTTTTGTTTATTTGCGTGTATGTGTTTCTATCCTAGGCCCAACAACAAAGAAACCTGGATAACATCATCTTTCAACAACCCAGGATAGGTAGCAAGAGAAAACCTAAGAAAGATGCATATACAATTTTTGATACAGAGATAGGAAGCACTAGCCCCAAGTCTGAACAGGATTCAGGAATTCTGGATGTTGAAGATGAGGAAGATGATGAAGAGGTAACTAACATTTGAACCGGGGAAGTGAACCTGTTGTTACGTTTCAATATGGTATGTTTGAGATGTGATGAAGAATTTATCCATATAACATAGCTGTGTTATCTTCTGGATATTAAATATCATTTTAAATACAAATGTTCCCTGATTTAAGGAAACTGAAGATGTACTAAGATATCTTAGATTCTAATTCTTTAGACTTTAAATATACTCATCCATTTTTTTTTTTTTTTTTTTTTAAGTTTCAGGGTTTGTTGATTGTATACTGACTGGGTACTACATTAAGGGAAGAGTAGAGTTTACCTGACTTAGAGAAAGAGATCTATTGATAGATGATCTCCACTGAAGCTGGAACAAAGTTACTTCAGACAAATAAAAGATGTTACTTTAAACAGTAGGACTAAACAGAGATTTCTTAGGCTTGAGAAATGGTTCAGATTGAAATTGTAAAAAGGTTCCAGAAAGTTGAGAACACATTTCTGGAGGAAATAAATGTATGAGTAATTATAGGGTATCTGGGAATTTTGTGATATATCCCTAACCTCTTAGTTCTATGACACTTTCAGGTAAAGAATAAGATTAAGTGGCTTAACTAGTACATTTTTTTATATCCTTCTTTGTTGTTGGAAATATGTTTAATGTGTTTTTAAAAATAAAACTACTATGACATTTGAGATTTCCAGTTAAAACATTTTTGAACTACTTATCATTTGCATAAACTGGATCAGTTTTTTGTGAGTATAGTGGTTAGGTGCATGAGCTTTGCAGACTTACAGACTGCATTCAGATATTGGTTTTGCCATTTTATTTTATTTTACTGTAAAAATTGTCATTAATGATCATATTATTTACATTATCAAATGCTCACTGACATGTGCAAGGAACCATTTACTCCTGTTCTCAGTAATCTGTTTTATCTTTAAGTATTTGTCTCCTTTTCATTGTTTCATTTCTCCAGATAAAACTGGGTTCAGTGTTTCTTCTCCATCATTGTTCTTTGTTATGCACTTACTAACCTTCTTACTCTCCTCTCCATGCCAAAATACAGCCCCAAACTTTTCACTGTCTAACTTTGTAATCTTAGGGTAATCTTGATCCCCTGAATATTTTTTAGCATTCTCTCTTGCCTGGAATGACTGGTATGGTTGGACATGGATCCACCCTGGAGATAAGATTGTCAGGGATTAGACCCATCACAGATGAAAAATTACAGTAATAGTACAATAAAACATCAGGATCAAGATAAATCCAGTTAACATTTTAAACTTACAGTTTGGTTGCCCATTAAGGAAATTAAATTCTATCAGGCACTATGGCTTAAGGAAACAAGTTAAACATTGTCTGTGCCCCTGGATAATACACACCCCAAAGAGATGGTTATGTGATAAGATGAAAGCATGAAACGTACACAGTTCTCATATATTAGTGAGAACCTTCTGGATATGAGCTACTGTTTATCATTAGCTCACTGAAGATACTGGGCAAGTCCTTTTTAATTTTTGTGCCATATTTCTTCATTGTTTTGTCTTCTGAGGTCCAAAGAGGATGAAGAAAGTACGACTAGTAAAACGTGTTGGGATCCCTCATAAAGGAAATATTGTAAGAATGTACTTGGAAGTTAACATTTCAAAATGGTTCTGTATCCCAAATCAAACAGAATTTGTATTAGAGATTTGCTGATTGAGCTCTTACAACAAGAATTCAGCACTTTGCTGTCATCTAATGGCATCCTATCTTAAAAAAAAAATCCTACCTTATATTTATTTACTTCTCAGTTTGAATCTTCTTCAAGTGCACATTCTTAATCTCAAACCTCATGTAGAGAATTATTTATTTAGATGTCTCCAAACTGGTTTCTTGGCATAGTTCTTGCATGGTGTGAATAAATTCTTCAGATAAGGTCTTCCGTGACCCACTGTGACGTTCTGACCTTCATTCTTGTCATTCTTCAACAGACCTCATTGAGAGTAGCGTAAATAGTTTTTGAAATATTTTGACTTTTAAACTGTGCCATAGAATCTAGTAGTTCTTAATCTATTTGGAGATCGTTATATTCCTGTGAGAGTTTGATAAAAAATATGGAGCCTTTACCCAGTAAAATCTATGTATATTCACTCACAGAAAGTTCTGTATGAAATTTCAGGGAATTTGTGAAACTCATGTTGCCCTTAGGACCTGAGTTAAGAGCCATGTTGTAGAGAAAGTGCTTCTTGAACTTAAATGTGCATAGGAATC
Organism: Delphinus delphis; assembly: GCF_949987515.2. Classification (NCBI taxonomy): domain Eukaryota; kingdom Metazoa; phylum Chordata; class Mammalia; order Artiodactyla; family Delphinidae; genus Delphinus; species Delphinus delphis. The sequence continues at coordinate 28,757,751 of NC_082694.2, forward strand.
ACCTTGGAATCATCTTTAAATGCAGATTCTGATTCTGCAGGTTGGGGGGTGAATCTGAGAATCTACATTTTTAACAAGCTCCCAGGTAAGGATGGTGCTTCTGGACCCTGGGCACACTTTGAGTTGCAAGGCTATAGTGGACCACGAGGAAGCATTTTTAGTACATAAAGCAAACAAACTCATGAATGTTTAGGTGTCCTATTGCTTTTTCATTACCATGTCCTAACATTTTTCCAGCAATGAATACAGTACTTGAAGAGAAAGTTATATTTTGTCTTCTAAAATCTGTTGCTTGTAATAGATTACCTGCATTATTTTTTATGAAATTTTATGATTCTGATTTAATATACTTAAGTTTAGGTATATTTTTCATTCTCTGAAGAACTTTTTGCCCTTTCCTGTGCTTTTAATGGAAGTGTACTTAATACGTTCTTTGAGCCAAGTGACATTTGTACATTATTTAGTATGTTTTTAGTTTGATAATACTTAATAGTAGACCATAGAATGAGATGGGTAAGGAAAACCAAACACCTAGAAAATAGCTTTGCACATAGTAAACAGATAGTTAATATATTTTTAAACTGAAATAAAGTTTGTGCCAGAGATGGGAAAAACTTAATAGCCTGGGGAACTGAAGATGAAGTCATAGAAGTGAATTGTCATCTTGGATAAAAAACTGACTACATGTTGAGCTGACTGACAGAGTCAGTCTCTTGATTGCTGAGAAGTGTTGCAGGAAAACTGCTCCCCTGTAAATTCTCTTCCTATTTGTATTTTATTTTTGTCTAAACTAATGAAAGGGTCGCCTTAGTTAAGGTAAGTTTTTTTTTAACTTGTCTTATATTACAGTTGAACTATATAAACTACTGATATTTGACCGTTTTTCATCAACAACTTAATTCAATTGGTTTTCAGTGGAAATATGTGTGATTTGGGGAATTAAAAAAAAGTATATAAGTTTCAAGTGTACAACATTATAATTTGAGATCTGTATATACTACAAAGTGATCACGCACCAAATGGTCACATCTGTCACCATACAATTGACCCCCTTAATGCCTTGCATCCCCTAGCCCCCTTCCCTTCTGTTAACCACCAATCTGTTCCCTGTAACTGTTTGTTTTTGTTTTATTTATTTGTTTTGTTTTGTTTTAGATTCCACATATGAATGAAATCATACAGTATTTGTCTTTTTACTTCTGACTTATTTCACTTAGCATAATACCCTCAGTTCCATCCATATCATCCCAGATGGCAAGATTTCATTCTTTTTATATAGCTGCATAGTATCATTGTGGGTATATCTGTATCTCTAGATCTGTATCTATACCTTTATCTACACCTATATGCCACATCTTTTTTATCCATTCATCCATTGATGGACACTTAGTTTTTTTCCCTGTCTTGGCTATTATAAATAACGTTCCAGTGAACATGGTGCATATATCTTTTTTTTTTAATTCCTCTACTTTTTTTTTTTTTTTAGCAAATTGTATTTTTTATTTATTTATTTTTGTCTGTGTTGGGTCTTCGTTTCTATGCGAGGGCTTTCGCTGGTTGCGGTGAGTGGGGTCCACTCTTCATCGTGGTACACGGGCACTGTCGCAGCCTCTCTTGTTGCGGAGCACAAGCTCCAGACGTGCAGGCTCGTAGTGTGGCTCATGGGCCTAGTTGTTCCGCGGCATGTGGGACCTGCCCAGACCAGGGCTCGAACCCGTGTCCCCTGCATTAGCAGGCAGACTCTCAACCACTGCACCACCAGAGAAGCCCCGTATGTCTTTTTGAATTAGTGTTTTCATATTCTTTGTATATATACCCAGAAGTGGAATAGCTGGATAATGTGATAGTTCTATTCTTAACTTTTTGAGGAATCTCTGTACTGTTTTCCATAGTGGCTACACCAATTTACAATCCCACCAACAGTATGTGAGGGTTCCCTTTTCTCCATATCCTCTCCAACACTTGTTATTTCTTAACTTTTTGTTAAAGCCATTCTAATAGGTGTGAGGGTTACACCTGTTATTATGGTTTTCATTTGCATTTCTCTAGTAATTAGTGATCTTGAACATCTTTTTATATGATTTTTGGCCATCTGTATGTCTTCTTTAGTAAATTGTCTATTCAGATCATTTCCCCATTTTTTAATAGGGCTGTTTGTTTTTTTGTTGTTGAGCTGTATGAGTTCTCTGTGTAGTTTAGATATTAACCCCTTATTGGATATACGATTTGCAAATATCTTCTCCCATTCAGTAGGTTGCCTTTTTGTTTTAATGATGATTTCCTTTGCTGTGCAGAAGCTTTTTAGTTTGATATGGTCCCATTTGTTTATTTTTGCTTTTGTTTCCCTTGCCTTTGGAGTCAGATCCAAAAAACATCACTAAACAGAAGTCAGTGAGATTACCACCTATGTTTTCTTCCAGGAATTTTATGGTTTCAAGTCTTATATTCAAGCCTTTAAACCATTTTGAGCTAATTTTTGTTTATGGTATAAGATAATGGTTCAGTTTCATTCTTTTGTCTGTAGCTGTCCAATTTTCCCAATACCACTTATTGAAGAGACTGTCCTTTCTCCATTGTATGTTCTTTGCTCCTTCATCATAAATTAATTGTCCACATATGTGTGGATTTTTTTCTGGGCTCTTAATTATGCTCCATTGATCTGTGTGTCTGCTTTTGGGCCAGTACCATTCTGTTTTGATTACTATATCTGTGTAGTATAGTTTGAAATTAGGATCATGGTATCTCTGGCTTTGTTGTTTTTCAAGATTGTTTGGGCTATTTGGGATCTTCTGTGGTTCCATACAAATTTTAGAATTATTTGTTCTAGTTCTGTAAAATATTCCACTGGAATTTTGATAGGGATTGCATTGAATCTGTAGATTGTTTTGGGTATCATGAACATTTTAACAATATTAACTCTTCTAATCCATGAGCTTGGAATGTTTTTTCACTTATTTGTGTCTTCTTTAATTTCTTTCATCAGTCTTAGAGTTTTCAGTGTATAGGCCTTTTACCTCCTTGGTTAAATTTATTCCTAGGTATTTTATTTTTTTTGATGTAATTGTAAATTGGATTGTTTTCTTAATTTCTCTTTCTGATATTTCAATACTATTGTACAAGGAATGTCATAGATTTCTGCATATTGATTTTGTATCCTGGAGCTTTGCTGAATTCATTGATTAGTTCTAATGTTTTTTTGGTGGAGTCTTTAGGGGTTTCTATATATAGTATCATGTCATCTGCAAACAGTAACAGTCTTACTTCTTTTTTTTTCTAATTTGGATGCCTTTTATTTCTTTTCCTTGCCTAATTGCTGTGGCTATGGCTTTGAATACTTTTTTGAGTATAAGTGGTGAGAGTGGGCATCCTTGTTTTATTTCTGATCTTAGAGGGAAAGCTTTCAGCTTTTCACTGTTGACTGTGGTGTTAGCTGTGGGTCTGTCATATATCACCTTTATTATGTTGAAGTATATTCCCTCTATACCCACTTTGAGAGTTTTTATCATAAATGACTCTTGAATTTTAAAAGCTTTTTCTGCATTTACTGAGATAGTCATATGATTTTTATCCTTCATTTTGTTAATGTGGTATATCACATCAATTGATTTGTGGATGTTGAACTATCCTTGATCCCTGGAGTAAATCCCACTTGATTGTGGTGTATAATCCTTTTAATGTATTGTTGAATTCAGTTTGCTAATATGTTGTTGAGGTTTTTACCTCTATGTCCATAAGAGATATTGGCCTGTAGTTTTCTTTTTGGTGTTGCCCTTGTCTAGTTTTGGAATCAGGGTAATGCTGGCCTCCTAAAAAGTGTATGGAAGCATTCCCTCCTATTCATTTTTTTTGGAGGAGTTTGAGAAGGATAGGTATTAAATCTTTTTTGAATATTTGGGATGATTCACCAGTGAAGCCATCAGGTCTAAGCCTTTTGTTTGCTGGGAGGTTTTTGATTACTGATTCAATCTCCTTACTAGTAATCAGTCAATTTAACATTTCTGTTTTCTCATGATTTAATCTTGGTAGACTGTATGTTTTTAGGAATTTATCTGTTTCTTCTAGGTTGTCCCATTTGTTGGCATATTATTGTTCATAGTATTCTCTTATCATCCTTTGTATTTTTGTGGTATCAGTTTTAACTTCTCTTTCATTTTCGATTTTATTTGAGCCCTCTCACTTTTTTTCTTGCTTAGTCTAAAAGCTTGTCAATTTTGTTTATCTTGTTAAAGAACCATCTCTTAGTTTCATTGATCTTTTCTATTGTCTTTTTAGTCTCTATTTCATTTATTTCTGCACTGATCTTATTATTTTCTTCCTTCTACTAACTTTGGGCTTTGTTTGTTCTTCTTTTTTTAGTTCCTTAAAGTGTAAAGTTAGATTTCTCTTGTTTCTTGAAGTAGTCCTGTGTTGCTGTTGACTTCCTTCTAAGAACTACATTTGCTGCACCCCACAGATTTTAGTATGTAATATTTCTGTTTTCACTTGTCTCTGCATATTTTTTTATTTTACTTTTGATTTCGTCAGTGACCCACTGGTTGTTTAGTAGCATGTTGTTTAATTTCCACATTTTTGTGGGTTTTTTTTTTTTTCAGTTTTCCTCTTGTAATTGATTTCTATTTTCATAGCTTTGTGGCCAGAAAAGATGCTTCATATAATTTTGGTCGTCTTAAATTTATTGAGACTTGATTTTTGGCCTAACAAGTGATTTATCCTGGAGAATGTTCCATGTGCACTTGAGAAGAATGTGTATTCTGCTTCTTTTAGATGGAGTACTCTGTATAAATCTGTTAATTCCATCGGATCTAATATGTCATTTAAGGCTGATGTTTTCTTATTGGTTTTCTGTCTGGATGGTGTATCTATTGCTATAAGTGGGGTGTCAGTGTCCCCTACTATTATTGTATTGCTATTAATTTTCTCTTTAAGTTCGTTAATATTTGCTTTATATATCTTGGTACTCCTGTGTTGGGTGCATACATATTTTAAGTGTTGTTTCCGTAGTGTAGTGGTTATCACATTTGCCTCGCACATATTTATAAACGTTATATCTTCTTGCTGTATGAACCCCCTTATTGTTATGTAGTGCTTCTTTTTGTTTTTTATTACAGTCTTTGTTTTAGAGGCCATTTTGTCTCATATGAGTATAGCTATACCAGCTTTCTTTTCATTTCCATTTGCATGGAATGTGTTTTTCCATCCTTTTACATCCAGTCTGTTTATGTCCTTACTTATGAAGTGAGTCTTTTATAGGCAGCATATAGATGGGTCTTGTTTTTATTTTTTAATCTATTCAGCCACTCTGTCTTTTGATTGGAGAATTTAGTCCATTTATGTTTAAAGTAATTATTGATAGGTATGTACTTATTGCCATTCTGTGATTTGTTTTCTAGCTATTTTTATAGTTTCTCTGTTTCTTTTTCTCTCTTCCCTTGTGGTTTGTTGATTTTCTTTAGTGCCTTTGTTTAGATTCCTTTCTCATTTTCATTTGTGTATTTACTCTAAGTTTTTTCTTTGTAGTTATCAGGTTCACATGTGTCATCCCATGTATATAACAGTCTATTTTAAGTTGATAGCAACTTAACTTTGAGCACATTCCACAATTCTACATTTTTTACTATCCCACTACATTTTATGTTTTTGATGTCACATTTAACATCTTTTTATTTTATGTTCCCTTAGCAAATTATTGTATTTTTAGCTAATTTTATTTCTTTTGTCTTTTAAACTTCATGGTAGCATTATAAGTGATTGATCTGCTACCTTCTTATTTACCTTTTCCTGTGAGATGTGAATTTTCTTATGTTTTCTCCTTATTAATTAGTGCCATTTTTTTTCAACTTAGGGAATTCCCTGTAACATTTCTTATAAGTCCAGTTTAGTGGTGATAAACTTCTTTAGCTTTTGCTTATTTGGAAAACTCTTTATCTCTCCTTTAATTCTGAGTGATAACCTTGCTGGGTAGAGAATTATTGGTTGGAAAATTTTTCCTTTCAGTAATTTGAATATGTCATGCCATTCACTTATGGCCTGCAAAGTTTCTTCTGAGAAATCTGCTGAAAGCCTTATGAGGTTTTCTTTCTATGTAATAAGTTGCTTTTCTCTCATTGCTGTTAAGATTCTCTCTTAGTCCTTACTTTTACCATCTTAATTATAATGTGTCTTGGTGTGGTTCTCTTTGGTTTTGCCTTACTTGGAACTCTTTTGGACCTGGATGTCTGTTTCCTTCCCCAGATTAGGGAAGTTTTCAGCTATTACTTTTTCAAATAATTTTTCTGACCCTTTCTCTTCTTTTTGCCTTCTGGGGCTTCTATAATGTGAATGTTTTTCTGCTTGATGCTGTCTCAGAGGTCCCTTAGGTATATTCACTTAAAAAATTTTTTTTTCTTTTTGCTGCTTTTTCTAGGTGATTTCCATGCTTTTCTTCCAGCTCATTGATTCATTCTTCTTCATCCAATCTGCTGTTGAACCCCTCAAGTGTATATTTCAGTTGAGTTATAACTGCTGTTTGGTACTTTCATATATTTTCTATCTTTTTGTTAAGGATATCACTGTGTTCATTCATTCCTCTCCTGAGTTTGGTGAGTATGTTTATAACCATTACTTTAAACTGTTAATCAGGTTGATTGTTTATCTCCATTTCATTAAGGTCTTTTTCTGGGCATCTGTCTTACTTTTTGGTTTGGAATATGTTCCTTTGTCTCCTCATTTTGCCTGGCTCTCTGTGTTTGTCTATATGTTATTAGATGAAACAGCTGTCTCTCTCAGTCTTAAAGGAGTGTTCTTGTATAAGGTATGATCCTTGGGGCCTGGAAGCACAGTCTTCCCTGGCCACCAGAGCCAGGTGCTCAAGGGTTGTCCCTCATGTGGGCTGCACCTGCCCTCCAGCTGTGGTGGGACCTCAGCTGCTTCATGGGGAGGATGGGGAGTGGTGCACTTGGCCGGCCTGGTTTTGATGTTGGAAATCTGTTTTGAATCTTTATGTCATACTGTGGTATATGCAGATGTTATTGCTTTTCTCTACATGTCTAGACAGAACTTAAAAAATATTTTTAGAAGTAGTGAACATTTTAGCTTGAGAATATATTAGATTTTTCTGAAATATTATTTTTGAAATATTGGAACACATAGTACAAAGAACCACTTAAGGTGATATATTATTTGTGGGAAAGGGGACAGTAATACCTTCTAAGGGTAGGGTCGTTGTGAGGATTGACTGAAGTAATTTATATGATGCTTCTGTCATAGTGCTTGGCACATACAATGCTACCAGTATATAATAGTTATTATTATGGCATTCTGACTGTGTGCTTTTTTTGGAATAAAGGTGAAATATATCTTGATGTAGTTTTTGATGATGTATATTTACATGGAGTGGTGACTACAATCTACTGTAAACAAAAAATCTACTGAAATAAAGCAGTATTGAGTAAGAAATAGCTTGAAGAAGCAGGACCTATGATTTCTTCTTTGTTTCTAGGTTACTTCAGAGCTTCTGTATTCTTAGAACACTTCATTGGTGTCATATTTCTGGCACATATCTCTCTTAATTTGTTTACATACTGTTAGTGACCAGTGGTCACTGTGTTATCCACAAAACTCTTAATAGAGTATGGATCAAATAAATGTTTGTTGAACAAATGACCCATGTCAGGTTTAACTCTTAAGATTTTGGTGTCTTTTTTGAAATATGTAATTAACACGATGGAAGTGCTAAGTTACATACAAATGTCATGTGTTTAATATAAAGCCTTCTGAGATGTCTTTTTGATTATGGTACTTTACTAATTTTGAGGTAACAAGTTGTATTTGTTTGCTAGAGCTGCCATACCAGAATACCACAGTTTGCATGGCTTAAACAACAGAAATTTGTTTTCTCATAGTTCTGGAGGGTGATACTCTCAAGATCAAATTGCCAGCAGGGTTGGTTTATCCTCAGGCCTTTCCTCTTGGCTTGCAAATGGCTACCTTCTTGCTGTGTCCTCACATGGCTTTTTCTCTGCTTGCACGCCCCAAGTGTGTCTTCCTCTTCTTATAGGGACATCAGTCCTATTGTATTAGGGTCCCACCCTATGACTTTATGTTACTTTAATTACCTCCTTAAAGGCCCTATTTTCAAATGCAGTCACTATGGGGGTTAGGGCTTCAATATATGAATTTTGGGGGAGACACAATTCAGTCCATAATAAGGTGATTGTAAAAAAAACACAAGATTTGTCTATAGAAAGTGTAAGTTCTGTCAGCTTTTGTGCTGTTGGAGGAAGTCCTATAATTTCTCTAAGCATCTCTTTTCTCACCTATAAAATAGTGACAATAATTAATTAATGTCAAATTGCTTATGTAAAATTTTGGTTATGATATTTGATCCAAATTTCAAATTGTTTATTGCAGAACTTTCTATTGACGGGAAGGTAACAAAATGGGTTATTTCTCAACAAGTTAAAGTGAAATAAAAGGTGCCGTTAGGACTTTAGAGTTTAAATTAGAGGTTGTATATTGGCAGCCCATGGGCCAGAAACAGCTTACAGAATGGTTGTTGGCTTGTACAGTGCTTAAAAGTTTTAAAATTAGTTTCAAACTTTTAAAAGTTAGTTGAATTCACATAAAAAAAATCTGTATTTCCAACCTAGTCTCTTTCTAAGCATGGTAGTAATATACTAGTCCTGAGCTTCAAGGTTGCTACCAAGGATATGGTTTTTCCACTAAGCCACAATCCCGGTTGTGTCTGCACATTGGATATTGCCATTTATTATCATATTTGTGCAGTTGTTGAGGGAAGTATTACTTTTACTGAGTGTGTATTAAAAAATGGCAAAATGGAAGATACACTGGCAGGACCACATGTTTGGAAAAAAAAGATGAGAATATACTCCATTGTAAAAATAAGTAGTAGTCCTAGATATTTCATATACAAAGTATGTCTGTTAAAAGAATACAGTTTAATATGCTGGCCTGCTTTGCTGGTTCCCTGTACCCGCTGACCCCTGTCTCCTTTGAGTTTTCCATTTCTATTCTTTCTTTTTTTTTTTTTTTTTTGCGGTATGTGGGCCTCTCACTGTTGTGGCCTCTCCCGTTGTGGAGCACAGGCTCCGGACGCGCAGGCTCAACAGCCATGGCTCACGGGCCCAGCCGCTCCGTGGCATGTGGGATCTTCCTGGACTGGGGCACGAAGGCGCGTCCCCTGCGTCGGCAGGTGGACTCTCAACCACTGTGCCACCAGGGAAGCCCTCCATTTCGATTCTTGATGAAAGCTGGTCTATTAAGGATAAATGTAGTCAGATGAAAAGTAGGTACCTGTATTTATAACCAAATGGCAATAAAGACAATTGAAAAAGTTGAATGAAAACATTATGACATGCTTAGATATTCTGTTTTGCTTTTCTTATTCCTATTTTTTGATCTTTTGGGTCTGTCCATTGGCAGAGATTTATTATGGCTCTCATTGATATAAGATTTTAAAAAATTTTTCATTTTCTGATAGTATAAAGTTCTTGTTTTGAAATTATTTGCCTTAATTATAAAAGTCTACTTGCCTTTTCAGGTCTTCTGGAATTTCTCCTTTATGTGCTCATTGCTTATTCAACTACCACCTTCACTCTGTGCTAAGTTGCTAATAACCCCAACTAGGGAATGTACTCCCCCACCACTCCTTGTCTAAAATATCAAATTCTACTTTTCCCTGAGGACTAGGTCAATCTCACCTCTTCTGTAACATCCTCTTCTTACTTATTTATAAGAATTTTTAATTACAGTATAAGTGACATATAACATATTAGTTTTGGGTGTACAATGTAATGATTTGATATTTCTGTGTATTGCAAAATGATCACCACAGTAAGTCTAGTTAATCTATCACCATACATAGTTGCAATTTTTTTTTTTTTTTGGTGATCAGAACTTTTAAGATCTACTCTCTTAACAACTTTCAAGTATATAATACGTTATTATTAACTATAGTTGCCATGCTGTACATTACATACCATGACATTTATTTTATCATTGGAAATCTGTACCTTTTGACCTCTTTCACTCATCTTGCCCATCCCCAACTCCCACCTCTTGAGTAATATCTTCTTTTAAAAAGCTTTTTTAAAAGAAATTTTCAATCTTTAGAAAACTTACCAGAGTGGTAAGATGAACATACATATACCTTCACTTAAATACTTATTAGATTTGGAGATTTTTCTCTCAAAAAATTGATTTTGAAAGTCAATTTTATTCTCCACCCTCTCCCACTGCCCCAGCTAAAGTTGAATCATTTGAAAGAAAGTGGCATATTTCATCCATCATATTTGAACTCTCAATACAGAAACTTCTAGTTTTCTGAGAATGATATCCTTCCACATAACCACAATACAATGGTCACACTCAGGAATTTTAATTTTGATATAATACTACCACTTAATATGTCACTTGTATACAAATTTCCCCATAATGTCCTTCACAGCAGTTTTTTTTCTTTTATTTTTTCCTGCAACCACATCTAGACAAGTATCACACATTGCATTTAATTTTTATGTCTATTTATTCTCCTTTAATATCCCTTTATTTAGGCATATCTGGTGCGTCCTCATGATTAGATTCAGGTTAATCATTTTTGGCAGGAATATAACAAAAGTAGTATTATGTTCTTTTCAGTGCATCATATCAGGATGTACACAATTGGTTAAGGTGGTGTCTACCAGATTTCTCCACTGTAAAGGTGCCTTTCCTCCTTTGTAATTAATAAGTGATCTATAGAGTGATACTTTTAGATCATGCAGCTATCCTGTTCCCTGTTTTTCACCTGTTGGTTTAGAATTCATTGATATTTTTTTCCTGAATCATATGTTACTGTGGTGATTATAAAAATAGTGATTTTTCTATCTTTATCATTTCATTCACATTGATTAGTTGACATTATTCTTTAAAGAACTTTACTTTTCTCCCTTTCTTTTTTTTTTGTGTCATTGTTGTCACATATATTCTTTTTTATATACAAGGGTTATAGTCCATTCTTGTCTTTCATTTTGATTCTCCAGTTGTTCCAAATTTGGCTAGTGGGAGTCTCATCTATTGTCTTCATCAGTTTTTGAGCACTTCCTTTTTTTTCTGGCACAAGATATTCCTGGTCTACTCCAGGTTTTGCCCCAGCCCCCAGTATTAGCTATTTTGTCAAAGAGTTCTTGTTCCTTTTACTGGATAGTGATATTTAGAAACTGAGATGTGGGCATTAGGTATGCTCCTTTTGTGGACAGAGTTAAGAAATACACATGCTATACCAACATAGGCATTTTTATAAATTGTGAGTTAAACCTGATGCTTCTAATTTAAACCTGATATCATAGTTCTTCCTCTTCTTCTATTCCATATTTGTATCTCTGAGAATCCTGGTTCCCAGAGTATTAATATATTTACTCATTTGCCTAATCATATAACACAAAATAGTTTCAGAATTTCTATGCATGTGTCACTAAAAGCAGTAAACTTATTAAGTTCAAGATTTCTTTGCAGTTCTTCTCATCTTACAATACAGTAGAGCTATATAGTTCAGAGTATTTTGTTCAGATGTTTCTTGGCTATTTTATTTTCTCATGTATGATTGTTACCAAATTTATATATTCTTAGGTTCATTTGTTTCTTTTGTGTTATTTTTGGGGTTCCCCATCCTTATTAATTTAATTTTTTTGACTATGTAAAATATGAACATGGTTCAAAAGGCAGAATTATGTAAGAAGATATGTTCAGTGAAATCCCATTTTCCTCTTTATCTCTCCCTTCCTGATCCTACCCACCCTTTGTAAATAATCAGTATTTTGAGTTTGTGTGTGTTTGTGGTGTGTGTACTTACCCTTTCTCATACCTTACACAACATTAATAGCATCATACATATATATTTTTTGTACTTTGTTTTTTCACTTGAAAATATATCCTGAAAATAGTAATTTTCATATCACTTCATAGAAATCATTCTCATTCTATTTTTATTGCCAAATTGTACTCTATTATTTGAATGAACCATAGTTTATTCAGCCAATTTCTTATAGGTAGGCATTTAATGATTTCCAGTCTTTTCCTATGAAAGTGTAGTGTCTCTACTACATAGCTATTTGAATTAGCTTAACAAAATACCGACAAAATCAAGTAATGGCTGGGTGCTGAACAAATTAAATATTGCTGTGAAAATGCAAAATGGTACAGTCAGTTTGGAAAACAGCCTGTTAGTGTATTATAAAGGTGAACATACACTTACCATATGACCCCAGCGGTCTCACTCCTAGGAATTTACCCATTATATTCACACAATAACCTCTACCTGAATGTTTGTAGCAACTTTATTCATACATTGCCAGAAAGTAGAAGCAACCCAAGTGTCCTCCAATGAGTGAAGGGATAAATGAACGGTGGTATATCCATAATTAGAGTATCACTCTGAAATAAAAAGAAGTGAACTATAGATACATGAAACAACATAAATGAATCTCAAATGCATTATGCTAAATGAAAGAAGCAAGATTCAAATGCTACATATGGTATGAGTCTATTTATATGACATTCTTGAAAAGGCAAAACTCTAGGGACATAAAATGGATCAGTGTTTGTCAAGGGCTGAGCATTAGGGAACAATTTGACTACAAAGGGGCATGAGGGAAATTTTGGGGGTGGTGGAACCCTTTTTTAAAATCTAGATTGTGATAGTGATTACATGACTATATGGATTTTTTTAGAACATACAGAGTTGTTCACTAGAAAGGATGGGTTTTACTCTATGTAAAACACCTTAAAACTTAAAAAAAGTTTCATAATAAACCCCCAAACCTGAGAATTGTTTTCCATATAGTTGGAGATGTTTCTTCAGGGTAGGTTTCTAGATTGTTGATTCAAGGGGTAAATGCATATGTAGTTTTGTTAATGTCAAATTGTGCTCCATAGAGGTTGTAACATTTTCTGTACCTCCACCCTACCAGCAATGTATGAGGTGCCTATTTTCTTATAGCTTCCTTGAGACCATTTTGTTAAGTTACTGAATTTTTCCAGTTGCATAAATGAGAAATGGTATAGTTTGAGTTTGCATTCCTTTTACTGTGGGTGAAATGTAGTATCTGATAAGTTTGAGGGCTATTTGTATCTTTTTTCCCCAAAAAACTATCTGCTCTTTTTTTTTGCCCATTTTTTTCTGATGATTTTGGGTTTTTTTCCCTTCAATTTTTATGATTTCCTTATATATTAGGGATATTAGTTCTTTATCTATAATATTATACTATTTTCTTCTACCTACTTTTGATCACCTTAACTTTTCCTTCTCTTAGAACTTTTTATATTTAATACCATATTCGTGCTAAATTTCCTTTTTGCCTAATAGTTTAGAGTTTCTTAGCATATAGTAGACCATTGTTAAATAAAGACCAGTTGAATTTTTATTTCCTAAGTGTTCAGGTTCAAGCAGAGAATTCTTGAGGGACCCTCATTTAATTTTGGCCACAAGTTTTTTTGCAATGTCTCAGTAAGGAGAAATGCCGATATTTTTCCTGATTTCTTCTGTTTAGTGCAAGTACTTGAGTAAATTAAGTGGTAATCTACTGAGGGATTTCTCAGGAAGAATTCTAATAATTTGTGAGAAGCTCAATAGAAAAATACTGTACTTTTCAGGATAGGGCTCTGGTCAGGGTATTCTTATATGTTTAAAAGCTTGGAAAATTTTTTATACTTTAGCCAATTCTAGTCACTTAGAATCCTGTGCCTTCTAGTTTGTGTGTCTGTGGTGTTTAGTCCAGCTTTATTAAAGCTTATGTCCAAATGAATTCTACCCTTCTTTTCTCTGAAATTTGGAAGTCAAGTAGTTCAGAAAAGTACACTGGTAGAAAATGTTTGACGGGTATTTCCTGGCTTCCAAACGTAATATGGGCAGTCAAATTTGATCCTCTGAATTCAGAGGCAATGCCCCTTTAGCTAATCATTTGTTGTTTTCTCCTTTGAGAAAAATGCCTGGTGTATTTTAATGACTTGAGATCCAACTAATTTTCAGAGATAGGCACCAAGTCCCTAGATTCATTTACCAATACCAAGAAACCAAAATACCAAAATACTGTTTTAAGTGGTAATCAAAAGTATTTTCAAGATGGAGAATGATTCAAATAATTAGTGAGAAGCATATCTAAATTCCTTGCGAACTTCTATCATACTCTTTTTGGAAGATCCACCTACTTTAAAAGGGTTCGTAAGAGAAAAATAAATGGCCTCTGTGTGTGTGTGTTTGTGTGTCAGTATCTCCTCGGACAGCTGTGTGAACAACAGAACTAGAGCACCCTAATGCATTTCTGTTTTCATGTACTGTCTTTATCAGCAGCCTAGGTAAATCTCTCTTAGTACATTTGCTACTCTTCTTGAGTGGAAGGAGGCAAGTGATGGTTTCTTGTACTCTATTCCCCTTTTCTAATGATGTGCTTACCCAGTAGTAAAGCATGTAGATTTACCAGGTTGTTAGTGAGCCTTTAAAGGTAGTGGAAAGAACTAACTTCTAACTCCTTTTTTTTGGAAAATAAATATTAAATGAGTGTATCTGTTAAAACTTGAATGTCATTATTTTAAAATCAAAATCTCCTTTTTTAAAAAAATTAACATTTTCCTTATCATATATGAGATGAACTTACCCACTAACCTTTCCATTTTCAGAAACTTCCTTTGACTTGAACTAAGATGTATTAGAAAAGAAGAAAAACATATAAAAATCAGATCCTGATGTTTTGCAAGAATTTTCATAATCAGAAATACTCATGTTTCTTTTCTTCTTGACATCTAATATTCCCGTTTTTCCTCTGAATCTTTATATCTTCTCTAATGTATATTGTGTACAGAGGTTCAAAAGACTATTTTTTTCAGGGTGCTTTTCATTAGTTCTATTTATAAATTTACTTTTCTTACTTTGCAGCATCCTCTGTCCGGACTATTTTTGCCATCTATTTAGTGGCATCATGTGATAGCTGGTATATTGACGGATGTAATGCTATTTAACAGCAAATAGTCTATAGACAATAATTAGGGAGTATTTCTTTGACTGAAGCTGTTAATATTTATCATAGAAATATAAGGTTGAAACAGACAGATTAGCCATATATATTGGTATCTAACAGTACACAATCTCTAGTGGGTATGTGAATGTTTAATTGTCGAACGTAGTTGTTGCCTCCATGACATCTGCCTATGGATGTTGTAGGACAGTCACCTGTAAATTCTTTTAACAGCTTATTGTTATCTGTTATTTTAAAATATATCAAAGTTCTTGTAATTTATATAATATTATAATGCGCTCTCAGGCATAGATTTCTTAGGTACATAATCTAAAATTTTACCTACTATTTGCTCCTCCCTGAAAATAAAGAGGTTTGAGCTGGCAGAAGGCGCTCCATTCAGAAACCATATAGGGAATTAGGCAGCTGCTGTCCTTGGTGATGAAATCATTTCATGTGAATTCTTAAGGAAAACAACTAGTTAAAAAAGCAGGATAATCTTAAGTGTATTGTTTGTGGCTACTGTTGGTATGAAGATAGATCTATCTGAACTAGAAAAATACAGACTCCAGTATCTTAATGTCTTGAGTTCCTGACTGCCATGCAGAGGAAATGTTTAACTATTTTAATCATGTTTCTGTATCTCAGAAAGAAAGCCCTTATGAGAGGAAATGACAATGTCCTACCACAAAGTTATCTCTTATCAGTTATAGTCTCAGTCGATAATGATTTGTCAAACTTGGACATGTGTAAAATGCAAGGGCTGTGTTATTTACTTTGGAAAGGAAAAATTAGATGAAGCTGATAAAGACGGAGTCATGGCTTTTGTTAGGAGACAGAAACCATTAGAGGCAGTCATTGTTAGCTTAGGAAAGTGTCCTTGGACCCCTCCCTCTGCCCCAGCTGAAACCTAAACCTGCTTGGATCATTCTTTGCAACCTGAGGGGAGGCAGGGGCAATGGAGAAGAATGAAGACAGCTCTGACAGAGATTTAGCATTTTTTAAATAGGGAGCAAAATGTGGACCTTGAAATAGACTATTTATGTGAGTTAGGAAACATTGCCTTTTGTTCTAGTACTCCTTCCCCACTCCCATTTATTTAGGTTTTTGAAAGTTCATTTCTTATCCTTTCAAACGTGTAGCATTCCTTCACGTACAGTGTATGTTGCTCTCCTCCTTCCACCTTTCTGAAGATGTAAGTGATTCTTTTTCATTAGTGGAAGCAGAGAAAACACATCTAGCTCAAAGCAACATGAGTCAGTGCATGCTTTACATACCTTTCTTCTCACAGCACTCTTCTGGGTTCCTCACAGTGTTCCTAGTGTTCCTCACAGAAGGGAGCATGGAGGAAAAATGATTTCTAAACAGTAGGCTATTTGGAGAGTGGAAATAAAGTTTGCCCCATTCTGCTCCTTCTTGTCTAGATTTCTGTGTACCACTTTCAAAGCAGGAAAGCATGTGCTGCTTAGGAGGACTTAACTGGATTATGATTTCAGAGGCTAAGAAATAGCAGAGCCAGTACTTCCAGGTCAGAGTACTTTAAACAGCTTGAAGCTGAATATGATGATGTCAAGACAGCCTCATAGAAAATAGGTTTGATAAATATTTGGTGGAGATGACAGGAAAAGCCTTTGTCTCCTCTCTAATTATATTTATTTTTTATTTGGCCCAGATAAACCAGTCTTCTCAGAACATTAGTAAAGGGCCCCATTAGGTTATTTGTCACAGATTTCTGGGGAAACTGTCCCCTAATGTGGATGTTCATTCTGTAAGGATGGGTCTGACTTGTGAAAGGACCAAGGCTCTGTCTGAGCAATGGTTAGAAGCAGTTTCCTTTTGAATGAAACCAGGGCTCTGAGTTCAAAGCAAAACAAAATAAATAAACTGCATGAAGAAGAGCATATAAACAAAGTTGTGATGAAATTTGTTTAAAATTAGGTAAAGTTTTCTTAAACTTTTTTAAAGTATATATTTCTAAAAAATAACTTTATAATTGTTAATTCTAAATAAAGGGAAAAAGTTTCATTTTCTATACAGATCAAAAAAAATTTTTTTATGCATTTCTTTCTTGTCTTTTTTTATATGCACATGTAATTTTTAGGTAATTTAAATACTATTGTAAATATAATTTAATGGAAATTTTCTATTGTTTCTTCTTTTGAGATTGTTTTCCACTTAGCTCTAGTTTTCACTAGTAGGCTCTGGTTTTTTGGAAAAATAAAATAACTTTCCTTGAAATCTCCACTTCATAGAGGAGTGACTGTAAACGTGCTTTAATATTGTGGTCATTTCAAATAAGAATGCCTGAAATGATCACCTGCTGCCTCTTTTTGTGTTAAGATGAAAATGAGTATCCATTGTACTCTTAAAGTTAGAAATTTTACATGCTTTTTAGTCGTACTTTTCTTTACCTACATGGTGCCCATCTGTCCATAAAATGTTTTTCTCAGTAATTTGGCAATGCTCACTAACTGTTTCTTTCTCTTTTTTCTTTTTGGCCGCACCACATGGCATGTGGGATCTTAGTTCCCCGACCAGGGATCGAACCCACGCCCCCTCCATTGGAAGCATGGTGTCTTAAGCACTGGACCGCCAGGGAAGTCCAATGCTTACTAACTTTTCTAAATGCCTTTTTTTTTTTTTTTAAAGGGAAACTACGCTTTGGCCATGGTGTAGGATCTTAAGCACCTTATCATCTTTGGATTCACAAAAAGTTTGCTTTGAGTGCTTACAGAGTGTACACTGTATAGAATGAGGTTCCCAAACATAGAGATTTAATCTCTACTCTCATGGATGCAAAGCAAATGAACAGAATAGTCAATAAACTTGAACCAATATATAGAGAGATGCGATGGTTTTGGAGGGAAGAGAAAGTAGGTATTGTACTGTTGAATTGCAGAATGAGTAGATTTCATTAGGAACAGCATCTTGATGAAGAATCTGTTACCTAAAGAAGATATGAGGCTTACTTTATGAAGTAAAGGAAACTGACCTTGTAATCATGAATCAGCCCAACCCAATTTAGATGTGCCTGCTGCCTATATTCTGATAAATGATACAGTTACTAGTGTTACAGTAAAAACTTCAGCTAGGTCTTTATTTTGACTACTGTATTTCTTTATGTGATTTTGTCCTTTTTGTTTTATTTTGTTTAATATTTGCTTTCAGTGTTTCCTTTTATTTTTGTTAAATTTCTATGGGTCAACTGGATAGTTTGATAGTTTTTTTTTTCAGATGAGGAAATTGAGGTCAAAGTAAAGTGTGACTTATTCATCGTCACGATTGTAACAAATCAGTTTTAGCACTGTGACTATACTGCAGTTCTTACCTGATGTTTTTTGTTTTACTTTCTCTTTTGATGTCTAGGATTAATCTGTATGCATTGTTCATATTACAATTTTTTGATATTACTCTAGGTTTGGTTTTCCATTCATTATCTTACTTTTAAAAATATAGGGACTTCCCTGGTGGCGCAGTGATTAAGACTCCGAGCTCCCAATGCAGGGGGCCCGGGTTCGATCCCTGGCCAGGGAACTAGATCCCACATGTGTACTGCAACTAAGGAGCCAGCGAGCCATAACTAAGGAGTCTGCAAACCACAACTAAGGAGCCCGCCGGCTGCAACTAAGACCTGGCACAACTAACTAACTAAAATTTAAAAAAAAAATCATCTCCCCCTCTTCCTGGCATATTTCTGTATTTTGATTGCATGCTGACTTAAATATTCACTGATTCTTATGCCCTTCAGAAGTTGCCTGGCAGGCCATTCAAGTGGCAAGTTTTGTTTTTGACCACTGAAACTTAGTTTTTTTATGTAGGGTACCATGTATCTAAGAAGACAAAGTCAAGTTAGCAAAGTCACATTTCCACCTTTTTCTTTTCCTTCTTTTTCCTGCAGCCTCCAAATTGTCTCTAAAAGCAGATGCAGGACCAGTTACACCTGTTTCTGTTCTGTGTCCCAACATTGGTGATATCCTCATTGCTTATTAATGCCATGGCTGAAATGCCAAAACTAGGTGTCTGGAAGCATACTTTTTTTTTTAGCACTTGAGTATTAAAAATGAGTACAGTTGCTCTTAATAGCCTTGTTTGAATATTTTATGACAGTCTTGGTTGTTTTGCAGGTACCTGGGGCCCAAGATTTGGTTGATTTCTCTCCTGTTTATCGATGTCTACACATATATTCTGTCCTGGTGAGTCTTTATCTGGCTCTGCCTAATAAAAATTTATATTGAATTCAAAACTCTGCATTCTCATATTTGATAGTTTTTCTGTTTAGTATTAAGAGTAAGGAATAAGAAACTGTTACTTAAGGAGTATCAATTATTAAAAAATAATTCTTTTCTTCTTGAATCTTTTATTTGTGTTTGCCATGTGATATGCTATAGCTAGTAATGTTAATTTCTATCAGTCATCAATAGATTATTAGATTATACCTAGAAATAGTGACACACAAATTCAGATTTCTATTCTTAATTTAATAATGTAGTTATTTATACAATAGCCTATCTTTACATATTAAAATAATGTTTGTAAAAACTGTTTGCTTTATCATTCCTGATAATTCTTCCTTTGTCATATAACACATATGGGAAGAGGAACCTCTCTGGGGAGAAATATTATAGGTATTAATGGGATTCTAAGAAAGGCGCTTTCTCCTTCTTGGTAGTACACCTACATGCAGACACACAGATACATACGCTCAATAAAAAAATTAAACTATGAAGCTAAAGTATCATCAAAGACAAATTGATGAGAGAAGTCCATTATCGATATATTTTATAGCAAAGTTCAGTGAAACTTCTATCATGTTGTTTTTAGTATATTTGAATATGTCTTATTGCCCAGTGTGTTATCCATTTTCTTTCCTCATATATTTACCATAGTGTCACTTAGTCATTACTGCAGATGGTTTGGGTGGACGTTATGGCCTGAAGTATTTTTGGTGATCTCCAGTAGTTTGAGCAAAGAACTGATAGTTTCTTCTCCTCTCCTCTCCTTCCTCCTCCCATTTCTCCTTGCTCTCTGCTTCCCTCTTTCCCTCTCCCTCTTTTCTCACTATTTCTTCTCTCCATTTATCATTCTTGCTATATATAGATGAAGCAAGATATAGATAAAATTGTATCAAGGCATCTAAAATAAGTCACAGTTTCTTTTCAATATCACGTACAGAGAGTTAAATAAATTATAAACATCTTGGTTTGTGACACACTCTTTTCATCATTTCATACAAGGCCCCTGTTGTATTTTATTTTATCATGTTTTTTCCATTCATCCCATGTCCATAAGCCCATTTGTCTCTCATCCCCAAGTATACTAACTCTAATATGTTTAATATATGATCATGGTTGTGTTTGTGTCCTTGAAAAATATATAGTGACTTGTATATGTATTTGTTTTTAACTTATTCAGATAGTATTGTCTTATGGACCTAGTTCTATTTCTTATATCTTTTGCTTAGCGCTATTTTTAATATCTGTCCTCCTTATAGTCTGTATATCTAGTTCATTGCCTCCCACTTAAACGTGATAGTTAATTGCTGGTTTGTATTTGCTGTATTTAATTATCTATTACTTTAGTGATAACACTTAAATTGCCTATAATATTCTGCTGTAACAAATAGTACCCTCTTATGGACTGGTGTGTAAGTTTCTATGTTTTTTATACCTAGGCATGAAATTCTTGGGTTATAAGGTATATGTATCAATATAATATTTAATTTCACCAATTTCTAATTTCTGCTAACCTGATGGATATTGATATCATTTTAATTTGCATTTCTCTGATGACTGGTAACATTATGCTTCTCTCTATAGACTTACTAATCATTTAAGATTTTTCTTCTCTGAATGGCCTACTTTTGGTCTTTGTTCAGTTTTTTTAATTGGATTTCTTGTTTTTGTCTTTTCTGTTTGCCGGAAAGAGACATTTCAGAAATTCTTCCAATATTGTAGATATTAACAGTTTAAGATATTACAGATATCTTTTTTCCAGTTTGCCACCAGATTCTAAACTATGTCTGTGTTATCTTTTGTGAAACAGAACTCTTTGATTTTAATATAATCAAGTCAATCAGTATTAACCTTAGAATCTGTACTTTTTGATCCTTGTTTTTAAAAAATCCCTCTCTCTTTCAAGGTCATAGAGCATTCCTCTTCCATTACCTTTAACATTGTATCATTCACATTTTGATTTTGATCCATCTTGTTTTCACTGCTGTATGTATAGGTATGAGGTAGGGGTCCAACTCAATTGTTTTCTATGTGAGGAATTCAGTTTTATTAATCCCATCTATTACATAATCTGTACATCACTCAGTAATTCCTGGTAGTACATCTGGCATACACTAAATATTCATATTTATGTGAATCTGTTTCTCAGCTCTATAGTTTGTTATATTTGGTTTTGTAATATATCTACATATATAGTAAAAGAAGTACTTTCTAATTTTTCCTCTTTTAAATTGCTTTCACTATTTATAGAACTTTATTTTTCCATATATATTTTATAGTCAGTTTGACTTTATAAGAAAAAATTTCTTAGAATATTTGTTTGAATCAGTTGAATTTATAGATAAGATTTGGGAAGAAGTGACCACTTTATAATGGTAAGTTATCCCATTTGTGGAAGAATAAGATCTACTTTAAAGTTATTTAATTAAGATGTGTTTCTATGTTAATAGCCTTGGGCATTTTTTTTTAAGTTAACAAGAAAATGCTTATAGTTTTTGTTGCTATTTTCTACTTTATTTTCTAATATTATTGCTGATATTGAGAAACACTATTGATTTTTGTAAGTTAACCTACATCTGACAACCTGCTCAACTCTTTTGCTAGTTATTGTAGTTTGTTTTTTTGGTTTATGATAGGTTTTCTGTGTAGTTGATCATAATATATGCAGATATTGACTTTGTTTCTTTTCTTCCTAGCCATATATCTCTTTGTTCTTATTGTGCTGTTGTATTGACCAGGATCATCATTACTTTGTTGTCTAGTAAAGTGATAGTGGACATCCTTCTCTGTTTTCTAATTTCAAAGAGAAAGTATCTAAAGTTTCTCCATTAACTTGATGTTTGCAATAGGATTTTGGTAAATATTCTTTAGTTATTCCTAGACTTCTTATAATTTTTTATAAAACCATAAATGAGTACTGAATTTTATTGATTTTGTTTTCCAGATATACTGATAAAATGCTATGGTTTTTATCCTTTAATTCATGAAGGTGATGGATTTCATTGATAGATATTTCTGATATTAAACAATCCTTGCATTCCTTAGATAAATCCAACTTGATGAGGATGTATTACTGCCTTTTTTTTTAACACCCTGTGGAATTCAACTGCTTTTTGTTTATTTATTTTATTTTTAATCTTTTTTGTGTTTCTGGCCATAGTTTCCTTTTCTTTTCTTCTCTTTTTTTTTTTTTTGCATTGTCTTTATGTGGTTTGTAAGTCAGTGTTATTTTAACCTCATTAGAATTGTTGAACATTCTTCCCTTTTTTCTATTTTATAAAATGTTTTGTGTAAGATAGAAGTTATCTATTTATTGAAAGTTGAATAGAAATCACATATGCAGTAATACACATTTTTCCTTTGCCATGTACTTCCCTCTCCTTTCTCCCTTATTATCTTGCTTCCATGCTGCATGATTTTGTTTAGTCTCTTCAATAGTATGTATGGTTAAAGAACCATATTTGCTCATATAAAGTTTTATAAGCCTCATAATTGCAAAATCAAGTGCATATTTCCTTTCAAATAGTGTAAAGTCTTGAAAATGGGTAGTTTGTTTAGTTTAATGCTATATCCTCAGTACTTACAACAGTACTTAGTGTAGATACTCAATAAATATTAGTTGAATGAATAGATAAATAAGTGGTACCTAAAGATGGATAAGTCAAGGACTTATGCTTTTACAAAACTATAATATATCAGGAAAGAAGTCACAACCTTTGAATGACTATAATATGACAGTACTATATCATCACTGTGTGTATGCTAGTTTTTTAAGCTTTATTAAGATTTAATGATATAGAAAATATAACAAATTTTCCTCAAGTGAGAATTCTAGTAGTGATTCATAAGAGTACTGAGGTAATTTATTTGCACACTAGTGGTGTTAAGCAAGTCACCCAAACCTTAACTTTCTCATTTATAAAATGCAATAATAATTACCACTTAGTGCAGTTATAGATATTGTATGAACGGTGCCTATCTCTGGCACATAGTTGGCATTTAATAAATGGTAGTTAATATGGCAAAAATTATGTGTCTCTGATGTGGTCATTAGACATGTTATTGGTATTTTTCAAAGTATATGACAAAGTATAGACATGTTGATAGAGGTTGTAGTTTCTGCCATCAACATGCAAAGTTTATCAATTATTTAAAATTCACACATTCTTAAATATACAAAGCCTATATAATCTTAAATTGTGAGGACAAAACAGGGAGACCTTAAACTGCCCACTTCAAAATAAATTCTATACACTGGTATTCAATAATATTAAAATATTTATTGTTCATAAATTTTAAAGCATTGTTTATATGGCAGAAACTGGCCTCTTCTCCCAATCATAACGTTTCTTGAGTTTTGAAGAAACACCCTGTCTCAACTAAGGTGATAAGAACTCAGCTCTATTTTTTCTGGAATACATGTTTATTTTTTAGATGTCGCTGTTCCATTCCTATAGGGAATTTAAATAACTCAAATATCTCATTTGCTAAAGCGAGGGCCACAGCATGTATAACTTCTAGGGTTGACTTTTCACAGCTTTTTGGGGGCAGTACTTTATCACTTTTCTGTATTTGTTTCCCCATTCTCAAATCACTAATTTGTATTATTGTATAATGAAAGGTAGCTCCTCATAATGTTAATGACAAAGATATTTAATATCAATATTCGTAATATTTTCTTATTTCCTGATGTACTTAATATTAACATTAGGCTTTAAGAAGAGATTTAGGAATAGAGAAATAGAGAAGCTTATTAGAGGACTGAGGAGAAAGTAGTTTTTCTCTCTCTCATTCCTTTCCATTCCTATACTTGTCTCTACTTCTTTACTCTTCATTCTCCCATCAAACCAGGATATTTATCTTTGTTCATACCACTACGCTGATTCTGTATCTTACTGGACTTTTCAGCTGCTTTTGACTTATGTTGACAGTTTACCACTTAAAACTCTTAATCCCTTCCTTTTTTCTCAATAACATATCCAGATCTCCAAATCTTGCAAATGTTACCTCTTAAATGTAGTTCTACTTCATCCTCCCCATCCTAAAATGATTGCCCTAGTGCAGATTTTCATCAGGATTATTGAAAACAGTCTCCTAAATGTTCTCCCTACCTTGTATCATAACCCCCTCACTCACTTCTCACTGTAGTGTTAATAATCTATCTATCACACAAATCTGACCAATGTTGTCTCCTTAAAATGCTCTAATTGGTCATCCGTGGAGTAAAATATAGAAGAAGATACAGCATATGGAAGTACATATCCATGTCTGGTCTGCCATATTTCCTGCTGCTTACCACCGTGCTTTAATGATACTGAACTGCTTCCAGTTCTTTGAATGTACTATGTTATTTCATGCATCTCATCCTTTTTTCATGCTAGTCCTTCTGCCTGAATTACTATTCCCATTTCTATTTTACTGATTCATATTTAATTCTTTTTTATGTCCTCTAGCAAATTTTCCTGATGTTTCACTTTGAGCACAGTGGACCCTCTTCCTCTTTGCACTATTATAGGACTCAGTACATAGTTACATTAGTGCTTACTGTATTATATCATTGTATTCTAAATAGGCATTCTTTTTCCTCAATAGACTGTAAGCTTTTTTAGGGCAGGTACCATATTTTATTCATTTTTTTTAGTCCTAGCACTTTGCACTTAGAATTAGTAGTATATAATACTAAATAAATGTTTGTTTTTTATTTTGAAAGATAGCTACCCTCCTTTTGACCTGCAAATGAATCCAGCATTCTAGTCTCAGTCAGTGTTATACAATATCAGAGCTGGGACTTATACAAGGGAAAACAGTTCTATTGGTGTCCAACGGAAGGATCATAACAGAAGTAACAAAAAGTTCTAATATTTGTCATTTACAATAGTGTTTATCTGAACTTTTGGCCTGGAGGATAACAAGGCACACTTTGAATAAACATGGCAATATTTATTATTTTTAGTGAAACCGACCTTCCATTCACCCCCCTTTTATGGCTGTGCTGCTTATAAATTCCCAAAGGATTATTTGAAAAATCCTACTTATATCTGCCAGCCTTATCAGTAGGGCAGGAGTTCACGTATTGTAACAGGAGGTCAGATTTCGGTCATGGTCTTATAGATGGGGCAAGCACCTGTAAATTCTTCCTTTGGTGACTAAAGTGAAGTACAATATCAAACAGGCTGTGAGACTTTTCTAGGAAGTGCTGAACTTTGGCAGGAAGGGCAAACTTTGGCAGAAGGAGGGGAGGGAAGAAAGTGAACAAGGGTCAGATAGTGGTTAATTGAGACTTGGTCCTTGATGTAGTAATGCAAATGGAAGTGTGCAGGGCAAAGGTAGGTGTGTTTTATAGAATTGTTTTAAACAACTTATACTGTTTAAATCTTCCTGTACAGTTTGGAAATGGGCAGGTAAGGGACAGGATATGAAGCATTTTACAGTCATTATAGATAATTTTTTTAGGAAGGGAGAAAATAACATAAAGTAAAAATTTTATTGGAAGGGGAATGATGAATAATAATAATCTGAAGTTCTTGTACATAGTGTAGTTGTAGTTAAAAAGATGGATGGACTATCTGTCTAATGAAGACAGAAACCAGTGTGTCTTACAGATTTTTAAAAAACTCTATCCAGTGATGTCAGCCATGTTTATGGGCTCCAAGCCTCGAACTCCAGTCAATTTGGACAAAGATTTGTATGTACTTTAAGCTTCTCTATTTACTATAACATTTTTCTGACTTTTCTCCAAATTTGCTGCTCACTCACCCTTCTGTCACTGAAAGGGTGTATATATGTCCCCTAACAAGGATCTTGGGTATCATTAAGAGATTGGGGGAGCAAACCTGTAAGTATAACTTTACCCCTAGTTTGTGCCTCATTTATGATCTTCTTGTGTTATATTGTTGTTAATGATCATCTGCTCATGAACAATTAAAAAAAATTCCCAGATTAAAAAATGTTGACAAATGTACACCTTTGATTATGTACTTTTCTGCACGTGTGTTATACTATAATGAAAAGTTTACTTTAAAGATTTCTGACATCTTGGGTCTAGGGATAGCTATTAGAGCAATATATGGATTTTTTCTTAGTAGGCAGCAACCCCTCAGTATTACATAAATCATCAGAACCTTAGTTTTATCTAATTCTCCTTCAGTCACTAAAGGACACTGTAAAACAGCCTAAGATATAAGGAAAGAAGAATGTTGTTGTTCCGTGAATTCATTATTAAAAAGGCAATATAATACTGCAAGTACAGTATTTCTTTTAAACTTTCTTCAGCAAGAGGCCTCTGAGAATTAGATGAGAGCTGTGAACCCTTTCTGCAGACAAAATGCACGTATATACATGCACCTGATATTTTGCTTCGAATTTCAGAGGCTTCCCTAACTCCTGAATCTTATCCATAGGCCTAGAAAGAATTCCTCGTCTAAAGGGAACTACAAGCTGAATTAGGTTTCAGGTATCTACTGACCATAGACCTATGCCCCAGAATGGTTTACCCCATTCCGTTTGAGTATCCCCTTTTATAAGCCTCCTAGGGACTCCCTACCACCTTGTCTTTTTCTTAGATTTGGAAACCTTGCAAAAATCTAAATTTAAAAGCCTATTTCAAAGTGACCTTATTTCTTTGTCCTAAATCTTTATTCCCTGGGACCATTATATATGGTCAAGCTCGTGACCTGTTTTTCTGCTAAGAGTAAGTTAGCCTCAGCGTCTAAACTAATAGTTTTGTCCCCTGAATTCTTCTGCTTAGAAGGGTTCAGAGCAGAGATTTATAAATAATTATGAGAACTGGAGTTAGTAGTTTATCTCCCCGAATATAACTAACTGTGTTAAATTTCAGAATATTTTACCTCTTACTTGCGTTTAATAATATCTCTTTTTAAGTACTTGGCTATAATTAGGAGAGGTGAATAAGCAGAAGAGTTAGAATTTACCCACAATTTCTTTACAGTCCTTCATGATTATTGTTGAGGCAGGGGATGGGGAAGGTTGGGTGGGCAGTAATATTCCTGGAACATGTTTCTCCCTTTATAATCTGATATAATCCCTTTGCGATCTATTGGTATGGTCTGTACCGGCAGCTGGGAGAATTTACAAAATCCATCGTCATTAACTACAGATATAGCAAGGAAAGGATTTGGAGTGTGGAAAAAGGAAAAGATATTAGCAGTTCTGAGTGACATGAGTTTTCTGCAGTGTTAAGGGAATTAATGAAATTACTTAAAGAACTTTGTGGTAACAATTGGCTATTATATAAAAGTACTTGGGGAATAAATATTTGAAGGGTCTAAGACACTATTGAAGTTTTCAATTAAAGAAAAATGATTAGTTTTGGCATTCTCAAGGTTAGACTTCGAGATCCTTTTGAGTAGTGGTAGTTGAAGTGTTGTTTCTTATGCATGTATTTATAATAATATTATCTTGGATTTTATATAGTACTTTGTCCAGCAGTCTCATAGTGCTATATAAATTTGACTGCATTAAATGAGGAAAACATCTCACTTGGTAGAGGCTAGCCTCACTCCAAAATAGTTCTTTTATTGCTACCAGAGGTAAGGTTTTAGGATTCTTATTTCTGTACTTTTATCAAAAGGCACTTTAGCTCTTTAATAACCAAGTAAATTTAGTAGCAAGAATTGGAACATAGACTTAAAGCAAATCTGAAGGATTGGGTGTATTTTTGATGGTCAGATTTTTTTTTGTTGTTGTTATTGATTTAAAAAAATGAGACCCCCTTTAAAAAAACAGCAAAACAACTCGGCTACATCTTGATTTTAAGATAGTTGATTGGCAAATGAAAAAAAAGATATTCATACATCAACTTCACATAACTTTTGACAATGCTTCTCACAAACCATTGATCTGGCAGTGAATGCTAATAAATAAATAGAGCTCTGACTGATTTTTTTAGTGTTCATTAGAATTGTACTTTTACCATAACCTGGTTTATTTTTTAAAGCTATCCTGATTCTACTTTAAACAGACTATTGATTTTTATTAATTTATATAACTGTAGTAAAAATCCATTATTTAAACTCTTTCAGTTTTTTACAAAGACACTTGAATGAATATTTAAATTTTGGTTTGGGTGTAAATACAAGTGGGATCACTTACTACTCCAATGGTAGAAATTAAGACAAATGAATAGGGCCTATATGCAAAATTCTAGATGCTTAGAGTTTGTGAATAAGGTGTTTTGTTTTTTTTCCCCTTATTTGACATTTCCAAAGATGGTGGTACAGAGAGAAGGAAACATCACTTGATTTTGCTGGTCACATGAAATTGGAAATTTTGGATATGGAATTTCAGCATAGCCAGAGGCAGATAGCTTAATGATCTAGGTCTCCTTAAAGTTGTTTCTGGAGCTGTATTTCTGGGGAACACCACTTTCATCAGTTGATCTGTTTTTTTCTGTTTGAAAAAAAAGGAGGGGAGCCCTACTTCAAATGTCATTGAAGCTGTGTGTACTTTATTTCTGTCTTGAGTTTTTTACAGTTCACACTAGTATATTCGAGTATGTTCTGAGAAGATCTGCAAAAAATGAACATGTTATATTTTATTCAAGCAAGCATTTCCTAATACAGTGAAAGATGTAAAGATGATCAGAATGTTTCCTGATTATCAAACTTTTTGATGATCAAAAAGTTTATAATTTAATGGATCTAGAGCAAATCTCCTTTGTAAGAGACTCTGAAGAGGCCTGTTTTTTTTTTTTTTTTTTAAATCTATCATGTTTATTTGGGAAATACGAAAAGAAAGATTGAACTTTTAATCAAAAAGCCTTCCTGAGAACCGTAATTTGAAATGAGTAGGTACTATTTTCAAATCTTTATGCTGTTAGAACAGAGCTAGAAGCTTTCCTGATTGTTTCCATGGTGACCTTGAGTACTTCTGAGCAATAAGAATGTATTTTAAGTATTTTCTTTAGAGATATATTTTTTTTAATGTGGAAAGTTTTGCCCTGAAGTATTTGGTGACTCCTAGTCCATCTTTGACACTTAACAGATTGTCTCATCACTCTCCTGCCATATCTCACTGCCTCCTAGTTTTACTGACCTACCAGTGCCTGGTGAGGTTAGATAGGCATAAACATAGATCATAGAGAAAAGCTGAGGGTGAGATACTTTGTGCACTGCATTGATAAGGACACAGGAAAAGCCATTTATAGTGATAACTTTCCTGTAGTATGGGCTAATGGGCCCTGGTTTGTAGTAGCTGTAATCTAACTTTTTATAATTGTCATATTGCTCTTTTAACCTGGTGACCTTATTACCCATGGGCATACATATCATTTGGCTTTGAATAAAACAAGAGGCAAAAAAAAGTAATAAAATTTTTTTTTTTTCTAAACATGCTTGCATTTTTTTTTTCAAAATGCTTACTTTGGGAACGTTGAACTTCTCAAGTGTGCTTACTTTTTTTAAACAGGAATATCTCACGTTTTAAACAGCTTTAGATACCACAATAATATAACTATTTTTTAAGCCCTGACAAAATGAACAAGAAATAATTAACTTTCCGCATAATGCCCAGTAATCTTCCTAAACACAGTTGAAATCATGTCAAAACTGTGCTTTAAATACTTTACTTTCTTACTGTTCTCAGAATAAAGTAAACTTCTTAACTTGGTCTATATAGTTTTCCATATTGTATCCTTGGCTTATCTCTCTTACCTCCTTCCTAGTTGCTCCTTTTCTCCTTCCTGCTCATAGTCTATGCTCCAGATGTACAGCCCCAGTGTTCTTTCATAATGATGCCTTTGCACAGGCAGTTCTTTCCTGAAACATACTTCATATTTTCTTTCTTTCTTTTGATGTTCCTTCCTATTAATTATGGCAAATTTCTTCATTGCTATGATCTCTGGATTTGGCATTTACAGTCTTCTCTCCCTCATCTCATATATCCATCCAGATCTCTTACATCTTTTTCTTCCTTTTCCTTTCTTTCTTGGTTGTGCCTGCCAGGATTTTTGTTTGTTTTCAGTTTTTAAATTTAAAATTTTAGGTTTTTTTTTGTTTCCTTCTCTAAAATGACTTCTATACTAGGTACTTAGTTTAATACATTGCCCCAATAGTTTTGGATGTTTGTGGGGGGCATAAATAACTGTTGCCGGAACCTTGTGATCTAAGCAAAAGGGCATGTAGGGAAGGAATTTCCTTTTGTTTTGTAGGGGAAATTTGGTCATTCATTTATGTAAGCTGCATGTGCCAAAATGATCTTCTAATCAGAAACAAATACTGGAGCTTGTGTTTTTCTGTGGTTGGTTGTAGCAGGTGTAATGAAGAGTTTGTTTTTAACGTATGACTGTAAATGATTTATTTTAAATTGTGGGGGATTTGAAAAGCTGAGTTTGAAACTGAAGTAGATTCTCTAACTTTTTCTGATTCCAAAACTCAGACCACAATCTTGAGGTGAAGTAGTGTAGGACTTTAACACTGGCGTAGAAACTCAAACTCTTTGCCTCTCCACACCTCAGAGTTTCTCAGGGAATGTAGGCAGAATTCATTTTAGTTCCTTTCTTCAGAGCTTCTGGAAATCTCAGAGTACTGTGTCATTCCCACTTCATAGAAAGAGCTTAACAAATAATTGTGGAATGAATGAATGAACAAATGAATTGTCAAAATACCTCAAGAAAATACAGTAAAAAATAGAGACCTATAAAAGGACTATAAAATATGCCATAGTCTAAGAAGATTTAGTTGTTTTGATTAAGATTAATATAGTTAATTGATTTATTATATAGAGTGTTATTATTTAAGATTTGGGACTTCTTCTTGCCCTGAAACAAAGTGTGAGATGTGTTAATGTATTATTTTAGATGTGAAAAATGAGGTCATGTATGATGATTAATGGTGATGTTTGTAGCAGTTCAGATTGTATTTGGTTATGTGTAACTAAAACCCAACTATAATGGTTTAAATGAATACAGAGGTTTTTTTAAAAAATAAATTTATTAATTATTTATTTATTTATGGCCACTTTGGGTCTTCCTTGCTGCACGCGGGCTTTCTCTAGTTGTGGCGAGCGGGGGCTACTCTTCGTTGCGGTGTGCGGGTTTCTCATTGCAGTGGCTTCTCTTGTTGCGGAGCACCGGCTCTAGGCACGCGGGCTTCAGTAGTTGTGGCACGCGGGCTCAGTAGTTGTGGCTTGCGGGCTCTAGAGCGCAGGCTCAGTAGTTGTGGCACATGGGCCTAGTTGCTCCGCGGCATGTGGGATCTTCCTGGACCAGGGCTTGAACCCCGTGTCCCCTGCATTGGCAGGCGGATTCTTAACCACTGCACCACCAGGGAAGCCCAGAGTTTCTTTATATATGACAAGAAGTCCAGATGTAGGCAGTTCACTGTTGGTATGGTGGCTGCACACTGTCAGCAAAGACTTAGGTTCTTTTAGTTGTTCCAGTCCTCCTTCTTTAGCATGTAGTTAATTTGTCTTCATTCTTTCAAGGTGGATCATTTTCATATTTCAGAAAGAAAGCAGGTGGGAAGGCCAAAGTGCAGAAGCTGCATTCCATCTGTGTCTATTTCTGTTGTCAGGAAAACAGTAGCTTCAGTCAAAAAATAAAAGGTTTTGTAAAAATGTTGAATTCTTTTGTAATTTTAAAAACAAAATTAAAAGCCTATTGATTTCTAGTCAACATGGTGTTTTTTTAAAAATTGGGAACAAATCAGATAAGCTTGAATCTAGATCTTGATCTACATACATTACTTAACTTCTCATAGCTTCAATTTCCCCATTTAAAAATGCAAATAATAGTGTTTATCTCACAGTGTTTCTGTGAAAATGAAATGAAAGAGTATATGTAAAAACACCTGGCATACTAGCCAAATCTTAAAGAAATATTTCTCCTTCTAACTTGTACATGTTCTGCTCACCATCCCCCATCACCAAATTTTTATATTATAAAAAGGACTTTTAAAGAATGCAATGCAGAAGGAGTAAGGGACTAGGAACTAGACTAATGCATGTGTAGACATACATATGCAGATATAAGAAACAATACAAGAAAACCTGTACACTTCCTCCCACAGCCCATCCCCATTTAATGTTACATTTATAAAAATTCTAATCTAGAGATTAAAGGCCATGATATATTAGGGAGAGAAAGGTCTTTGTATACCCTTCCTTTTAGTCATCTCTTTTCACAGAAGGGGAAACCTTGGCCTAGGGCAGTTAAATTACTCACCTAAAGTCACCTAGTGGTAGATAGCAGAATTGGAACTAAAAATTCTCTGTCTTGCGTTCTTTACTCCATCAGTTTTCATTATCATTAAAGCAGTTAAATTTATCATACTTTGTGTGATGTCCTATTCTAAGCACTTAAAAGTGTTAAGTTAATCAGTATATGATATTGTACCCAAATATGGTATAGAATAGATATATGAACTTTATAAACCTAATTAACCCATGGTTTTTCTTATTCCACTACAGTAATGGACTAGACCTGGTTTCCTGTCAGTAATGATTGCAAATAGGGATGGAGGTGGGAAAGCTTTCTATAATATATTTATTAGTCTATCTTAAAAAGAAAAAAAACTTTTCTTTTTCAGCATTGCCTTTGGTATATACTTCAACAGTTCTGTACTCTCAGTTTTTATGTGACTGTGTTTGTCAAAATTCTTACTCTGGTTGTCCAGAACCATCTTATGGGAAGGCCTGATGACCATAGTTGTTGTAAGGAAAAGAACAGGATTTTCCTTTCTTAGTAAGGTCAGTTACTTTTCGTCCATAAAAATGGTCTGTTTGCTTCCTAGTTCTCTTTTTTTTTTTTTCTTGTAATATAAAAAGATGCCATTGAAACCGGTATCTATAATAGAGTGAATAGTCCACACCAGACCACAGTTGGCTGCAACTGGTTTGGGGCTTAAGCTATCAACAGCAACTACTTGTGAGTTTTTTTAAGCTATTATTCAGGTTTTTAGGAAGGCCTTGAGGACATTACCCTAAGTTTTAGTTGCATTTGGCCTATTGTCTTTCTAGGTTTTCCTACATTATTCAGAAATTATTCACAAGCATAATTTCTTCCATCAAATGACACAATAAAGTATAGTTGGGCTTTAAAATCTTAATGGAAAATAGAAAAATAGGAAAATTTGTGAGTATGGGTATTTTTACTGGGGAAAAAGTAGAACACCGTGAATCTATACTAGTAGTAAACAGGTATATAAATGAATGATTACATATATACATTAAGTACATACATAAATAGAGAAGACGGCTGTGATCTTACTCATAGTAGGGTGCTGCATGTCGACTTTTGGGAGACAATTATGGGTGTCTTGTATCTCTCTACATCTTGTGAGCAGAGGCACTGACTTTGTTTTGGACCCTCTTTTCAAGAATGTGTAGTCAGTGGCTTTATAAGGTAGGGATAATGTCTTTCACCAGAGGAAAAAGCAGGTGTGCTTCCATGTTTGGAAGATTGAGATAGTGTTTTTCTATGGAATAAAGATATTTTGATTCTCTACCCTCAGGGTTCCTCACCTTTAGAGCAAACCACTGTGTGTGCAGGTGTCACCTGGATTCCTTTGCATTGCCATGTGGAAATTGGGACTCTGGGAATTGGTGCAAGTATAAATGCTGTTGATACTAGTAATAAAGTCCTTTGTCTCTGATATGGGGATCCAGGGTTTTTTTTGCCTTCTGCTAGCATCCTTGAAACTGTGGCATGCTAATTTGTTGGCTTGCAAGTGGGTAAAATCTCAGACTCTTTATGGTTCTTCATTTTGCAGTCATTATAATAAAGACTTATTCAGGCAGGAATCATCAATAGATGCTAAATCTAGTGGTGAAGTTGGTAAGAAGTAGTTTATTTGTGTGGTCTTAAATTGTCTTCCCAAGATTGCTTATTAATAACAAGACAAAAATTGTAACTGGACACCATCTTTACCAGGTGATCAAAATTAACATCACAATTGAGGATCACTGTGTGCCTCTGAATGAGAAGCCCTGAGAGGGATATGGCATTGCTTATGTACTATTCTGACCTGGAGTGTATAACCTGAATCTAATTTATGAGGAAACATAACAGAAACTTAAACTGAGGAGCATTCTATTATGAAAGAAAGAAAGAGTTGGAGGGAGGGAGGGAATATTTTTCAAAAATATCAGTCATAAAAGATAAAGACATGCTGAGAAACTCTTTCAGACTAAAGGAAGCTAAAGAGGCATGAACTAACTAAATGTCCTAGACCTTGGACTGGCAAACATTTTCTCCAAAGGGTCTGACAGTAAATATTTTAGGCGTTGAGGGCCATAGGGTCTCTGTCACAACCACTCAAGTTTACTGTTACAGCTCAAAAGCAGCCAAGACACAATATGTAAGTGAGAGTGGCTGTATTCTAATGAAACTTTATTTGCGTAACAGGTAATGGCATTTGACCCATGGGCCATGGTTTACCAACCCCTTTCCCAGATTGAATCTTGTGCTTGAAGGAAAACGTGCTATAAAGAACATTTTTGGGTCCATTGACAAAATTAGAACATGGACAGGAGATTAGGAAAATGTTATATTTTCCAAAATTGATAAATATTCTATTGTTAGAAATTATTCTTAATCTCAGGAAATACACAATGAAGTATTTTAGGAGTAAAGAGATCTGCTGTATATTACATACTTTCAAATGGCTAAGGAAAAATATGTAGAAAGAGCACATGATAAAGGATATGGGGCAAAATATTAACAGTAGGTGAATCTGGGTAGAGTATATGGGTTTTTTTATACTATTCTTACAATTTTTCTATAAATTGAAATTATTGCCAAATAAAAAGTTAAAAGAGTATATGTGTTTATATATGTGAATTTATATGCATGCACATAGCCCATAGGGAGAGAAAAATATAAAAGATTTGGTAGCTTCTTTATGCTCTCTTGATAGATACCTAAAAGGAGAAATTAACCAAAACATGAATTGAAAATGAAAATCTGTGGTTGATGTAACAAGGGAAGCCAGCAGACATCATCCTTGGCCTAATCTGAATGCACTTAGTTACCAAGCGGCTGTAGTCTAGGGGCCAGAGGCTTTAGTGTGGTCTGAAAATGATGGTGGGAGCCACATTTTCCAGACTGTGAAACACAGGTTACCTTGTTTAGTCAGCACAGTTTAGGTCAAATGTGGTTATGAAAAACAGATGAATTCTGGTGATCAAGTTGTACTTTGACAAATATTCCATTGTTTGAACATGCAGTAATTTCTGAAAAATGTGAAGCAGCCTGGACTGCAGAGATTGAGTTCTCTCTTCTCAACTCGCTTGCCTGCTCACAAAGGTCTTGTCATCATGGGGAGTAAAAATAACAGGGCAGAAGAAGTATGTTAGATACCACCCCCACACACCTTTTTTTCCTTGCCTTTGCTTTACTGGTAAATCAAGCAGTTTTGGGCAGGCTGTTTTGTCAGCTGGAGGTCTTGCCCTACTCTGGGCTTTGGGGACAGCTTTTGTGCTTCAGTTTTATGCATAGTAGTGTGTTCTAGCGATTATGGATAGTGGTGTGTTCTAGTGAATTAGATACTTTGAGTTTATCCCATTAATAGAAAAATGGTATTTGGGGTTTAGTGAGACATCGTTATATTTCACTGGCTTCTCTGGTCATGACCTGGGAGTCATTATTTCATTCAGTGTCTACCCCTAACTCAAGAGGCTTATCCACAGAGCTCAGTTTCTATAACTTAAGAACTATAGTAATAGCATAACAGGCCAGAGATGCTTGATGCAGAGGACTCCACGTAGAATCAAGTCCTCTTTGATGGCTTATCTTTCCGTTTATATGCTTGTGTTGCACTTTTTTTGTTGCTTCAGGGTTTTGTCTCACTTTACTCATTTCGTTCATTTATCCATTTAACAAATATTTATTGCATACTTACTGTATGCAGAGCACATGATCCAGTTTTTTGCCTTTGGGTAGGATTTTCATTTTGGGTGATTTAGACTTGTGCTGTTCAATATGGTATCCACCAGCCACATGTGGCTGTTGAGCACTTGAAACAATGGATAGTCTGAATCAAGATATACGTATAAAATACACGTCAGATTTCAAAGACTTAGTACAAAAGAAGTGCAAAATACTTTATTAATAATTTTTATATTGATTACAAATTGAAATGATGATATTTTAGATATATTGGGTTAAGTATATTATTAAATATTAATTATAATATATATCAATAAATTAAATTTTATATCACCTTTTTTTCCTGTGGCTTATAGAAAATTTAAAAATTGCATATGTGACTAACATTTATGACTTGTATTATATTTCTTCAAACATTGTTGCTCATCAAATATGAACCCTGAGTATTTTTTTTCTCCCGTCTCTTACATGAAGTGATTCTGGTCATTTCTAATATTAGTATGTTTAGCATTTTTATATAAAAGACTAATCAGCCACAATTACTATACCCTCATTTTTTTTCTTTCAATTTTGATGATGGTCAGTACATCTCAAAAATACCATCAGTTCTTGTCAAATTGGTATGTCATTTATGAATAAATTTGGAATCTTGATGAATGTTTCTGAGCATTTAAATACCTTAATAACAAGCTGACATTTGCAAAAATGGTAACTATTGGTCAGAAATCTTGAATGTAGTGTTCTCATGAATTCTGTTAGAACTTTTATATAAGCTACTAAAACCTTAAGGAAAGTTTCCATTGTTTTTGTTTGTTTTTTTTTTAACTATTCTAGCTACAGGGAAGTAAGGTCATGGTAATTGCATGAGTTGTAAAATATGAAAGAAAGAAGAACTCATCTCTAGTCTTGAACATTTAGTAATTTATAAAATGATAAGTGAGTACAGAATGATGCAGTGCATGTTTAATACTTATTTGTAAAGATTACTTTTTGTTGCTGAAATCCACGGTGCATTCTGCTTTGAGGAGAAGAGACTGGGGAAATGTTTTTGATGGCTGCCTGGCTGCATCTTTGGAAATGTTGGTTCTTTCATGGCCTGGGAAGGCTGCCAAGATATAAGTATTTCATTGCCCTACAGATGGCTTTATTTTTTAGAAGCTTGAATCCAAATCTTCATTGTTTACATTACAATGTATATATACTAGTTTTGGAGCTCTGCAAATGATTGTGGCAGTATTAACATCTTTTGTCATCATAGACCCATGGTTTGGATTTAGTTTGTCTTTCATTGGGTAAGTCATATTTGGTATTAGTGGCATACATGAACTTGGGAAAGTTTTTAACCTCTCTAAGTCTCAACTGTGGTATAGATACTTTTCAGGGCTGTAGGGACTTCTATGACTCGAGGCCCCAGCAGAGAACAGTTCTGATGAGGAATGAAGTTGTGGGCAACTTTAAAGGAGGGGAGAAACAAACAAACTTCTGCTGTAGAATTGCTTAAGCAGAGGGTAGAAGCATGGATTTTAGCCAAGAAGAATCATATTCATCTGGAGCTCTACAATAGGAAGCCAGAATGGGAATTATCATCCTTTTTTTCTCTTTCATTTTTGTTTTTGTTTATTTTGTTACCTGGTAGTGACATATCTTTGCAATGAGCTTACTGGGAAAAAGACCAGTCAGTCTGAGAATATTGTTTTTACTATGTCTTATACATTGAGGAGAGACAAAGAAGTATGAGACATATTCTTACATTCAAGAAAAATTGATATACTGGGACTTGCCTGGCAGTCCAGTGGTTAAGAGTCCGTGCTTCAAATGCAGGGAGCATGAGTTCGAGTTCTGGTTGGGGAACTAGCATCCCACATGCCGTGTGGTGCAGCCAAAAATAAAACAAAGTGAAATAAATTCCTTAAAAAAAAAAGAAAAATTGATATAGATAAGACAAGAGATAACTACCAGTATGTACGGAAGTCTTTTAATTTGGTGAAAGGCATCTATGAAAAATCCACAGCAGAGTTCATACATAGTGACTAAACTTTACAATGATTCCCAATAAGTCAAGAAGAAGACAAAGACAAATACTAGGGGAAAGATGCCGACTGCCAGCCATCATGATCATTATTCCCAAGGTTCTAGGCCAAGGAAAAAAGATAAAAAAGAGAAGAAGATAGATTTAAAAACTTGTACAGCATACCCAATAGCAGTTCTCTAAATCAATTATATCCATCAAGAAATTACAATTGAAAATAAATAAACCCTTTAATAGGTTATATAGAAATTAACCTGAAAAATGTACAAGGCCTTTATGATGAAAGTACTGGATAAATGAAGAGATAGATACTCTTTTAATAGACAGGATGTCTGAACATTGTAAAATTGTCAATTTCTCCCTAATTTAATTAGTAAAATTAATGAAATTCCTATAATAATCACAATATAGGAAGTTTCTGGTAACTTTGTGGTCCTTCTTGTAATCATCAAAGTTGCTGTGCTATATGTATAGACTAATGGCTTGCTGTCAATACTTGAGGCCACATTATGATGGCCTCTACCCCACAAAAAGCTCTCCTTTATTTCCACAAGGGTACATTTATGAGAGTGTTTATTTTGGCATTGTTTAAGGTAGCAAATAGTGGAGGCAATCTAGGTATTCATCACTAGGGGACTAGATGAGTAAAATTGGTAGTTACATATGATTGAATGTAATATGAAACACATACCAAGCATTGTAAATGATGAACTACATATATATATATATATATATATACACACACATATATATATATGTATTTGCGGTACGCTGGCCTCTCCCGTTGCGGAGTACAGGCTCTGGATGTGCAGACTCAGCGGCCATGGCTCACGGGCCCAGCCGCTCCGCAGCATGTGGGATCTTCCTGGACCGGGGCACGAACCCCTGTCCCCTGCATCGGCAGACGGACTCTCAACCACTTCGCCACCAGGGAAGCCCGAACAATATTCTTATATAACAATATATTGTAAAGATTTCAAATATGGTGCTGGGGATCGGAGTAAGAAACAGTATAATTGATGGCTTAATATTATTTATATAAATTAAAATTAATCCATAAACTAATACTATACATACTTATTTCAAAGACACACGTAAATAACTATAAAAGCTTCATTTGAATGACATGTCATATGTAGTAGGATGGGTGCTTGTGTTGATAAAGGGAATGAAATTAGGAATGGGGTATAAAAGAAAAAAAATCAAAATGAGTAATACTGCGTACTTCAACAGTATGTCTTGAGCTGGGGTAGTATTATAAGGTCAGTTCTTTGCAAGTGATGCCCTTAATAAAATGCTCTAAACTGCTTCTACCTGAATGTCACATTATCAGAGAAATTCCATTAGCATTTATCAAAAGGCTGCTGGGAATTTCCTGTAGAACTATTTTACCCTGAAAATCTTGACAAAATTGCCACAAAACGCAGGTGGAAGGTTTTGTATATTTCTTTTTCTTTTCTGCAGCTTGAAAACCAGTAGTTCTTTTTAAGGTCATTAATGTACGTGTCAGACCACAGAAAGTTGTTTTCTTTATCTATTTTGTAGAATCAAAATAGAAAAGATTTTGATGCTTACAGCAAAGAGTGTGTACACATCTGTATTCCTACAGTGATTTTTAGTCATCATATATTCTTTAAAGGTCAATCTTTCAAAGGAAAACAAGTATACCAAAAAATAAGTAACTAATGCTTTAATACAGTCTACTTTATTCATTCAACAAATATTTATTACAAATATATTTTATTCTTTAAGGGTGAGTTTTAAACCAATTAACACACCAGACTCTGAAGAGGTACATCAGGGATTTCTTGCTTTGGAAAAAAAAAAAAAGTTACTTGCTGAAAGTCTCAGCGCCTTTCTAAACGTAAATGACATTGAGAAGGTCCTTGTTCTTAAAGAGGGAAAGAGATGTAAATGATATGATTAGCAAGTTTTTCTTTTTAAGCTTTTCATCTCTAACCAATGCGTAAAACATTCTTTCACTAAAACGATTTGATGGGTTTCCTGAAACCACAATGGACCTGTCTACCTCCCCTGAACTTTAATGTGACTTAATCTGGAAAGTTTGATTTGGTGGAAGGGAGAGTTTCACAAGAAAATCTTCATCCATTCATGGAGGGGAAA
Organism: Delphinus delphis; assembly: GCF_949987515.2. Taxonomy (NCBI): domain Eukaryota; kingdom Metazoa; phylum Chordata; class Mammalia; order Artiodactyla; family Delphinidae; genus Delphinus; species Delphinus delphis. Next base: position 28,797,963 of record NC_082694.2, read on the forward strand.
AAAAAACCCTACCCTTATTAGGTTCCTGCAAGTAGAATCTATGGAACTAGACAGAAAAACCTGTATAGAAAAGGGTATATTGCAAACAGTATGAGCTGGTATCAGACAAATTTGTATTGCTATCCATGAATTTTGTAACTTCGGCTTTCAGTTTCCTTATAGGGGAAAGAAAATATAAGTTTTTTAAACTGGAGTATAATTGTTTTACAATGTTGTGTTTCTGCCGTACAATGAAGTGAATCAGAACTATATCCCCTCCCTCTTGGACCTCTCTCCCACCCCACACCCCCGTCCCACCCATCTAGGTCGTCACGGAGCACAGAGCTGAGCTTCCTGTGCTTTATAGCATGTTCCCACGAGCTATCTATTTTATGCATGGTAGTGTATATATGTCAATCCTAATCTCGCAATTTGTCCCACGCTCCCCTTCCCCGCTGTGTTCACGTCTGTTCTCTATATCTGCGTCTCTGTTCCTGCCCTACAAATAGGTTCATCTGTACCATTATGGCTGAGTAATATTCCATTGTATATATGTACCACATCTTCTTTATCCATTCATCTGTTGTTGGACATTTAGGTTGTTTCCACGTCCTGGCCACTGTAAATAGTGCTGCAATGAACATTGGGGTACATGTGTCCTTTTGAGTTATGGTTTTCTCAGGGTATATGCCCCATAGTGGGATTCTAGTTCTATTTTATAGTAGTACTAAAAATAGTATTTCTATTTTTAGTTCTTTAAGGAACCTTCAAACTGTTCTCCATAGTGGCTGTATCAATTTACATTCCCACCAACAGTGCAACAGGGTTCCCTTTTCTCCACACCCTCTCCAGCATTTATTGTTTGTAGATTTTTTTGATGATGGCCATTCTGACCAGTGTGAGGTGATACCTCATAGTAGTTTTGATTTGCATTTCTCTAATAATTAGTGATGTTGAGCAGCTTTTCATGTGCTGCTTGGCCGTCTGTATGTCTTCTTTGGTGAAACGTCTATTTAGGTCTTCTACCCATTTCTTAATTGGGTTGTTTGTTTTTTTGATATTGAGCTCCATGATCTGTTTGTATATTTTGGAGATTAATCCTTTGTCAGTTGCTTCATTTGCAAATATTTTCTCCCATTCTGAGGGCTGTCTTTTCATCTTGTTTATGGTTTCCTTTGCTGTGCAAAAGCTTTTAAGTTTAATTAGGTCCCATTTGTTTATTTTTGTTTTTATTTTCATTACTCTAGGAGGTGGGTCAAAAAAGATATTGCTGTGGTTTATGTCAAAGAGTACTTTTCCAATGTTTTCCTCTAAGAGTTTTATAGTTTCTGGTCTTACATTTAGGTCTTTAATTCATTTGGAGTTTATTTTTGTGTATGGTGTTAGGTAGTGTTCTAATTTCATTTTTTTTCATGTAGCTGTCCAGTTTTCCCAGCACCACTTATTGAAGAGGCTGCCATTTTTCCATTGTATGTTCTTGCCTCCTTTGTCATAAATTAGGTCACCATATGTGCGTGGGTTTATCTCTGGGCTTTCTATCCTGTTCCATTGATCTATCTTTCTGTTTCTGTGCCAGTACCATACTGTCTTGATTACTGTAGCTGTATAGTATATTTTGAAATTGGGGAGCCTGATTCCTCTAGCTCCATTTTTCTTTCTCAAGATTGCTTTGGCTATTCGGGGTCTTCTGTGTTTCCATACAAATTGTAAAATTTTTTGTTATAATTCTGTGAAGAATGCCATTGGTAATTTAAGTAGGGATTGCACTGAATCTGTAGATTGCTTTGGGTAGTACAGTCATTTTCACAATATTGATTCTTCCAATCCAAGAACATGGTATATTTCTCCATCTGTTTATGTCATCTTTGATTTCTTTCATAAGTGTTTTATAGTTTTCTGAGTACAGGTCTTTTGCCTCCTTAGGTAGGTTTATTCCTAGGTATTTTATTCTTTTTGTTGCAATGGTAAATGGGATTATTTCCTTAGTTTCTCTTTCTGATTTTTTATTGTCAGTGTATAGGAATGCCAGAGATTTCTGTGCATTAATTTTGTATCCTGCTACTTTACCAAATTCATTGATTAACTCTAGTAGTTTTCTGGTGGCATCTTTAGGATTTTCTATGTATAGTAGTATGTCATCTGCAAACAGTGACAGTTTTACTTCTTTTTTTCCAATTTGGATTCCTTTTATTTCTTCTTCTTCTTTGCAATGCTGTGGCTAGGACTTCCAAAACTATGTTGAGTAAGAGTGGCAAGAGTGGATATCCTTGTCTTGTTCCTGATCTTGGTGGAAATGTTTTCAATTTTTCACCGTTGAGAATGATGTTTGCTGTGGGTTTGTCATATATGGCCTTTATTATGTTGAGGTGGGTTCCCTCTCTGCCCATTTTCTGGAGAGGTTTTATCATAAATGGGTGTTGAATTTTGTCAAAAGCTTTTTCTGCATCTATTGAGATGATCGTATGGTTTTTTTTTTAAATAAATTTATTTTATTTATTTATTTTTGGCTGCATTGGGTCTTGGTTACAGTGTGTGGGCTTCTCATTGTGGTGACTTCTTTTGTTGCAGAGCACGGGCTCTAGGTGCACGCAGACTCTAGAGCACAGGCTCAGTGGTTGTGGTGCACGGGCTTAGCTGCTGCACAGTATGTGGGATCTTCCCAGACCAGGGCTTGAAGACTCTAGAGCACAGGCTCAGTGGTTGTGGCTCGCAGAGCCAGTTGTGGCTCGCAGACTCTAGAGCACAGGCTCAGTGGTTGTGGTGCACGGGCTTAGCTGCTGCACAGTATGTGGGATCTTCCCGGACCAGGGCTTGAACCCATGTCCCCTGCATTGGCAGGCGGATTCTTAACCACTGCGCAACTGGGGAAGTCCCGATCATATGGTTTTTATTCCTTAATTTGTTAATATGGTGTATCACATTGATTGATTTGTGTATATTGAAGAATCCTTGCATTGCTGGGACAAATCATACTTGGTCAAGGTGTATGATCCTTTTAATGTGTTGTTGGATTCTGTTTGCTAGTATTTTGTTGAGGAGGTATGCATCTATTTTCATCAGTGATATTGGTCTGTACTTTTCTTTATTTGTGATATCTTTTTCTCATTTTGGTATCAGGGTGATGGTGGCCTCGTAGAACGGATTTGGAGTGTTCTGCCCTCTGCAATGTTCCGGAAGAGTTTGAGCAGGATCGGTGTTAGCTCTTTTCTAAATGTTTGTTGGAATTTGGCCGTGAAGCCATCTGGTCCTGGACTTTTGTTTGTTGGAAGATTTTTAATTAGTTTCAATTTCATTACTTGTGACACGTCTGTTTATATTTTCTAATTCTTCGTAGTTCATTCTTGGAAAATTGTACCTTTCCAAGAATTTGTCCATTTCTCCAAGGTTGTCCATTTTATTGGCATATAGTTGTTTGTAGTAGTGTCTTATAATCCTTTGTATTTCTGTGGTGTCAGTTGTGATTTCTCCTTTTTCATTTCTAATTTTATTGATTTGTATCCTCTCCCTTTTTTTCTTGATGAGTCTGGCTAAAGGTATATCAATTTTGTTTATCTTCTCAAAGAACCAACTTTTAGTTTTATTGATCTTTGCTATTGTTTTCTTCATTTCCATTTCATTTATTTCTGCTCTGATCGTCATGATTTCTTTCCTTCTACTGACTTTGGGTGTACTTTGTTCTTTCTCTAGTTGCTTTAGGTGGAAGATTAAATTGTTTATTTGAGATTTTTCTTGTTTCTTGAGGTGAGATTGAATTGCCATAAACTTCCCTCTTAGAACTGCTTTTGCTGCGTCCCATAGGTTTTGGGTCATGGTGTTTTTGTTGTCATTTGTTTCTAGGTATTTTTTAATTCCTCTTTGATTTCTTCAGTGATCTCTTGGTTATTTAGTAGCACACTGTTTAGCCTCCATGTATTTGTGTTTTCTAGAGTTTTTTTTTTCCTGTAATTGATTTCTAATCTCATAGCATTGTGGTTAGAAAAGATGCTTGGTATGATTTCAGTTTTCTTAAATTTTCCGGGGCTTGATTTGTGACCCAAGGTGTGATCTATCCTGGAGAATGTTCCATGTGCCCTTGAGAAGAAAGTGTATTCTGCCACTTTCAAGTGGAATGTCCTATAAATATCAATTAAATCTATCTTCTCTGTTGTGTCATTTAAAGCTTGTGTTTCCTTATTTATTTTCATTCTGGATGATCTGTCCATTGGTGAAAGTGGGGTGTTAAAGTCCCCCACTATTATTGTGTTACTGTCGATTTCCCCTTTTATGGTTGTTAGCATTTCCCTTATGTATTGAGGTGCTCCTATGTTGGATGCATAAATATTTATAGTTGTTATATCTTCTTCTTGGATGGATCCCTTGATCATCATGTAGTGTCCTTCCTTATCTCTTGTAACAGTCTTTATTTTAAAGTCTATTTTATCTATGAGTATTGCTACTCCAGATTTCTTTTGATTTCCATTTGCATGGAATATCTGTTTTCATCCCCTCACTTACATTCTGAATGTGTCCCTAGGTCTGAAGTGGGTCTCTTATAGATGGCATATGTATGGGTCTAGTTTTTGTATCCATTCAGCAAACCTGTGTCTTTTGGTTGGAGCATTTAATCCATTCACGTTTAAGGTAATTATTGATATGTATGTTCCTATTCTTATTTTCTTAATTGTTTTGGGTTTGTTTTTGTAGGTCCTTTTCTTCTCTTGTGTTTCCCACTTAGAGAAGTTCCTTTAGCATTTGTTGTAGAGCTGGTTTGGTGGTGCTGAATTCTCTTAGCTTTTGCTTGTCTGTAAAGCTTTTGATTTCTCGGTCGAATCTGTATGAGATCCTTGCTGGGTAGAGTAATCTTGGTTGTAGGTTTTTCTTCTGCATCACTTTAAGTATATCCTGCCACTCCCAAGTTTCTGCTGAAAAATCAGCTGATAACCTTATGGGGATTCCTTTGTAAGTTTTTTTTTTGCTGCTTTTAATATTTTTTCTTTGAATTTAATTTTTGTTAGTTTGATTAATATGTGTTTTGGTGTGTTTCTCCGGGTTTATCCTGTATGGGACTCTCTGCGCTTCCTGGACCTGGGTGGCTATTTCCTTTCCCATGTTAGGGAATTTATCCATTATAATCTCTTTGAATATTTTCTCACACCCTTTCTTTTTCTCTTCTTCTGGGACACCTATAATTTGAATGTTAGTGCATTTAGTGTTGTCCCAGAGGTCTGTGAGATTGTCTTCAATTCTTTTCATTCTTCTTTCTTTATTCTGCTCCTTGGCAGTTTATTTCCACCATTCTGTCTTCCAGCTCACATATTCGTTCTTCTGCCTCAGTTATTCTGTTATTGATTCCTTCTAGTGTATTTTTCGTTTCAGCTGTTGTGTTGTTCATCTCTGTTTGTTTGTTCTTTATTTCTTCTAGACCTTTGTTAAACATTTCTTGTATTTTCTCCATCCATGCCTCCATTCTACTTCCAAGATTCTGGATCATCTTTACTATCATTACTCTGAATTCCTTTTCAGGTAGGTTGCCTCTTTCCTCTTCGTGTATTTGGTCTTTAGGTTTTTACCTTGTTCCTTCATCTGTGACATATTTTTTTGTTGTCTCATTTTTTTTTTCTTTTTTTTTTTTATGGGTGGGATTGTGTTCCTGTCTTACTGGTTGTTTTGCCTAAGGCTTCCAGCATTGGAATTTGTAGGGTGTTGGGTAGAGCTGGGTCTTGGTGCCGAGATGAAGACCTCTGGGAGACCTCACGCTGATGAATATTCCCTGGGGTCTAAGGTTCTCTGTTGGTCCAGTGGTTCGGACTCAGAGCTCTCACCACAGAAGCTCAGGCCCAACCCCTGCCTCGTGAACCAAGATCCTGCAAGCTGCATGGAGCCACCAAAGAAAAGGAGAAGAAACAGTCACAAAGAGTAAGAAATAAAGTAAGATTAAAAACTAACAGGTATGTTATAAAAAATAAAAATATAGCTGAAACAACAACCAGAAGGTAAAACAGAGCCACTGTAGCAAAAAAGAGGAAAAAGGAAAAGGAAAAAAAAGCCAGAAAAGGCCTTGGCTGTGGGGAGTGGGGCTTAGGCAGGGGGTGGGGCCTATGCTTAGGACCCACAGGACCGGAAGAGGCCCTGGGGGTGTTGGGGGTGGGGCTTAGGCTCAGCTCGGCAGGAGGGACCCAGGAGTGTCTCTGGCTTTGGAGGGCAGAGGACCAGGTCTGGGACCCCAGCAGGTTGCCTGGGCCCAAGTGGGCAGGTGAAATGTTAGGCACGTTTCCCCCATCCTGTGATTTTGGAGGGTCCCTACCCTTTGGTCTCTCTTCTTCCCCTGCCCTCCTGTGCCCCTAGGACCACGCAGCCAGAGGGGGCCCCAGAAGGCAGGGGACCAAGCCCAGAAGCCCAACAGGCTTCCCGGGGCCCAAGTTGGAGGGGGAAACGTCCACAGCAATTCTCCTGATTCTCCAGTCCTGGAGTGTCACTCCCGTGTCTTCCTCTCCTCCTCTTCCCCCCTTCCTCCCTCCCATCCATGCCCCTAGGACCCATGTGGCTGGAGGGGGTCTTGGAGGGCAGAGGACCAGGCCTGGGAGCCCGGCAGGCTCCCTGGGGCCCGAGTGGGTAGGGGGAGTTCTAGGCATGCTCCCTGCTGATCCTCCGATCCAAAAGGGCCTCTCCCTGTTTGTCTTTTCTCATCTTCCCTGCTCCATGCCCCTAGGACCAAGCAGCTGGAAGGGGTCCTGGAAGGTGGAAGACCCCAGCAGGCTTCTCGGGGCCCGAGTGGGTGGGGGAAATGCCCGTTGTGCCTCCCCTGATCCTCCGGTCCTGGAGGGTCCCCCCTCCACAGTCCCAGCAGGCTTCCCAGGCCCAAGTCGGTAGGGGAAACACGCTCCATGCCTCCTGTGATCCTCCGATCCCAGAGGGCCCCTCCCCGTCCACCTCTCCTCTTCTCCCCCGCACCCTCCTATGCCTCTAGGACCAACGTGGCCTGGAGGGGTCCTTGGAGGGCGGAAGACCCAGGCCGGGAGCCCAGCAGGCTTCCCGGAGCCCTAGTTGTTGGGGGAAATGCCCGCTGCACCTCCCCTGGCCCTCTGGTCCCAGAAGGTCCCCCCGCAACCCCTTCACCTCTCCTCCTCTTCCCGCCTCCTCCCTGCCTCCTACACCTCTAGGACCTATGCAACTTGAAGGGGCCTCCTAGGGTGGAGGACCAGGCCCGAGAGCCCAGCAGGCTCCCCGGGGCCAATTGGGCAGGGGAAACACTAGCCACACCTCCCCCTGATCCTCTGAGCCCCTGAGGGTCCCTCCAGGCATGGGAACCCCTCCGTTCTCACAGCCACCCCTCAGGGCCACCGGTCCTGTCTGGCTTCCATTTCTCCTCCCCCCTCGCTCCCCACCAGTTCCTACCCAGTTGCTTGGGGGTTCCTCCCATCTCCTTGGGCGTTGAGGTCCCCCACCAGCGTCTGGCAGGTGCCCTAGTTGTGGGGAGACGTGAACTATGTGTCCTCCCATGCTGCCATTTTGACTTCACCCCTGAAAATATACTTTAAAGAATTGCTGAGAATAATAAATGAGATAATAAAATTGTTTTTACAAAGCATATAGTAGGTGTAGTCGTTGCTCAGTATATATTAATTCTTTGTAATAAATATTTCTTAAAGCATCTGTACACGTGCCTCTTTCATTTCATCAAGTCTTAAATCCAACCCGTACCTGTTCAAGACTCTTAGGTGAAGTTTATTTTTATGAAGTATATAGTTAAAACATACCATCTTTAAGAGAAAATTTTATTATATGCTTTTTAAAACCTGAAGCATAGATTATTTCAGTTTTCAATTGTTGTTTTTCAAAATAATTAAAAATATTTGTTTCCTTGTGGCTTCTGTGAAATATCCTTTGCGAAAATGGCAAGCACAGAGGATCCAGTTTAACTTTTAGAGCGATATCTGTCTTCTCCTCAAACAGTGCTTGCAAGTATGAAAATAGAAAAGGATCAAACTGTAATCCTCATTAGAAGGAAGGTTAGTTTTTGTTTTTTCTCCATTTGACAACATTAGCTGTATCCATAACGTGTTCTACAGTCAGCACCCCAAACTGCTAAGTTCTTTTGAGTTTAGGAGCCTTGTGTTTTTCCACAGTACTTTCACACACACTATCTCATTTGAGCCTCAGAATACCACTCTGACATAGCAGGTTTTATAGTGAGCATCTTATATTGACTTGGTGGTTGAGGAAACTGAAGCTCAGCAAGATTAATTTAGCTGCCCAATGGATCACAGCACTAGTGATTGGCAGAAATAGGAGCCAAGCTTGTTTTTGAGTTGTATTTGAAACCTCTTATTACTTTTCTGTATTATCAATGTTTCTGTTTCAGGGGCAAAATTTGTGCAGTAAGTAAAAAGACTTTTTCCATAACTATACATTCTGAACATACTACTAAAAAATAAACACGTTGGCATTGTTTTGCATTAATATCTGGTCTCTGAAGTTTGAGGAGAAAGAAAAATTTATAAAAGTTTTAATTAAGAAAGCCATGCTCTTGTAATTTATGGAAAAAAACTACTTTGAAAATAATAGTTATGCCCTTCCTTCTAATATTGGCAAAGACCTGGAAATCAGATATAAGGACCTGGAGAAACTCAGTCATATAAACCACATAGGTTTTGACTTAGAAAAATGACTGGGGTGGAGAGAGAAGATGGACAAAGTATGTTTAATATTTTGCTCCTTAGATTAGGAGTATTGGCGTATGAGGAACTCTAATAATGTGTTAATGTCGTCATACAAGGTGTCTTTGGGCCTGTCAGGGTTCAGCAACTGTCATGTAAAACTGCAGCCTTGCTGGGATAGTTCTCCACAGTTCATCCTAAGGGTTTTTTTTTTTTTTTTTTTTGCGGTATGCGGGCCTCTCACTGTTGTGGCCTCTCCCGCTGCAGAGCACAGGCTCCGGACGCGCAGGCTCAGCGGCCATGGGTCACGGGCCCAGCCGCTCCGCGGCATGTGGGATCCTCCCGGACCGGGGCACGAACCCGTGTCCCCTGCATCGGCAGGCGGACTCTCAACCACTGCGCCACCAGGGAAGCCCCCTAAGGGGTTATTTTTAATTAGAAATTATCCTGTGCTCTCTCTCTGCTCTTTACTCTAAACCTGGCTTGGGAAAATCAAGAGGGGAGGGTCAGGTGATAATATGGCTGTTTTAAAAGGATCATTGACAGCCCTAAGTTAGGCAAAGCCAAACTCACTCTGGACTAGTCTTAGGGTAGATCATCCCTCCTTGAGCTGCCAAATAGCCCTTCATAGTGCCAGGTTATTGTGCAGTTTGTTCCAGGAACAAGCTTCTTTTGGACCCTCCCATTCAGAAAAGAGCAAAAATTTCCCCTTTTTCCAGGCATAGCTTTATTACTCTCTTAAGGGAAGCTTTCAGATATTTGGCTATTTCAAAAGACCTTTTGTTGAAAGTTTTTACAGTGCAGGATGTCTTCTGTTGCCTGAAATCATCCTTGTAGAGTTGCATACTTGGTATTTACAGGGAGAAGTCTTCAGATAGCCAGGCACCTTGTCTGTAGTCACAAGTGGTAGATGACAGGGTCCATAAAGTATCTGTTTTATGGTTTTCTTATTGGTACCAGGACAGTGAGTTCCTTTCCAGGTGCCAGCACTGTCACTCTAACTGTGTCGAAATCTAGGCGTAGCACAGGAGCCACTTTTATTCTCACCTATCAACTTTGGAGAAAGCACTGATTTTTTTCTCTTCTTGTGTTCTTTATCTTGGGATCTGAAAGTTTCTATACTTATCATTCCACTGTTGTCTGCTCTAGGCTCTTTCTGCCCTGACCTGGTGAGATCAGTCAGCGGACACTGTGATGCCTCTGATAAAAGGGAACTAAAGAAATATCTTTTTTCACCTAAATGTCATTGTTTAAAAAACTTGAAAAATTTGAAGAAACCAAATTACTTGCAATTTCACAAGTTGTGCAATACCACAATTTTGGTATACTTCTTGCAGACCTTATTCTCTGGACACATTTGATATACTTTTTACATAAATTGAATTATACTATGTGCATTTCTTTATATTTTGCTGCTGCCTCCCCTTAACATACACCATATCACAAAAATCTGTACATGTCAATAAATATAGATCCAACATTATTGTTTTTGTTTTCCCTATATAGGTTTACTTAATCTAATGTAATTAATCATGACAATCATGACAGCGATGATAATGATGATGGCTGCCATTTATTGAGAACTTAGTATATGCTAGGCATCATATTATATGATTTGCGTACACTGTCTTATTTAATCCTCATAGCAATTCTGACAAGTATATATATTAATATCCCTATTTTGCAGGTGAGGCAATTGACACTTAGATTAAATAAATTGCTTAGGATCACAGAGTTAGGAATAAGCCAGGATTCTAACCCATACTGTAAGAATATGAACCCAAGTTCTTTCAACTGTGTACATTTTAAGCATTTTTTAAAAAATCACTGGTCTGATGATTATTAAAGTGAGTTAAAGGGCATACACATTTTAAGCTTCCTGATACCTAATCTCTCAAAACTTCATAACAATTTGCATTCCTTAACAAAAGAATTTAGGAGTGCGGTTTTACCATACTTTCAATAATACTGAGTATTGTCCTTTTTCTTTTGCTAACTTGGTTGCAGGAAAACAAAGGGTACATTGGTGAATTTCATTTGCATTTAAAAAATCACTATTGATTGTGGACATTTTTCTTTTTTCTTTTTTTTTACAAAATTGTTTTTTTAATTGAAGTATAGTTGATTTACAAAGTTGTGACAGTTTCAGGTGTACAGCAAAGTGATTCCATTATACATACATGTATGTAGATATATACACATATATATTTTCTTTTTTAGATTCTTTTCCATTATAGATTATTATAAGATATTGAGTATAGTTCTCTGTGCTGTACAGAAGTCCTTGTTGTTTATCTATTTTATATATAGCACTGGATATCTGTTAATCCCTAACTCCCAATTTACTCCCCTCCTTCTCCTTTGGTAACCATAAGTTTGTTTTCTATGTCTGTGAGTCTATTTTGGTTTTGTAAATAAGTTCATTTGTATCTTTTTTAGACTCCACATGTAAGTCATATCATATAGTATTTGTCTTTCTCTGTCTGACTTACTTCACTTACTATGATTATCTCCAGATCCATCCATGTTGCCACAAATGGCATTATTTCATTCTTTTTTATGTATGAATAATATTCCATTGTATATATATATATACCACATCTTCTTTATCTATTCCTCTCTCGATGGATATTTAAGTTGCTTCCATGTCTTGGCTATTGTAAATAGTGCCCCTGTGAACATTGGGGTGCATGTATCTTTTTGAATTAGAGTTTTCTTTGGATTTATGCCAAAGAGTGGAATTGCTGGATTGTGTGGTAGCTCTATTTTTAGTATTTTAAGGAACCTCCAGGTTGTTCTCCATAGTGGCTGCACCAATTTACATTCCCACCAACAGTGTAGGAGGGTTCCTTTTTCTGCACACCCTCTCCAAGATTTATTATGTGTAGACTTTTTGATGATGGCCATACTGACTGGTGTGAAGTGATACTTCATTGTAGTTTTGATTTACACATCTCTAATAATTAGTGATGTTGAGCATCTTTTCATGTGCCCATTGGCCATCTGTATGTCTTCTTTGGAGAAATGTCTATTTAGATCTTCAGCCCATTTTTTGATTGGGTTGGTTGTTTTTTCGATATTAAGCTATACGAGCTGTTTGTATATTTTGAAAATTAAGCCCTTGTTGGTTACATCATTTGCAAATATTTTCTCCCATTACGAAGGCTGTCCTTGTTTCGGTTTCCTTTGCTGTGCAAAAGCTTTTAAGTTTAATTAGGTGAAGAGGGTCAAGAGGTACAAACTTTCAGTTATAACATAAGTCCTGGGGATGTAATGTACAACATGGTGACTATAGTCAATAATATTGTAGAGCATACTTGAAAGTTGCCATGAAATTAAATCCTAAGAATTACGTTTGTATGGTGATAGATGGTAACTAGACTTATTGTGGTGATCATTTCACAATGTATACTAATATCTAATCATTATGTTGTACACCTGAAACCAACATGATGCTATGTATCAGTTATAGCTCAATAAAAAGCTTTCTTTAAAAAAAAATGTGTGGAATTGGAAAAGGGCTAGACAGATCAATGGGACAGAATAGAGAATTCAGAAATAAAAAAATATTTGACAAAGTTGCAGAAGCAATTCAACAAATGGTGCTAGAGCAATTGAACATTCATACACCAAAAAAGTGAACCTTGAGCTACTTCTCACATTTTGTACAAAAAGTAACTCAAAGTGGATCATGACTTAAATGTAAAATACAAAACTGTGAAACTTTTGAGAAAAATAGGAGAAGATTCTCAGATGCTAGAGATAGGCAAAGAGTTCTTAGACTTTACTCCAAAAGCACTTACCACAAAAGAAAAAAATCGATAAATTGGACCTCATCAAAATTAAAAGACCCCGTTAAGAGGGTGAAAAGCCAAGTTACAGACTGGGAGAAAATGTTTGCAAACCTCATATCCAACAAAGGACTAGTATCTAGAATGTATAAAGACTTTTCCAAACTCAACAATAAAAAATAATCCAGTTAGGATATGGACAAAAGACACAAATAATTCACCAATGCAGATGTACAGATGGCAAATAAGCACATGGGAACATCTTTTGTTTAGCATCATTAGTCATTAAAAAGAATTCAGGGCTTCCCTGGTGGCTCAGTGGTTGAGAGTCCGCCTGCTGATGCTGGGGACATGGGTTTGTGCCCCAGTCCGGGAAGATCCCACATGCCGCGGAGCGGCTGGGCCCATGAGCCATGACCTCTGAACCTGCGCATCCGGAGCCTGTGCTCCACCATGGGAGAGGCCACAACAGTGGGAGGCCCGTCTACCACAAAAAAAAAAGAATTCAGATTAAAGCCACCATGAGCTATCACTACACTCCTATCAGTGTAATGACTACACCAAATACCATTACGATTGCTGGTGGGAACATAATATGGTGCAGTCCCTCTGGAAAACAGTTTGGCAGATTAAAAAACTAACCATGTGACCCAGCAGTTGCACTCCTGGTCATTTATCCCAGAGAAAAGAAAAATTATTTCAGGTATTTTACATACCTGATAGCAGCTTTATTCATGATAGCACCAAACTATTATATCTGATATATTTCAGTAGGTGAATAGTTAATCTGTGGTACATTTATACCATATCAGCATGGCATATTACTCGGTAATACAAAGGAAAGAACTACTGATATATGCAACAACCTGGATGAATCTGCAGAGATTTATACTGAATGAAATAAGCCAATCTCAAAAGGTTGAGGTAATGTAAAATTCCATTTATATAACAGTCTTAAAATGACGAAAATTATAGAAATGGAGAACACATTAGTGCTTACCAAGAGTTCAGTAGGAGGTAGGGATGGAGGGAAGTGGGTATGGCTATAAAAAGGACGCTTGTGGGATCCTTGTAGTTTTGGAATTGTGCACCTTGACTGACTGTCAGTGTCCCAGTTGCAATAGTGGCCTATAATTTTCTAAGATGTTTACCATTGGAAAACCTGGGTAAAGGAACAAGGGATCTGCCTCTATTATTTCTTTTTATAAATTTATTTTATTTATTTAGTTTTGGCTGCATTGGGTCTTCTTTGCTGTGCGCAGGCTTTCTCTAGTTGCGGCGAGCGGGCGCTACTCGTCGTTGCGGTGCTTGGGCTTCTCATTGAGGTGGCTTCTCTTGTTGCGGACCATGGGCTCTAGGCGCGTGGGCTTCAGTAGTTGTGGCACGCGGGCTCAGTAGTTGTTGCTCGTGGGTTCTAGAGCGCAGGCTCAGTAGTTGTGGCGCACAGGCTTAGTTGCTCTGCGGCATGTGGGATATTCCCGGCCCAGGGATTGAACCCGTGTCCCATGCATTGGCAGGCAGACTCTCAACCACTGCACCACCAGGGAAGTCCCTGTCTCTAATTTTTTATAATTGTGTGTGAATCTACAATCTTCTCATTATAAAAAGTTTAATTAAAAAATTGGTATTGAAGCAAATTTTATTCAACTTTCAGTTTCCTTTTTTCTCTTAAGCTATATTCTTACTTTTTCTTTTCTACCAAATATCAGCTGAATATATGTCCTTTTTCTTGCTTTTAGATATTCTGTTTGTTTTTCTAAACATCTGAAGTTCACTATGACAATTTTTTTTTATTCTTACATTCTAAAGTTGTCTGTTTCTGTACAGTTTCTGTTAATGGGGGAGAAAAAGCATAGATTTATTTATGTAGAATTTCCCCAATCCTCACTTAACTATATAAAGGGCTATTTTGGGGTGTGTGTGTGGCAAATTTTATTTTGAAATGCAAGGAGCAGCCATGTGTCTTTAATAAAACAGCCATTACATACATTTATATATCATAAAAATAACGTGTATAGCTCTTTCAGTTTATAAAGTACTTAGACTGAGCCTCAGATTTTGTGCTTTTCCTGGCATTGACTTCCTTTAATATACATGGGAAGTCACTTAAAAGCTATTTGTCTAGTTTTTCTTGTATAAAATCTTATATTGTGTCTTCTGTTAAGCCAGCACTTTCTATTTACTTATTGTTAACAGTGAGAACTATTAGTTCTCATTGCCTTTCATCTCCCTGAAGTGATTGTGTGTAACAACTGTGACATCACGATATTATTTTTATTTACAATTTTAGATGTTACATTTTTCTGTGCTCTCTTTAGTAATTGTTCAGAGGTCCTATTCATTTTGGAAACATGAAACAGATTAAGAGGTTTAAACTTCCGAATTTTGAAGCACTTCAGCTGTTTAAAAGATTGACAAGTGTGAGTTAGAAGAGGCTTCTAAACATCATAATCAAACCATCATGCTGTATGCCTTAAACTTATACAGAGATGTAAGTCAATTATTTCTCAGTAAAACTGGAAAAAAATATGAAGAACATTCTCTTGCTAATTATCTACAAATTGATTAAATCATATTATAATATACAATTAGCATATTATTTGTGCATATAATTGTATGTGCACAGTTATCTGCAGCTTATGCAAGCTAAGTTTTTTCTAACAAAAGGGACACATCTTAAAAGTGAAATCCAAGTCTTTTCCTGATCAATTACCTTAATCATAGAGGAAGTCTGGGTTTTTGTTCTAGCCAGGTAGGTAGGTTGTAATTTTAAGCAGTTTGCTAAGCATGATTAAGACACCGTTCCCTTTGAGGTTTACCCTTTCACTTCTAAGGTACAACTGTTTATCATCTTGGGTCAAAGGTTATAAAAAGTAGTCATCAATTAAAGCTTTATTGGTTGTAATTGGTAATGCTATGAAAGGAGCCAGCCAAACTGAATCTGATAATAAAAGACTCTTTGTTAAAATATTTAATAAATTAACACTCTCTCATGGAAGGGGGGAAGCTAATTACAAAGCCCAAGATTGTTAATCATAATGTTTACTTTCTTCAAAAGCACAGACTCAACTACTCCATAATCATTAGGCATCAGATTTCTTTCTTTTTCTTTTTTAAAATTCTGCAGACTTGGGTCATTCCCGGAGGGGATGTTCTTTTCTATGGCTCAGGCTTGGGGTATGGCAGAAAGAGGAAATGCCAAGACAAACATAAGTTAAAAGGGGCATCTTAAAAATAAACAGGATTCTGTTAGAACGTCAGACTGCCTTTCCTCTTCAAAAAGGATCAGAAGTTTATGTAGATTTACTTTGTAGGCTAATTGAGTGATATAAAGAATTGGGGCATTTGGAAAGTAATGTGTTCTTTTTTCATAATAAATTATCTACCAGAGTAATTATCCTTTCCTCATACATAGATGTTTTTTGAGGTGTTTGACATTGTTGTGGTTCTTGAATTTTAGACATTTTTCAGAGCCCTAATATAGGTAAGCAGAGCTGTGACACATACCACTTTCATGACTCTTGAATGACCTTGCCATGGAAACTTTCCGAATGGGCTTTTACATCTGGGAATCAAATAAATGTTTCTAGATTTAAGCAATAGGGGGCATCTTGGGTTTGTTCTTTATATGTGTTTCTGTAGTCTGATCTTTAGGGCACTTCTAATGAAAGAAAGTCCTGCTTTGGGCCTGCTGTGCAAATTAGCCATATGGTGAAGTGTAATATCCCGTTGAATGTCATTATGGAGCCCTGTGATATGTGCTCCCCTTTTCGCATGGAAGCAAATTAAAATGGCCCTTTCAGATTTTTTTTTTTTTTTTTTAAACACTCTGAATAAACCTGTCTTCACTTGGATGCTGGGACAGTTAAAAGGGAGTTCTCCAGCTGCAGTCAGGGTGGTGAAATTATAGGCTATGCCTAAGACCAAATGGAAATATTGCTTCCTGTAGGCAAAGCCGGAAGAACAATGGTGTGTGCTTCCCTCCTTCCATTTCCCTCTTGTCTTTGTGTACTTGTCCTTAGCTGTTTCTCAATCCAAGGGTTAACTTTCTGTTATTGTGATAGATGGGAAGGTCTCTGCCTACTTTCCAGCAGACCTCATATCAATCTCTACCAGGAAAGATACACTAGATGAAGAGCTGTTTAGCCAAATAATGGCATAGTAAATGTTTAATGAAGAATATACAAGGTCTGTTCCTCTTTCCCTGTTATGTAGACATGTTGCCCATACGAAGTAGTAGTGTCCCAGCGTAAGTTTTTTTTTTTATTTCTTTGAAGCTAGACATGTAGATTCCACTAAGGTTTGGAGGCATGGGGATCAATAATTGTATGAAATGTTCAGGATATTTGTGTACATAGGGTACATTGTTACCTTTTAAGAAGGAAAGAAATCCAGGAAAGGTCTTTCATCTGGCCTTCTCTTTCCCCAGGAAGAGCAAGGATCACATGATCCTGACTTACTTGATTACTGGTGCATGTTTGTGACCTATAGCAACTAAAATTTGACTTTGAGCTTTGTTAGCAATGAATTTTAACACTTTTATATACAAAAACAAAAGGCTTCACTCATTTGCTCACATTGAGTGGCAATACTGTGTTTGTTATCTTATGTTTATATCCAGACAAGTGTCTACATACATGGGGACTTCAAAGTCATCACTGTGTTTTTATTTTTATTTTTGAACATTTATTCAAAGCCCATGTTTGTTCTAGCATTTCTATGACAGTTTATAGCATGTGTGTGAAGAAAGGGAGTTAGAACAGTGTTGTGCAGTAAAAGTGGATCATACTGAATTATGATGTTCTAAAAAAGATTTCTGCATGGAAAGGTTAGTGAAAAGAGTATGTATAGTATGATCCTATTTATATATGTATATATGCACATATGTGTGTAGGTAAAATATCTGTCTATTTAGAATAGAAAAACATTTGTGAGGGAGTACACCAAACAGTAAGCAGTAGTTATCTCCAGGTGATGGGGATTATGAATGACCTTTTTTAAATCGAAGAAGGTTGATTTATAATATTGTGTTAGTTGTAGGTATACAACATAGAGATTAAAAATATTTATAGCTTATGCTCAATTTAAAGTTGTTACAAAATATTGGCTATGTTCCCTGTGCTGTACAATATATCCTCGTAGCTTGTTTATTTTATATATACTGTAGTAGTTTGTACTTCTGAATCCCTACATTTATCTCTTGCCCCTCCCACCTTCCCTTTCCCTACTGGTAACCACTAGTTCATTCTGTATATCTGTGAGTCTTCTTCTATTTTGTTATATTCATTCGTTTTATTTTTTAGATTTCACACATAAGTGGTAACATACAATATTTATCTTCCCTTTTCTAATTCATTTCACTAAGCATAATACTTTCCAGGTCCATTCATGTTGTTTCAATGGCAGAATTTCATTCTTTCTTATGGCTGAGCAATATGTATGTATTGTACATATTGTATATATGTATATACCATACATACATATTGTATGTATATACCATATCTTCTTTATCCATTCATCTGTTGATGGACATTTAGGTTGCTTCCATATCTCGGGAATTGCAAATAATGCTGCTGTGAACATTGGGATGCATGTATCTTTTTGTTTTTGTGTTTTTGTGGGGTTTTTTTAAACATCTTTATTGGAGTATAATTGATTTAAAATGGTGTGTTAGTTTCTGCTTTAAAACAAATTGAATCAGCTATACATATACATATATCCCCGAATCTCCTCCCCCTTGTGTCTTCCTCCCACCCTCCCTATCCCACCCCTCTAGGTGGTCACAAAGCACCAAGCTGATCATCACGTGCTATGTGGCTGCTTCCCACTAGCTATCCAGTTTACATTTGGTAATGTATATATGTCCATGCCACTCTCTCACATCATCCCAGCTTACCCTTCCCGCTCCCTGTGTCCTCAAGTCCATTCTCTACATCTGCGTCTTTATTCCTGTCCTGACCCTAGGTTCTTCACAACCTCTTTTTTTTTTTTTTTTGATTCCATACATGTGTGTTAGCATACGGTATTTGTTTTTCTCTTTCTGACTTCACTGTGTATGACAGACTCTAGGTCCATCCACCTCACTACAAATAATTCAATTTCATTTCTTTTTATGGCTCAGTAATATTCCGTTGTACATATGTGCCACATCTTCTTTATGCATTCGTCTGTCGACGGTCGTTTAGGTTGTTTCCATGACCTGGCTATTGTAAATAGTGCTGCAGTGAACACTGGGTTGCATGTGTCTTTTTCAATTATGGTTTTCTCCAGGTATATGCCCAGTAGTGAGATTGCTGGCTTATATGGTAGTTCTATTTTTAGTTTTTTAAGGAACCTCCAAAATGTTCTCCATAGTGGCTATATCAATTTACATTCCCACCAACAGTGCAAGAGGGTTCCCTTTTCTCCACACCCTCTCCAGCATTTGTCGTTTGTAGATTTTCTGATGATGCCCATTCTAACCAGTGAGAGGTGATACCTCATTGTAGTTTTGATTTGCATTTCTCTAAGAATTAGTGATGTTGAGCAGCTTTTCATGTGCTTCTTGGCCATCTGTATGTCTTCTTTGGAGAAATGTCTATTTAGGTCTTCTGCCCATTTTTTGGTTGGGTTGTTTGTTTCTGTAACATTGAGCTGCATGAGCTGTTTATATATTTTGGAGATTAATCCTTTGTCCGTTGCTTCATTTACAAATATTTTCTCCCATTCTGAGGGTTGTCTTTTCATCTTGCTTATGGTGTCCTTTGCTGTGCAAAAGCTTTTACGTTTCATTAGGTCCCATTTGTTTATTTTTGTTTTTATTCCCATTTCTCTAGGAGGTGGGCAGAAAAGGATCTTGCTGTGATTTATGTCATAGAGTGTTCTGCCTATTTTTTCCTCTAAGAGTTTTATAGTGTCTGGCCTTATATTTAGGTCTCTAATCCATTTTGAGTGTATTTTTGTGTATGGTGTTAGGGAGTGTTCTAATTACATTCTTTTATATGTAGCTGTCCAGTTCTCCCAGCACCACTTATTGAAGAGACTGTTTTCTCCATTGTATATCCTTGCCTCCTTTGTCATAGATGAGTTGACCATAGGTGTGTGGGTTTATCTCTGGGCTTTCTAACTTGTTCCATTGATCTATGTTTTGTTTTTGTGCCAGTACCATATTGTCTCGATTACGGTAGCTTTGTAATATAGTCTGAAGTCAGGGAGTCTGATTCCTCTAGTTCCGTTTTTTTCCCTCAAGACTGCTTTGGCTATTTGGGGTCTTTTGTGTCCCCATACAAACTTTAAGATTTTTTTGTTCTAGTTCCATAAAAAGTGCCATTCATAGTTTGATAGGGATTGCATTCAATCTGTAGATTGCTTGGGTAGTATCATCATTTTCACAATATTGATTCTTCCAGTACAAGAACATGGTGTATCTCTCCATCTGTTGCTATCATCTTTAATTTCTTTCATCAGTGTCTTACAGTTTTCTGCATACAGGTCTTCTGTCTCCCTAGGTAGGTTTATTCCAAAGTGTTTTATTCTTTTTGTTGCAATGGTAAATGGGAGTGTTTCCTTAATTTCTCTTTCAGATTTTTCAACATTAGTGTATAGGAATGCAAGAGATTTCTGTGCATTGCTTTTGTATCGTCCAAGTTTACCAAATTCATTGATTAGCTCTAGTAGTTTTCTGTTGGCATCTTTAGGATTCTATATCTATAGTACAATGTCATCTGCAAACAGTGATAGCTTTACTTCTTCTTTTCCAATTTGTATTCCTTTTATTTCTTTTTCTTCTCTGATTGCAGTGGCTAGGACTTCCAAAACTGTGCTGAATAATAGTAGTGAGAGTGGACATCCTTGTCTTGTTCCTGATCTTAGAGGAAATGCTTTCAGTTTTTCACCATTGAGAATGATGTTTGCTGTGGGTTTGTCGTATATGGCCTTTATTATGTTGAGGTAGCGTTCCTCTATGCCCACTTTCTGGAGAGTTTTTATCATAAACGGGTGTTGAATTTTATCAAAAGCTTTTTCTGCATCTATTGAGGTGATTATATGGTTGCTATTCCTTAATTTGTTAATGTGGTGTATCACACTGATTGATTTGCGTATGTTGAAGAATCCTTGTAACCCTGGGATAAATCCCACTTGATCATGGTGTATGATCCTTTTAATGTGTTGTTGGATTCTGTTGGCTAGTATTTTGTTCAGGAGTTTTGCATCTATATTCATCAGTGATATTGGTCTGTAATTTTCTGTTTTTGTAGTATCTTTGTCTGGTTTTGGTATCAGGGTGATGGTGGCCTCATAGAATGAGTTTGGGAGTGTTCCTTCCTCTGCAGTTTTTTGGAAGAGTTTGAGAAGGATGGGTCTTAGCTCTTCTCTAAATGTTTGATAGAATTCACCTGTGAAGCCATCTGATCCTGAACTTTTTTTTATTGGAAGATTTTTAATCACAGTTTCAATTTCATTACTTGTGATTGGTCTGTTCATATTTTCTATTTCTTCCTGGTTCAGTCTGGTAGGTTATACCTTTCTAAGAATTTGTCCATTTCTTCCAGCTTGTCCATTTTATTGGCATAGAGTTGCTTGTAGTAGTCTCTTAGGATGCTTTGTATTTCTGCGGTGTCTGCTGTAACTTCTTCTTTTTCATTTCTAATTTTATTGATTTGAGTCCTCTCCCTGTTTCTCTTGATGCGTCTGGCTAACAGTTTATCAATTTTGTTTATCTTCTGAAAGAACCAGCTTTTAGTTTTATTGATCTTTGCTATTGTTGTCTTTGTTTCTATTTCATTTATTTCTGCTCTGATCTTTATGATTTCTTTCTTTCTGCTAACTTTGGTTTTTTTTTTATTCTTCATTCTCTATTTCCTTTAGGTGTAAGGTTAGATTGTTTATTTGAGATTTTTCTTGTTTCTTCAGGTAGGCTTGTATAGCTATAGAATTCCCTCTTAGAACTGCTTTTGGTGCATCCCATAGGTTTTGGATCGTCGTGTTTTCATTGTCATTTGTCTCTAGGTATTTTTTAATTTCCTCTTGATTTCTTCAGTGATCTCTTGGTTATTTAGTAACGTATTGTTTAGCCTCCATGTGTTTGTGTTTTTTACGTTTTTTTCCCTGTAATTCATTTCTGATCTCATAGTGTTGTGGTCAGAAAAGATGCTTGATATGATTTCAATTTTCTTAAATTTACAGAGGTTTGATTTGTGACTCAAGATGTGATCTATCCTGGAGAATGTTCTGGGCACACTTGAGAAGAAAGTGTAATCTGCTGTTTTTGGATGGAATGTCCTATAAATATCAATTAAATCTATCTGGTTATTGTGTCATTTAAAGCTTCTGTTTCCTTATTTATTTTCATTTTGGATGCTCTGTCCATTGGTGTAAGTGAGGTGTTAATGTCCCCTACTCTTATTGTGTTACTGTCAATTTCCTCTTTTAGAGCTGTTAGCAGTTGCCTTATGTATTGAGGTGCTCCTATGTTGGGTGCATATATATTTATAATTGTTATATCTTCTTCTTGGATTGATACCTTTATCATTATGTAGTGCTCTTCCTTGTCTCTTGTAACATTCTTTATTTTAAAGTCTATTTTATCTCATATGAGTATTGCTACTCCAGCTTTCTTTTGATTTCCATTTACATGGAATATCTTTTTCCATCCCCTCAGTCTGAAGTGGGTCTCTTGTAGACAGCATATATATGGGTCTTGTTTTTGTATCCATTCAAGAAGCCTGTGTCTTTTGGTTGCAGCATTTAATCCATTCCTGTTTAAGGTAATTATCGATATGTATGTTCCTATTACCATTTGCTTAATTGTTTTAGGTTTGTTTTTGTAGGTCCTTTTCTTCTCTTGTGTTTCCCACTTAGAGAAGTTCCTTTAGCATTTGTTGTAGAGCTGGTTTTGTGGTGCTGAATTTTGTTAGGTTTTGCTTGTATGTAAAGCTTTGGATTTCTCCATCGAATCTGCATGAGATCCTTGCCGGATAGAGTAATCTTGGTTGTAGGTTCTTCCCTTTCATCCCTTTAAGTATATCATGCCACTGTCTTCTGGCTTGTAGATTTTCTGCTGAGAAATCAACTGTTCACTTTATGGGAGTTCCCTTGTATATTATTTGTAATTTTTCTCTTGCTGCTTTCAATAATTTTTCTTTGTCTTTAATTTTTGCCAATTTGATTACTGTGTGTGTCGGCATTTTTCTCCTTGGGTTTATCCTGTATGGGACTCGCTGTGCTTCCTGGACTTGGGTGGCTATTTCCTTTTCCATGTTAGGGAAGTTTTCGACTATAATCTCTTAAAATATTTTCTCTGGTCCCTTCTCGCTCTCTTCTCCTTCTGGGACCCCTATAATGTGAATGTTGTTGCATTTAATGTTGTCCCAGAGGTCTCTTAGGCTGTCTTCATTTCTTTTCATGCTTTTTTCTTTATTCTGTTCCATGGCAGTGAATTCCACCATTCTGTCTTCCAGGTCACTCATTCGTTCTTCTGCCTCAGTTATTCAGCTATTTATTCCTTCTAGTGTAGTTTTCATTTCAGTTATTGTATTGTTCATCTCTGTTTGTTTGTTCTTTAATTGTTCTAGTTCTTTGTTAAAGATTTCTTGCATCTTTTTGATCTTTGCCTCCATTCTTTTTCTGAGGTCCTGGGTCATCTTCACTATCATTATTCTGAATTCTTTTTCTGGAAGGTTGCCTATCTCCACTTCGTTTAGTTGTTTTTCTGGGGTTTTATCTTGTTCCTTCATCTGGTACATAGCCCTCTGCCTTTTCATCTTGTCTATTTTTCTGTGAATGTGGTTTTTGTTCCACAGGCTGCAGGATTGTAGTTCTTCTTGCTCCTGCTGTCTGCCCTCTGGTGGATGAGGCTGTCTAAGAGGCCTGTGCACGTTTCCTGATGGGAGAGACTGGTGGTGGGTAGAGCTGACTGTTGCTCTGGTGGGCAGAGCTCAGTAAAACTTTAATCTGCTTGACTGCTGATGGGTGGGCCTGGGTTCCCTCCCTGTTGGTTGTTTAGCCTGAGGCAACCCAACACTGGAGCCTACCTGGGCTCTTTGGTGGGGCTAATGGCAGACTCTGGGAGGGCTCATGCCAAGGAGTACTTCCCATAACTTCTGCTGCCAGTGTGCTTGTCCCCAGAGTGAGCCACAGCCACCCCCCGCCTCTGCAGGAGACCTTCCAACACTAGCTGGTAGGTCTACTTCAGTTTCCCCTGTGGTCACTGCTCCTTCCCCTGGGACCCGATATGCACACTGCTTTGTGTGTGCCCTCTAAGAGTGGAGTCTCTGTTTCCCCCAGTCCTGTCTAAGTCCTGCAATCAAATCGCACTAGGCTTCAAAGTCTGATTCTCTAGGAATTTCTTCTCCCATTACCGGACCCCCAGGTTGGGAAGTATGACGGGCTCAGAACCTTCACTCCAGTGGGTGGACTTCTGTGGTATAAGTGTTCTTCAGTCTGTGAATCACCCACCCAGCAGTTATGGGATTTGATTTTACTGTGATTGCACCCCTCCTACTGTCTCATTGTGGTTTCTCCTTTGTCTTTGGATGTGGGGTATCTTTTTTGGTGAGTTCCAGTGTCTTCCTGTTGATTGTCCAGCAGCTAGTTGTGATTTTGGTGTTCTCACAAGAGGGAGTAAGAGCATGCCTTTGTACTCCACCATCTTGGTTCAGGGCCACAGTAAATCTGGACTGCCTTGTCTGGTTCCTGAAAAACTGAAATGGTTTCAGTTTTTTACCATTGAGAACGTTGTTGGCTGTGGGTTTGTCATATATGGCCCTTATTATGTTGAGGTAAGTTCCCTGTATGCCTACTTTCTGGAGAGTTTTTATCATAAATGGGTGTTGAATTTTGTCATAAGCTTTTTCTGAATCTATTGAGATGATCATATGGTTTTTATCCTTCAGTTTGTTAACATGGTTTATCACATTGATTGATTTGGGTATATTGAAGAATCCTTGCATTCCCGGGTTAAAGCCCACTTGGTCATGGTGTATGATCCTTTTAATGTGCTGTTGGATTGTTTGCTAGTATTTTGTTGAGGATTTTTGCATCTATATTCATCAGTGATAATGGCCTGTAGTTTTCTTTCTTTGTGACATATTTGTCTCGTTTTGGGATCAGGGTGATGGTGGCCTTGTAGAATGAGTTTGGGAGTTTTCCTCCCTCTGCTCTATTTTGGAAGAGTTTGAGAAGATTAGGTGTTAGCTCTTCTCTAAATGTTTGATACAATTCACCTTTGAAGCCATCTGTTCCTGGGCTTTGGTTTGTTGGAAGATTTTTCGTCACAGTCTCAATGTCAGTGCTTGTAATTGGTCTGTTCATATTTTCTGTTTCTTCCTGGTTCACTCTCAGAAGGTGTTGCTTTTCTAAGAATGTGCCATGTCTTCCACGTTGTCCATTTTATTGGCATGTAGTTACTTGTAGTAATCTCTCATGATCTTTTGTATTTCTGCAGTGTCAGTTGTTACTTCTCCTTTTTCATTTCTAATTCTATTGATTTGAGTCTTCTCCCTTTTTTTCTTGATGAGTCTGGCTAATGGTTTATCAATTTTGTTTATCTTCTCAAAGAACCTGCTTTTAGTTTTATTGATCTTTGCTATTGTTTCCTTCATTTCTTTTTCATTTATTTCTGATCTGATCTTTAAGATTTCTTTCCTTCTGCTAACTTTGGCGTTTTTTTGTTGTTTCTCTAATTGCTTTAGCTGTAAGGTTAGGTTGTTTATTTGAGATGTTTCTTGTTTCCTAAGGTAGGCTTGTATAGCTCTTAACTTCCCTCTTAGAACTGCTTTTCCTGCATCCCATAACTTTTGGCTCGTCCTGCTTTCATTGTCATTTGTTTCTAGGTATTTTTTTTATTTTCTCTTTGATTTCTTCAGTCATCTCTTGGTTATTAAGTAGTGTGTTGTTTAGCCTCCATGTGTTTGTATTTCTTACAGATTTTTTCCTGTAATTGATATCTAGTCTCATAGCGTTGTGGTCAGAAAAGATAGGTGATACGATTTCAGTTTTCTTAAATTTACCAAGGCTTGATTTGTGACCCAAGATATGATCTATCCTGGAGAATGTTCCATGAGCACTTGAGAAGAAAGTGTATTCTGTTGCTTTTGGATGGAGTGTCCTATAAATATCAAGTCCATCTTGTTTAATGTATCATTTAAGGTTTGTGTTTCTTTATTTATTTTCATTTTGGATGATCTGTCCAGTGGCGAAAGTGGGATATTAAAGTCCCCTACTATTATTGTGCTACTGTCGATTTCCCCTTTTATGGCTGTTAGCATTATGTATTGAGGTGCTCCTCTTTGAGTGAATAAATATTTACAATTGTTATATGTTCTTGGATTGATACCTTGATCATTATGTAGTTTCCTTCTTTGTCTCTTCTAATAGTCTTTATTCTAAAGTCTGTTTTATCTGATATGAGAATTGCTACTCCAGCTTTCTTTTGATTTCCATTTGCATGGAATATCTTTTTCTGTCCCCTCACTTTAAGTCTGTGTGTGTCCTTAGGTCTGAAGTGGTCCTGTTATGGACAGCATATATATGGGTCTTGTTTTTGTATCCATTCAGCCAGTCTATGTCTTTTGGTTGGAGCATTTCATCCATTTACATTTAAGGTAATTATTGATTTGTATGTTCCTATTACCATTTTCTTAATTGTTTGGGGTTTGTTATTGCAGGCCTTTTCCTTCTCTTGTGTTTCCTGCCTAGAGAAGTTCCTTTAGCATTTGTTGTAAAGCTGGTTTGGTGGTGCTGAGATCTATTAGCTTTTGCTTGTCTGTAAAGCTTTTGATTTCCCCATCAAATCTGAATGAGATCCTTGCTGGGTAGAGTAATCTTGGTTGTAGGTTTTTCCCTTTCATCAGTTTAAATACGTCCTGCCAGTCCCTTCTGGATTGCAGAGTTTCTGCTGAAAGATCAGCTGTTAACCTTATGGGGAATCCCTTGGATGTCATTTGTTGCTTTTCCCTTGCTGCTTTTAATATTTTTTTCTTTGTATTTAATTTTTGATAGTTTGATTAATATGTGTCTTGGCGTGTTTCTCCTTGGGTGTATCCTGTATGGGACTCTCTGTACTTCCTGGACTTGATGAACTGTTTCCTATCCCATATTAGGGAAGTTTTCAACTATAATCCCTTCAAATAGTTTCTCAGTCCCTTTCTTTTTCTCTTCTTCTGGGACCCCTATAATTTGAATGTTGGTGCATTTCATGTTGTCCCAGAGGTCTCTGAGACTGTTCTGAATGGTGTTCATTCTTTTTTCTTTTTTCTTCTCTGCGATAGTTATTTCCACTGTTTTATGGTCCGGGTCACCTATGTGTTCTTCTGCCTCAGTTATTCTGCTGTTGATTCATTCTAGTGAATTTTCAATATCATTTATTATGTTTTTCATCATTGTTTGTTTGGTCTTTAGTTCTTCTAGTTCCTTGTTAAACGTTTCTTGTATTTTCTCCATTCTGTTTCCAAGATTTTGGATCATCTTTACTATCATTACTCTCAGTTCTTTTTCAGGTAGACTGCCTATTTCCTCTTCATTTGTTTGTTCTGGTGGTTTTTTACCTTGCTCCTTCATTTGCTATGTGTTCCTGTGTCTTCTCATTTTGCTTAACATACTGCTCTTGGGGTCTCATTTCTGAAGGCTGCAGGTTTGTAGTTCCCCTTGTTTTTGGTGTTTGCCCCCAGTTGGTAAAGCTGGTTCAGTGGGGTGTGTAGGCTTCCTGGTGGAGGGGACTGGTACCTGTGTTTTGGTGGATGAGGCTGGATTTGTCTTTCTGGTGGGCCGGACCACGTCTGGTGATGTGTTTTGGGGTATGTGTTATCTTATTATGATTTTAGGCAGCCTCTCTGCTAATGGGTGGGGTTGTGTTCCTGTCTTGCTAGTTTTTTGGCATAGGGTGTCCAGCAGTGTAGCTTGCTGGTGGTTGGATCTGGGTCTTAGCATTGAAATGGAGATCTCTGGTAAAGCTTTTGCCGTTTGATATTACATGGAGCCGAGAGGTCTCTGGTAGTCCAATGTCGTGAACTCGGCTCTTCCACCTCAGAGGCACAGGCCTGACACCCGGCTGGAGCACCAAGACCCTGTGAGCCACATGGCTCAGAAGAAAAGGGAGAAAATAAGAAAAAAATAAAGAAAAAAATAAAATAAAGTTATTAAAATGAAAATTATTAAAAATAAAAACAATTTTAAAGTAATAAAAAAAAGAATGAAAGAAGAGTGCAACCAAACGAGAAAATAATCCACCAGTGATAACAAACACTAAAAACTATACTAAAAAACCACAAAAAACCAAAAACACCAGACAGAACCCTAGGACAAATGGTAAAAGCAAAGCTATACAGAGAAAGTCACAAGAAGTCTGCAGCCTCTATGTTGGGATGATATTCCAGAGATGCAGGGTATATCAAGTTGATTGTGAAGATTTAATCTGTTCCTCCTGAGGCTCCTGGGAGAAATTTCCCTTTCTCTTCTTTGTTTGCACAGCTCCTGGTGTTCAGCTTTGGATTTGGCCCGCCTGTGCGTGTAGGTCACCTGAGGGTGTCTGTTCTTTGCCCAGACAGGATGGGGTTAATGCAGCAGCTGATTAGGGGGCTGTGGCACAGTCAGGCCAGGGGGAGGGAGGGGTACGGAATGCGGTGCGAGCCTGCAACAGCAGAGCCCAGCGTGACGTAGCACCAGCCTGAGGCATGCTGTGTTTTCTCCCAGGGAAGTTGTCCTTGGATCATGGGACTCTGGCAGTGGCGGGCTGGACAGGCTCCCGGGAGGGGAGGTGTGAATAGTGACCTGTGCTTGCACACAGGATTCTTGATGGCTGCAGGAGCAGCCTTATTAGCATTTCTTGCCTGTCTGGTGTCTGCTCTGATAGCCATGGCTCATGCCCGTCTCTGGAGCTTGTTTAGGCGGTGCTCTGACTTGCCTCTCCTCATGCACCCCGAAACAATTGTCTCTTGCCTCTTAGGCAGGTCCCAACTTTTTCCCAGACTCCCTCCCAGTTAGCTGTGGCGCACTAGCCCCCTTCAGGCTGTGTTCACACAGCCAACCCCAGTCCTCTCCCTGGGATCTGACCTCTGAAGCCGAGCCTCAGCTCCCAGCCCCCACCCGTCCCGGCGGCTGAGCAGGCAAGCCTCTCAGCCTGGTGAGTGCTGGTCGGCACCGATCTTCTGTGCGGGAATCTCTCCACTCTGCCCTCTGCACCGCTGTTGCTGCGCTTTCCTCCGTGGCTCTGATGCTTCCCCCCCGCCAGCCCCCATCTCTGCCAGTGAAGGGGCTCCCTAGTGCATGGAAACTTTTCCTCCTTCACAACCTCCTGCCAGAGGTGCAGGTTCTTTCCCTATTCTTTTGTTTCTGTTTTTTCTTCCTTTTTTTGCCCTACCCAGGTACATGGGGAGTTTCTTGCCTTTTCAGAAATCTGAGGTCTTCTGCAAGCATTCAGTAGGTGTTCTCTAGGAGTTGTTCCACATGTAGATGTGTGGAGGATGGTGATCTCCACGTCTTACTCCTCTGCTATCTTGAAGGTCTCTCTGCAAACCTAAGTGTTTCTTAACTTAGTACTAATATACTTTAGATATATTAAAGTCTGAAAATTTACAATACTCATTGATAAATAAGGCTGATAATTCACGACGTTGTCCAAATTGGAATAAATTTTCTCTACATTTAGAGCTGATAGAATGGATTGAGAAATCCACCTGTTGAGTGATGTGTGTTTTGCTGTCATCAACAGAGCAAACCTTAAAAGTCAAAAGACAGTTTATCCCTTTTCCATGGTATGCCTTCTGGATTGAAAATACAATCCTGAATTGATGAATAGATTGGTTGTTCACCCCTCTACTGCATGGATTCTCCTTTTTCGTGCTACCAGAATGTGGGATGAGGGAACCCTCTTACACTGTTGGTGGGAATGTACATTGTTTCAGCCACTCTGGAAAACAGTGTGGAGGTTCCTCAAAAAAATAAAAATAGAACTACCATATGAACCAGGAATTCCACTTCTGGGCATTTATCCAAAGAAAATAAAAACATTAACTCGAAAAGATAAATGCATCCCCATGTTGCAGTATTATCTACAATAGCCAAGATATGGAAACAACCTAAATATCCATCAGTAGATGAATGGATAAAGATGTGGTACATATATGCACAATGGAATATTATTCAGTCATATAAAGATTTCAAATAAGAGATCTTTCTATTTGTGACAACGTGAGTAGACCTTGAGGTCATTATACTAAGTGAAATAAGTCAGACAGGGAAAGACGGACACTCTGTTGTAACTCACTTATATGTGGAATCTAAATAAATGAACAAAACCCATCTGGACCCATAGTTACAGAGAACAGATTGGTGGTTGCCAGAGGCAGGGAGTAGGGGTTGGAGGAATTGGATGAAGGTGGTCAAAAGGTACAAACTTTGTTATAAAATAAATAAGTCCTGGGGATGGAATGTACAGCATGGTGACTATAGTTAATAATACTGTATTATATATTTGCAACTTGCTAAGAAAGCAGATCTTAAAAGTTCTCATTACAAGAAAAAAGTATGTATAACTACATGGTGATAGATGTTAACTAGAGTTATTTTGGTGATCATTTTGCAGTATACACAAATATTGAATCATTAAGTTGTACATCTGAAACTAATATAATGTTATGTCAATTATGCCTCAAATATTTTAAAAAAGCACAAAAATTTGAAAAATGTGGCACTAGATAGACCATGAAAAGAATAATTGTTTATAGTGTGTGAAGTGAAATAAGAAAGAAGAGTGTTGCTTTGTTCGGCCTCAGCTAGGAACATGTGCATCGGGCAACGCAAAATTTTCCCCACGCTGTGTACGTCCTTGAATGACTATGAAAGTGCCACGAGTATTGATTTTGAGGCTACACATAAATTTTAGCAGGTAGGCAAATTTGCAAATTAGGAAACCATGGGTAATAATCAACTGTATTTTCTTCTGATTCCTCTCTCATTAAATGACGCCACCAACTAAACTAGTTAACTAGGTTAGAAACCTCACATCAGCCTTCTTTCCTTCATGTCCTTTACCACATATATCCAATTGGCTTATGCCTCCTAAATATATATCAGATTCTGACTGATCTTTTTGTAGCTAATTTCTCCTTCCTTTATTCTACTCACTATATTACAACTTCCAGGTGTCTAAACCTAGAGTTGAAGTCCAAATATCTTAACACGATTTACAAAGTCCTCCAGCCTCGTCTCTTATCATCCCTCTCCTTTACACCCTGAAGTTCCAGCCATGAAGAACTTCTTTCAATTCATGGGAAATGTGATACCTTTTTTCTTTGAACTTCTCTGTGTCTACAAGGAACACTTTTTTTTTTCTTTCTGTTTACCTGGCTTATTCTTCTGAGTCATTCTTCAATTATGAGTATAAATGTCATTTTTTTCCTGAGAATCTTTCTCTAACATTCCTCCCACCCCCTAGGTGCACGTGCGCACACGCATACACACACACACTCAGACATACATCCCACTTCAATACATAGGATTCTAATATAATTTTAATAGGATTTTATATAATTGCTTGTTTAATTTCTAGTCTTCCACCATAGACTATAAATTCAATGAGGAGATTCTCAGTGTCTATCACATGGTGAGCACTTTATAAACACTGTGACTAATTTTTCTGTGACATTGTATTAGTTCATTAATTATTATACAGCCTTCGTAGCACTGTCATACTAATGACATAAAATGAAAAACAGAACAACTTTTGCTTGCCTGCCGATTGTTTTATATCTATTTGTTTATACCTTCAGTAGCTTTTGAGGTGGCTTTTTTGGTTTGTGTTTTGTTTTTTCATTTGAGTGATTAAAGGAGCTTGAGACTGAAGTGGCAGATCTCTATAGTTCACTGTCTGTTGACTTATTTGTGAATAGACAGGCACTTCATCATTTACTCAACTGGATTGGTCAGACCTCTATTTCTCAAATTTCTCCAATAAGCATTGAGTTGACAAAATTGGCAAAGGAAATAGAATAATCAGAGGTGAATTTATTTAGCACCCACTAGGGAAAATCTAGCTCATTTTTGTAAATGGGGAAGCCAGACCTATTAGATAAATTGGTTTTTTCTTATGTTTTAATTTTATTGAAAAAGCAAAATGTATATACTTTAGAATTAAGTAGAGGTTCATGATTTGGTTTTTATATAGAATTTCATCTTGTTTATTTTCTACCATTTACAACAAATAATTAAGTTAATATAGTGTGTTCTAATTAGAAGGCTTTCCCTAAATTCTCAGCTAAGTGTATCTTGGCTAGAAAGCATGTTGAAAGTGTAACGTCACACTAAAATAATAAAGGGCCTTTAGGGCTGTTAACCTTAAAATGAAAAGCCATTCAGTGTGTATAGAATGTAATTGACATTTAATAATACCTCTATGCTGTGAAATGGTGACAAGTGGGGAACAGCTTTAACAAACCAAGAGGCAGTTTCCACTTTTTATTTCTTAAATAGAATTATTTGCTACCTCACTAACTTATAGACTAAGAAAGCCTTGAAATAGCTGTCTTAATGTTTGTTTTCATTTTTTAGGCAGAAAAATTCAGATGTGTACAGTTATAATAACTTTAGTGTTTTAAAACCTTTGTTTTTAAGCTACCCCAGGGGTCATCAAACCGTGACTTATGGGCCAAATCCAGCCTGCTGCCTGTTTCTGTATGACCTGTGTGAACTTTTACATTTTTAAATGGTTGGTATTCATTAAAAAAATCATAAGAGGAGTAATGTTTCATGACAGGTGAAAATGATACGAAATTCTAATTTCAGTTTTCACAAATCAGGTTTTATTGGAACACAGCCACACTCATTTATGAGTTGTCTATGGCTGCTTTTGCACTACAGCAGCAGAGTTGAGTAGTAGCATCAGAGACTGGATGGCTCGCCAAAGCCTATTTACTGTCCTGCCCATTATGGAAAACATTTGCCCACGCCTGAGCTACACTATTGAGGCTGCATGATTTAGTACCTTAAACAGCTTTC
This sequence comes from Delphinus delphis, assembly GCF_949987515.2. Taxonomy (NCBI): domain Eukaryota; kingdom Metazoa; phylum Chordata; class Mammalia; order Artiodactyla; family Delphinidae; genus Delphinus; species Delphinus delphis. The sequence goes on from NC_082694.2 coordinate 28,830,340, forward strand.
CTGGTTTAGGGATCTAACAAAGAAGTCATATTGAGTAAAATTCTTCAGACTTTTGGGAAGGTGAAGAAAACTGAACCAGGTATTTCATGGAGTTTATGTTCACATGGGCTGGGCTTTCTGTTTCATCACTGATTTCATCTTATTTATGTTTTAAATAAGTACTTGCATAGTGGTTATTATTTATCAGGTACTATTCTAAAAGCTTTATAACTCTTCTAAATCCTTATTACAACCATGTGAGTTTGGCATCTCTACAAATGAGTAAACCATAGCACATCTATTAGTGAAAGGTAAAGAGTTAAATACTGGAAGTTAAAATAATGAAAGGGAAGCTATATAGCTAGTCATATGAGTTATACAGCTAGTAAGGGGCAGAGCCATGGTTTGAATAAAATCATTTGGTTCTAAAATCAGTACTCTTAACCACTGTGTAATGCTGTCTTTCCCTTTCTACTCTTGTTTATTTAGAAAAGTCTTGGGTTGAGAGTAGAGTTTAATAATGGGAAGCATCATGTTTTAAAAGCTTTGAGCTTATATCAGTTTCTTACGGCTGCTATAATCAAGTAGCACAAACTGGGTGGCTTAAAATAAGAGAAATTTGTTCTGTCACGGTTTTGGAGACTAGAAATCCAAAATGAGGATGACAGAAGGCCATCCTCCCTCTCAGATTCTGGGTAGAATCTTTCCTTGCCTTTCTGTAGCTTCTGGTGGTGGCCAGCAGTCCTTGGTGTTCCCTGGCTTGCAGCTGCATCAGTCCCATCTCTGCTTGTGGCACCATATGGTGTTCTCCCTGTGTTTCTGCCTTCATATAGCATTTTCCTCTTCTTATGAAGACACCAGTTATATTGGATTAAGGCTCACCCTACTGTAGTATGACTGCATCTTAATTTAACTAATTACATCTGTAATGACCCTATTTCTAAATAGGTTCATGTTGTGAGGTCCTGGGAAGGACATGAATTTTGAGAGGACACTATTCAACCCTAGTTATAGAGCTCATGAGTTAGCTTTTGTTCTCTAGAGCACCTTTCAGTTTAAGCCCAGAAACCCTAAATGAAAAGTAGAAACTGTGTGCTAAGACTTTTCAGGGCTTTGTTTCTTCCTTTTTGGTATTAATCCTGTGCTAGATTATATTCTGTTTGAGAAGACTGACTTAATGTTCTCAGCTCCTGCCTTTTTCCTGCCTCCCTTTGGCCTTTTGGTCATGATTTATTTGAGACTAGTTTTTATTCTGGAATGTTCTGTGAGGTTTTTTTTTTTTAAGAACCATTTTCTAAACTGTTGTTATAACCTATGAGAATGTTGGTTTGTCTTTCTTGTGAATTTGTGATAATTGATTCAGAAACCAGCTTTGGTGTGTTGGAGGCTGAGTTCTGGTAGTTTCCTCTTAAGAATTTTTTGTATCGATCTCTATTGGTATTTGTAAGTAAGGTTCAATAAGTTATTTTTATTTTTCCGAAGATTATCAGTGTTAAAATAGCAGATTTTGAGAAATGTGGGGCTGCCTCAATTCCTGACCTGGGAATTTCCCATAAAATACTAGAGTAATTGGTCCAAATGTATCAACCCGTTTCCTTTTGTTTGTTTAACAGGGTGCCCGGGAAACGTTTGAGAACTACTACCGAAAACAGAGGCGAAAACAGGCTCGTTTGGTGCTCCAGCCTCCTTCTAACATGGTAGGATCACCACCTTTACTTTTCTCCCTTTTTCACTTTTCTTCTCTGGTATCTTTTAATTATTTTCCATTTGGGCTTCCCCCCACCTCCACCCCAAACTGTCACTCTGGGACCACTGGATGTGACTTGCATTAAGAAAGTAGCAACTAACATCTGTTGTTTGCTATGTGTCAGGCATTGTTCTAAGTACTAGATATGTATTATCTCATTTCATCCTCACTGTAATCCTATAAGGTAGGTACTATTATTATATTTACTTTATAGTCTTTGGAATTGAGCCTTAAGAAATTAATTAGCTGATTTTAACTGTCTTAATGTGTCAAAACAGAAACAATAACTTTTTTCTCTTTGCTTTGTTGCAGCATGAAACTTTAGATGGCTACAGGAAGTATTTTAATCAAATTGTAGGGTGGGTATGTGTGTGTGTGTTTTAAATTTATACACTTTCAATTGTTTATACACTTTTTGTGAGACTTGGAAAAGTATATCGTGTTCTTTGGGAAATTTTTTTTCTTTTCTAAATTCTTAAGACAAGATTTGTTTTGAATATCTGATGATTTTAAAGGAATGTCTATTCGTTTCATAGAATTATGTTGGGGAACATAATTCTATATTGTTGAGGAATCCTTTTTATGGATAAAGGGAGAAAAATATTGAATTGTAGTCATTATATGTGATGTTCTGTTTTTTCATTATTGTTAAGAGGGAACCAAATAATCAGCAAAAGTTGGCAAGTTTTTTTCTAAAAGGGCCAAATAGTAAAGTATTTTAGGCTCAGCAGGCCATACGGTTTCTGTTAGAACTATTCAGCTTTGTTGTGGTACGAAAGCAGCTATAGACAATATGTAAATGAAAGACAATGGCTGTGTTCCAATAAAACACTGTTTATAAAAACAAGCAGTGGGCCAGATTTGTTCCATGGACTGTATAGTTTGCCATCCTCATCTGGAGTATATATACTAGTATGGAATTGCAGTTCCCAAATAAACATCCCAAATATAGACAGCTTATTCTAATTGCAAAATAGTGACTTTGCAGTTAAAAAGAAGGGAAATAAGTTGGATTGTTCCATGAAATTTCTTTTTTTTCCAAGTTTAGATTGTTGCAATGTAATTGATACCTTTGATTAAAATGTATCATAACAATTCCCTATTTAAAGAATTGTTTTAATTTGTATGAATATTTAGGCAAGAAAGCTGAAGATACATTTTAGATGCATAAAAATTAAGAAGCCACAGAAGAATGTTAAAAAATACGTGTGTATTTTTTTTTTTACCTTTGTAAGATATCTTTTCAGCACTTTGATGAGAAAGTTTATATAAGCGGAATTATTTTGGTATTTTGTGTGTTGGATTCTTAAAAAAATGCGTGCTTTAACTTCCATTATCTCTTTAGATTCTATTCGTTTTTTAAAATGTATTAATGGGCTGTTGATTTTAATGTAGTGAAATTAGCCTTCTTTACCTATAAACATTTTTCTTCTTCCCTTTAAAATTTCTAGATAACATGATTAACATTTAATAGGAATGTAACTCCAATTTCTAAAGAAGTGGTTAAGATGATATCATGATTAGAGGTATAATTCCAAGTCTAAGAAATCTGATTTTGTTTGTGATACCAAACGGCTTTCTTTAAGAAAAAATGACTAGTATTAACTTCCAATTTGATGACAACTCTTAATGTTTGTCATCCCCTTATGATAGTAGTCAAACTGTAATTTCTGACAGCTGTGCTTTCTTTTTTCCTCAATCTTAGCTTTTTTGTGGTTGAAGATCACATTTTACATACAACCCAGGGTTTAGTAAATAGAGCCTACATCGATGAACTGTGGGAAATGGCACTTTCAAAAACCATCGCAGCACTCCGTACTCACTCGGTATGTAAGAAGCACGAGAGAAGTTCTTACTTCAAGCTAATTATCTATACGCTATTCAGTCTTCTACTGCTTTAAAATCATCATATGTGTATTGTTTGAAATCACCCATTTGGAGTCATCTTCTTCAAAGATGTATGGAAGTAGTCACTTCAAACTGCATGTTCTCTAACACTAAGCCCACTTTTGTGAATGCTCTTTGCAATAAGAAAACAGCAGCTAACATTTGATTGCTGTCTATGTCTCAGGCATTGTTATTATATTGTTATTGTGTACTGCATATATAATTCATCCTCACTTCATCCCTATAAGGCACGTGCTATTGTTATATTTACCCTATAGCCTGGGGAACTGAACCTCAGAGAGGTTAGGTAACCAGCCTGATGTCACCCAGTAAGTGGTGGAGCTTGGATTCAAACCGCGACTGTGTGACTGCAGAGCCCATGTTCTTAGCCACTACTCCATATTGCCTTCGTAATGCCTATTAATACTGATTTGGAGTTCACAGATTTATTCTTACTCTACAACATTTCAGTAAGTTGCTTAATTATGAGTTCCCATGATCTATTGATATATTTTATGATAGCATCAATTGTTGATGATAATCTACTTTATTACAAGCAGAGAATGCTGGCTCTGAATTATTCATTCATTCAATATTTCTTAAACAAGGATTACATGTTGGCAATGGGAATACAAGAATGAATAAGAATAAAGTCTTTGCTCTCAGAGAGTTATATTTTAATTGGGGAGATTCCCAATAAACAAATAAATAGGAATATCAGACAGTGATAATACAATGTAGACAATTAAAATAGAGTGATAGATTAGGGCAACAAGGTGCCTGCTTTTGACTGGTTGATCTGAAGTGGCATTCTGAGATCTAAATATCAAGGAGTAACTATTTGTGTAAAGATCAATTAAAAGATCATTCCAGGTGAAAGGAACAGTAGTACAAGGACTTTGAGGTACTTTTATGTCTGAAGTGTTTGAGGAATAATAGTGAGGAGTTAATAATAGAAGATAATTTGGTATTTAAAAAATTTCAAGAATAGTATACATCTAGTTATGCTAGCCAGAAACTTAAAAGTCATTCATAACCCTTCAACTCTCTTTATCTAGTCATTAGCAAGTGTTCTAGAGTAAATACCATGTGTAAAATCTATAATTGAAGGGATTGTAGCCATTTTAGGAAACTGAAAGATGTCCCGAGTGGTTAGAACATAAACATAGAAAGCTAGGCAACTAAGATAGGAAGTGAGAATAAAGAAGTAGGTAGGTGTCATATTATTTAGGACCTGTTTGACCCTTTAAGCAGTGGGTTGAGTGAGTATGTGTGTGTTGGGGGCAGGAGTAGGGTAAATTGGAGTGAGAAAGTCAGATTTCTATTTTTAAAAGATTGTTCTGGCTAAATTACAGATGAGGGTTGAGAATGGATGTGGGGAAAACAGTTAGTAGGCTAGTCTAGTATTCCAGACAAGAGATGATGATTGCTGAACCAAGGTGATAGTAGATATAGAGAGATGTGGATGAGTTTGAGAGATTTTTAGGAAGTAAGATTAATTATACTTTCTGATGGTTTAATATACAAGAGGTAAGGTAGAAAAAAGTATCAAGCTAATGCCTAGGTTTATAGTTTCCTTCCTTGGATGATAGTGTTGGTTTTGATGGTTTGGAGTGGGGAAGTCGTAAGTTATCTTTGGCTGTGATTACTTTGAGATACTTTTTGTGCTGTTCAAGCAGTAGGTTCTAGGAGATTGATTAACGTATGAGTTTGAAACCAAAGAGGGTATGTCGTTATTGAATGTGTTGCAAATATTTTTCTCCTTTTATTTTTGTTGGTGGTTTCTTCTTTAGTATTTAAAATGTTAAATGTTTATGTATCTAATTATATTTATCTTATTTTAAAATGTCTCCCATTGCTTATTTGTGTCCAAGGACTTGACCTGACATTTTTACCATTAATATGCTTGTGTCATAATAAAGTCTGGAAAATTAAAAAATATTTTTTAAAAGTTCTGCCTGTTCTGAGACTAAAAAACAGTCTCAACTATTTCATGGCTTGATTGTTACACATTTATATAGTTACTACCACCTATTCTTATTGTCATTTAGAGTATGATTAAAGATCTCGTTTTATTTTTTCTTGCAATAGTATATCCATTGTCCTAGGATCATTTTTTTTTTTTTTTTTTTTGCGGTACGCGGGCCTCTCACTGTTGTGGCCTCTCCCGCTGCAGAGCTCAGGCTCCGGACGCGCAGGCTCAGCGGCCATGGCTCACGGGCCCAGCCGATCCGCGGCATGTGGGATCTTCCCGGACCGGGTCACGAACCCGTGTCCCCTGCATTGGCAGGCGGACTCTCAACCACTGCGCCACCAGGGAAGCCCCTAGGATCATTTTTTAAATGCTTTACTTTCCTCCATTGCATGGTGTGCTCTTACATAAAAAAGTTATACAAAGATAACATGGTTATTAAAAGATAGTTAGGAAATATTGATTATTAATAGTAACGAGTTTGGCCATGATCCCTGGCATGATTATTATTAGCTTTCTTATATGTAAATTTCAAGACCCCTTTTTCTGTGAATGAATACATGATATACAATATATATTTTACGTAAAACATGCTGTATTTTTCATTTAATATCTAATGAATTTGTATTAGTTTTAATGTGCATTTGTATAATATTCCATTTTTAGGAATGCACCATTTTAAAAAATTAATTCACTTGATATACTTTTTTAAAAAGTTTTTTTAAGCTGTTATAAACATTGAAGTAAATATTTTTATTAACATATCCTTGCACATTAATTATACTTAGGATAAATTCTTAGATGTGAATTTAGTGAGTTAAAGGATCTGTATATTTCTGAGGCTCTGGATGTGTATTGCTAATTTGCTATACAAAAAGATTGAACCATTTAGCATCACTAAGCATCATCTGTTAGGATTCCTATTTCCCTATTCCTTTTATTCCGCAGAAAGTTACGTTTAAAAACAATAAGTCATTCTCAATATAATAATAATGTCAGAAATTATATGTCAGAAATTAATTTAATGGTTTTCTTTAATACTGATATTAAAAATCTCTTCACATCTTTTTAGTTATTTGTATATCTTCTTAGAATTTCCTGTTCCTATGCATTGCCTTTATTTTGTATTTTAATCGTTTTATTTTATATTTATTAGTAACACATGGATGTTAATGTTTAACATTAACCTTAATCTGAATGTTAATCTCTAGTCTGATGTATAGGTTGTAAATATTTCCTTAGTTTCATGTGTTTCTAACCTTTGATTTTCTTTTCCATGGCTTTACAGAAGTTTAAAATTTTTAATGGAGTTAAATTTATTGATCTTTAACCTTACTATTTATGTCTTCCTTATTCCAAATAAATGTAATTATTTGCCTATGTTTAGTTTTAGTATTTCTGTAGTTACTTGTTTAACATATAATTCATAAACTAAAAGTTTATTTTAGTGTTGTGTGTGAGGTTGGACTTTATTTTGAAAATGACTCATCACCTCCAATAACATTATTGTGATAATCTGTTGTTTTATTCAGCTCAGGTTACCATAATGAAATATATAGATTGGGTAGCTTAAACAACAGAAATTTATTTTCTCACAGTTCCAGAAGCTGAAAGTCTGAGATCAAGGTGCCATCATGGTTGGTTTCTGGTAAGGACCCTCCTGGGTTTCAGATGATCACATTCTCATTGTGTTCTCACATGGCCCTTCCTCAGCATGTATTCTAGTGTCTTCTCCTTTTATAAGGACACCAATCCCATCAGATTAGGACCTTACCCATATGACTTCATTTGACTTTAATTATCTCTCCAAGGCCTCTTCTCCAAACAAGGCTACACTGGCACTAGGGCTTCAAAATAGAATTTCGGGGGGAATGCAGCATTCAGTTCATAAATGTCTGTCCTTTCCCAACCTATTTTGAAGGCCACATTTATCATAATATGTTATATAAATACTAAGATCTGTTTCTAGGCTCTGATTGCTGCCTGCCCCCTTCCTTCTCTCTATATGTCTTGAACCAGTACAACATTGTTTTGATTATTACATCTGATATAGTATGCTTTAATTTCTTATATGACATATATGTCCTATAAAATCCTCTTTTTAAAATATACTATTTACCTCCTTATTATTCTTCTAGGTTAATTTGAGAATCACTTTGTCACATCCCTTGCACCTCTTACCTCCCCCTAAAACTGACCTATAGTGTTAGTATGCAGTAAATCTGCAAATTTAAATGGAGGTAATTGACATATTTCAGCATCTGGTATTTTTCAACAGGAATATATGTATTTTTCTCACTTATTTGCTTTTTTTTTTTTTTTTGCGGTACGCGGGCCTCTTACTGTTGTGGCCTCTCCTGTTGTGGAGCACAGGCTCCGGACGCGCAGGCTCAGCAGCCATGGCTCATGGGCCCAGCCGCTCCGCGGCATGTGGGATCTTCCTGGACCGGGGCACGAACCCGTGTCCCATGCATCAGCAGGTGGACTCTCAACCACTGCGCCACCAGGGAAGCCCTGCTTTTATATCTTTTGGTAAAATATTTTATGTGCTCCCTATCTAAGTCCTATTTTTGGTATTTTATGGTTTATTTCAGGTAGTATTTTGAGGAAGGTTTGTTTCTGATTCATATTTATTAACTAGTATTACTGTCATTCTGTGGGAGAGAAGTCTTTGATTTTGTTTATTTTATATCTGTCCATTTCCCTGATTTCACCAATTTTATTTTTTTCCTGGGAAAAGGTGTTTTTCTTTTAGAAAACTTAGATTTCTTCCAAACAATTTCTTTTTTTAAAGCAGCGGTTTTTCACATTTGAGAATGTGACAAATCTATAGGAGTCTCTCAGCAGGAAAATATACTGTTTTCCTCATTATGCAACCATACTTATTGTCATGAAGAATAGGACACTTTACAATGTGCTGATTAAAGTGTATATCTATGGAGAAAATTAATCTTAATGGAATGTTTCCTTGTAGATCTACTGTGTATTCTTTTGAACTGAAGAATAAATAACAAAAATACCTTTAAAAAAATAGTTTAGCATCAGTCTACAGAGGCAGAAAGAAATTAGTGGTCTCCTAGGGCTGGGAATGGATACAAGGAATAAGTAGGTGATAGCTTAAGGGGCAGGGTTTCTCTTTGAGATGAAGAAAATGTTCTAAAACTGACTGTGGTTATGTTTGCACATGTCTGCAAAAATATTTAAAAAACTAAAAACTGTTGAATTACATACTTTAAATGGGTGAGTAGTATGGTATGGGAATTGTATTTCAACAGAACCATTAAAATAGAACTCAGCATCACGTACATTTACTGACTGAACCATTTTTATCCATTATGAGACAAAGTAGTTGATGCCACAGATACCAATTCTATTTTATGACACTATTTATTGTGTTACGTTATCAGCAAGAAAGAAAAATAAGAACAACCTAAACATCAAAACAAATCTGAAAAGGAAACATTATATCTGAGTGGTTATTTTTTATAAAAAATCTGTATATTTTTCTAACTTTCTGTGTCACTAATTAAAACTTTTTATATTTTCTGATTGAATTATCAGTCATTGCATAAATTGGAAACATTTTGAAAGATATAATATTCTTAGTGCTGATTTCAAAACATGATAAAAATCTTATGCAATCTTATACAATCCATCTAACTTAGAATTCAAATTTAGCAGTACCTGTATATTAAAAGAATAATATTCTAATACAAAGAATTCATATCAGGAATGGTTTAATATTAGAAGATCTGTTAATATAATTGCTAGTATGACTGCCAATAGAATGATAAACAGATCATCTGATAATACTACAAAGGTATCTTTTTACTATTTAAAATTATGGAACAATATAATTTGTGTGGCCAAAACTCCTCATGTTTTGTAGCTATTAAATATTGGACATTTTTTCTTATTATGTGATGGGCAGACAAGAGTGTATACTGTAATAGTGGGGTTTTTTTGTGTGTGTGTGATTGATTGATTTTAACATCTTTATTGGAGTATAATTGCTTTACAATGGTATGTTAGTATCTGCTTTATAACAAAGTGAATCAGCTATACATATATATGGAATCTAAAAAAAAAAAGGTTATGAAGAACCTAGGGGCAGGACAGGGATAAAGACACAGACGTAGAGAATGGACTTGAGGACACAGGGAGTGGGAAGGGTAAGCTGGGACGAAGTGAGAGAGTGGCATGGACATATATACGCTACCAAATGTAAAATAGATAGCTAGTGGGAAGCAGCCGCATAGCACAGGGAGATCAGCTCCATGCTTTGTAATAGTGGTTTTATACACACCCACATCCATACCCACCCCCCCACAGACACACATATTTTAGATTTCTTTGAGTCAAAGGGTGTACTAAGCATATATGTCGTGCAGCTCTCTAACCAAATTGCTATTGAAATAACATGTAAGAAAAACTAAAAAGAGAAACACTGCAAAGTACCTCTGTAGGCCAGAAGTTTTGAAAAATTTCTTTGAATTTAGAAAACAGAAGGAATCAGAATAATGACTCCACCTGAGAAAAGAAAATATTGCATTAAATATGGTGTAGAGGGTATTGTCAAAGTAGGAAACATTGTTCCAAATGGAATCTAGGAACACTCTAAATTCAGTCAGCAAATGTTATGAGCAGGAATGAGGCTGCGAGAAATCTTAAGGGAAATTATTTAGAGGTCTACCTTCTAAAAATCTTGGCTAGACAGCAGGTTACCCAATTCCTTTGGCCAACCTTACCATCAACATAAAGAGATGATAACATGATTAGTGAAGTTCTCTAGTACTACTTTTTGAGCAAGGTGATTCATCTGCCCCACCCACCTACAAAGAGCCTGTAGTCAGTTTTTGGAAAACAGACTTAAAAGCTGCAGAGGGTGAAACCCATACCGGTTATACATACTAGTCAATCTAGTCCTTCATTTCTAAACATAAACAAATGCCGAGTTGTAGAATATTTGAGGAAAACCAGTTACATCAAATAGAAGACAATAATAAACAAATTGCATAGCTATTCTTTAGCAAATACAAATAACTCATGGACTGGGAGATAAATTTATAAAGTAATAATTATTTCTCATTTTAGGAATATAGGAAGCTAGGTCATTCATAGCAGCTGTTCAGCTTGAAACAACTAAAAGTACTGCTTTATGTACTGCATATAAGATGTTGTTTAAATCTAGAGTGCTTAGTAAGGTTATTAAGGAATTACCAGGCCAAATCCAGGGGAGATTGAGAGTCCAGAGGTCCAGAAAGATAGACTTAAACACTTAAGCTGCATTTGCCTTGAAGTTACTTGTTAGTCCAGGCAATTTGTACTCAGATTTGATAGTCTCTGGGGCCTATCTGGGATGGAGAGTCTAATATGGTGCCCTCCCCCACATTAAACTGGAAAGAACTATTCTTTTCAGGTTAAGACTGAATCAGAAGTAAACAAAAAGCAGTCAAAATTCTTCCCTTAAAGAAATCTTCAGGTCTAGGGAGTTTTTTTCTTGAATTCCTATCTTACATAAACTCTTGGAGAATAGAAAAGAGGAAACACCAACTCATTTATGAGGTGTGTGTAATCTTGATAATGAAGCCAGATGAGGATAGTATAAGAACTCATAAACTCATAAATATACAGGCTTATTCATAAATATAGATCAGAAATCTTAAATAAAATATTAGAAAACAGAATTCAGCAGTTTACAAAAAGCATTAATATGTTGAGTTTATCATTGCAAATGCAAGCTTAGTTCAATATTACAAAGTCTATTAACATAATTTAATGAATTAATAGATTAGAGGACAAAAATTATGTAATCATTTCAATAGATACAGAACAGCATTTAATAAAACACACCATAAATTCATGGTAAGATCTCTTAGTAAATTGAAAACATAAGAGAATTTCTTTAAACTGATAAAAATCTATCCTCAAAAACCTATAATAAGTATCATATTTAATTACCATTACTCCTATTTTGTATTGTATTTGAAGTCGTGCTTACTGTTGTAAAGATAGAAACATAAATAAATTAAAAAATACAACTTTGAAAGGAAGAAACAAAATTGTCATTTTTGCTGATGATATATTTTTGTACATTGAAAATTCAAAGAATTTACAGAAAATTTATTACAATTAATGGAAAAGGTTAGCATGTTCCCTGATACAAAATCATTATGCAAAATCAACTGTCATTTTATAAACCAGGAGTAAAAGTTGAAAAGTTAAAATTTTTAAAAGATAAAATTGATACAATAGCATACATTAAAAGTAGTAGAAATATATCTAGCAAAATATGTTCAAGACCTCCATGGAGAAAATTCTAAAATGTTTTTGAGAGACGAAAAGGAATTAAAGAGGACCTAAATAAAATTGAAATAGCATGTTCATTGATTGGAAGAGTTATTATTGTAGATATCTGTTCTCTTAAAATTGATCTATAAATTTAATTCAGTGGCAGTCAAAATCTCAATAATCTTATTTTTGGGAGGATGAGTACCTTTGCAATCTGATTGTAACATATTGGAGTGTAATTGCTTTACAATGGTGTGTTAGTTTCTGCTTTATAACAAAGTGTATCAGTTATACATATACATATGTTCCCATATCTCTTCCCTCTTGCGTCTCCCTCCCTCACACCCTCTGCATCCCACCCCTCTAGGTGGTCACAAAGCACCGAGCTGATCTCCCTGTGCTATGCGGCTGCTTCCCACTAGCTATCTATTTTACGTTTCGTAGTGTATATACGTCCATGCCACTCTCTCACTTTGTCACAGCTTACCCTTCCCTCACCCCATATCCTCAAGTCCATTCTCTAGTAGGTCTGTGTCTTTATTCCTGTCTTACCCCTAGGTTCTTCAGGACATTTTTTTCCCCCTTAGATTCCATATATATGTGTTAGCATACAGTATTTGTCTTTCTCTTTATGACTTACTTCACTTTGTATGACAGACTCTAGGTCCATCCACCTCACTACAAATAACTCAATTTCGTTTCTTTTTATGGTTGAGTAATATTCCATTGTATATATGTGCCACATCTTCTTTATGCGTTCATCCGATCATGAACACTTAGGTTGTTTCCATCTCCTGGCTATTGTAAATAGAGCTGCAATGAACATTTTGGTACGTGGCTCTTTTTGAATTATGGTCTTAAGCCAGTACAAAAGCCAGGAACAGCTAAGAGACTCCTTAAGACTGAGATAAGGTTGGTGGGTTTTCTCTGCTGGATATCAAGACTTAATTTAGAAATCTTATTAAATGAGTACCAGACACTCCGGTACTGTCATTGGATAAATAATGAAACAGAATATAGGGCCTCCAAAAAAGATCTTTGATATTTATAAAAGAGATAGTATTGCAGGTCAGTGGGTAGAGGACAGACATTTCAATGAATAGTACTGGGACAGTTGACTATCAGTATGGGGGAAATAATATACCAAAAAATGAGTTTCAGGTTGATAAAATATCAAAATGTAAAATGTAAGGCCATAAATCTTTCAGAAGATAGTATAAGAGAATATCTTTATGATTCAGGTTGGGGAAGGAATTCCTAACTAAAATACCAAAGGCACTAACCAGAAAGGAAAAGATTCATACATTAAACATTAAGCTGCGTTAAAGCTGTAAGAAAAAACAAAAAAATGAAAGATGTAGATAAAACAAGCTATATGATGAGAAATGATGTTTTCAACACAAAATCAGCAAAGAACTAACAAAAAATACAAAAATTTCACTATTCATCATGACAATAGAGACAGACAATAGAAAAAACAAGCAAAAGATTTAAACAGGTACTTCACTAAGGAAGGAATTCGCTTGGCTGAGAAACGTGAAAGATGCTCAACTTTAGTGCATCATTGAAATGCAAATTAAAACCAAATGAGATAACATTATGTAAGAATTAATAACACAAATGTTGATAAGGATATGAAGTATTCAGAACCCCTTTGAAAAAAATTAGCATCATCTTTTAAAATCGAAGATCCTCATGAACCAGAAATACTTTTCCTAACTATATTCCCTTGAGAAGCTTGCCCTAATGCACCATAATACACATGCAAGAATATTCATTCCAGCATTGTTGAATTTTCAAAATTAGAAATGACTTAAATGTCCATTGGTAATAAAATGAACAATCTGGGTTAAACTCCTAACATGCAATATTATACAGCATGAAAATGCCCACACTATAGCTGTATACAGTAGCATGGATGAGTTTCACAAGTATAATGTTGAATTATAAAAGCAAGACAGAAATTTATACATACAGATTTTTTCCACTTACATCATATTGAGAAAGAAAATATTGAGTAAGACTGAGTATTTAGATGGTTACAAAGCAATGAAATTAAGAGAATGAACTGACAGGCATATGTGATAAAGGTCTGGTACTGAAAATATATAGAGAATTCTTAACACTCAACAGTAAGAAAAAAATTTAAAAACGGGCCCAATTAAAAAACAGGCAAAAATTCTGAACAGATACCTCACCAAAGAAGATATTCAAATGGCAGGAAAGCATACAAAAGATGCTCAACAACATATGTCCTCAGGGAATTACAAATTAAACAACAATGAGCTACCACCACACACCCATTAGAATGGCTAAAATACTGACAACACCAAATGCTGAAGAGAATGTGGAACAGCAGGAACTCTCATTGTTGATGGGAATGGAAAATGGTACAGCCAGCTTAGAAGAGAGTTTGGCAGTTTCTACAAAATGAAACATACTCTTACTATATGATCCAGCAAGTACACTCTAGGTATTTGCCAAATTAGTTGAAAACTTATGTTAACACAGAAACCTGCCCACTCATGTTTATAACAGCTTATTCATAATAGCCAAAACCTGGAAGCAACCAAGATGTCCTTTAGCAGGTGAATGGATAAACTCTGGTACATTCTTATAATTGAATATTTATTCAGTGGCAAAAAAGAAATGGTCTATCAATCCACAAAAAGATGTGGAGGAAAGTTAAATGCATATTGCTAAGTAAAAGAACCCAATCTGAGAAGGGTATATACTCATATGATTCCAACTATATGACATTATGGAAGAGGCAAAATTATGGAGACAGTAAAAAGATCAGGGTTGCCAGGATTTGGGAGAGGGATGGAGGGATGAATAAGTGGAAGACAGGGAATTTTTAGAGCAGTGAAGCTATTCTCTACGATATTGTAATGGTGGAATATGTCATTATACATATGTTAAAACCCGTAGATTATATAACACAAAGAGTAACTCTAATGTAAACTATGGACTTCAGTTAATAACAGTGTGTCAGTGTTGGTTCATCAGCTGTACCAAATGTTACCGCACTAATGCAAGATGTTATAATAAGGGAATCTGTGCATGAATTTCTGTGTGAAGGGATATATGGGAACTCTGTACTTTCTGCTCAATTTATCTGTAAATACAAAACTGCTCTAAGAAATAAAGTTTATTAAGTTAAAAAGTACAAAGAAGCAAAAACATGAAGGAAAGACATGGAAATGATTATCATAAATGTCATGATAATGTTTTCCTGAATGGAGAGGAAAGAAGTTGTTTTGGAGCTTCTGGCATGCTGGTGCTATTTAGTTTTGTTTGCCTGGTGAAGTTGTACATATAGGTTTTATTTATTATTTTCTTTATGTATACTATATTCACAATTTTAAAAAACGTGGTAAGGAGGAAAAGGAAGGAAGCAAGCCACAGAAGGATAGAAATCAAAGATAAACATTGCTTTCTTGGAAATTTATGACTACCATAATAGAGAAATTTAATTCAAAGATTAAATAGATAAAACGGCATATCATTCTGTGATCAAGAAGACAAAATCAAATATATATCCCCAAATATAGAGTGAAGACACAAAGAGATGGAAAATATGAATGGAAAGTTAAGGAACATGGATAATTGATGTAGATTTTTGGTTGTATCTAATAGGGATTTAGAAAGAAAGAACAGTCACAAAGCAGGGGACTTAAATAATTAAATAAAAGAGGGAAATTTCCCTGCATTAAAGAAAGAGTAGATTATTACAGTTGAAAGGATGCATTTTTTTGGTCAGGCAGGGTAAATTAGGGCAGACAGTTTTCTCGCATCTGAAATTGTGTATTTTAGTTTGAGTGCTGCAAAAGAAAGGCATTTCCAAACACATGAGGGTTCAAAGTTTACTTTTCACCCATCCTGTCTTACTGATGTTTTACCAAAGATGAAAAAGAAATTCTAAATGCAAGATGGGATGGGAGTAAATAAATGGGTGCAAAAATGAGAGTAAAACTCATAGATAAATCTAAATAACTGATTGTTTGATTATTTGTAAAGTTTATGCTATTAAGAATCCCTAAAAGAGGAGAAGCTTAAGTTTAAAACATTTTTTAGATGAAAACCCCAGATTATTTCAAATAAACAGTGGGCAGAAAGTATATAACATTAATAACCAGTATAAGATAATCTGAAAACACTGATCCAATGAAAAACAGGAAAGGAAACAAAAAAGAAAGAAGAAATCATTGAAAATAGAAACCTTAAAATAAGATGGCTAGAATAGGTCCAAATATGTAAGTATTCATGAGAAATGCCAGAGTTGGAAAGTATTATAGTTTGGTTACTAAGAGAGATTCATACATTAAGATTACACAGAAAGATTGAAAATAAAGAATGGGGAGCAAAAAGGGCAATATTCTTCAAGAAAATTGGATTGAAGTTAAAGACCATTAAATGGGAGAAGAGAGGAACATTTGTTTTGATATTATTTTTAACCCACCAAAAAGACAATAACCCATTTACTGGGGACAAGCAAGCATCAGTATGTATATAAACAAAAACTGTTAAGTAGTAGGAAGAGAAACCAAGGGACCACACCATTGTGGGAGAATTTAACACTCCTTCAGGAACTGAGCAATTAAGTAGAGGGCAAGTAATCAAACTATAATTAAGAGAATTTGACTATCAAAGTCACTGAAAAATAGTGCCATATACATCTTTGTAGCTTGTCCACAGAAGATATCTTCCATGTCATTTCAGTTTTCAAATTTGTTGATAAGAGATTATACATAGACTTTATTTGTAATTTGTATTTTCCTCTGTATTTATGTTTGTTTTTGTATTCTTTGTATTGTTTTGTTTTCTCTTTGTTGTTTAATTGGACTTAACTGTGATTTGTCTATTTTATTGATTTTATGTTTAACTTGAGCTTTTGGTTTCATTGATCAAATCTTTCATGTCTTCTCTATGTCATTAATGTCTGCTTTTTATTTTATCAGTTTTGTTCTCTCATTTATGGTTTATTTTGGCTTTTTTGGCCTAGCTTCATGAGTTGAGTGCTTAGTTTGTTTATTTTAAATCTTTTATGTTTTCTAATGTTCACATTTAAGATGTAATTTGTTTTTAAAATGGTGTTAGCTGCATTCCATAGGTTTTGATTTGAACTATTTCATTGCTGTTCATTTTTAAATAATCTGCAATATCAATTTTGATTTCTTCTTTAACCAAACAGTTATTTAGAAGTGTGTTTTTAAATTTCCAAGTGTTAAAAATGTAGATCATGGATTATTGGAGTCTTTACTCACTCTTCCCTGGCTGAATCTGGTGTTACTTTAAACCAGGAAGGTTTTCCAGAGAGCCTTTACCAGGTGCAGCATTAAGCAGTTGAGTAAATTAAAATTTACTTTTATTTTTAATAAAGGTGGTTTTCCTCATTGTCTTTTATTTCCTTTAGTCTTACTGCTCTGATCCAAACCTCGTGTTAGATTTGAAGAACCTCATTGTGCTTTTTGCTGACACACTTCAGGTTTGTGGTTTATGTTTACACAGACTTATCTAGATGAGTGTTTCATCATTTCTAAATCTTTTCATTGTCTATCTAAGCTTGAGTAAGTAACTTTTAGTTTTTAGTTGTGTTTCTTCTTTTCCTAGAGCTAGAACTTTTTATCTCTTTGTAGCATTTCCTGCTCATCACCTTGTCCGTTTATGTTCTCATAAATTGTTCTCATCCCCCTTTTTTTCTCAAGGCAAATCAATTAATTGAACTCACTACCTTAGTTCTTCAAAATGTCCTTAATTCAGATCTAATGTCTAAGTGATTTTGGAGTTTCATAACTACTGTTTTAAATAATGAACCACATATTATATTCAATAGAATAGCATTAGAAGTGGGTGAGATTGGTAGCATTCTCATTTTCTCTCCCTATTCCTGAAGGTTGCTAAGATTTACAGAAGGAGTTGTAGGGAAAACTTAGCTGACATTTATACCCAGTATATATTAATTTTAATGTTCATCTTTTAATTTTTTTCTGACTGGCTTATATTGGTATATATCTTTTAATTCTTAAGAATGAACACTAGATATTAGGTGGGAATGAAAGATTTTTCTTATCATGGTTTTATTTAAATTGTTGGCCAAAGAACAAAAACATCTTTCAGTGCCTAATCTCTCATGTTGCTTAAAAAAAATCACCTTATGAAATGAAGCTATTTTCTTATTTTGTTTCAGGTGTATGGTTTTCCTGTAAATCAGCTTTTTGACATGCTGTTAGAAATCAGAGATCAATATAGTGAAACTTTGCTAAAGAAGTGGTCAGGTATTTTCAGGTGAGAAATTGTCTCTAGTTGTGTGTGTGTGCGCACGCACGTGTGTGCATGCATGTGTGTACACACGTCTTTATACATAAGGTTTTTCAGATGTAATAAGCAATAAGTATATGTGGCTTATTTTTTCTAGCTCTGATCCCAGTTATGATTAAGAATTCAAATAAGGTGTAGTGGTGTCCCAAATAAAGTTCCTGAGATATCCAGTCTCAGTATATTAGTACCTACTATGTGAGGAGTCCCCAGATCCCATTTTGGCTTTTTTGTTTTCTTGAATGAATGTCATATACCTTGGTTCATACCAACCAGATCACCTTGTGTCTTCTTAATCTGTTTTTTGATTTTCTCTTTGAGGATCATGCCCAGTCTATGTCTCACTTGTAAGGTAGTGGCTTTTGAGCCCTTTCAAGTAATTTAGTTTTTTTGGAACTTTTTTGAAGACTCACTCATGTGATTCCTCATCATCTTTATTCTCTTATACCCAGAGAAGAGATTTATTACAATCCAGTATTTGAAGCATATTATTTAAATAGTTACTGCAGCATGCATACAACAATAAGAAAATTATTGTATTACACCTCCACTTACAAATGTTTCCTTGCACTGTTTTCCTGGCACACAACTCATGTCAGCTCACTTGTTTCTTCTCCTTTTGCACCTTTACTCCTTAAAGTGATCTTTCTGCTTACTGTAAGACCTCTTCCCCAGATCAGCTTTCCCTACTTTCAGGTTTGTATAGCTTTAAGATATTACATTGTCCCTTTAATCTTACTCTTCACATTTTATGAACATGTCTCTGATAATCGTGTAGTGCAACTCATTTATATATTAATATAAGCATTTGTGTTTCTAAAAGCCCAGTTTATTAATGATACAGTTTTATTTAGAGGAGGATTATCTCTTGAAAATTAGTAACATGATATATCCATGGTTTTAAGAGCATCTGATCTGATGCCTTCAGTAAATTTCTTTTTTGATTTTGGTAGTATGCTCTCTGCTTTTAGAGAACCCCCAGTCCAGTTAAGGAGGCAAAAGCTATGGATGAAGAAAAAGTCATTCTTAATGTAGAGCAGTAGATGAAGTAAATGAACATAATTTGGATTTATTATAGAACTTGCTTCTCCTCATCTGCCAGTTTTGAAAGTTAGATCTAGTACAGAATTAAAGAACATAATCAAAAATGTCTTATTTTTTAATAAAAGCAAATAAAACCTCTTTGCCTTCTCCAGAGCTCACATTCTTTTATTATTTACTTCTCACTTGCCTTAAGGCTTCAACATGTTGCCTTAAAATTTTCTGTCTGACCTGTACATCTCAAATACTATGAGGTCATGTTTATAATTGTGTTCCATTTGTTTTAGAATGTAATATTCCATTTTTTTTTTTTTAAAAGATGTCCTTTCCTGAGACCAAATAGCTGTATTATAAAAGGAATAGATTAGGGACTGGGAAATATTTATTTTGGGTTGAGGTGGATATACAACTCTTGGAGCTCATCTGAAAATTATTTGTGATCACTGTAGTGATCAACTAACCCTTCTTTCCTTTTTACCTCCTCCCTTCCTTTCTTCTTTTATTTTCTTTATAGAAACATACTTGATTCTGACAACTACAGTCCTATACCAGTAACAAGTGAAGAGATATATAAAAAGGTGGTAGGACAATTCCCATTCCAAGATACAGAGCTGGAAAAGGTAAGGAACACTTTAAAATAAATTTCTCTGATTTGGCATCCCCTTAAAACTTTCTTTGTATCAGTCTCATTAAAGGCATAACTTCTAACTCAATGGGTTAGAAATCTAAAACACCTTCAAAGGATGATTTTTGGGCTTAGAAGGGCTTAGAAGAGCAGAAGTTCCTGTTTGGGGAATCAGTAAATGGCTTTGGGGTATTGTCACCTCTGAAGTGTTTGGGGGATTTCTGGAAGTGTTCCATTTTGGCTTACACTTTCAAATACTTTCTTTTATTATACTTTTAGGACATTTTATCCCCAAAACATACAGTAGAATTTACCATACTATATAACTGTATTGGTTTTGACAATGCATTGAGTCATGTATGTGCTACTACAATGATGATACAGAACAGTTCCATGATTCCAAAAAATTCCCTCATGCTACACCTTCTTAATCAGTTCCTCCTCTAACCCCCAGCCTTTGCCAACCACCAGTCTTGTTGCTATCCATCACTTTTGCCTTTTCTAGAATGCCTTATAAATGGGATCATATAGTATGTAACCTTTTGAGACTGGCTTCTTTCACTGAACATAATGCTTTTGAGATTCATCTAAGTTGTTGCATGTATCAGTAACTCATTACTTTTTATTGCTGAAAATGTATCACAATTTATTTATCAGGTTTTGGAGGACATTTGAATTATTGTTTATTTAATTTAATCTTATTCTTTTTAGTATCAGAAAACTTTCACAAATATATTTCTTTTAGTTTGAGATTGTTAAGCAGGCAGTTCACAGTGTGGAAGAAAATTTCCTTTGCATTTTAATTAATTTATAGGTATTTTCAATGTATGTTGGTTTGTGACTTGGCTTTCATTAATTCTTGCTTTTACAGCAACCCTTTCCAAAAAAGTTTCCATTCTCTGAATTTGTGCCAAAAGTTTACAACCAAATTAAAGAATTTATCTACGCCTGTCTGAAGTTTTCAGAAGATCTTCATCTAAGGTATAGTATGAAACAATGGAAATACAACAGATAGTGAGATTATGGCTCCATATACATAAATATTCTGGAATACTTTTGATGTTCCCTTAGCTCTTATTTTGAAAGTCTTAATATTAACCCTTTACAGTGTGGCACTGCTATATGTATATGGTCATGGTGAAAGGGAAAGTTGGAAACTCTTGAATAATTTCTTTTTGTTTATATTATTTACTTTATTCTCTGCTATTTTCTTTACAGATTTGCATTTCAACACTATCTAGTGAGAATTCACTAGAAAAGAATAGTATAATATACTATTTTTTACATTCTATTTGATGAAAATTTAAGGCCTGTAGGGGAGTAGCATGTAAAATTCTTTGGAAATACCATTCTTTCCAAATATTCTCTGGACTTGTTAAAGGAATTCTTATCTCCTTTAAGTTTAATTATTTCACTAACGTATATTGAGCCTGTTTATATACCAGAAGCATCCTGCTTTTTGGGGATGCAGGATTAACAGACAGTTTTTTGCCCTTAGATATCATCAGTATTTACTGAGGATAATAGACATGAAAATAGACAGTTAAAATATACCCTGGTGAGTGTTGTAATATGTATAGTGTGCTTGCAAAACACTGAGAAGAACACTTAATTCATCTTAAAGAATTTGAAGGAGAATGATTGGCTTTTTAAAGGAGCCTCCTCCTCTCAGTGAGTATCACCGTTCGCCCATATTGGAAATCCGAGAATCATTTTCAACTCCTATTTTCTATTAATAACTATTTTTCTTAAAAATAAAGTTTCAGATATTGGTCTAAATTTTTATAAACCCTTCATGAATATGTTATTACATCTATAAAGCTCAAAATAGTACTTATCTATGAGGTACTAGGGAGCATACTCCATTGTTACAGAGGAGGAATGTGAGGGAAAGAGAGATTAAGTAACTTCATGAAGGTCACACAGGGAGTAAGTATTCAAGCCAGGATTCAAATCCAATCAGCATCAGCATCAACAAAATAATTACTACCATGTTTATAAACCTTATTCTTTGGCAATCATATTGTGAAGTATTTTACATGCATTATCTCAGGAATTTATAATATTTCTTTGAGGTAAGCACTAATTATTACCATTTAACAAATGAGGGCAGTACTCATTTGTAAATGAGCCTCTCTAAATCTAGTTGAGGACAAAATTACATCGATTTCTTTTTTTCAGTTTTTCTTTTTTTTCTTTAAAGTTTTCTCTTCCCAGTATGGCTGCTTTAATTCATGTTGTAGTCATATTTGTCTTGGACTATTTAAGTAGTCTCCTAATTGTTCTTTTACCTCTAACTTTACTTTCCCAACCATCTGTCCTTTCGTTTTCCTTATTCTATTCTGTATGTCCCCTAGAGTAAGTTTTCTAAAATCAAATCTTATCATTTAACTTTATTCTTCTCACCTTTGCAGAGATTTCTCACGGCATACTCTAGCCTGACATATTTGTCTGTCTGCCTCCTCCCCCATTCCTTGACCTAGTCCCCTGTACCTTTTCCAGATTCATATCTCAGGGTAATTTCCCTGTCACCCCATGCTTCAGTCATACCAGCCTGTTTGCTATTTTCTGATCATAACATGCTATTTTTAACTCTCTTAATTTGCTCATGATTTTCTCTCTACTTGAAGTTATTTCTTCTCTTCTGAAGCTCCTGACTCACTTCTAACCATCTTTCAAGATTCAGTTTAAATATCATGTGCTGAATGAAGCTTTTTGACCACTTCCACCCCTAATGGAGTTGATCTGCTGACTCCTTTGTGCTACTTCGGTAATCTCTGAATACTGTCATTATAGCTCATCTTAGATTTTATTGCTCTATGCGTTTATTGTATCTATGCGTTTCTGTGTGTGCTAGACTATAAGCTCCTTTGTTTATTTATTTGTTTTATTCATCATGCATTGTGAGTAATCTATTATTTGTGAGATGGTGCTTGGTAGTAAGGACATTAAGTTGCTGAAAATGCATGTCTTCGAAGAGTACCTACTGTAATTGAGGAACTGTGCAATTATTATTAAGTGATGAAAATATACAGCAACAAAATAAGAACCGAGTCTGAGACAAATTGAGGATGTAAGAAAAGGCCTCTTGAAGGGTAGAAACATTTTAAGTTTTGTTCAGCACAATATCCTCTGCACCCAGCTTAGTAAATTTTAAAGGAAGGGAGGGAGGGAGGGAGGGAGGGAGGAAGGAAGGAAGGAAGGAAAGAAGGAAGGAAGGAAGGAAGGAACAGGAAAGAAAGAAGGAAAGAAAGAAGTGAGTGGATGTATGGTGTGCCACACAACTCTGAAAATAGACAATTGGAAAATAGTTTTGGTTACTTGCTTGATAGCCATTCTTACTAAGTAAAAAAATGAAACACAAGGTTTGTGTAATTAATTAGTTCTTTTCTCTGAAAATGAGATTGATTTCATAGAAATGTTCTTTTGGAAATGAGATTATCTTTGGAAATTATAAACCAAAACTTTTTTACCCTTCAAATGACCACCATCAAATTACTTAGTACCAGAGAATGGTCTCTAAGGTACTTTTTGGTACGTTACTGTATGTAAATTATTACAAGTTCATTGCATAATGACTTTTTCTATCCTTTTTTGGAGGAAAGGTAATATGGTAAAGGGACAATCTGAGTAAATTGTTCAGAAGTCTTTTTACTGCTTAACTATATTAAGTTTTTGCCTGAAAACTCCTTTGATATGTTTAACATTCACAGTTTAAAAAAAAATATTCAGTTTGGCGGGGGTTGGTTTACAGATGCCTTTTACTCTTCAATTGCTGTTTATCTTATTTCCTGGGCTACATTTACATTATAACCTGGAGTGATAGAAATCACTTTGGCAATCGTAGCTGTCATTGTGGGGAGATTATATTATGAGGTGTAAGACATAATATGAATAAAAACAGTTAGTTTTCTTTAACACAAGGCTCTCAAAACAGCAAAAACTACTGTATTGAGATTCTTATGGGGACTTCCATGGTGGCACAGTGGTTAAGAATCCGCTTGCCAATGTGGGGGGCACGGGTTCGAGCCCGGGAAGGTCCGGGAAGATCCGACATGCCATGGAGCAGCTAAGCCCATGTGCCACAACTACTGAGCCTGTGCTCTAGAGCCCACAAGCCACAACTACTGAGCCCACATGCCACAACTACTGAAGCCCATGCGCCTAGAACCCGTGCTCCACAACAAGAGAAGCCACTGTGAAGCCTGCACACTACAATGAAGAATAGCCCCCGCTCGCCACAGAGAAAGCCCACGCACAGCAACAAAGACCCAACGCAGCCAAAAATAAATAAATAAATTTATAAGAAAAAGATAGATTCTTATGAAGCTTTAAGCATAATTATTTTCTTAAATCAAACTTTAATTTCTTTTCCTAGCAAGAATTTTGTCTTTTACATTGAACAGAGGATACTGAGAAAGATTACAGATATTGAATACATATGTAATTGTATGAATTCTGAGGACACAAAATTTATTTGAAAGTTTATTTTAAAAACAGCAAGTAAATGGCATTTCTATGGTAAAATAATGTTCTATCATTTGCACTTGACTTAAAAAATAGAATACACATATATATATGCAGATCTTTTTTTTAAGTTATAAAATTAGATCTCTGTAAAGAACTTGAGAGATATAGAATAGCACATAGAAGAAAAATGTAAATGACCCAAAAGTCTACCACATTAATAACCACCCTTTCTATATGAGAATTTCTTTCTTTTTTCTTTTTTTTTTTTAGTCTTTCTTCCTTGTGAATACATGCACAGCACTTTTTTTCTTTTTAAAGCTAATTGCTATGAGATACTTCTACTTATGTCTACAGTATAGAAAGCTGGAAAGAGTATTGCTTCTTCCCAATCAAAACAGATAAACTACAAAATGAAAACTTTTCTGGAACCCATTAGAGAGCTGGAGTTATGGAGTGGCCAAATACCTGGAAATCCAAGTTGAGACTAGCCCCTCTCAGGAGAGAGTGACAGGATGCCCTGATCTCCCTCATTTGTGACAGAGCAAAGAAGAAAGGCATAGCTATCACACAGGTGAGAAAGAGGAAATCAACTAAAGAGTTAATGGATCAGTAATATCTTAGTTGGAGCTAAGATCTAGGAGGAATTTAACTCATTCATATGGCCTTTTCCATGGACCTCCACTGAGTGCTCATGAGAAAGACTGGGAGCTGGGTAAGAGATCAGAGAAGGCCATCAGTGATGTTACAGGCATAGAGGATGGGATCCGCCATTGCTCTGAGAAAGGCATGAAGGCCCCCCCGCCGCCCCCAGTTTGGACCCTTCACTCATGTAGACCAAAAACTTTGTGACACTGGGGGATGGGCAGCAAACTCTTTCTGCAGAACACAGGTAAAGACCAATTGTTAAAACCGTGGAGAAGGTAAAAGAAAAAAAGCCTTTCAACTCTTGGGAGAAGGACAGAAAATAGTCCTGGGCTTAGGGTCTTATACCAGTACCATTAGAGGTCTTCTAATACTGGAAGAGGGCAGAAAATTTCTGCATTAGACCCACCACATATACAAGGCAGAGTTTGGCTGCCACTGGAAGGAAGGACAAGGATGTTGAGCAAGCTCCATCCCTTAGCATCAGGACACATGACCAGTCTAAAACTGAAGCTGGCCAGGACAGCAGAGTAAGTCCTTTGATCTCCACTAATAGTCCAGTAAGAACTAAGTAACAAGTGGTAGCACCACTAGGTGATGGGCAAGAATGTAGGGAAAGAGAGATCAATTCTGTATTGTAGGCATGTAGGTATAGCTGAAAAATGTGGATGATGCAGAAACTTTTTGAAAAACTTGAAAAACCTTCTGGGACCCCAGTAATCACACATAGGCCCATGCTATCATTAGAAAAAATTGAAATCTATGAAGCACTGAAGGTAATCATAGCAACAGTAGAACCCAAACCCAGTTCAACTACTTATACTAATGGCCCAACAGAAGGAGAGAGATATAGGAGCACCTCAATATGTGAGGCAAATGCTAACACCCATAAAAGAAGAAATTGACAGTAACACAATAGTAGTGGGGGACTTCAACACCACACTTACATCAATGGACAGATCATCCAGACAGAAAATCAATACAGAAACAGATCTTAAGTGACACATTAGATGGACTTAATTGATATTTATAGAGCATTCCATCTGAAAGCAGCAGAATACACATTCTTTTTAAGTACACATGGAAAATTCTCCAGGATAGACCACGTGCTGGGCCATAAAGCAAGCCTTGTGAAATTTAAGAAAATTGAAATCATATCAAGCATGTTCTCTGACCATAACACTATGAGATTAGAAATCAACTACAAGAAAAAAAAAACTGTAAAAAACACAAACACGTGAAGCCTAAACAATATGCTACTAAGTAGCCAATGGATCACTGGAAAAATCAAAGAGGAAATCAAAAAATACCTAGAGACAAATGAAAATGAAAACAAGACAATCCAAAACCTATGGGACGCAGCAAAAGCAGTTCTAAGAGGTAAGATCATAGCAATACTATCTTAACTCATAAAACAAGACAAATCCCAAATAAACAACCTGGTCTTAAATCTAAAACAACTACAGAAAGAAGAACAAACAAAACTCAAAGTTAGCAGAAGGAAAGAAATCATAAATATCAGAGCATAAATAAATGAAATAGAGATGAAGGAAACAACAGAAAAGATCAATGAAACTAAAAGCCGGTTCTTTCAAAACATAAATAAAATTGATAAACCTTTATAGCCAGACTCATCAGGAAAAAAAGGGAGAGGGCTGAAATCAATAAAATTAGAAATGAAAAAAGGAGAAGTTACAACTGACACCACTGAAATACAAAGGATCATAAGAGACTACTACAGGCAACTGTATGCCAACGAAATGGACAACCTAGAAGAAATGGACAAACTCTTAGAAAGGTACAGTCTCCCAAAACTGAACCAGGAAGAAATAGAGAACATGAACAGACCAACCAAGCAATGAAATTGAAACTGTGATTAAAAAACTCTTGACAAACAAAAGTCCAGGACCAGATGGCTTCAGAGGAGAATTCTATCAAACATTGAGAGAAGAGTTAACATCTATCCTTCTGAAACTGTTTCAGAAAATTGCAGAGGAAGGAACACTTCCAAGCTCATTCTATGAGTCCACCATCACCCTGATACCAAAACCAGACAAAAATAGCACCACAAAGAAGAGAAAATTACAGGCCAATATCATTGATGAACATAGATGCAAAAATCCTGAACAAAATACTAGCAGTCCAAGTCCAACAATATATTAAAAGGCTCATACAGCACGATCAAGTGGGACTTATCCCAGGGACGCCAGGATTTCTCAGTATCCACATATCAATCAATGTGATATAGCACATTAACAAATTGAAGAATAAAACCCATGTGATCATCTCAATAGATGCAGAAAAAGCTTTTGACAAAATTCATCAACCATTTATGAAAAAAACTTTCCAGAAAGTGGAGATAGAGGGAACCTACCTCAACATAATAAAGGGCATATATGACAAACCCACAGCTAACATCGTACTCAGTGGTGAAAACTGAAAGCATTTCTTCTAAGATCAGGAACAAGACAAGGATGTCTACTCTCACCACTTTTATTCAACAAGTTTTGGAAGTCTTAGCCATAGCAATCAGAGAAGAAAAAGAAATAAAAGGAATCCAAATTGGAAAAGAAGTAAAACTGTCACTATTTGCAGATGACATGGTACTATACATACAGAATCCTAAAGATGCTACCAGAAAACTACTAGAGCTCTCAGTGAATTCGGTAAAGTTGCAGGATACAAAATTAACATACATAAATCAGTTGCATTTCTATATGTTAACAATGAAATATCAGAGAAATTAAGGAAACGATGCCATTTACCATTGCATCAGAAAGAATAAAATACCTAGGAATAAACCTACATAAGGAGGCAAAAGACCTGTATTCCAAAAACTATAATATGCTGATGAAAGGAATAGAAGATGACACAAACATCTGGAAAGATATACCATGTTCTTGGGTTAGAAGAATCAATATTATCCAAAGGACTATACTATCCAAGGTAATTTACATATTCAATGCAATTCCTATCAAATTACCTATGTCATTTTTCGCAGATCTAGAACAAAAAATCTTAAAATTTGTATGGAAACACAAAAGACCCTGAATAGCCAAAACAATCTTGAGAAAGGAAAATGGAGCTGGAGGAATGAGGCTGCCTGACTTTAGACTATACTATAAAGCTACAGTAATCAAATCAGTATGGTACTGGCACAAAGCCAGACTTATAGATCAGTGGAACAGGATAGAAGGCCAAGAAATAAACCCACACACCTATGGCCAATTAATCTATGACAAAGGCGGCAAGATTATACAATGGAGGAAAGACAGTCTCTTCAATAAATGGTGCTGGAAAAACTGGACAGCTACATGTAAAAAAAAAATAAAATTAGAATATTCTTTAACACCATGCACAAAAATAAACTCAAAATGGATAAAAGAGCTAAATGTAAGACTGGATACTATAAAACACTTAGAGGAAAACATAGGCAGGATACTCTTTGACATAAATCACAGAAATATCTTTTTGGATTCACCTCCTAGAGTAATGAAAATAACAAAAATAAATAAATGGGACCTAATTAAACTTAAAGACTTTTGCATAGTAAATAAACCATAAAACGAAAAGACAACCCACAGAATGGGAGAAAATATTTGCAAATGATGCAACTGACATGGGATTAACTTCCAAAATATACAAACAGTTCATGCAGCTCAATATCAAAAAAACAACCCCATCAAAAAATGGGCAGAAAGGGCTTCCCTGGTGGCACAGTGGTTGAGAATCTGCCTGCTAATGCAGAGGACATGGGTTCGAGCCCTGGTCTGGGAGGATCCCACATGCCATGGAGCGACTAGGCCCGTGAGCCACAACTACTGAGCCTGCGCGTCTGGAGCCTGTGCTCCGCAACGGGAGAGGCCGCGATAGTGAGAGGCCCACGTACTGCGATGAAGAGTGGCCCCCGCTTGCCACAACTAGAGAAAGCCCTCACACAGAAACGAAGACCCAACACAGCAAAAATAAATTAATTAATTTTTAAAAAAATGGACAGAAGATCTAAATAGACATTTCTCCAAAGAAGACATACAAAGAAGACATACAGATGGCTGAAAAGCAGATGAAAAGATGCTTAACATCACTAATTATTAGAGAAATGCAAATCAAATCTACAAGGAGATATCACCTCACACTGGTTAGAAGGACCATCATCAAAAAGTCTACAAACAACAAATGCTAGAGAGGGTGTGGAGAAAAGGGAACCCTCCTACATTGTTGGTGGGAATGTACATTGATACAGCCATTGTGGAGAACAGTATGGAGATTCCCAAAAAATCTTAGAATAGAGTTACCATATGACCCAGCAATCCCACTCCTGGGCATATATCTGGAGAAAACCATACTTTGAAAAGGTTCATGTACCCCAGTGTTCATTGCAGCACTATTTACAGTAGCCAAGACATAGTAGCAACCTAAATGTTGTTCATCTACAGAGATGTGGATAGAGAAGATGTGGTACATATGGAATATTACTCAGCCATAAAAAAAAATGAAATAATGCTATTTGCAGCAACATGGATGGACCTAGAGATTATGAAGTCAGACAGAGAAAGGCAAATATCATATGATATCATTTGTATGTGGAATCTAAAAAGCGATTCAGATGAACTTATTTACAAAACAGAAAAAGACTCACAGGCTTAAAAAACAAAGTTATGGTTACCAGAGGGGGGAGGTGGGGGGCAGGAGGGAGAAATTAGGCAGCTGGGATTAACATATACACACTACTATATATAAAATAGATAATCAATAAGGACCTACTGTATAGCACAGGGAACTCTAGTCAATACAGTGTAATAGTCTATAGGGTAAAGGAATCCGGAAAAGAATAGATACACATATATGTATAATTAAATCACTTTGCTGTACACCTGAAACTAACACAACATTGTAAATCAGTTATATTGCAATAAAAAATAAAGTGAGAATGATGCTGCCCTGGTGGGCCCCCACCCCTCCCTTCATGTGTGTTAACAATGGAGCTTCTATTATCAAACTTCGGCTTCATCCTGTGCACACACCTGGTTGCAGCTCGGACCACACTCTAGCCCCTTTAGGGTATCTCTGCGCAGCCTACTCCAGTCCTCTTCCTGGGTCTCTCTGTTAAATCTGGATATTCAACACCCAGGCATCACACACACCTGCTGGTGTGTGCACATCTCTTTTGGGGAGTGCAGGGAGGTGGCCAGGACCACCTGTCATGGTCTCTCTATGTTCTACCTGCTGCCAGCTGGCTGCTACTCTCTTCTCTGAGCCTATGTCATGCCCTTTCTGTTCCTGCTGATCTCCAGCTGGTGAAGGGGGTGCCCCAGGTGAGGAAACCTTTGCCATTTTACAGCTTCCTTCCAGAGATGCACGTTCCTTTTTTCCCTTTCCTCCTACCCTGTTACGTTACGTGGTCATCTTTCTTGTAGTTTTGATTGCAAGAGATCTTTTGCCAGAGTTCAGCAGATATTCTGTGAGAACTGTTCCACATGTCAATGTATTTTTGATGTATTTATGGGAGGAGGTGAGCTCTACATCCTTTTATTCCACCATCTTGATCTCCTTTCCCAATCATATATGAATTTTATTCTTCAGTTTGTTAATGTGGTATATCACGCTGAGTAATTTGCAGATGTTGAGGTAACCTTGCATCCCTGGGGAAAATATCACTTGATGATGGAGTATGATCGTTTTAATATATTATTGAATTCAGTTTGCTAATAATTTAATGAATATATTTGGATCTGTGTTCATCAGTGAAATTAACCTGTAATTTTGTGGGGGGTGTTTTGTGGTGTCTATGTCTTGTTTCAGTATCAGGGTTATGCTGTCCTCATAGAATGATTTAGGAAGTGTTTCTTCCTTTTCAATTTTTTTTACTAGTTAGAGAAGGATAGGTGTTAATTCTTTTAAAATGTTTGTTATAGTTTATCTGTGAAGCCATCTGGTTCTGCACTTGTGTTTGTAGGGGGCTTTCTTTAAATAATTGATTCAGTTTCTTTATTTGTAATCAGTCTGTTCATATTTCTATTTATTCTTGATTCACTCTTGGGAGATTGTACATTTCTAGGAATCTGTCCATTTCTTTCAAGTTGTTCATTTTATTGCTGTGTAAGTTTTTGTAGTAGTCTCTTATGATCCTCTTAATTTCTGTGGTGTTGGTTGTAAGATTCCCTCTTTCATTTCTGTTTTATTTATTTGTGCCTTCTCACCTTTTATTCTAATGAATCTGGCTGATGGTGTATTGTCTTTTCAAAGGAGCAACTCTTAAGTTTTATTGATTGTTTTTTAGTGTCTATTTTATTTATTTCTGCTCTAATCTTTATTATTTATTTCCTTCTGCTTACTTTGGGTTTTATTTATTCATCTTTTTCTGGTTTCGTTAGGTGTAAGGTTAGGTTGCTTATTTGAAATTTTTCTTATTTCATGAGATAAGCTTTCATTGCTATAAACTTCCCTCTTAGAGCTGCTTTTACTGCATCCAATAGATTTTTGATTGTTTTGGTTTTGTTTCTGTTTGTTTCTAGGTATTTTTAAATTTCTTTCCTCATTTATTCGGTGATCCATTGAATTTTTAGTAGCATATGGTTTAGTCTCTAGGTGTTTGTGTTCTTTTGCAGTTTTTTTCTTGTACTTGATTTCTAGTCTCATACCATTGTTATCAGAAAAGATTCTTGACATGATTTCAGTCTTCTTAAATTTATTGAGACTTGTTTTGTGGCCTAGCATGTGATTTATCTTAGAGAATGTTTCATGTGCAATTGAAAAGAATGTGTATTCTCCTTTTGGATGGAATGTTCTAAATATATCTATAAAGTACAACTGATCTAATGTGTTGTTTAAAGTAAGTGGTTCCTTATTGATTTTGTCTTGATGATCTGTCCGTTGATGTAAGTGGAGTGTTCATGTCCCCTGTTATTATTATTGCTTAATATTTGCTTTATGTATTTATATGCACCTACATTGCGTGCATATGTATTGAGAATTTTAAAATCTTGCAAGATTGACCCCTTTGTCATTATGTAATGTTCTTTGTTTTTTGTTACCATCTTTATTTTACAGTCTCTCCTGTCTGATCTCTGTTGCTACCACAGTTTTCATTTCCATTTGCAGAGAATATGTTTTCCATTCTCTCATTTTCATTCTGTGTGTGTCTTTAGCTCTGAAGTTAACCTCTCATAGGTGCCATATATATGCACCTTGCTTTTTTTTTTTTTTCACATCTTTATTGGAGTATAATTGCTTTACAGTGGTGTGTTAGTTTCTGATTTATAACAAAGTGAATCAGTTATACATATACATATGTTCCCATATCTCTTCCCTCTTGCATCTCCCTCCCTCACACCCTCCCTATCCCACCCCTCTAGGTGGTCACAAAGCACCTAGCTGATCTCCCTGTGCTATGCGGCTACTTTCCACTAGCTATCTATTTTAAGTTTGATAGTGTATATATGTCCATGCCACTCTCTCACTTTGTCACAACTTACCCTTCCCCCTCCCCATATCCTCAAGTCCATGCTCTAGTACGTCTGTGTCTTTATTCCTGTCTTACCCCTAGGTTCTTCATGACCTTTTTTTTTTTCTTAGATTCCATATATATGTGTTAGCATACGGTATTTATTTTTCTCTTTCTGACTTACTTCACTCTGTATGACAGACTCTAGGTCCATCCACCTCACTACAGATAACTCAATTTCATTTCTTTCTATGGCTGAGTAATAATCCATTGTATATAGGTGCCACATCTTCTTTATCCATTCATCTGTTGCTGGACACTTAGGTTGCTTCCATGTCCTGGCTATTGGAAATAGAGCTGCAATGAACATTTTGGTACATGAGTGTTTTTGAATTATGGTTTTCTCAGGGTATATGCCCAGTAGTGGGATTGCTGGGTCGTATGGTAGTTCTATTTTTAGTTTTTTTAAGGAACCTCCATACTGTTCTCCATAGTGGCTGTATCAATTTACATTCCCACCAACAGTGCAAGAGGGTTCCCTTTTTTCCACACTCTCTCCAGCATTTATTATTTGTAGATTTATTGATCATGGCCATTCTGACTGGTGTGGGATGATATCTCATTGTAGTTTTGATTTGCATTTCTCTAATGATTAATGATATTGAGCATTCCTTCATGTGTTTGTTGGCACTCTGTATATCTTTGGAGAAATGTCTATTTAGATCTTCTGCCCATGTTTGGATTGGGTTGTTTGTTTTTTTGTTATTGAGCTGTATGAGCTGCTTGTAAGTTATGGAGATCAATCCTTTGTCAGTTGCTTCATTTGCAAATATTTTCTCCCATTCTGAGGGTTGTCTTTTGGTCTTGCTTATGGTTTCCTTTGCTGTGCAAAAACTTTTAAGTTTCATTAGGTCCCACTTGTTTATTTTTGTTTTTATTTCCATTTCTCTAGGAGGTGGGTCAAAAAGGATCTTGCTGTGATTTATGTCATAGAGTGTTCTGCCTATGGTTTCCTCTAAGAGTTTGATAGTTTCTGGCCTTATATTTAGGTCTTTAATCCATTTTGAGTTTATTTTTGTGTATGGTGTTAGGGAGTGTTCTAAATTTCATACTTTTACATGTACCTGTCCAGTTTTCCCAGCACCACTTATTGAAGAGGCTGTCTTTTCTCCACTGTATATTCTTGCCTCCTTTATCAACGATAAAATGACCATATGTGTGTGGGTTTATCTCTGAGCTTTCTATCCTGTTCCATTGATCTATATGTCTGTTTTTGTGCTAATACTGTCTTGATTACTTGATTACTGTAGCTTTGTAGTATAGTCTGAAGTCAGGGAGCCTGATTCCTCCAGCTCCATTCTTTGTTCTCAGGATTGCTTTAGCTATTCGGGGTCTTTTGTGTTTCCATACAAATTGTGAAATTTTTTGTTCTAGTTCTGTGAAAAATGCCAGTGGTAGTTTGATAGGGGTTGCACTGAATCTGTAGATTGCTTTGGGTAGTAGAGTCATTTTCACCATGTTGATTCTTCCAATCCAAGAGCATGGTATATCTCTCCATCTATTTGTATCATCTTTAATTTCTTTCATCAGTGTCTTATAATTTTCTGTATACAGGTCTTTTGTCTCCTTAGGTAGGTTTATTCCTAGATATTTTATTCTTTTGTTGCAATGGTAAATGGAAGTGTTTTCTTAATTTCACTTTCAGATTTTTCATCAGTAGTGTATAAGAATGCAAGAGATTTCTGTGCATTAATTGTGTATCCTGCTACTTTACCAAATTCATTGATTAGCTCTAGTAGTTTTCTGGTAGCATCTTTAGGATTCTCCATGTATAGTATTATGTCATCTGCAAACACTGACAGCTTTACTTCTTTTCCAATTTGTATTCCTTTTATGTCTTTTTCTTCTCTGATTGCTGTGGCTAAAACTTCCAAAACTATGTTGAATAAGAATGGTGAGAGTGGGCAACCTTGTCTTGTTCCTGATCTTAGTGGGAATGGTTTCAGTTTTTCACCATTGAGGATGATTTTGGCTGTGCGTTTGTCATATATGGCCTTTATTATGTTGAGGAAAGTTCCCTCTATGCCTACTTTCTGCAGGGTTTTTATCATAAATGTGTGTTGAATTTTGTCGAAAGCTTTCTCTGCATCTATTGAGATGATCCTATGGTTTTTCTCCTTCAATTTGTTAATATGGTGTATCACGTTGACTGATTTGCGTATATTGAAGAATCCTTGCATTCCTGGAATAAACCCCACTTGATCATGGTGTATGATCCTTTTAATGTGCTGTTGGATTCTGTTTGCTAGTATTTTGTTGAGGATTTTTGCATCTATGTTCATCAGTGATATTGGCATGTAGTTTTCTTCCTTTGTGACATCTTTGTCTGGTTTTGGTATCAGGGTGATGGAGGCCTCATAGAATGGTTTTGGGAGTGTTCCTACCTCTGCTATATTTTGGAAGAGTTTGAGAAGGATAGGTGTTAGCTCTTCTCTAAGTGTTTGATAGAATTCGCCTGTGAAGCCATCTGGTCCTGGGCTTTTGTTCATTGGAAGATTTTTAATCACAGTTTCAATTTCAGTGCTTGTGATTTGTCTGTTCATATTTTCTATTTCTTCCTGGTTCAGTCTTGGCAGGTTGTGCACTTTCTAAGAATTTGTCCATTTGTTCCAGGTTGTCCATTTTATTGGCATAGAGTTGCTTGTAGTAATCTCTCATGATCCTTTGTATTTCAGCAGTGTCAGTTGTTACTTCTCCGTTTTCATTTCTAATTCTATTGATTTGAGTCTTCTCCCTTTTTTTCATGATTAGTCTGGCTAATGGTTCATCAACTTTGTTTATCTTCTCAAAGAACCAGATTTTAGTTTTATTGATCTTTGCTATCATTTTCTTCATTTCTTTTTCATTTATTTCTGATCTGATCTTTATGATTTCTTTTCTTCTGCTACCTTTGGGCGTTTTTTTGTTCTTCTTTCTCTAATTGCTTTAGATATAAGGTTAGGTTGTTTATTTCCTGTTTCTAAAGGTAGGATTGTATTGCTATAAACTTCCCTCTTAGTACTGCTTTTGCTTCATCCCATAGGTTTTGGGTTGTCGTGTCTCCATTGTCATTTGTTTCTAGGTATTTTTTGATTTTCTCTTTGATTTCTTCATTGATCACTTGCTTTCTTTTTAAATCCATTAATTCACTCTGTGTTTTTTTATTGGTAAGTTTAGTTCATTTACATTTATGGTATTTAGTGGTAGGTTTGTATTCATTGTGGTTTTTTTGGTTTTCTGGTTGTTTTTGTAGTTTTTTTTATTGTTGTTGTTTCTTCCTTCTTTTGCTCTATTGCCTGTGATTTGATGAGTAGTGTTAGTGTTATGTTTGGATTCATTTATATTTTTTTGCCTGTGTGTCTATCATAGGTTTTTGGTTTGTAGTTTCCATGAGATTCATATGTGACTACACACACACAGACACACACACACACACACACACACACACACACACACACGATTATTTTAAATTGAACATCTCTCACCTTGAATGCATTCTAATAACCCTTCATTTTTCCTCTCCTCTACATTTAATGTTTCTGGCATCATATTTTATATCTTTTTGTTTTGTGTGTCCATTCACTACTTACTGTGTATATAGATGATATTTACTACTTTTGTCTGTTAATCTTTCTATGAGCTTTATAAGTGATTGATCTACTGAATTTACTGTATGTATGCCTTTATTAATGAGAGTTTTTCTTTAATAATTTTCATGTTTCTAATTGTGGTCTTTTC
Source organism: Delphinus delphis (assembly GCF_949987515.2). Taxonomy (NCBI): domain Eukaryota; kingdom Metazoa; phylum Chordata; class Mammalia; order Artiodactyla; family Delphinidae; genus Delphinus; species Delphinus delphis. Next base: position 28,866,533 of record NC_082694.2, read on the forward strand.
TTTCCTGCTTAAAGAAGTCCCTTTACTGTTTCTCCTAAAGCAATTTTAATGGTCCTGAAGTCTTTTAGCTTTTGCTCATCTATGAAACTCTTCATTTCTCCTTCAAATCTGAATTATAGCCTTGCCAGGTACAGTATTCTTTGTTGTAGTTTTTTTCATTTCAGCACTTTGAATATATCATCACTCCTTTCTGGCTTGCAAAGTTTCTGCTAAAAATATCAGCTTATGGTCTTTTACTAATTCTCTTGTAATAACTAGTTGCTTTTCTCTTGCTGCTTTTAATAATGTCTCCTTAACTTTTCCCATTTTAATTATAGTGTGTCTTGGTGTGGTCCTCTTTAAGTTCATCTTTTTTGAGACTCTCTTTGTTTCCTGGATCTGGATTTAGGTTTCCTTTTCCAGGTTAGGGAAATTTTCAGCTATTATTTCTTCAAATAAATTCTGTGCCTTTTTCTATTTCTCTTTCCACTCTGGGACCCTGATAATGCAAATGTTAGTATGCTTTATTTGTCCTGATGTCTCTTAAATTATACTCAATTTTTTTAAAAATTTTTTTGTGGTATGCGGGCCTCTCACTGCTGTGGCCTCTCCTGTTGTGGAACACAGGTCTGGATGTGCAGGCTCAGCGGCCATGGCTCACGGGCCCAGCCACTCTGCGGCATATGGGATCCTCCCGGACCGGGGCACGAACCCGCATCCCCTGCCTCAGCAGGCGGACTCTCAACCACTGCGCCACCATATATAATTTAGGGAAGCCCTAAATTATACTCAATTTTTGCGAATTCTTTTTTCTTTTTTTCCTGTTCATTTTGAGTGCTATTACTTTCTTCCAGTTCACTGGTTTGTTCTTCTGTATTATCTAATTTACTGTTGATTTCTTGCATTGTATTTCTTATTTCAGTTATTTTATTCTTCAGTTGTTCATATATTTTTTTAACTCTTCATTAAATCTATAACTGTGTTCATCCATTCTCCTTCAGTGTTCGTTTAGCATTTTTATGACCATTACCTTGTACTCCTTATTGTGTAGATTGCTTGAGATAAGCACTTTGCTTTTTTTTGTTCTTTTGAGGTTTTGTCTTGTTCTTTTCTTTGGAACACATTACTGTGCCTCCTCAATTTGTCTTATTATCTGTTTATTTTTATACATTAGGTGGGTTGGTTACATTCCCAATCTTATAGTGGCCTCACGTAGGGAACTTCCTATGGGGCCCAGCAGCACACTCCCATGTGTATTCACTTGAGATATATGCTCTAGGGCGGCCCCCTGTGTGGACTAAGTGGACCCTTCTTTTGCAGCTGACTGCAGTGGGTACTCTGTCAGGAAAGGCTGACCCCTGGCACAGTTGGCTGCTAGGCCCTGACTTGTCTAGTGGCTGCTGGCTTGTGATGGACTGTGCTAGGTTCTGGCAATGCTAGCTGTATGGCCTGGGATCTTACAGGGCTGGTGCTGACCTATTGGTAGCCAGGCCTGGTTCCTGGTGTCAGTGGCTGCTCAGCTTAAGCGTCTTGGGACTAACGCCAGCCTACTGGTTGGTGGAGTGGCATCCTGAGGCAGCTGGCTGTTCAGCCCCAGGGGTCCCTAGACTGGTGGGCTTGTGGGTGGGGTAGTGTCTCAGTGCAGCTGTCTTGAGGACTCCATGGCCCGTGGGCTGGTGCTGCTTTGATGTTGGGCATAAGCCCCCATGGATAATAGGTTAGAGGGAGGAGTCCAAAATGGTGCTTGCCAGTACCAATGTATTTGTTGTACAACATGCTTCCAAATATGGCTCCTGCCAGTGTCTCAGTTCCCAGAGGGAGTCCCAGTTGCCTCCTTCCTCTTTGGGAGATTCTCCAAGATCAGCAAGTATGTCTGACTAGGTTCCTTTCAAATCTCTGCCTCTTCACTGGGCCTTGGAGCATGAGAGACTTTGTGTGTGCCATTTAAGAGTGAAGTCTCTGTTTTCTATAGCCCTCTAGCTCTCCCATACACAAGCCTCACTGGCCTTAAATGAGACATTCTGGGGTATCATATTGTAAGTGCAGGACCCCCAGACTTGGGAGCCCAATGTGGGGCTCAGACCCTTTGCCTCTTTGAAAGATCCTCTGCACTTGTGATTATTTTCTGATTTGTGGGTTGCCTCCCTGTGGTTGTGTGTCTTGACTATACCAAGTCTCTGTCCCTCCTACCTGTCTCACTTCTTTATATATCTTTAGCTGTGGCAGATCTTTTCTGTTAGTCTTTAGGTAGTTCTCATAGATAGTTGCTTTATATATAGTTATAATTTTGTTGGGCTTTTGTGAGGATGTATCCTCAGGGTCTCCCCACTCTACCATCTTGGCCCCTCTATTTTTGATACTATTCTAAATGATATTGTTTTCTTAAGTTTCTTTTTTATATAATTTCTTGTTAGTGAGTAAAATCTCAACAGACTTTTGTATACTGATTTTGTATCATTCATCTCTACTGCACTTGTTTATTATTTCTGATATTGTTTTGGTGGAGTCTTTAAGGTTTTCTATATACAAGATCATGTTATCTGCAAACAAAGACAACTTTTTCCTTTCTCTGTTGCATACCTTTTATTTATTATTCTTGTCTAATTGCTCTGGCTAGGACTTCTAAATTCTGGCTAATGACTCTGGCTAGGACTTCTGAATAGAAGTGGTAAGAGTGCACACCTTTGTCTTTTTTCTGATCTTAGAAGACAATATTTCAGCTTTTCTTTGTTGAATGTGTTGTTAGCTGTGAGCTTGTCATATAACGGCCTTTATCATGTTGAGGTATGTTCTTCTGTATCTAATGTTTTAAGAGTTTTTACCTTGCAAGGTTGTTGAATTTTGTCAAATACTTTTTCTGCATCTATTTAGATGGTACTAGGATTAAAAAATATTTTAAATTTTAATGTTAATTTTCCAATTTTCCTTTTGTTATTTCTCATTTCATACCATTGTGGCTGGAAAAGAGACAAGATTTCAGTCTTCTTAAATTTCTTAAAACTTGTTTTGTGGCACAACATATAATATATCCTGGACATTGTTTCTTCTATGCTTTAGAAGGATATGTGTTCTGCTGCTGTTGGTTTAAATGTTGTGTGTATGTCTGTGAACTTTATTTGATCTTTAGTGTCATTAATGTCAACTATTTTCTTACCGATTTTCTATCTTGATTGTTGATTAAAGTAAAATATTGAAGTCCTGTACCATTAATATAATGCTGTTTATTTTTCCCTACAGTTCTTTTAGTATTTGCTTTATATATTAGGTGCTCCAATGTTGGGTGCTTAAATATGTATAGTTCTTATATCCCCTTGATTAATTAATCCCTTTATCATTAATTAGTGATCTTCTTTGTCTCTTGTGACCGATTGTGAGTGAAAGTGTATATTGTTCTATATAAGTATAGTGATTCCTGCTCTCTTTTGGTTACCATTCACATGGAGTATGTTTTTCTGTCCCTTCACTTCAGCCTATATGTGTTGTTAAAAATAAGGAAAATCTTTTGTAGGCAGCATATTGTTGAATCCTGTTTTTTTATCCATTAGCAATGATGTGTAGTTAGGTTGGAGAATCTAATCCATCTACATTTAAAGTAATTATTGATAGAGAAGAAGTAATTATTGCCATTTTGTTAATTGTTTTCTCATTGTTTTGTATTTTCTTTGTTCCTTTCTTGCTGTCTTCCTTGTAGGTTTGTTGATTTTTTGAAGTATGCTTTGATTCCTTTTCTTTAACATTAGTTTGGCTTCTTGAGGTTTTTTTTGTTTGTTTGTTTTTACTGTGAGGTTTATATAAGACATCTTAAAAAGTGTCTTTTAAGGGCTTCCCTGGTGGCGCAGTGGTTGAGAGTCTGCCTGCCAATGCAGGGGACGCGGGTTCGTGACCGGTCTGGGAAGATCCCACATACCGCGGAGCGGCTGGGCCCGTGAGCCATGGCCGCTGAGCCTGTGCGTCCGGAGCCTGTGCTCCGCAACGGGAGAGGCCACAACAGTGAGAGGCCCGGTACCGCAAAAAAAAAAAAAAGTCTCTTTTAAGCTGTTAACAACTTAGCTTCAATTGAATCCAATAACTCTACCCCTTTTCTCCCCCCGCAACACATTTTGTGCTACTGATACCATTCTGTATATTTTTTGGTACTATGTATCCATTAACAGACTGTCGTACTTATAATAATTTTTAATATTTTTGTCTCTTAACTTTTACAGTAGATTTCAAACTGACTTATGTACCATCATTACAGTGTTATGCTCTTATGAATTTGTGTATTTGCTTTTACCAGTGTGTTTTATACATTCATACATTTTCATGTTGTTACTTTGCCTTTTAAAATTTCAATGTGAAGAACTCCCTTTAGCATTTCATATAAGATATGTGTAGTGGTGATGAAAATCCTCCACTTCTGTTTGGGAAAATATTTAGCTTTCCTTTTTTTCTTAAGGACAGCTTTGATGCATATACCATTTTGGTTTGGCTGTTTTTTTCTTTAAGTTCTTTGAGTATATCATCCCACTGCTTCCTTAGCTGCAGTGTTGCACGTATTTTCTTGCTTCTTTCAGTATTCTCTTTTTGTCTTTGACTTTTGATAATTTCATTATAATACTTTTGGCTGTAATCTTCCTTTGGTTGATCTTGCTTGAGGTCCTTTAAGATTTATGTATCTGTATGTCCATATTCTTGCCAAAATTTGGGAGGTTTTCGCTATAATTTCTTTCTTTTTTTTTAACATCTTTATTGGAGTATAACTGCTTTACAATGGTATGTTAGTTTCTGCTTTATAACAAAGTGAATCAGCTATACATATACATATACCCCCATATCTCCTCTCACTTGCACCTCCCTCTCACCCTCCCTACCCCACCCCTCTAGGTGGTCACAGAGCACCAAGCTGATCTCCCTGTGCTATGCGGCTGCTTTCCAGTAGCTATCTGTTTCATATTTGGTAGCATTTATAACTCCATGCCACTCTCTCACTTCGTCCCAGCTTACCCTTCCAACTCCCCATGTCCTCAAGTCCATTCTCTATGTCTGTGTCTTTTCCTGTATTGCCCTAGGTTCTTCAGAGCCACTTTTTTTTTTTTAGGATTCCATATATATGTGTTAGCATACGGTATTTGTTTTTCACTTTTTGACTTACTTCACTATCTATGACAGACTCTAGGTCCATCCACCTCACTACAAATAACTCAATTTCGTTTCTTTTAATGGCTGAGAAATATTCCATTGTATATATGTGCCACATCTTCTGTATCCATTCATCTGTTGATGGACACTTAGGTTGCTTCCATGTCCTGGCTCTTGTAAATAATGCTGCAATAAACATTGTGGTACATGACTCTTTTTGAAGTACGGTTTTCTCAGGGTATATGCCCAGGAGTGGGGTTGCTGGGTCGTATGGCAGTTCTATTTTTCATTTTTTAAGGAACCTCCATAGTGGCTGTATCAATTTACATTCCCACCAACAGTGCAAGAGGGTTCCCTTTTCTCCACACCCTCTCCAGCATTTATTGTTTGTAGATTTTTGATGATGGGCATTCTGACTGGTGTGAGGTGATACCTCATTTTAGTTTTGATTTGCATTTCTCTAATGATTAGTGATGTTGAGCATCCTTTCATGTGTTTGTTAGCCATCTGTATATCTTCTTTGCAGAAATGTCTATTTAGGTCTTCTGCCCATTTTTCGATTAGGTTGTTTGATATTGAGCTGTATGAGCTGCTTGTAAATTTTGGAGACTAATCCATTGTAAGTTGCTTCATTTGCAAATATTTTCTGTCATTCTGAGGGTTGTCTTTTCGTCTTGTTTATCGTTTCCTTTGCTGTGCAAAAGGTTTTAAGTTTCATTAGGTCCCATTTATTTATTTTTCTTTTTATTTCCATTTCTCAAGGTGGTAGGTCAAAAAGGATCTTGCTGTGCTTTATGTCATAGAGTGTTCTGCATTTGTTTCCTCTAAGAGTTTTATAGTGTCTAACCTTACATTTAGGTCTTTAATCCATTTTGAGTTTATTTTTGTATATGGTGTTAGGGAGTGTTCTAATTTCATTCTTTTACATGTAGCTGTCCTGTTTTCCCAGCAACACTTATTGAAGAGGCTGTCTTTTCTTCATTGTGTATTCTTTCCTCCTTTATCATAGATAAGGTGACCGTATGTGCGTGGGTTTATCTCTGGGCTTTCTGTCCTGTTCCATTGATCTATATTTCTGTTTTTGTGCCTGTACCATACTGTCTTCATTACTGTAGGTTTGTCATATAGTCTGAATTCCTGGAGCGTGATTCCACCAGCTCCATTTTTCTTTCTCAAGATTGCTTTGGCTATTTGGGGTCTTCTGTGTTTCAATACAAATTGTGAAATTTTTTGTTTCAGTCCTGTGAAAAATGCTATTGGTAGTTTACTAGGGATTGCATTGAATCTGTAGATTGCCATGGGTAGTTTAGTCATTTTCACAATGTTGATTCTTCCAATCCAAGAACATGGTATATCTCTCCATCTGTTTGTATCATCTTTAACTTCTTTCATCAGTGTCTTATATTTTTCTGCATACAGGTCTTTTGTGTCCTTAGGTACGTTTATTCCTAGGTATTTTATTCTTTTTCTTGCAAAGGTAAATGTGAGTGTTTCCTAAATTTCACTTTCAGATTTTTCATCATTAGTATATAGGAATGCAAGAGATTTCTGTGCATTAATTTTGTATCCTGCTACTTTAGCAAATTCATCCATTAGCTCTAGTAGTTTTCTGGTAGCATCTTTAGGATTCTTTACGATACTCATGTCATTTGCAAACAGTGCCAGCTTTACTTCTTCTTTTCTGATTTGTATTCCTTTTATTTCTTTTTCTTCTCTGATTGCTGTGGTTAAAACTTCCAAAACTATATTGAATAATAGTGGTGAGAGTGGACAACCTTGTCTTGTTCCTGATTTTACTGGAAATACTTTCAGTTTTTCACCACTGAGTATGATGTTGGCTGTGGGTTTGTCTTACATGGCCTTTATTATGTTAAGTTCCCTCTGTGCTTACTTTCTGGAGGGTTTTTATCATAAATGGGTGTTGATTTTGTCAAAAGCTTTTCCTACATCTATTGAGAGATCATATGGTTTTTCTCTTTCAATTTGTTAATATGGTTTATCACATTGACTGATTTACGTATATTGAAAAATCCTTGCATTCCCTGGTTAAACTCCACTTGGTCATGGTGTATGATCCTTTTAATATGGTGTTGGATTGTTTGCTAGTATTTTTTTGAGGATTTTTGCATCTATGCATCAGTGATATTGCCTTGTAGTTTTCTTTCTTTGTGACATCTTTGTCTGGTTTTGTTATCATGGTAATGGTGGACTTGTAGAACAAGTTTGGGAGTGTTCCTTCCTCTGCTCTATTTTGGAAGAGTTTGAGAAAGATAGGTTTTAGCTCTTTAAAAGTTTGGTAAAAGTCACCTGTGAAGCTCTCTGGTCCTGGGCTTTTGTTTGTTGGAAGGTTTTTAATCACAGTCTCAATTTCAGTGCTCGTGATTGGTCTGTGTATATTTTCTATTTCTTCCTGGTTCAGTCTCGGAAGGTTGTCCTTTTCTAAGAATTTGTCAATTTCTTCCAGGTTGTCCATTTTGTTAGCATGTAGTTGCTTGTAGTAATCTCTCATGATCCTTTGTATTTCTGCAGTATCAGTTGCTACTTTTCCTTTTTCATTTCTAATTCTATTGATTTTAGTCTTCTCACCTTTTTTTCTTGATGAGACTGGCTAATGGTTTATCAATTTTGTTTATCTTTTCAAAGAAACAGCTTTTAGTTTTACTGAGCTTTGCTATTGTTTCCTTTATTTCTTTTTCATTTATTTCTGATCTGAACTTTATGATTTCTTTCCTTCTGCTAACTTTGGGGGTTTTTTGTTCTTCTTTCTCTAATTGCTTTAGGTGTAAGGTTAACTTGTTTATTTGAGATGTTTCTTGTTTATTGAGGTAGGATTGTATTACTATAAACTTCCCTCTTAGAAGTGCTTTTGCTGCATCCCGTAGGTTTTTGGTTGTCGTGTTTTCATTGTCACTTGTTTCTAGGTATTTTTTGATTTCCTCTTTGATTTCTTCAGTGATCTCTTGGTTATTAAGTAGTATATTATTTAGCCTCCATGTGTTTGTAGTTTTTACAGATTTTTTCCTGTAATTGATATCTTGGCTCATAGCGTGTGGTTGGAAAAGGTATTTGATACGATTTCAATTTTCTTAATTTTACCAAGGCTTGATTTGTGACCCAAGATATGATCTATCCTGGAGAATGTTCCATGAGCACTTGAGACAAAAGTGTATTCTGTTGTTTTTCGATGGAATGTCCTATAAATATCAATTACGTCCACCTTGTTTAATGTATCATTTAAAGCTTGTGTTTCCTTACTTATTTTCATTTTGGATGATATGTCCATTGGTGAAAGTGTGGTGTTAAAGTCCTCTACTATGATTGTGTTACTGTCAGTTTCCCGTTTTTTGGCTGTTAGTATTTGCCTTATGTATTGAGATGCTCCTATGTTGGGTTCATAAATATTTAAAATTGTTATATCTTCTTCTTTGATTGATACCTTGATCATTATGTAGTTTCCTTCTTTGTCTCTTGTAATAGTCTTTATTTTAAAGTCTGTTTTGTCTGATATGAGAATTGCTACTCCAGCTTTCTTTTGATTTCCATTTGCATGGAATATCTTTTTCCGTCCCCTCACTTTCAGTCTATATGTGTCCCTAGGTCTTAGGTGGGTCTCTTGTATACAGTATATATACAGGTCTTGTCTTTGTATCTATTCAGCCAGTTTGTGTCTTTTGGTTGGAGCATTTAATCCATTTACATTTAAGGTAATTATCGATATGTATGTTCCTATTACCATTTTCTCAATTCTTTTGGGTTTGTTATTGAAGGTCTTTTCCTTCTTTTGTGTTTCCTGCCTAGAGAAGTTCCTGTTGCCTTTGTTGTAAAGCTGGTTTGGTGGTGCTGAATTTCTTAACTTTTGTGTGTCTGTAAAGGTTTAATTTCTCCATTGAATCTGAATGAGATCCATGCTGGGTAGAGTAATCTTGGTTGTAGGTTTTTCCCTTTCATCACTTTAAATATGTCCTGCCACTCCCTTCTGGCTTGCCGAGTTTCTCCTGAAAGTTCAGCTGTTAACCTTATGGGGATTCCCTTGTATGTTATTTGTTGTTTTTGCTTTGCTGCTTTTAATATTTTTTCTTTGCCTTTAATTTTTGATAGTTTGATTAATATATGTCTTGGCATGTTTCTTCTTGGAGTTATCCTGTATGGGACTCTTGCGCTTCCTGGACTTGATTGACTATTTCCTTTCCCATATTAGGGAAGTTTTCAACTATAATCTCTTCAAATATTTTCTCTGTCCCTTTCTTTTGCTCTTCCTCTTCGAATGTTCGTGCATTTAAATGTTGTCCCAGAGGTCTCTTAAGACTGTCCTCAATGCTTTTCATTGTTTTTTCTTTATTCTGCTCTGCAGTAGTTATTTCCAGTATTTTATCTTCCAGGTCTCATCCATTCTTCTACCTCAGTTATTCTGCTATTGATTCCTTCTAGAGAATTTTTAATTTTATTTATTGTGTTGTTCATCATTGTTTGTTTGCTCTTTAGTTCTTCTAGTTCCTTGTTAAACGTCTCTTGTATTTTCTCCATTCTGTTTCCAAGATTTTGGATCATCTTTACTATCATTAGTCTCAGTTCTTTTTCAGGTAGACTGCCTATTTCCTCTTCATTTGTTTGGTCTGGTGGTTTTTAACCTTGCTCCTTCATCTGCTGTGTGTTTCTCTGTCTTCTCATTTTTCTTTACTAACTGAGTTTGGGGTCCCCTTTTCGCAGGCTGCACGTTCGTACTTACCCTTGTTTTTGGTGTCTTCCCCCAGTGGCTAAGGTTGGTTCAGTGGGTTGTGTAGGCTTCCTGTTGGAGGGGACTAGTGCTTGTGTTCCGGTGGATACGGTGGATCTTGTCTTTCTAGTGGGCAGGACCATGTCCAGTGGTGTGTTTTAGTATGTCTGTGACCTTATTATGATTTTAGGCAGCCTCTATGCTAATAGGTGGGGTTGTGTTCCTGTCTCCCTAGTTGTTTGGCATAGGGTGTGCAGCACTTTAGCTTGCTGGTCATTGAGTTGAACTGGGTCTTCACATTGAGATGGAGATCTCTGGGAGATCTTTCGCCATTTGATGTTACATGGAGCCGGAGGTCTCTGGTGGACCAATGTCCTGAACTGAGCTCTCCCACCTCAGAGGCTCAGGCCTGACACCCAGCCGGAGCACCAAGACCCTGTCAGCCACGTGGCTCAGAAGAAAAGAGAGAAAAAAAGAAATCAAGAAAGAAAGAAAAAATAAAAATGAAGTAATTAAAATAGAAAGTAATTATTAAAAGTAAAAAAATGAAAAATTAATTTAAAAAAGAAAGAAAGAAAGAAGAGAGCAAGGAAACCAAAAAACAAATCCACCAATGATAACAAGTGCTAAAAACTATATGAAAAAAAGGCAGACAGAACCCTAGGACAAACGGTAAAAGGAAAGCTGTACCGAGAAAATCACACAAAGAAGCATAGACATACACACTCACAAAAAGAGAAAAAGGAAAAAAATTTATATACCTATATATATATTAAAAAAAGAAGCGAGCAACCAAATCAATAAGCAAATATACAAATGAAAATAAACTTTAAATACTAAACTAAGATAAACATAAAACTAGAAACAAATTAGATGCCGAAAGCAAACTCCAAGTCTACAGGTGCTCCCAAAGTCCACTGCCTCAGTTTTGGGATGAAGTGTTGTCTCTTCAGGTATTCCACAGAGTCAGGTTACATCAGGTTGATTGTGGCAATTTAATCTGCTGCTCCTGAGGCTGCTGGGAGAAATTTCCCTTTCTCTTCTTTGTTCGCACAGCTCCTGAGGTTCAGCTTTGGGTTTGGCCCTGCCTCTGCGTGTAGGTCCCCTGACAGCGTCTGTTCCTCACCCAGACAGGACGGGGTTAAAGGAGCAGCTTATTAGGTGCCTCTGGCTCACTCAGGCCACGGGATGGGAGGGGTACACAATGCGGGGCGAGCCTGCAGTGGCAGAGGTCAGCATGATGTTGCAACAACCTGAGGCGTGCCGTGTGTTCTCCTGTGGAAGTTGTACCTGGATCACGGGACCCTGGCAGTGGCAGGCTGCACAGGGTCCTGGGAGAGGAGGTGTGGATAGTGACCTGTGCTTGCACACAGGCTTCTTGGTGGCTGCAGCAGCATCCTTAGCGTTTTATGCCCATCTCTGGTGTCTGCACGGTTCACACCTGTCTCTGGAGCTCATTTAGGCGGTGCTCTGACTCGCCTCTCCTCGTGCACCTTGAAACGATGGTCTGTTGGCTCTTAGGCAGGTCCAGACTTTTTCTCGGACTTCCTCTCGGCTAGCTGTGGTGCACTAGCCCCCTTCAGGCTGTGTTCACACAGCCAATCCTAGTCCTCTCCTTGGGATCTGACCTACAAAGCCGGAGCCTCAGCTCCCAGCCCCCATCCATCCTGTCAGGTGAGCAGAGAAGCCTCTCTGCCTGGTGAGTGCTGGTCGGCACCGATCCTCTGGGCGGGAATCTCTCCACTTTGTCCTCTGCACCCCTGTTGCTGTGCTTTTCTCCGTGGCTCCGAAGCTTCCCCCCTGCCAGCCCCCGTCTCCGCCAGTGAAGGGGCTCCTAGTGTGTGGAAACTTTTCCTCCTTCACAGCTCCCTCCCACAGAGGCAGGTCCCGTCCCTTTCCTTTTGTCTCTGTTTTTTCTTTTTCTCTTTTGCCCTACCCAGGTACGTGGGGAGTTTCTTGCCTTTTGGGCTGTCTGAGGTCTTCTGCAAGCATTCAGTAGGTGTTCTGTAGGAGTTATTCCACATGTAGATGTATTTCTGATGTATTTGTGGGGAGGAAGGTGATCTCCGCGTCTTATTCCCCCACCATCTTGAAGGTCTCTCCCAGCTATAATTTCGTTAAGTAATCTTTCTCTTTTTCTTTCTTCTTTTTCTGGGATTCCCATAATGTGTATATTTGGTTTTTTAATGGTAATCAATAGGTCCCTATGCTTTCTTTATTTATGTTTTCTCTTTGCTCCTCTTTCTGATATCAAATGGCCTGTCTTCTAATTCCCTGATTCTTTCTTCTGTATGACTTAGTCTTCTCTTGAAGCTCTCTGCTGAATTTTTCAGTTCTATCATTGTATACTTCAGCTCCAGGATTTCAGTTTGGTTCTCTTTTATGGTTTCTATATCTTTATTAACCTTCTCTTTTTGTTTGTGCATAGTGTTCCAGATATAATTTTCTTGTCTTTCTGTGTTTTCTTGCATATTATTGAGCTTAAGATGATATTTCAAATTCTTTGTTAGACAGTTTGTATGTCTCTGTTTCTTTGGGATTCATTACTAGAACAGTATTTGGTTTGTTTGGTGGTGTCAGATGGGTTGTCAAGTCTTTGTGATCCATGTAGCTTTGTGTTGATGGCTCTGCCTTTGTGCTTGTCTTTGGGGGCATGGAGTTATGTGTCTCTCTCCAGGTCCCTGGGTTGAAGGACTATTCCTATACCATGTCTGAAAGGGTCTGGAGTCAAAACACAGGACCACTTCAGGTTTCACAATTAGAATGACTGATAGATTGCAGCTGTGTAATTGCATTGAGGGATTCATCTGCGGGTGCTTATGGGGATTCCTTGTGGTGCGTCTCTGGGCAAATAGGGTTTCTCTTGGACCATAGTTGGGAGTGGCTGGTGCCAGATTCCAGAGACACTTCAAGATCCACAGTGAGACTGAGGTCAGTGGGCCTCTCTCTAGGGGCACATATGAGCGTGTCTCCTGCTGGATCCCTGGGCAGGCAGGACTGCCTCCCATCCAGGGCTACAAGGGGCTGGAGTGAGGTCATGGGGCACTTCAACATCTATGGTCAGATTTGAGGTTGGCAGCCCTACCTCCAGGTGCATGGAAGGGTATGTGGCCCGACAGGTCCTTGAGTGGACTGGAGTACTCCTGGTTTGTGGCTATGTGAACATGGGGTCAAGTTACAGGGATTTTTTTAGTATTTGCAATCAGACTGAGGTTGGAGAACTTGCCTAGGTTCATGGGCAGGCATGTCTCTACCCAGTCATATGCAGGCAGGGTTGACAGCTAATAGCGTCTGGAGTTGGGTCATGGAACAATTCAGTGTTTACAGGTAGAACTGAGTTTGGTGGGCCTATTACCCTGTTACCCTGGATGCCTGTTACCGCATCCTTTGGCAAATGGTGATGACGGAAAGGCCAAACAGGCTGTGTCCATAGGTGGTCAGGGGCCAGAGTCAGTTCCTGTGTCTGTAGCTAGGACTATGGTTAGCAAGTATGCCACCTGCTTGAGTTTGGGCTTGCCTTCTGAAAGCAACCCTCCTTAGTCTTGGGCTCTGCCAGATTTTGCAGTCTTCCTTCCTGAATCCAGAGTTCCACAAGAGTACTTTTGTCTCTGCTTGGCTGCCAAATTATTGTTGCTGAGAAGGGATATATGTGCAGGACTTCCTGTTCTGTCATTTCTAATGTCATGCCTTTATTTTTAATTGCTGTTAAAGAAAATTGCTTGTGTAAAGGAAAAAAAGTAACAGTGTCTAGTAAAGGAAAAGTAAATGTAAAAGTAAATGTATGGTAATAATAGGACAAATGATATGAGAGAGGAATTTGATTTACTGTTTAAGGTTTTTACATTATACATGAAGTGGTATATTATTTGAAAATATATTCTGTTATATTCTCTCTCTATATATAGTATAACGTATAGCAACCACTGAAAAAATGGTCAAAAAAACATGAAACAGGTGAAAGTAATAAGCCAATAATGAGGATAAAAAGGAATCATAAAAAGAACACTCAATCTAAAAACAGTCAAGGAGAGTTAAATGGGATATAGAACAGGTGGAACAAACAGAAATCAACCATCAAGGTGGTAAATTTAAATCCAATTACAACAGTGTTTCGTGTACACTTGAATAGAATGTGTATTCTGTAGTTGTTGAGTGTTGTATTCTCTAAATGACAGACTAAGTTTATTAATAGTATTGTACAAATTTTCTGTATCCTTCCCTTTTTAGGTCTACTTTTTCTGTCAATTACTGAGGAGTGTTAAACTATCCAGCTATGATTGTAGATTTGTCTATTTTTTTGTGGGATCTCTCAAGTTTGCTTCATTTATTTTGAATATATCTTTTTAAGTTCATACACAGTTTGATTGTTATATCTTCTTATTGTATTCATCCTTTTAATTTTGTGAAATGTCCCTCTTTATCTGTGTTAAAAATTAAAATAATCATTGTCTTCTTTGCCTAATATTAATATAACCATTACTTTCTTTTATGGTATACGTTTGTCTGTTCTATTACTTATAACATTTTCTTCTTTTTTTATCATGTTATTTTCAAATAATTTCAACATTAAGGAAGAATTTCGAAAATGTTGTGATGAACTGAAATTCTCCAGTTTTTGACTTTTTGCCATGTTTGCTTTATTACTTCCTCCCTCTCTCTTTGTCTGTCTCTCTGTATGTGTGTGTGTGTGTGTGTGTGTGTGTGTGTGTGTGTGTGTGTGTGTAGTATTTCAATCCCTTATGGTTTATGTTCATTTTGATTAACTATTTAAGATGTTGTCTGTTTTCTCCATATAGTTATAATTTTTCCTTTTGTAATAAGTACTGTTTGTTTTGAAATACGTTGAGACCATGTATTTATTTTGTTAGTTACCAGATGTCCTTCACTTCTTTACCTCTTATAGTATTCATTAGTGATTCTTGCCTGAAATCAGTTTTTTTCTCTAATAATCATTAATATATGATTTTAACTAATTTATTTTTTTTATTCCTTTTATATGTATTACTTGGCATTCCATATTAAGGAGTCCTTCCCCATTATCTATCTATATAGCTAGCTAGCTACCTACCTACCTACCTATCATTTCCTATTATCATATCAGATTCATGGATTCTTACTTCATTCAGTTGGGTTATTCCTTTAATGACCTTATTCATTTTGATACTCAAATTGTCCCAGATGTAGCTAGTGTGAGCCACTTCATGCTGGCTCCTGTGCCTTGTTGATGTGTTCTTATCACTTTGGGGACATTTCCTAACTTAACCATGATATTACTCATTTTTTCAAGGAGCTCAGTTCTTTTTAGTGCTGAATGGCATTTTGACAGTAAGATCTAGACATGTTCCTTGTATTTAAATGTGTGTCATTTAGAATCAACAAGTAGTTTGGTATTGGTTTTTTATTCATTCTGCCTAATTGGAATGTTTATTCCATTACATTAATATATTTAGTGATTTGTTTGGATTTAAGCCTTTCATCTTGCTGTTGTTTTTCTATTTGTTCCATTCATTTTTATTTTTGCTCCTTTTTTTCCTTTTTTCCTTCCTGCTTCTCGATTAAGTTTTATTAGTATTATGACTTAGTTTCCGTATTGGCTTACTGGAGTATAACTTTTAGTTTTATTTATTATCTGTTTGTGTGTTTGCTCTGGGAATTATAGTGTGTATCCTTAACTTATCACAGTTACATGTAATTTAAGAATCTTA
Source organism: Delphinus delphis (assembly GCF_949987515.2). Taxonomy (NCBI): domain Eukaryota; kingdom Metazoa; phylum Chordata; class Mammalia; order Artiodactyla; family Delphinidae; genus Delphinus; species Delphinus delphis. The sequence continues at coordinate 28,882,052 of NC_082694.2, forward strand.
CAGCAGTGTAGTGTAATTTATCTTTTCACTTCCTTTTCTGATATTGTTGGCATATACTTACTTATACACTTGTTTTTAAACACTAAAATATGTTATTGTTTGTTTGAACATTTGATAGTATTTTAAAATTCAAGAAAGAAAAGTAGTTCATTATATTTTTTTTTTTTTTTTTTGGCGGTACGTGGGCCTCTCACTGTTGTGGCCTCTCCCGCTGCGGAGCACAGGCTCCAGATGCGCAAGCTCAGCGGCCATGGCTCACGGGCCCAGCCGCTTCGCGGCATGTGGGATCTTCCCAGACCGGGGCACGAACCTGTGTCCCCTGCATTGGCAGGCGGACTCTCAACCACTGCGCCACCAGGGAAGCCCAGTTCATTATATTTATCCTCATATTTGCTATTTCCAAGCCTTGTCCTTCTTTCTTACAGATCTGTGTTACCCTTTGGTATCATTTTCCTTCAGTGTGAAAAATTTCTTCTAGCTCCTCTTTTAGTATATATCTGCTGGTTTAGATTTTCTTAGCTTTTGTTTGTGTAAAAATCTTTTTTCATCTGTTTTCAAAAATATATTTTTTAAGATGTAGAATTCTAGGCTGGCAGTCCTCCCTTTCCCCACACTTTAAAGATGTTATTCCTCTGTTTGCTTTCATTGTTCCTGAAGAGAAATAAGCCATTATTCTTATTGTTGTTCCTCTAACTGTATTGCCTTTCTTCTCTGGTTGCCTTTAAGGTTTCCTCTTTGTCTTTGCATTTTGCAATTTAACTGTGATTTTCCTGTGTGAGGTTTTATTTGCATTAATTGTGTTGGGGTTTTGTTAAACTTCTGAGATCTGTGGGTTGAGATCTTTTATTAGGTTTGGAGATGATGTTGCCAATTTATCCTTATATATGTCTCTTTTCTCATTTCTTCCTCTTCTGCAATTCCTAGCTACTTGATGTATCATTCAGATTTCATCATTACTTGAGTGAACTGAATGTGAGTCTCAGTTTTTATTAGTTTCAAATTACTTCTGATTTCAATTCTACAAATGCTATGGTAGAAGTCTTTTTGTCTTTAAGACTCTGAAATTCCAAAGCTTTTATCCAGGGACTTATCTTTTATTTTAACAGGATTTGAGTTGGGCTGGGTTTCAGCTTTAGTTAGTTTTTACTCTCCTTTGGATTGAATTCGAGTAGAATCTAAATCCCTTTCAAAATTTGGAATCTAAATCTCTTTCAAAAATTGCAAAATTTGCAAATCCCTTGGAATCTAAATCCCTTTCAAAATTTGCAAGACTTCTCTCTGATTTCTAGCACTACCCCTACCATTTCTTATGGAACAGAATTCTTATAGGCGAGAGCTGTTGTGCAACTCTCTCCTATTATTTTTGTTTGGGGGCTCTTCCAAGATTCCAATCTGTAATAGCAGCCCACACTGTTAAGGGGTTGGATGATTTTTTTTTTGTCCCACCAGAGTCTCTCAGCCTATGAGTATTTCACTCCCTCATCTATGTGTACCCAGATTAGGCAATTGGCCTTAGATATGAAAGTAGCTGCTACTCTTTGCTTATCTTTCAAGGGCTTTATCCCAGTATGCAGTTTAGTTCAGTTATACATTTTTTGTGTTCATTATACTTCATTAACATTAAAGGAATATACAGCTTTTAGCTTAGATCTAGCTTTCTTGTGCTTTTGAAGGTAGGGACAGTTTTTCTTAATCTTCTACATCATATCCAAGAATGGAACTTCTACTAGATCTTCATAAAGCATAATAGAAATAAGTAATAAGTAGAGATGCCAGGAGAGTGATTAATATCGGGGCACCAGATTATTTTGGACACCTGTGTTAATCACTTTTATAGCAGCCTGTACTTATTCATAACTCATATTACAATTGATATGATATAATTATGAGTTTAACATATGAATGTAGGAACCATGACTATTTCTTCACCACTGTAATTTCAATATTCCATCAACACAATGCCCAGCACCTTATATATTTTTGGAATGAAGTTTTAAATTCAGTAATAGTTTTTGAAAGGGTAGCAATAAGCCAGAGGTTATTGTTCAATTAAATATATCTTTACATGGACCCTGTAAAAATATTTTGAGGTATCATTTTTTCTAACTGAATTTCCTAACTGAATTCCTTGCATTCTGTAGTCTTATTTATTTCTAATATTTTTGTCTCCACATAGCATGACAATGTAGCTAGCCTGTATATTTAGTATTTTAAGATTTTTAATTGAACTATACTAAGCCTCTGATTTTATTCTGTAGAAAAAAATCAATGAGATAAAATTTGTGACCATTGTTCACAAGCAATAAATTATTGAAAAAGAACTGCTCACAAATCTTTACATTTATTTCTTGATAAAGAAGTATCATTACAATACTAACTTTATTATTGAAGAAATATTTGTCTCAAAAGGATATCTTTTATAGAAACCATCTTGGGTGATGCTTTCAGGGGCTTATGAAAGATGTATAGGTCTAGAATTTCATTTGTTGGTTGCAAGATTGTTGTTTTCTTTTTTAAACTTTGCATATAAAGATAGCTTTGGAATCATTTATTTTACGTTTAGTTTCCTTTACTGAATAGAAAATGTCATTATCGATCATTTTTGGAATAGTAAGGGTTATAAAACATTTATGCAGAATTAAACTACTGGTTTAGTTTCAAAGTCAGTGGTTACCAGTGAGGAGAGGGGAGAGAGGAGGGGCAAGATAGAGGTAGAGGATTAAGAAGTACAAACTACTATGTATAAAACAAATAAGTTACAAGGATGTATTATATAGTACAGGGAATATCACCCATATTTTATAACTTTAAATGGAGTATAATCTTTAAATTTTTTGATTCATTATGTTGTACACCTGAAAATTATAAAATCTTGTAAATCACTTTTTTAAAAGTCCAAAAAAAGTAACTATTGGCTTGAAATATCCATTTTGGAATGAGAGCTAAATAGACATTATATGAAAGATGATGACATAAGAGCAGAGATTTTTTTTTTTTTTTAGGGACTTTATCAGCTAATTGTGCAGAAAGTCTACAAAGAGATCAGGTTGAAAATTATAAATATTAACTGCGAAGGAACTTGAATGTATGGGAGAAATAATGGTTTCAGAATGCAGAATCATGTTAGAGAACTCTGTCCTGAGATGCAGTATAGCATAGTATTTAACTACTGTAGCCTTTAGAGCTACACTGCCTGTATTAAAATCCTTTTTTGCTATCTACTCACTGTGTGACCTTCAGCAAGTTACTTAACTTCTCTTTACCTTCATTTCCTCATCTGTAGAGATAATACTAAAACTAATTCATATGGTTATTATGAAGGTTAAATGAATTTTGATACATTAAAATACTTGGAATCTAATTTCTGATATACAATAAATGTTATTTCTTGTTGCCATTATTATCACTATTATTATTACCATGAGTACCACTGGCACATTGTTTGTTTGCAAAATAATTTTCCTACCTGGTATGATTGACTCTTGACATTTCCTTTTCAGTTCAACTGAAGTTGATGACATGATTCGTAAATCTACAAACCTGTTGCTAACTAGGACTCTGAGCAGCTCTCTGCAGAATGTCATTAAAAGGAAGAATATTGGACTTACTGAGGTAAAGCTGCTCTTATTGGAGGCAGCAAGGCAATTTGTGAACAGATGTCCTAAGCTCTGGGGCTTGTGTGTGAATTAATTATAATTTTCTATGTGCTCTGTCATGTTCTTTCTGATGGACTCACGGTGAAAGTGCAAAATAAATTCCTTGTGTTTTTCATTCAGTGCCTTGGAGAAATCCATTATTTTTTGGAAAAGTCACTTTTTTTCTCTCTCATTGTCTTCTCTAGTTTAACTGGTTCTCTTTTCTGAGGTTGTTGGGTTAAATTTGTATTATTTGCCATTGATTATATAAAAAAATTGTTGGAGAATAGAGTCAACATCAGTGTCCTATTTAAAATAACGGCAGTTCAAATACAACATACAGCATGAAATCACATTTTGCCTACGTAAGTCATTGATGCCAGGGATATTGGCATTCATAGTCACTGGTTAGCGTTAGATTTTGTTTTTGAGATACATCACATGTATGAGTGGTAAATTACTCTTTATTAGCATGTAAGTCTGGGGATTTGGGATTGAGGAAATGTGAGAGAAAGGCAGTCATTACATTTCTGTGGAAGCTTACACAATCTCACAAAGGGTGGAGAGTTATTGTACATAGGTTGAGAACAGTATCTTGGCAAACTGAAGATTTGACGTATTGGCTTAAGTCCTAAAACTTAGAAAGATGCGACGTTTCTCTTCTCTTAGAAACCCAGGTTTGTATGGGAGCCTCAACCTCTCATTTTATGGAAATTAGAGTGCCAAGTGTGAGAGAGCTTGGAGGACTTTTCTTCACAGGTGAAGGGAAGGGCTGTTGGTCATCTGTTTTTAGAGGTGGTATAGTTTCAAAGTCAGTTGGTCTAGGAAAAATTGACATTTTCAGATATACGTTATCAAGGATGAACGTCAGTAAGTGGTTAACGATACTGACCCATAGATGAGTACAGCTGGAAGACAGGTGAACATCTATTTCTGATTTTGGAATGATTGTTTCTTTTCCTGTGTTTAAAAACACTGTTAAATACTGTATTATAATATGGGACATTGGCAGTGATTGAATTCTACTTATAACCAACTTTTTTTTTATAATTTAAAGTCACATTCGACATTATTTGGACAATCCCCTCATTTTGCAGAGCTTCGTTTCTCTTGCCTGGTATAGAAATATTAAGCATTGCCATTATGTGTCTGAGAATAGGCTAACTTCTTTTGTAATCAGGAATGCTACAGAAAAGCAAAGTTGGATTGAAAATTTGGAGGTTCTTATGCTTTTGTAGATTATTCTCTTCTCCTTTTCTGAATCCCAAGTAGGACAGAAAATTTATTTTGTGAACTACCTCTACATTAAAACTCTCGATATAATTCTTCTTAGGCCATTTGATTTATCAATCTCTTAAAAGCCATTTTATTTAATTAATTTATTTTTATTTAAGTATAGTTGATTTACAATATTGTGTTAGTTTCAGGTGTACAAAAATAAATCTGTTTTAAACAAGTAGCATAGCAGGAACATGGTGTGATAGAAACAGCTTTGGACACAGAAGACTCTGGAATTTAGATGTGACTATGCCATTGTTTTACTGTAGCATCTTAAAAGAAGACCTAACTCCTCAGTTCTTCAGTTTTCCTGACTCCATTGTCCATTTCAAAGGCACTGTACAGATCAAGTAACAATAGGAAGAAGCAGTAGGAGCTTATCAAGAAGTACTGTATCATAGTTCTTGACATAATTTCAGTGAATGCTAAATGTTATTCCTAAGTCATTGGAGCTGTTTCGGCAAAAATACTTTTGTTATAAAAATCTTTACATATGAATGAAGGAACATCCACACAAGTTTATTTATTTTGGCTATGATGGTGGTGTGTACCTGTATAGACACGTACAAAACCAGTGATTTTTTTCATCACCAACCAGTAAATCTTTGACTAACTCTATTATTCACCTTTTATGAAAGGGAGGACATTATATCCTTCTTTATAGGTAACTAAAGTGATTTCACATCTGGAATCATCATCAGTAATGGGCAGTGTTTGTGGAACAATTTATATTCTTCAGTGTCCATTCACAGATAATCACCTTATTTATTACAATAACATTTGAAGCAGGCTGGGCATGTGTTATTATTTCCATTTTATAGAAGGTGTAATTAAAGTTCAAGGAGAACGCCCAAGCTAGCAAAATGATAGAAATGAGACCTAAGTTCAGGTTATTTTTTTCCCCAAACTTACTCACTTTTACTATAGTGTACTACTTTCCATATTGATTTAATTATTCTGTCATAACAAAGATAGAGATATTTACAGGAGGTCCATAGTAACATTGAAATTGTTCTAGTTAGAGGTGATTTTGTAACAGGGAGCAGATATCCACTCAAATGATAAAAGTATTATAAGCACTCAAAACTCACAGAATCCTATTTCTGGTTACCAGATAAACAATTCTTTTAGTATTTAAAAGTTTGTATAAGCTAATGTCTTTCTGCCTGTCTTGATTTGAGGTTATATGGTATCTTATCTCTTATTTTTTCTGTCCATATGCTCTATTCTTTTATCTTTCTCTCTGTATACTGGCTTTCATGCTTTTCTCATGGCTTCTTTACTTCCCCATGTTAAGCCAACTCTGCATTACCTTTCAGTTCTACCACCTACTGTAACTTGAATGCCTTGTATTCTCAGACCCTAAGTGATGATCTCTAGTTCAGTCAGCAGACACAGCTGTTTTCCTAGGGCTGCTTCTTCCAAGTCTGTGAGAAGAAGGTCAGTCAAGAGTATATGTTCTAAAGCAGACTGCCCAGGTTCCAGTTCTGGTTCTCCCCTTAATAAATGTGTTCTTGGGCAGATTGCTTGGCTTTATGTGTAAAATGGGGACAATAGTAGCATGTATTTCATAGGATTGCTGTGAAGATTAAATGAACTTGTAAAGTGCTTAGAATAGTGCCTGGTTCACAGTAAATACTCAGTGCATATTGCCTATTACTAAGAAAGAGATCTGGGCAGGTAAACAGTGGTTGTTAGGGCTAGTATAGAAATGGAGTTTTTCAAATAAGAGAAGTCAGAAGATTAGAACAAGGTGTCCTGTTAATTAACTTTACAATATTTATTGAGTGCCTACTATGTGACAGGTACTGATCTAAGTCTTAAGAATAAATAAGTAAACAACAAGAACATCAACAAAAGAGATTCTTGCTTATATTCTAGTGGCAGAAAACAGGTAATAAATGGTACAGAAAATAAATAAGTAAATCATCTAGTATGATAAAAGGTCGTGAATGCTGTGGAGAAAGAGAAAGAACCTGGGTTAAGGAAATCAGGAATCTGGTGGAGGTTCAAGGTTGGTCTTATTAAAAAGAGCAACATCTTGACAGTAAGTTATTATTGAAGGGAAAAGAGCATTTTTGACAGAAGTTAGAACTAGAGCAAAGGTCTGAAGGTAGTTAAGTTATTGGCAAGTTTAGGGAATAATAAGGAAGCTGGGGTAGCTGGAATTGAGTGAGTAAGGGGAAGAGAAACAGTAGATTAGATCAGAGAGGTACCAGGGGTTCATGGTAGGCCATTATAAAGAGTTTGGCTTTTATTTTGTATGAAGTGGGAGCCATGGCAGCATTTGATTAGTGGCATCATCTGACATATTCAAAAAGGATCACATTGACTGAGGTATTGAGAATAAACTGTAGGGTATAAGCAGGGAGACCAGTTAGGAAGCTATGACAGTAATCCAGCAAGACTTGATGGAAACTTGGGTGATAGAGGTGGTGACAAGTGGTCCTATTTGGACTGTAGAGCCAGCATAGTTTCCTGATGGTTAAAAGTAAAGGAAGCAAGAAAGTGAGGAATTGAAGATAACCCCCCAATTTTTTTTATCTGATCAACTAGAAGGCTGCATATACCATGTGCTATGATGGCAAAATCTTCAATTAGAGCTAAATTTGGGGTGGAGGAAGATTGGGAATTTGGTTTTGGACATATTCAATTTGTAGTGTTTATTAGACATACAGTTTGAGATACTGAGTTAACAGTTGTATATATGAGTTTAGAGTTTGAGAAGGCAGTTCGGCTGGGAGATAAAAAGTTGGGAGCATAAAAATGATATTTATGGGCTTCCCTGGTGGCGCAGTGGTTGAGAGTCCGCCTGCCGATGCAAGGGACACGGGTTCGTGCCCCGGTCCGGGAGGATCCCACATGCCGCGGAGCAGCTGGGCTCGTGAGCCATGGCCACTGGGCCTGCGCATCCGGAGCCTGTGCTCCGCAATGGGAGAGGCCACAACAGTGAGAGGCCCGCATACCGCAAAAAAAAATAAGATCAAAAAGTCTACAATTAATCAATGCTGGAGAGAATGTGGAGAAAAAGGAACCCTCCTACACCGTTGGTGGGAATATAAATTGGTACAGCACTATGGAGAACAGTATGGAGGTTCCTTAAAAAACTAAAAATAGAGCTACCATATGATCCTGCAATCCCACTCCTGGACATACATCCAGAGAAAACCATACTTTGAAAAGATACGTGCACCCCAGTGTTTATAGCAGCACTATTTACAATAGTCCAGACATGGAAGCAAACTAGATGTCCATCAACAGATGAATGGATAAAGAAGATGTGGTATATTTATACAATGGGATATTACTCAGCCATAAAATGAATGAAATCATGCCATTTGCAGCAACAAGGATGGACCTAGTGATTATCCTACTATGTGAAGGAAGTCAGACAAAGGCAAATATCATATGATATCACTTATATGTGGAATCTAAAAAATGAATCAAATGAACTTACTTACAAAATAGAAACAGACTCACAGACTTAGAAACTTATGGTTACCAGAGGGGAAAGTTGAGGGGGAGGGATAAATTAGGAGATTGGGGTTAACGTATACACACTACTATATAAAGAATAGATAATCAACAAGGACCTGCTATATAGCACAGGGAACTCTACTCAATACTCTGTAATAACCTATCAATATATGGGAAAAAAAGAATCTGAAAATATATATATAAGTATGTATAACTTAATCACTTTGCTGTACACCTGAAACTAATACAACATTGTATATCAACTATAATTTTAAAAAAAAAGATTTGAAGTAAGTTTTAAAATAAGATTTCTTTTTTTCTAAACCTTTGCTTTTTCACCAGACTAATTTGAAAATGATATCATGGAGAGAAAGGAAATAAACCACTAGTTTATTAATCTCAGAATATCAGAGAATTAGTTAAATTTGGAAGGTTTACAATGAATCAAAGGATACTCTGGTTCTTTGTGAAGAATGTATTGATAGAAAGTCTTAAAATATAAATTAGATTTAAAAGAATTAATTTATTACAGATGATAGCAGAATACCTTCACTTAAGTCCCTACTCAAATGTTATTTCCTTAAGGAGTCCTCCTTGACCACCCTATCTCAAAATAGCTCAGATCTAACATCCCCATGTAACTCTTTATCCTCCCTTCTATTTCCAGTGTTTATTACCACCTGCCATCATACTATATGTTTAGATGTGTATGTGTTTACTGTAATATCCATGAAGCCAGGGACTTTGTCTTGTGTATAACTGTGGACAGCTCTATCCCAGTTCCATGGCACATAGGAGTTATTAATTAATGAAAGAGAGAAGAAAGAAAGAAAAAGAAGTAGGTAGGTAGGTTCTTAGGGCAAAGTTAAAGAAATTTAGAGGTCCTGGTAGTGACACCATTTTGAATACTTATATTTTTATGATTATAATAATGCCCCAGAAGACCTGAATAAATGACCAATGATTTGTATTCACCCTTTGTTTTTATTATAGTCTGGATTGATGACCATATCTCCCACATACCATTTGTCTTCATCCCCAATTGTTAACAGCAGTGATGTTGCTAGTATTTTAAAACATTTTATACGTAAGTCTTTTCAAATATGAGCTCTGTACTAGACCTTTGAATTTGCAACCAGGAGTTCCAAGTATTTTAGCAGTTTATGTATTTGCCTTGGAGAGGGTATAAAATGAGTAGCTGACACAGCTTTTTATACCCTTGCTGGGGTGAAATGGAGATAAAATTCCTTGAAGTCTTATGGATAGCTTATTTTTGTGAATGAGAACCAAGGCTGTTATTTAGTTCTTCATCTTCCTGCAAATCACCATTTGAGAGGCATTGGTGGTGTGGAGAGGAGTCATTTTCTTGGTTTGGATTAGTCTATTTGGAGCTCCAATGTACTAAATTCTCTGATTTGGGAAACAATATAATACTGATCCTAATTACAAGTAGATGTGTATACCCCAGAAGTAATTTATAATTGGGAATGGACACCTAAATTTGTGGAATTTAGGGCTTAGTTTTGAACTATTGAAGAAGATGAAGCCTTTTTTTCCCCTGGAGTTGGTCAAAAATACGAATATCTTCTGTGATCATGGTTCAGACTCTGCTGTGGTAATCGGAGCAGGGTTGGAAAAGAAGTGACTGCCACAGTCTAGTCTGTGCCTTCCTTATTAGATTCTCTCTGATACTAGGAAGGAGAGACAAAAAATTTCTGCTTCTTAATGGTTTTTAGCCTAAGTGACTTCTATCATTTAGCTGTGAGAGGTGTTTGTTTGCTTTATAGTGTTTTCTTTTCTTCTGGACAGGTTTCACAGAACTCCACTTTATATAAGATATAACCAATATCTTAATACATTGTTAGTTCCATGTCCTTGAAACAATAAGGACAGTTTGGATGGCTACAGTGATATATTTTTGTAAGAGAGGGGGAAGTAGGGGCTAAAAATATCAAAGGAGCTCAAACTCTGATGGAAGTTGATACTTGAAATTGCTTCATTTCACCCTTAAGTTCAAAATTACCCCCAAAGCATCTGGCTTCACATTTGTAAATGCCGTTTTAAGGATTTTGGTTAGCTGTCATTCAGGAGTAGAGATCACTTAGACCTCATTAACAGACAATATTCCCTTTGAAAATGACATGGTATCTACTGTAATCCTAGAGTGTTTTAATAGTCTATTCTATGCTCAGCAATGAAACATTTCAAAAGTGACTGACAGCCAATTGATGTAATTCATGGTGATCTTTTGTGTTGACAGATCTTTAAAAAGTCATGGGAAATTACTACTGTACCCAGTGAAGCTGCCTCTTTATTTTTTTTTTTAACTGCCAATATCCTGCAAAACACGACAATTTTCTCTTTGACTGCCACTGTTTTTTATTTCTATAACATGACACGATTCCTCCTTATTATTAGGATTTCTTTTGATAGATAGAATGTGTTCCCTATAGGTAATGCTCATTTTAAAATAGAAAATTTTCAGTTCCCCAAATTAACTCTCTTACTTTTCTGGCTTCCCTATCATGACAACCTTGCCACTAGCCACCTTCCCACTCATGAAGAAGAGTGATTTAATGTAGACAATTTAAATTTTTAAATTTAAATATTAAAAATTTTGTCCTCCTCTGAAGGAGAAACATGTTGAAAGGAAGAAGGTGAGGAATTGCTTATTTTGGTGGGTGTTTTTTTATCTCTAAAGTTAAAAAGCTGATGTTTTGGGTAATTTTATAGGTGATAGAATTTGTGTCCAAAACTCAAAGTCTCTAAATTCAAACTATTTTTTTAACAGCTTTATTGGATTATAACTGCTTTACAATGTTGTGTTAGTTTCTGCTGTAAAACAAAGTGAATCAGCTATGTGTATACATATATCCCCATATCCCCTCCCTCTTGCGTCTCCCTCTCACCCTCCCTATCCCACCCTGCTAGGTGGTCACAAAACACCCAGCTGATCTCCCTGTGCTATATAGCTGCTTCCCAAGAGCTGTCTATTTTACATTTGGTAGTGTATATATGTAAATACTACTCTCTCACTTCGTCCCAGCTTACCCTTCTCCCTCCCTGTGTCCTCAAGTCTGTTCTCTACATCTGCTACTTTATTCCCGTCCTGCACCTAGGTTCATCAGAACCAATTTTTAAAAATTTTAGATTCCATATATATGTGTTAGCATATGATATTTGTCTTTCTCTTCCTGACTTACTGACTCTGAATGACAGACTCTAGGTCCATCCACCTCACTACAAATAACTCAATATCGTTTCTTTTTATGGCTGAGTAATAGTCCATTGTACATATCTCCACATCTTCTTTATCCATTCATCTGTCGACGGACACTTAAATTGCTTCCATGTCCTGGCTATTGTAAATAATGCTGCAATGAATATTGTGGTACATGACTCTTTTTTGAATTATGGTTTTCTCAGGGATATGCCCAGGAGTGGGATTGCTTGGTCATATGGTAGTTCTACTTTTAGTTGTTTAAGGAACCTCCATACTGTTCTCCATAGTGGCTGTATCAATTTACATTCCCACCAACAGTGCAAGAGGGTTCCCTTTTCTCCACACCCTCTCCAGCATTTATTGTTTGTAGACTTTTTGATGATGGCTATTCTGACTGGCGTGAGGTGATACCTCATTGTAGTTTTGATTTGCATTTGTCTAATGATTAGTGATGTTGGGTATTCTTTCATCTGTTTGTTGGCCATCTGTATATCTTCTTCAGAGAAATGTCTATTTAGGTCTTCTGCCCGTTTTTGGATTGGGTTATTTGTTTTTTTGATATTGAGCTGCATGAGCTGCTTGTAAATTTTGGAGATTAATCCTTTGTCAGTTGCTTTGTTTGCAAATATTTTCTCCCATTCTGAGGGTTGTCTTTTCGTCTTGTTTATGGTTTCTGTTGCTGTGCAAAAGGTTTTAAGTTTTATTAGGTCCTATTTGTTTATTTTTGTTTTTATATCCATTTCTCTAGGAGGTAGACCTAAAAAGATCTTGCTGTGATTTATGTCAAAGAGTGTTCTTCCTGTGTTTTCCTCTAAGAGTTTTATAGTGTCTGGCCTTACATTTAGGTCTTTAATCCATTTTGAGTTTATTTTTGTGTATGGTGTTAGGAAGTGTTCTAATTTCATTTTTTTATACGTAGCTGTCAGGTTTTCCCAGCACCACTTCCTGAAGAGGCTGTATTTTCTCTATTATATCTTCTTGCCTCCTTTATCAAATATAAGATGACCATATGTGCGTGGGGTTCTCTCTGGACTTTCTATCCTGTTCCATTGATCTATATTTCTGTTTTTGTGCCAGTACCATACTGTCTTGATTACTGTAGCTTTGTAGTGTAGTCTGAACTCAGGGAGCCTGATTTCTCCAGCACGATTTTTCTTTCTCAAGATTGCTTTGGCTATTCGGGGTCTTTTGTGTTTCCATACAAATTGTGAAATTTTTTGTTCTAGTTCTGTGAAAAATGCCATTGGTAGTTTGATAGGGATTGCACTGAATCTGTAGATTGCTTTGGGTAGTAGAGTCATTTTCACAATGTTGATTCTTCCAATCCAAGAACATGGTATATCTCTCCATCTGTTTGTATCATCTTTAATTTCTTTCATCAGTGTTTTACATTTTTCTGCATGCAGGTCTTTTGTCTCCTTATGTAGGTTTATTCCTAGGTATTTTATTCTTTTTGTTGCAGTGGTTAATGGCAGTGTTTCCTTAATTTCTGTTTCAGATTTTTCATCATTGGTGTATAGGAAAGCAAGAGGTTTCTGTGCATTAATTTTGTATCCTGCTACTCTACCAAATTCATCCATTAGCTCTAGTGGTTTTCTGGTTGCATCTTTAGGATTCTCTGTGTATAGTACCATGTCATCTGCAAACAGTGACGTTTTACTTCCTTCCTGAATTAGATTCCTTTTATTTCTTTTTCTTCTCTGATTGCTGTGGCTAAAACTTCCAAAACTATGTTGAATAAGAGTGGTGAGAGTGGGCAACCTTGTCTTGTTCCTGTTCTTAGAGGAAATGCTTTCAGTTTTTCACCATTCAGAACGATGTTGGCTGTGGGCTTGTCATATATGGTCTTTATTATGTTGAGGTAGGTTCCCTCTATGCCACTCTCTAGAGAGTTTTTTATCATAAATGGGTGTTGAATTTTGTCAAAAGCTTTTTCTGCATCTATTGAGATGATCATATGGTTTTTCTCCTTCAGTTTGTTAATATGTTTTATCACATTAATTAATTTGCATATATTGAAGAATCCTTGAATTCCTGGGATAAACCCCACTTGATCATGGTGTAGGATCCTTTTAATGTGTTGTTGGATTCTGTTTCCTAGTATTTTGTTGAGGATTTTTGCATGTATGCTCATCATTGATATTGGCCTGCAATTTTCTTTTTTTGTGACATCTTTGTCTGGTTTTGGTATCAGGGTGATGGTGGCCCTGTAGAATGAATTTTGGTGTGTTCCTCCCTCTGCTCTATTTTGGAAGAATTTGAGAAGTATAGGTGTTAGCTCTTCTCTAAATGTTTGGTAGAATTCACCTGTGAAGCCATTTGGTCCTGGGCTTTTGTTTGTTGGAAGATTTTTCATCACAGTTTCAATTTCAGTGCTTATGATTGGTCTGTTTATATTTTCTATTTCTTCCTTGTTCAGTCTTAGAATGTTGTGCTTTTCTAAGAATTTGTCCATTTCTTCCAGATTGTCCATTTTATTAGCTTATAGTTGCTTGCAGTAATCTCTCATGATCCTTTGTATTTCTGCAGTGTCAGTTGTTACTTCTTCTTTTTCATTTCTAATTCTATTGATTTGAGTCTTCTCCCTTTTTTTGTTGATGAGGCTGGCTAATGGTTTATCAATTTTGTTTATCTTCTCAAAGAACCAGGTTTTAGTTTTATTGATCTTTGCTGTTGTTTCCTTCATGTCTTTTTACTTCATTTCTGATCTGACCTTTATGATTTCTTTCCTTCTTCTAACTTTTGGAGCTTTTTTGTTCTTCTTACTGTAGTTGCTTTAGGTGTAAGGTTAGCTTGTTTATTTCTGATGTTTCTTGTTTTTTGTGTTAGGATTGTATTGCTATAAACTTCCCTCTTAGAACTGCTTTTGCTGCATCCCATAGGTTTTGAGTTGTCGTATTTTCATTGTCATTTGTTTCTAGGTATATTTTGATTTCCTCTTTTATTTCTTCAGTGATCTCTTGGTTATTTAATAGTGTATTGTCTAGCCTCCCTGTGTTTGTATTCTTTACATATTTTTTCCTGTAATTGATATCCAGTCTCATAGTGCTGTGGTCGCAAAAGATACCTGATATGATTTCAATTTTCTTAAATTTACCAAGGCTTGATTTGTGACCCAAGATATGATCTATCCTGGTGAATGTTCCATGAGCACTTGAGAAAAAAGCGTATTCTGTTGTTTTTGGATGGATGTCATATAAGCATCAATTAAGTCCAACTTGTTTAATGTTATTTAAAGCTTGTGTTTCCTTATTTATTTTCATTTTGGATGATGTGTCTATTGGTGACAGTGAGGTGTTAATGCCCCCTGCTATTACTGTGTTACTGTCAGTTTCCCCTTTTATGGCTGTTAGCATTTCCCTTATGTATTGAGGTGCTCCTACGCTGGGTTCATTAATATTTACAATTGTTATATCTTCTTCTTGTATTGATACCTTGATCATTTTGTAGTGTCCTTCTTTGTCTCTTGTAATAGTATTTATTTTAAAGTCTCTTTTGTTTGATATGAGAATTGCTACTCCAGCTTCTTTTGATTTCCATTTGCATGGAATATCTTTTTCCATCCCTTCCCTTTCAGTCTGTATATGTCCCTAGGTCTGAAGTGGGTCTCTTGCAGACAGCATATGTATAGGTTTTGTTTTTGTATCCATTCAGCCAGTCTATGTCTTTTGGTTGGAGCATTTAATCCATTTACATTTAAGGTAATTATCGATATGTGTGTTCCTATTACCATTTTCTTAGTTGTTTGGGGTTTGTTTTTGTAGGTCTTTTCCTTCTCTTTTGTTTCCTGCCTAGAGAAGTTCCTTTAGCATTTGTTGTAAAGCTGGTTTGGTGGTGCTGAATTCTCTTAACTTTTGCTTGTCTGTAAAGGGTTTAATTTCTCCGTCAAATCTGAAAGAGCTCCATAACTTGAAGGTTGATTACTTGGATTTGAATCCCAGTTTTAATGTTACATGATCTAGAGTAAATCAGTTCATTTTTTCTTTTTTCTCTTATAGTAGAATGGAAGTAATAATTATGCCCACTTAACTTACTTCTTCTGGTTGCTGGGAGGTGATCTAAGAAAATGAATTGTGCAGTGCTTTATAGACTTTAATTCTATACAGACAGTAGTATTCTTCCTTATCCTCCTCTCAAAGTAATTTATAGATGAGTTTTTATCTTACCAGTACTGCCTTGTTTAAGGATCTACTCTGTAAGAAAAGGAAAATAGTATTAACTAAAGAATATTTAATTTTCATAATAAGTCTGTGATTTAGAAATTATTATTAACATTTTACGGTTAAAGAAAGAGGCTTAGAGAAGTTAAGTAACTTTCTCAATATCAATAATTTTATAAGTATTTGCTCCCTGGTTTCTCTGACTTCAGTGCTCATGTTTTTTTCTTTCACAAACTAATGTAGTTTGTTAATATACTGCAACCTGTTCCAACATTCCTTTGTTCATCATGCCTAATTTTGAAACTTCTTGACATTTCAGTCATTCTTGTTCTTTTAATTGGAGTTCATTTATTTCATGCATTTGGCAATTATTTATTGCCAGGTACTATGCTAAACACTCCCAGTTTTTGATCTTAGTTTAGTCTTTATTTTGAACAGAAGAAGACAAGTTTAAAATAGTGACACTTGCTCCTATTGTTCCCCCTATATTAGGGGGAAATACAAGTTGCTTTGGGAAGTCAGGGAAGTCTTCACAGAGGAAGTGATACCTAAGCCTGTGCTCTAACATTAACTTTTTATAGAATACAGATGGCCTCTGCCATTATGTCTTTTGTTTTTGTTGTACCATCAGATTCATACTGAGCCACTCATCGTAGGGTGAATAGTCAAATTACTCTTACATGTTCTTGTTATTTTCCAGCTTGTCCAGATTATTATCAATACAACACACTTGGAGAAATCCTGTAAGTACTTGGAAGAATTCATCACCAATATCACTAATGTGCTTCCAGAGACAGTCCACACCACCAAACTGTATGGCACCACGACTTTTAAGGTGAGAAAGCCCTACATTACTGTAGAAGTGCTTCTGGTGTGCTGGGGCATTCTACCTAACATGACTTTGTTTCTCCCATAAGTCATATATGGTCTTCCTTAGAAAAAGGATTTGATTATGATTTCCTTAGAAAAACAAATTTCAGTGCTAATTTTGGGGTGTTTAAACTAAAAATGGTCTACAGCTGTGTCCACTAAATCTTCCTTATATTTCATTCATGAAAATGACTGTTTCCTCAGTTGACCACCTGACAGGCAAGTATTTTTAAATATGGTCTAGAAAAGAGTGGTTGCAGCTGAAATCAACAGCAATTTAAAAATTTTAATTTAGCTATCCTTTCTTTTCTGTGTCCTGGGTCCAGTTTTTTTTCTTTTAACTTTACATTTCATTGTGGAATTTCTGTCCCTTGCTATTGTAGTTAGCAATTTTATAATCATCTTACAAGGCCACAGGACTAGTTTTGATGCAGTGTTGGATTAAATGAAAAAATGACGCTCTTATAGAGCAAAAGAAGACTTGATGGTAGATGAGTTTCTGGAGAGTAAAGAGCCTTAGGAAACTCATTTATATTGCCATGTGAGCTTTAAATAAATATTAAGCAGGGCAATATCTTAAACTAAAATGGTAGATTCTGACGTAATGGCCAACATGTATGCTTTGGGAGTTTGTTATTGTTTGATTATTTTAGTTCTGAAACAAATCTATGTCACCCTTTTGAAATCTAGAAGTTGTTAATAGATATGAAGTGGTAGAGTTGAAATCATGATTTATGTTTATGGTATCTCCTTTTTTTGATCATTTTGTTCTCTTTGCCTATTTATTGGTACCTTCCCTTGAGAATGGATTTAACAGAAGAAACCCAATTTGATTCATATTGCTTATTATATTTTAAGACATATAAAAATTGTTGGTATGATCTGCTCTTTTTTCTGTTCCAAGAAAAAAAATATGAAAGATCCTGGCCAATGTAATCTTGAGAGAGAAGAACAAAGCTAGAAGCATCACACTTCCTGATTTCAAATTATATTATAAAGCTATAGTAATCAAAACGGTATGGTATTGGCATACAGACAGATACATAGATCAGTGGAACAGATTGGAGAACCCAGTATTAAATCCATGCATATATTGTCAATTAATTTATGACAAAGAGGCCAAGAATATACAATGAGGACAGGATAGTCTTTTCAATAAAAGCAAGTCAAAACTGCAGTGAGATAATACCTGAGATAAACACATGTTAGAATGGCTATCATCAAAAATACAAGAGATAACATATACTGGCAAGGATGTGGAGAAAGGGAAACTTGTACACTGTTGGTGGGAATGTAAGCTGGTACAACCACTATGGAAAACAGTATGGAGCTTCTTCAAGAAATTAAAAATAGAACTACTGTGTGATATGGCAATTCTGCTTCTGAGTGTGTATTAAAAGGAATCGAAATCATTATCTTGAAGAGTTGTGTATACTTCCATGTTCACTACAGAATTAATCGTAACAGCCAAGATATGGAAACAACCTAAGTATCCATCAACAGATAAATGGATAAAGAAAATGTTACATACATATTCTCCATATATGTATCCATATATATGTGTGTATGTGTGTATATAGATGTATATATGAATATTATTCAGTCATGTAAAATGAGGAAATCCTGCCATTTGAATCGTAAAAAAATTCAAACTCATAGAAACAGAGAGTAGAAAAGTGGTTGCCAGGAACTGGGAGAGTGGGTTTGGCAAAAGAGAGAAGTTGGTAAAAGGGGTACAGACTTTCAGCTATAAGAGGAATAAGGTCTGAGGCTCTAATTTAAAACATGGTTTCTATAGTTGATAATACCGTATTGTATAATATTTGCTAAGAGGATAGAACTTAAATGTTCTTACTAAAAAAAAAAAAGATAAATATGTCAGGTGATGAATGTGTTAAGTAACTAGATGATAGAAAAGAAATCCTTTCACAATATATTTGTATATCAAATCACCACAATATGTATTTTAAATGTCTTATAATTTTGTTTTCAATTGTACCTCAGTGAAGCTGAAAAAATGGAAAAAGTGAGATGTGTAACAACAAGATATTCTTTATCTGTTTACGATTAGGTTAGTTGCTAGATGAGTTACACATTCATGATGTGACCATGGGTTGTTTAAAACTCCCTATAAAATTACTTACAACAGAATTAATTATGCATGATATTATGTTGGTATCTTTACTTGTAAACTTTTCAATGATGTCTCCTTGTAGTAATACTGATACAATTTTACTGAGGGAAAGACTTATTTCATAAAGAGGCCCCAATTATTAGTATGAAAATATGACAAGAGCTTTAAGAATTTCAGGATGACCTTCCTTAGATAGTTTAAAGGAATTATAAGTACTCTTAATATTAGCATTATTATGGAGCATGGGTAATAATTTTATCAAAAATATTTCTACATGATTTCTACATGTGGAAGCCAAAATTTCTCTAGGAAAGAAAATGAGGGAGACGCTTATAATTAAGTGTTCAATAGGAAATAGGATTTAGAGAGTTAGAATATGATGTTCATTTATACTTGTTTATCCTATGGGGAATATGTAATATGTACTGCTATTCTTCCCCTAATCCATCTCAATTTTCTTATTTCAAGGGCTTTTCAAATTATGGTCAGAAATCCTCCCAAAGGGTGGCTTGTGTATTTTGTTGTTCCAGCATTAAAATTGCTGAGGGAAAATTAAAGGCAGACAGGAAGCCATAGAGGTTGAGCAGCTAGTTAAATACTTAGTAAAGGAGAAGTTCTGGAGACCACTAAAGGTCATGTTGACAGTGCTTATTGGAAACACTGATTGCTTAAAACACATTGAAAGTTTATTTTTACCAGGACTGTTTCAGACCAACTAACCGAGAACTCAGTATAAACATGGCAATTATAACAGCTACATATTGTGTATTTTCCTAAGCTACTGTTTCCAGAAAACTTTCACTTGCAGATGGAAACCTTAATGCTGAAAAAGGGGCAAAAACAATCAGAAGGTCTTCAAGGTATTTTCTTGCAGAGTTCCTTCTTGTTTCTACCATATGTGACCTAATCAAGCTGGTATCCTTAGCTTTCCTTGTTTATAAGAATTCCCTCACTTCAAAATAGAATGAAGGTATTTATTAATTTACCCCATCACAAATATTGCTTGTGTACCTACTATAAAATATGGAAGAGAAAATACTTAGTCCTTGGATTTAGAGTCTATAATCTACGGGGAAGACAGACACTGTAAGTTCTATAAAGAACTGTGCAAAAAATGCTGGAATAATGTAATAAATACATTAAATCTCTCAGTGATTCTCCAAGTTTTTATAAAGCATCTGCTACATACCAGGCAATAAACCAGTCTCCTGACTTTACACAGCATATATTCTCGTGAGGGTGATAGATGATACAGAAACAAAAAATTTAATATAATGTGAGGTAGTGGTAAGAGCTAGGAAGAAAAATAAATGACCTGAATGAAATAAGAAATTGAATCACTTGGATTTCTGATAGATAAGCAGTCCAGTCAGAGGTAACAATATGGTAGAAGGTATTGGTGTATTCAAGGTGATCAGTATGCAAGGGGGTCAGTCTGGCCGTGAAGTATTTATCATTGGTAAGGGTGGTAAGAGACAAGATCGTCAGGAGTCATATGATTTCTGGACTTGTAGGCCCCAGTAAATGCTTTCTGTTTTATTTTGAAATGAAATATGAGGTCATTAGAAGATTAGAAATGGTGGTGGTAACCTGATTTATGATGGGTAACCCTAGTTGCTTTGTGGAAAATATACTATAGGTCAGCAAGAGTGGAAGAAGAGAATCCAATTTGAAGGTCATTGCAGTAGTCTAGATAAGAGATAATGGTCACTTGGACTACAGTGGTAGGGTTTGAAGTGGTATGAAATATTTTTGAAGATAGAGATGGCAAGTTTTATTGCTAGATTAGGTATGAGATAATAAGAGAAAGAATGGAGTCAAGGATAATTCCAGGATACTTAAACTAAGCAAACTGGATTAACTAAGATGGGGAACAGCAAGAAAATAAGTTTTGGGGAGTGGCAGTAGAATCAAGATTTCCATTTTTCACATATAAAGCTTGAGGTATTTATTAGTCATTTATCATAGAGATTAAATTGACAGGATAAAGTCTTAGCTGGACATAAAAATTTAGAATTCATAAGTGTAAAGATGGTATTTTATGCCATGGAGCTGGCTGTCTTTTGGGAATTTAATATAGATAGAGAAAAGGTGTGAGGATTGAGCTCCAAGGGAAATCAACGTTGACAGGTCTAGAAGAAGAGGTGAGTGGTACTTATCTCAGTTCTGAGACCTTCAGGGAAGACTTACTGGAAAAGGCCCAGTAGGAGGTGTCCAGCAGGAGTATCTTGGGACCAGCAGGAAGTGTCCAGGTGGAGAAAGGATGAGGAGGGAGTAAGGGACATTTTTAGGTGAGGCAACTTCATGTAAAATGATGAAATAATGAAATAAAATCATACTTCTCTGGTGTAGAATAAGGGTAGCAATGACATAGAGAAGTAGGTAAATATCAATTGTGAAGCACTTTGTTTTATAATGATAGATAATTTGGACTTTATCCTACTAAAGTCTTTGAGAGACTTCAAGCAAGGATGTGTTGCAATTTTAAAAATAGTCATTTACTTTGCCTAATTAGAAGGAAGGAAGGAATGATAAAAGCATGGAATGCAGGAAAGGAGTGAGACAAGAAAAAAGAAAGGAAGGAATAAATAAATCACAATTACTTGAAATTCATAATCAGAGGAAATGAAATACCGAGAATACTTTGTATAACTCTGTGCTAATAAATTTAATGATCTATAGGAAAATATGTGATTAAAAAGGTGATTCAAGAAGATAAAGAGGACTCCCTGGTGGTGCAGTAGATAAAACTTGGCACTCCCAATGCAGGGGGCCCGGGTTCAATCCCTGGTCAGGGAACTAGATCCCAGGTGCATGCCACAACTAAGGGTTTGCATGCCACAACTAAGGAGCCTGTGTGCTGCAACTAAGGAGCCGGTGAGCCACAACTAAGGAGCCATGAGCCACAACTAAGGAGCCCACATGCTGCAACTAAGACCCAGTGCAACCACCTAAATAAATAAATATTAAAAAAAGAAAAGATAAAGAAAATTGACATAACTGAAAAAAATGAAAAAGTTGTTAAAGACTTCTTAAAACTGGGGAAGATTCACATGATTTTACCAGTGAATTCATTCAGGCTTTCACGAAACAGATAATTTCTGTATAATTTAAACTACTCCATACCGTAGAGAAAAATGGAAAATATCTCAGTTAATTTTTGTGAAGTCAACATAACAATGATTCAAAACTTAAAAAAAAAAAAAAAGTTCTGAAGACCCTAGGGGCTGGACAGGAATAAAGACGCAGACGTAGAGAATGGACTTGAGGACGTGGGGAGGGGGAAGGGTAAGCTGGGATGAAGTGAGAGAGTGGCACGGACATATGTACACTACCAAATGTAAAATAGATAGCTAGTGGGAAGCAGACACATAGCACAGGGAGATCAGCTCAGAGCTTTGTGTCCACCTAGAGGGGTGGTATAGGGAGGGTGGGAGGGAGATGCAAGAGGGAGGAGATATGGGGATATATGTATATGTACAGCTGATTCACTTTGTTGTAAAGCAGAAACTAACACACTATTGTAAAGCAATTATACTCCAATAAAGATGTTTTAAAAAAGATAATAGCAATTGATAAAATAAATATTAGAGCAACAGAAAAAGAGAGATTTGGTCATAAAATGAGGTTAGCTAATATTTAATAAGCTCATGGTTCCCTCAGGTGTGCCAGGCTCTTTATGAAAGTTATTAGATTTAATAAAGGTGTTAAAACTATGGAAAAAAATATAGTAGCTGAAATTAAGTTTAAAAAGAAAACTAGAGAAACCATAAAATCCCTGAGCAATTAAAGACAAATATTGATGTAAAAATCATAAATAATAAAATATCAAACAAAATCCAGAAGTGCATAGAAAGCAGGGATAAAGTAATGTTAAGAATGCAAGGATGATTAGTATTAGAAAGTTGTTTAAAATTATTCACTACTGTAATAGATCAGGTGAGGAAAAATGCATGAGTATTTAAAAAGATACTAAAAAGGTATTTTATGTAAGGCCACATCTCTTCCTGATAAAATCTCTTAGTGAACCCCTCTATCAGTAATTGACAGATCAAGGAGGCAGAAAATTAGTAAGGATATTGTTGAACTGAATGGTGCTATCAATCAGCTAGATCGAATTGACATTTATAGAATACTTCATCTAACAACAGCGTAATACATATTCTTCTCAAGCTCATAAGAACATTCACCAAGACAGACCATGTTTGGGGTATTAAAGCACATCTTAAAAAATTTTAAAGAATAAAAATCATATAAAGCTTGCTCTCAGACCAAATGGAATTAAACCCTGGAAATAAATAACAGAAAGATAGCTAGAAAATCCCCAAATATTTGGAGATTAACCAGCACACTTCAGAAAAACACTTGGGTCAAAGAAAAAGTTTCAAGAGAAATTAAACAGTACTAAATTAAAATAAAGTATAACTTACTAAAACTTGTGGCATCAGTGAAAGCACTGCTTATAGGGAAATTTATAGCATTAACTGCATAAATTCCAAAAGAAGAAATTTCATGATCAGTAATCTAAGCTTCTACCTTAGGAAACTAGGGAAAGAAGAGCAAATTAAATCCAAAATAATCAAAAGAAAAGAAAAACTAGAGCAGAAATAATTGAAAACAGAAAAGCAAAGGAGAAAACCAATGAAACTAAACATGGGTTTTTAGAAAGATCAATAAAATTGATAAACTTTGAGTTAGGCTGACCAATAATAAAAGACAGAAGACACAAATTACTAATATCATAAATGAAGAAGGGTCCATCACTACTGATTCCATGGACATTAAAATATTAATAAGGGCATATTATGAACAACTCTATATCCACAAATTAACAACCTACATAATTTTTTCAGAGACACAATTTACCAAAACTCACACAAGGAGTAATAATCTAAATAACCTTATATCTTTTGAAGAAATTGAATCAATAATTAATGGCTTTCGAAAATAGAAAACACCAGGCCCAGTTGAAAGAAGTTGAACAAGACACAAGTAAATGGAAAGATATTCAATGTTCATTAATTGGAAGAATTAATATTGTTAAAATGTCCAAGCTACCCAAAGTGAACTACAGATTCAATGCAATCCCTATCAAAATGGTACTTTTTTTTACAGAAATTGAAAAAAAAATATTAAAATTTGTGTGGAACCACAAAAGACTCTGAAAATCCAAAGCAATCTTGAGAAAGAACAAAGCTGGAAACAACACACTTCCTGATTTCAAATTATGTTATAAAGCTATCGTAATGAAGACAGTATGGTATTGACCTACAAACAGACACATAGATAAATGGAACAGATTGAAGATCCCAGAAATAAACCTATACATATATGGTCGATTAATTTATGACAAAGGGGCCAAGAATATACAATGAGGAAAGGATAGTTTCTTAAATAAGTGGGTTTGGGGAAACTGGACAGGCACATGCAAAAGAATGAAACTGGATCTCTGTCTTATACCATAGACACAAATCAAATCAAAACGGATTAGAGACTTGAATGTAAGACTGAATCCATAACACTCCTAGAAGAAAACATAGAGGGTAACTTCTTTGACATTGGTCTTGGAGATGATTTTTTGGAGTTGACACCAAAAGCGAAGGCAATAAAATCAAGAATAAACAAGTGGGACTTCATCAAACTAAAAACTTTCTGTACAGCAAAGAAACCATCAACAGAATGAAAAAGCAACCAATTGAATGGGAGAAAATATTTGCAAATCATATATCTGGTAAGGGGTTAATATCCAAAAAACACAAAGAACTCATACAACTCAATAGCAAAAAAACAATCTGATTAAAAAATGGGCAGAGGAACTGAATAGACATTTTTCCAAAGAAGACATACAAATGAGCAACATGTAAATGAAAAGATGTTCAACATCACAAATCTTTAAGGAAATGCAAATCAAAACTACAATGAGATATTACCTTACATGTAGAGTGGTATCATCAAAAAGATAAGAGATAGGGTATATATCCAGAGAAAATTCTAATTTGAAAATATACTTGCACCCCAGTGTTCATAGTGCACTATTTACAATAGCCAGGTCATGGAAGCAACCTAAATGTCCATCAACAGATCAATGGTTAAAGAAGATGTGGTATATATATACAATGGAATACTACTTAGCCATAAAAAAGAACGAAATAATGCCATTTGCAGCGACATGGATGGATCTAGAGATTATCATACTAGTAAATAAAGTAAATCGGACAGAGAAAGGCAAATGCCATATATCACTTATATGTGGAATCCAAAATATGATACAAATGAACTTATTTACAAAACAGAAGTAGACCCACAGACATAGGAAACAAACTTATGGTTACCAAGGGGGAAAGGGGATGGGGGAAGGATAAATTAGGAGTTTGGGATTAGCAGATACAAACTACTATATATAAAATAGATAAAAAAGTTCTACTGTATAGCACAGGGGACTATATTCACTATCTTGTAATAAACCATAATGGAAAAGAATATATGTGTGTGTGTGTGTGTGTGTGTGTGTGTGTGTGTGTGTGTGTGTGTGTATAAAATATATGTATAGCTATACTTTGCTGTACACCAGAAACTAACTTAACATTGTAAATCGACTATACTTCTATTAAGAAAAAGAGACACAAGAGATAACAAATGCTGGCAAGGATGTGGAGAAAAGGGAGCCCTTGTGTACTGTTGGTGGGAATGTAAGCTGGTACAGCCACTATGGAAAACAGTATGGAGGTTCCTCAAAAAATCAAAAATAGAACTACCATATGATCCAGCAATTCTACTTCTGGGTCTATATTCAAAGGAATCAATATCTTGAAGAGTTATGTATACTTTCACATTCATTACAGCATTAATCAAAGTAGTCAAGATATGGAAACAACCTAAGTGTCTCTTAATGGATGAATAGCTAAGTTACACACACACACACACACACACACACACACCACATACACACAGTGGAATATTATTCAGCCATTAAAAAAAGAAGAAAATCCTGATCAGTTGCAAAAACATGGATGAACCTAGAAGGCATTATGCAAAATGAAATAAACCAGATAGACAAATACTTCATGGTATCATTTATATGTGGAATCTAACAAAAAAAGTTGAAGTCATAGAAACAGAGAGTAGAAACATTATTGCCAGGGCTGGGGGGTAAAGAAATAGAGGTTGATAAAAGGGTACAAACTTTCAATTGTAAGATGAATAGTCTGAGCATCTAGTATATAACAATGTGACTATAGTTGATTACACTATTGTATAAATGATAATTGCTAAGAGAGTAGAACTTCAGTGTTCTCACCAAAACAAGCAAACAAAAAAGTAAATATGTGAGATGATAGCTGTGTTAATTAACTTGATGTCGGGAATCCTTTTGCAGTGTATACCTATATTTAGTCATTATGTTTTTCATTTTAAATATCTGACAACTTGGCAGTTATACGCTAATTAAGCTGAAAGAAATTCTACCTAATATTTAAGGATGAAATGTCACCACTTCTCTATATTTTCCAGGAAATAGAAGCAGAGAGAATACTACGTAACTCACTCTGTGAGGCTAGCATTACCATAATACCAGCCAGACATCGCAGGAAAGGAAAGCTACAGACTAATATTTCTCATGAACTTAGATGCAGAATCCTCAACAAAATATTATGAAATTGAATCCAACAATGTATCAGAATTATATACTACCACCAAGTGGGTCTGCAAGACTTACTCAACATCAAATATCAAGTATTGTAATTCATCACATTAATGGGCTAAAGAAGAACAATTATAGAATCATATTAATAGATATAGAAAATGCATTTGACAAAATCCAACACCTGTTCATGGTAAAAACCTCTCAGCTAACTATAATAGAAGGGGAATGCCCTCAACTTGGTAAAGAACATCTACAAAAGTCCTACAAATAACATCATACCTGATAGTGAGAAACTAGAAACTTTTCTGCTAAAATCATGAAAAAGGCCGGAATGTCCTTTTATACCACTCTTATTCAACATTCAGTAAGCCATGAAATAAAAGACTTACAGACTGGGAAGACAGAGATAAAACTGACTTAGTTTACAGATGACATGATTGTCTAAGTAGAAATTATGAAAGAATTAACAATAACAAAAAGACTGCTGGAAGTAATAAATGAATGTAGCAAGGTTCAGCATATAAAATTGGTATACAAAAGTTATTTGCTTTATCATTATACCAGTAACAAATAACTGGAATTTGTAATTAAAAACATAATGCTATTTACATTAACATTGAAAAAAGAAATAGATATAAACCTAACAAGATAAACAAGATCTATGTGAGAAAACCTGTAAAACTCTGATAAAAAGTAATCAAAGAAGTAAGATCTAAATAAGTGGAGATATGTTCCATATTCGTGGATAAGAAGATTCAATATTTTATCAAGATATAAGTTCTTTTCAACTTAATCTAAAGATTCAGTCCCAGTCCAAATTCCAGCAACTCATTTTGTGGATATTGACATATTGTTTCTGAAGTTTATGTGGAGAGGCAAAACACCCAGAATAGTCAACACAATATTGACGGAGAAGAACAATGTTGGAGAACTGACACTACCTGACTTCAAGACTTATTATAAAGCTACAGTAATCAAGACAGTGTGGTATTGGGGAAAAAAAAAAAACGATAATTAGGTCAAGGGAACAACATAGGAGCCCAGAAATAGACTCTCGCAAATATAGTCAACTGATTGTTGACATGCAGTAAACTCAGTTTAATGGAGAAATGAAAGTGTTTTCAATAAATGTTGAAACAACTCGACATCCACCTGCAAAAAAGAAAAAAAAATGAACCTAGACACAGATGTTACACTTTAAAATTGAGTTAAAATTTTGAGTTTGAGTTAAACTCAAAAAAAATTGAGTAAATTGAGTTAAAAATTAACTCAAAGGGGATCACAGACTTACGTGTGAAACACAGCACTATAAAACTCTTAGAAGATAACATAAGGGAAAATGTTGGTAACCTTGGGTTTCACTATGACTTAAGGTACAGCAACCAGAACACAGTCCATCAAAGAAAATACTGATAAGATGGACTTCATTAAAATGAAAAACTTCTGCTGTAGAAAAGACACTGTTAAAAGAATGAAAAGAAGGAGAAAATGTTTGTAAAATGCATATCTAATAAAGGACATATCCAAAATATACAAAGAATGGGTAAAAGTCAACAATAAGAAAATTAAAAAGTGGGTTTAATGTGGGCTCACTTTAAAAATGGGCAAAGGATCTGAATAGATACCACACCAAAGGATGGAGAGGGAGTTATAAGTTAAAACAACAGTGATACCATTGTACAACTCTTAAAAAGACTAAAACTGAAAACACTGACAACAAATGCTGGAGCAATAGCAGCTCTCATTCATTGCTGGTGCTAATACAAAATGGTAATGTTATTTTGGAAGACAGTTTGTCAGTTTCTTACAAGGCTAAACAGAAATAGTCTTCCCATGCAATTCACCAGTCATGCGTCTTGGTAACTATCCAAGTGAATTGAAATGTTAAGCTACACAAAAACTTACACATAAATCATTACAGTAGCATTATTCAAAATTGACTACACTTAGAAGCTATCAAGATGTCCTTCAATAGGTAAATGGATAAACAAACTATGATACGTCCTGACAATGGAATATTATTCAGTGATGAAAAGGAATGAATATCAAGCCATAGAAAGACATGGAGGAAAATTAACTGCACATTGCTAAGTAAAATAAGCCAATCAGCTACATACATGGTTCCCAGTATAAGACATTGTAGAAAGGCAAAGTTCTGGAGAAAGTAAAAAGATGGTTTGTTTCCAGGATTTGGGGGATGAGCAAGGGAGGGATGGATAGAGTAGAGTGGATTTTTATGACAAGAAAACTATTCTGTACGATTCTGTAATAGTGAATACATGACATTATCCATTTGTAAGTACCCATGGAACTGTACAACACAAATAGTAAACCCTGATGCAAACTGTGAACTTTAGTTAATAATAAAATATCAATATCAGTTCATCTATTGTAACAAATGTTCCACACTAATGCAAGGTTTTTTAAATAGGGGAAACAGTGGGAAGGGGATGGTGGGCAGTATCTGGAAATGCTCTGTACTTTCTGTTCAATTTTTCTTTAAGCCCAGATTTCTAGAAAATAATGTTTATTAATTAAAAGAAAACTTAGTAAAATGGGAATTCAAGGACAATATTAAATTATCATACAAGTAAGTAAATATGTAAGCAGAGAAATGCTCTTAGAACTGTGTTCATATAAGTAAACATAGTCAATGCCTATATTATAGTATGTAAATACCTGTAAAATTATGCAGCCATTAAAAAGGTGAAAATGGAGAGGCGGGTATGAGTTCGAGTAAAGTTTTGGGGGTAGAATTTATAGGACACCGTGCCTATGAAGGAATGAATGGAATCTAATATGTTGCTTAAATCTCTGCCTTGGTCTGAAATGAACAGGTGAAGAGTGGGAATTATGATTATTCTTGTCCTGGACTTACAATATTCAAAGTTTCTGTGAGCCATAGTGCAGGAAACAATCAGAAATATGGGTCTTTAAGAAGAAAGGGTTTGGACAGATATAGTGGAAGCCATAGGAGGTGATGAAATCATCCAGCGGAAGTGAGAGGATTAGAGGCCAGAAAAGTAAAAGTAAAACTATGTCCTGAAAGCCAACAGAGAACAGGGTAAGATGAGACTGAAAAATGGATATTGGATATGGTAGCCTGGCGGTCATGGATTACCCTGGACCAGTCCATGTTGATGGATTGTTAGATTGCAGCGTAGACTGTTTTCTCCTAAAAATGTTTTTCTTGGAGCTTTAGTCCCATAACACTTCTTAGAGCCTTTTATATGCCAGTGTAAATCAAGACTCTTTTAAACTGGGGTTCTCAGACTTAATTGATCTAGGAACTTTTTTGCTGTCATTTAAGCATTTTTCAGGACTGTTGTTAATTAGAGCATATTTTAGGAAATGTGTGCCAATCTTTGAAGAAACTTGATTATAAAGAATCTAGAAAGGTAGGATAGTAACTAGTGGGAACATACAGCATTAAATTAGAAACTTCAGGATACTTAAAATAAGCAAAGTGAAGAGACTAGCAACTATAAGAGAGGTTGATATTGCAGGAAGGGAGGTTCTTGGAATTCCAGAAGAGAAGAAAGAGAACAGGATCCTGAGAATGAGTGTAGTTTTAAACATAGGTAAGAAGGTACAGGATGCAGATAGCTGAGGGCAGTGAAGGCAGTTTCTCTATTTGGTGAATCAATATAATAATTTGTCTTGCAGATACAAAATAGAAAGGACTCTACTGAGCTTTTGAAAACAAGAAAAAATAATGGAGACTGTGATATTACTTGATATTCTCAATTATGTTACTTAGTTTGAGATGTCTCCAAGCAGAGATTTCTGCTTTGCTTATACTGGAATTTTGAATGACTATTCAAATTTCGTATTTCACAGGATGCCAGACATGCAGCTGAAGAAGAGATTTATACCAACTTAAACCAGAAGATTGACCAGTTTCTACAGCTGGCTGACTATGACTGGATGACAGGAGATTTGGGCAACAAAGCTAGTGATTACCTAGTAGACCTCATTGCCTTTCTCCGTAGCACCTTTGCTGTCTTCACACACCTTCCTGTAAGTGACCATTGCTTTTACTTTGTCCATCATATAGAAAAAAGGTTTCTTAAAATCTAGATTGGTAAAATATGTTTGTTTCTGCTTTAACTAGCCAGAAAGCTGTGGATATAAAAGCTCACACTATAATTATCATCCCTTAACAAGATTTAAAGACCTCTTTCTCATTTTCTCATTGACATTTGCATTTTGTTTATTCTGGAAATGGTTCCTAATATTATGCTACTTATATCCCTCCTAACTTCAAGGTAATTAGTACAAACATACAATGAATGCCTTGGTAGAAGTAGAATAGAAAATTAGGAGTTAGAATTTTAGATATGTATTTTTTAATTCTAGAATGTCCATTTAAATTTTTTTATATCCTCAAATTTCTGGTGAAATTCTCCATCCTTTTTCCAGTTTGTCTATCTTTTCTCTATTTTCTTGAGCATATTTATCACAGACTTTTAAAAATTGAAGTATAGTTGATTTACAATATTATATTAGGGACTTCCCTGGCAGTCCAGTGGTTACGACTCTGTGCTCCCAATTCAGGGGCCATGGGTTTGATCCCTCGTCAGGGAACTAAAATCCCGAATGCCTCACGGTGCAGCCAAAAAAAAAAGTTACAATATTATATTAGTTTCAGGTGTACAGCATAGTGATTCAGTATTTTTACAGATTTTACTCCAGTAAAAGTTATTATGAGATAATGGCTGTAATTCCATGTGCTATATGATATATCCTTGTTGCTTATCTATTTTATACATAGTAGTTTTGTATCTCTTCATCCCTTTCTCCTGTCTTGCCCCTCCCTCTTTCCCTCTTTTCTGTTGTTTCTTGATCTTTATTTTATTTATTTCCTCTCTAATCTTTATTATTTCCTTCCTTCTGATGACTTTGGCCTTTGTCTTTTTCTAATTTCTTTAAGTGGTTGGTTAGGTACTTTATTTGAGGTTTTACGTATTTCTTGAGGAAGGCCTGTATTGCTATAAACTTCCCCCTTAGAACTGCTTTTGCTGCACCTCATAGATTTTGGAGTGTTGTGTTTCCTTTTTCCTTTGTCTCAACGTATTTTCTGATTTCCTCTTTGATTTCTTCATTGACCAGGTGGTTTTTTAGTAGCATGTTGTTTAGTCTCCACATGTTCATGCTTTTCCCCATTTTTCTTCCTGTAATTGAGTTCTAATTTTATACCATTGTAGTGGGGGAAAATGCTTGATATTAATATCTATCTCCTTAAATTTGTTCAGCCTTATTTTGTGGCCCAGTGTGTGATCTGTCCTGGAGAATGTTCCATGTGCACTTGAAAGGAATGTGTATTCTGCTGTTTTTGGATGAAATGTCCTGTAGATATCTTTTAAGTTTAACTGTTCAAGTGTGTCATTTAAGACCACTGTTATATGATTGATTTTCTGTCTGGATCATATGTTCATTGATGTAAGTGAGATATGAAAGTTCCCTATTGTTATGGTATTGTCATCAATTTCTCCCTCTATGTCTGTGAATATTTGCTTTATATATTTAGGTGCCCCTAATATTACACTGAGTGTAATATCCTTGTCTTGTATTGATCCCTTTATCATCATATAATGCCGTTCTTTGTCTTTTGTGATAGCTTTGTTTGAAAGTCTATTTTGTCTGAAGCGAGTATTGTTACCCCGGCTTTCTTATTGTTCCCATTTGCGTAAAATATCTTTTTTCATTTCCTCACCTTCTTTGTGTATGTGAGTTTCTTAGGCGACATATAGAAGGGTCTTGTTTTTTCATTTAATCAGCCACCCTGTGTCCTTTGAGGGAGCATTTGTCCATTGATATTTAAAGTAATTATTAATAGTTATGTACTTATTGCCATTTTGTCACTTATTTTCTGCTTGTTCATGTAGTTCTTCTCTGTTCATTTTTCCTTCTCTTTGTTTCTTCCCTTGTGGTTTTGTTGATTTTCTTTAGTAGTATATACCAGAGAACTCCTAGATGTTTTCATTTTTTACAATTTGCTCTTTTCTTTTGCTGTTCTGATTGGGTGATTTACATTATTCTACCAGATCACTTATGCATTCTTCTGTATCACTTAGTTTGCTATTCATTCCTCCTAGTGTGCTTTTAATTTCAGCTGTTGAATTCTTCATTTCTGATTGGGTCTTTTAAAATACTTTCTAGTTTCTTATTAAAGTTATTAGTGTATAGATAGATTCTTTCCCCTAATTCAGTTAACATTTTTTATAACCAATGGTTTGAATTCTTCTTCAGGTAAATCGTTTATTTATGTTTCATTTTTTTTTTCAGCTGTTTTTTCTTGCTCTTTCAATTGAGAACAGTTCTTCTGCCATTGCATTTTGCTTAACTTTCTCTGTTTCTATGAGTTTAGGTGAAACAGTTACCTATTGTGGTCTTGAAGGGGTGTTCTTATGTGGCAGCATCCCTATGTGTGCCCAGTGCCTTTGGTGGGAGAGCTGGATTTGGTGTGGAAACAAGTCACATCTTTCCTCAGGATGTGCTGGTAGCTATCAGCTTGGTAGGGAGTGGGGCTAGAGATGGAGGAGCTAGAGCTGGCACCAGGTGTGAAGTGGGACTTCCCCTCTGCTCAATGGCCATGACCACCCTATGAGGGGTGGGGTCTGATCCCAAATTCCTGGAGCAGAAGCCCTGAGGGTCTGGCCTGGGCCAGCTCTGTTCCCTTTGTGCTTCCCCCTTTTTCCACACTGAGAGCCTTGCCCAAGTGGCGGGAAGTGCTGAAGTAAGTTGGGTCCATAGGGTCTCTTGGCCTGTGTTGATTGCAGACAGAGGTTCAAGCTGTCGCTGATACACTGCCTGTATAGGTTCCCACAATTGTTTCCCTCACAGCTGGTTACTGCCCCCGTCCCTGCTGCCCCTGCCCTGTTGTGGAACCACACTATAGAGCTGTTGTTGTCTATGTGGACTTTCAGTATCAGGAGTTGAGCTATGTTCGAGTGCTGCCATCAGAGATTTGGGCTGCTTGTGATGTTCTGCTTGAGTAAGCATTAACAATGACCCCAATCCCACCCAGGCTCCGCCCAAAGGCCAGGTTGTCTCTGCATCCCAAGATCGAGTTTTCTCCCTGGTCATGACCACCCCAGATTTAATGCCCTGCTGCGACATGGAGTGAGCAGCACTGGTGCATTGGCTCAGCTCAGGCTGAGGCACGCACTGAGGCGGTTGTGGGAAACCTGGCAGCCACTAGAGCAGAACTCTTTCCACCCTGCCTTGAGGGCAACCCAGCACTCATGTGCTCTTCATGAGCAGTGTTCAGGCTTCCCACTACCCCCCTGTTAGTCCCAGTGGTCCTCCAACCAGCCAAGGAGTCTTGTCTCTCCTGCACAGGACCCCAGACTTGGGCATCCAATCTGTGGCTCTCACCACTCACTCCCCAGGGCAGGTGTCCACCCATGTATTCTTCCTGTTACTCTGAGTCACCTCCCAGGAACACAGGGCCCAACCCGGTCACGTTCTTCCCATTCTGCCTGACTACCTGTGTATCTTTCTTACAGCCTTGTTTGTACCGGATTCCTTCTGCCAGTTTCCAGTTAGTTTTCAGTGAGAATTGTTCAACATGTAGATGTATTTTGATGAGTTCATGGGGAAATGTGAGCTCCATGTCCTCTTAATCCACTATCCTGATCCTCCTCTACAGTTCTTTTAAAGACATTTATTAATGCCTATGTGTAGTTCACCTACATATTGGTTCGATTTGTTTCTGAGGTTTTGGTTTTTCGGTTTTTTTGCTATTGTTTTCAGTCATATGGTCCTATCTCTTCCTACCATTTTTTGGTATATATTAGACATTGTCTTTAAAATATGTAGAGGTTCCAAATGATATCAACAGCCACCAGAATCAATTCATCCTTTCCCTTACTAAGTAGCTAGAATGAGTGGGTGGGTTGTGGTTTGGGCCTTATCATCTTAATCCAATCATGGATTGATCAGGGTTGAGCTTGAGTTGCAGTTGTAATGTACCTTTGGTTTACCTTTTTAAAATTTAATTTAATTTAATTTTTTAACATCTTTATTGGAGTATAATTGCTTTACAATGGTGTGTTAGTTTCTGCTGTATAACAAAGTGAATCAGCTATACATATACATATATCCCCATATCTCTTCCCTCTTGCATCTCCCTCCCTCCCACCCTCCCTATGCCACCCCTCTAGGGGGTCACAAAGCACCAAGCTGATCTCCCTGTGCTATGCAGCTGCTTCCCACTAGATATCAGCTTTACATTTGGTAGTGTATATATATCCTAGCCACTCTCTCACTTTGTCCCAGCTTCCCCTTCCCCTTCCTCATGTCTTCAAGTCCATTGTCTAGTAGGTCTGCGTGTTTATTCCTGTCTTGCCCCTAGGTTCTTCATGACCTTTTTTTTTTTTTTTTTTAGATTCTATATATGTGTTACCATATGGTATTTGTTTTTCTCTTTCTGACTTACTTCACTCTGTATGACGGACTCTAGGTCCATCCACCTCACTACAAATAACTCAATTTCGTTTCCTTTTATGGCTGAATTATATTCCATTGTATATATGTGCCATATCTTTTTTATCTATTCATCTGTCGATGGACACTTAGGTTGCTTCCATGTCCTGGCTATTGTAAATAGAGCTGCAATGAACATTGTGGTTCATGACTCTTTTTGAATTATGGTTTTCCCAGGGATATGCCCAGTAGTTGGATTGCTGGGTCATATGGTAGTTTTATTTTTAGTTTTTTAAGGAGCCTCCATACTGTTCTCCATAGTGGCTGTATCAATTTACATTCCCACCAACAGTGCAAGAGGGTTCCCTTTTCTCCACACCCTCTCCAGCATTTATTGTTTGTAGACTTTTTGGTGATGGCTATTCTGACTGGTGTGAGGTGATACCTCATTGTAGTTTTGATTTGCATTTCTCTTATGATTAATGGTGTTGAGCATTCTTTCATGTGTTTGTTGGGAATATGTATATCTTCTT
Organism: Delphinus delphis; assembly: GCF_949987515.2. NCBI lineage: Eukaryota > Metazoa > Chordata > Mammalia > Artiodactyla > Delphinidae > Delphinus > Delphinus delphis. The sequence continues at coordinate 28,917,434 of NC_082694.2, forward strand.
CAGAGAAATGTCTATTTAGGTCTTCTGCCCATTTTTGGATTGGGTTGTTTTTTTGATATTGAGCTGCATGAGCTGCTTGTAAATTTTGGAGATTAATCCTTTGTCAGTTGCTCCATTTGCAAATATTTTCTCCCATTCTGAGGGTTATCTTTTCGTCTTATTTATGGTTTCCTTTTCTGTGAAAAAGCTTTTGAGTTTCATTAGGTCCCGTTTGTTTCTTTTTATTTCCATTTCTCTAGGAGGTGGGTCAAAAAGGATCTTGCTGTGATTTATGTCATAGAGTGTTCTGCCTATGTTTTCCTCTAAGAGTTTGATAGTTTCTGGCCTTATATTTAGGTCTTTAATCCATTTTGAGTTTCTTTTTGTGTATGGTGTTAGGGAGTTTTCTAACTTCATTTTTTTACATGTAGCTGTCCAGTTTTCCCAGCACCACTTACTTATTGAAGAGGCTGTATTTTCTCTGTTGTATCTTCTTGCCTCCTGTATCAAATATAAGGTGACCATATGTGTGTGGGGTTATCTCTGGGCTTTCTATCCTGTTCCATTGATCTATATTTCTGTTTTTTTGCTTGTACCATACTGTCTTGATTACTGTAGCTTTGTAGTATAGTCTGAAGTCAGGGAGCCTGATTCCTCCAGCTCCGTTTTTCTTTCTCAAGATTGCTTTGGCTATTCGGGGTCTTTTTGTTTCCATACAAATTGTGAAATTTTTTGTTCTAGTTCTGTGAAAAATGCCAGTGGTAGTTTGATGGGAATTGCACTGAATCTGTAGATTGCTTTGGGTAGTAGAGTCATTTTCACAATGTTGATTCTTCCAATCCAAGAACATGGTATATCTCTCCATCTGTTTGTATCATATTTAATTTCTTTCATCAGTGTTTTATAGTTTGCTGAGTACAGGTGTTTTGTCTCCTCAGGTAGGTGTATTCCTCGGTATTTTATTCTTTTTGTTGCAGTGGTAAACGGGAGTGTTTCCTTAATTTCACTTTCAGATTTTTCATAATTAGTATTTGGAATGCAAGAGATTTCTGTGCATTTATTTTGTATCCTACTACTTTACCAAATTCATTGATTAACTGTAGTGGTTTTCTGGTAGGATCTTTAGGATTCTCTGTGTATAGTATCACATCATCTGCAAACAGTGAGAGCTTTACTTCTTCTTTTCCGATTTGGATTCTTTTTATTTCTTCTTCTTCTCTGATTGCTGTGGCTAAAACTTCCAAAACAATGTTGAATAATAGGGGTGAGAGTGGGCAACCTTGTCTTTTTCCTGATCTTAGTGGAAATGGTTTCAGTTTTTCACCATTGAGGATGATTTGGCTGTGGGTTTGTCATATATGGCCTTTATTATGTTGAGGTAAGTTCCCTCTATGCCTACTTTCTGGAGTGTTTTTATCATAAATTGGTGTTGAAGTTTGTTGAAACCTTTTTCTGCGTCTATTGAGATGATCATATGGTTTTTATTCTTCAGTTTGTTAATATGGTGTATCACGTTGATTGATTTGCATATATTGAAGAATCCTTGCATTCCTGGGATAAATCCCACTTGGCCATGGTGTATGATCCTTTTCATGTGCTGTAGGATTTTGTTTGCTAGTATTTTGTTGAAGATTTTTGCAGCTATGTTCATCAGTGATATTGGCCTGTAGTTTTCTTTCCTTGTGATATCTTTGTCTGGTTTTGGTATCACGGTGATGGTGTCCTCATAGGATAAGTTTGGGAGTGTTCCTCCCTCTGCTATATTTTGGAAGAATTTGAGAAGGATAGGTGTTATCTCTTCTCTAAATGTTTGGTAGAATTCACCTGTGAAGCCATCTGGTCCTGGGCTTTTGTTTGTTAGAAGATTTTTAATCACAGTTTCAATTTCAGTGCTTGTGATTGGTCTGTTTATATTTTCTATTTCTTCCTGGTTCAGTCTCCAAAGGTTGTGCTTTTCTAAGAATTTGTTCATTTCTTCCAGGTTGTCCATTTTTTTGGCATATAGCTGCTTATAGTAATCTCTCATGATCCTTTGTATTTCTTCAGTGTCAGTTGTTACTTCTTTTTCACTGTAATTCTGTTAATTTGAGTCTTCTCCCTTTTGTTCTTGATGAGGCTGGCTATGGTTTATCAATTTTGTTTATCTTCTCAAAGAACCAGCTTTTAGTTTTATTGATCTTTGGTATTGTTTCCTTCATTTCTTTTTCATTTATTTCTGATCTGATCTTTATGATTTTGTTCCTTCTGCTAACGTTGGGGGTTTTTTGTTCTTTCTCTAATTGCTTTAGGAGTAAGGTTAGGTTGTTTATTTGAGATGTTTCTTGTTTCTTAAGGTAGGATTGTATTGCTATAAACTTCCCTCTTCGAACTGCTTTTGCCGCATCCCATAGGTTTTGGGTCATCGTATTTTCATTGTCATTTGTTTCTAGGTATTTTTTGATTTCCTCTTTTATTTCTTCAGTGATCTCTTGGTTATTAAATAGTGTATTGTTTAGCCTCCATGTGTTTGTGTCTTTTCCAGATTTTTTCCTGTAATTGATATCCAGTCTCATAGTGTTGTGGTCAGAAAGGATACTTGATACGAATTCATTTTTCTTAAATTTACCAAGGCTTGGTTTGTGACCCAAGATATGGTCTATCCTGGAGAATGTTCTATGAGCACTTTAGAAGGAAGTATATTCTGTTGTTTTTGGATGGAATGTCCTATAAATATCAAAGAAGTCCATCTTGTCTAATGAATCATTTAAAGCTTGTGTTTCCTTATTTATTTTCATTTTGTATGATCTGTCCATTGGTGAAAGTGAGGTGTTAAAGTCCCCTAGTATCATTGTGTTACTGTCAGTTTCCCCTTTTATGGTTGTTAGCATTTCCCTTACGTATTGAGGTGCTCCTATGTTGGGTGCATAAATATTTACAATTGTTATATCTTCTTCGTCGATTGATCCCTTGATCATTATGTAGTTTCCTTTGTCTCTTGTAATAGTCATTGTTTTAAAGTCTATTTTGTCTGATAGGAGAATTGCTACTCCAGCTTTCTTTTGATTTCCATTTGCATAGAATATCTTCTTCCATCCCCTCACTTTCAGCCTGTATGTGTCCCTAGGTCTGAGGTGGCTCTCTTGTAGACAGCATATATGCGCTTCTTGTTTTTGTATCCATTCAGCCAGTCTGTGTCTTTTGGTTGGCACATTTAATCCATTTGAGTTTAAGGTAATTATCGATATGTATGTTCCTATTACCATTTTCTTAATTGTTTTGAGTTTGTTATGGTAGATCTTTTCCTTCTCTTTTGTTCCTGCCTAGAAAAGTTCCTTTAGCTTTTGTTGTAAAGCTGGTTTGGTGGTGCTGAATTCTCTTAGCTTTTGCTTGTCTGTAAAGGTTTTAATTTCTCCATCAAATCTGAATGAGATCCTTGCTGGGTAGAGTAATTTTGGTTGTAGGTTTTTCTGTTTCATCACCTTAAATATGTCCTGCCACTCCCATCTGGCTTGCAGAGTTTCTGCTGAAAGATTAGCTGTTAACCTTATGGGGATTCCATTGTGTGCTATTTGTTGCTTTTCCCTTGCTGCTTTTAATATGTTTTCTTTGTATTTAATTTTTGATAGTTTATTTAATATGTGTCTTCGAATGTTTCTCCTTGGATTTATCCTGTATGGGACTCTCTGTGCTTCCTGGCCTTGATTAACTATTTCCTTTCCCATATTAGGGAAATTTTCAAATATAATATCTTCAAATATTTTCTCAGTCCCTTTCTTTTTCTCCTCATCTTCTGGGACCCCTATAATCCAAATGTTGTTTCGTTTAATGTGTCCCAGATGTCTCTGAGAGTGTCCTCAATTCTTTTCATTCTTTTTTCTTTATTCTGCTCTGCAGTAGTTATTTCCACTATTTCATCTTCCAGTTCACTTATCCGTTCTTCTGCGTCAGTTTTTCTGCTATTGATTCCTTGTAGAGAATTTTTAATTTCATTTATTGTGTTGTTCATCATTGTTTGTTTGTGCTCTAGTTCTTCTAGGTCCTTGTTAAACGTTTCTTGTATTTTCTGTATTCTATTTCCAAGATTTTGGATCATCTTTACTATCATTATTCTGAATTCTTTTTCAGGTAGACTGCCTATTTCCTCTTCATTTGTTAGGTCTGGTGGGTTTTTATCTTGCTCCTTCATCCTCTGTGTGTTTCTCTGTCTTCCTATTTTGCTTAACTTACTGTGTTTGGTGTCTCCTTTTCGCAGGCTGCAGGTTCGTAGTTCTCTTGGTTTTGGTTTCTGCCCCCAGTGGCTAAGGTTGGTTCAGTGGGTTGTGTAGGCTTCCTGGTGGAGGGGACTAGTGCCTGTGTTCTGGTGAATGAGGCTGGATCTTGTCTTTCTGGTGGGCAAGTCCACATCTGTTGGTGGTTTTTGGGTGTCTGTGACCTTATTATGATTTTAGGCAGCCTCTGTGGTAATGGGTGGGGTTGTGTTATGTCTTGCTAGTTTCTTGGCATGGGGTGTGCAGCACTGTAGCTTGCTGGTGATTGAGTGGAGCTGGGTCTTGGCGTTGAGACTGGGATGTCTGGGAGATTTTCACCATTTGATATTACGTGGAGCTGGGAGGTCTCTGGTGGACCAATGTCCTGAACTCGGCTCTCCCATCTCAGAGGCACAGGCCTGATGCCCGGTCGGAGCACCAAGACCCTGTCAGCCACATTGTTCAAAAGAAAAGGGAGAAAAATAGAAAGAAAGAAAATGTTAAATAAAATCAAGTTATTAAAATAAAAAATGGAAAATAATTATTACAAATAATAAAAAGAAAGAATGAATGAAGAGAGCAACCAAACCAAAAAACAAATCCACCAATGATAACAAGTGCTAAAAACTTTACTTGAGAAAAAAAAAAATACGGACAGACAGAACCCTATGACAAATGGTAGGAGCAAAGCTATAGAGACAAAATCACACACAGATGCATACCCATACACACTCACAAAAAGAGAAAAAGGAAAAAAATTTATATATATATCGTTGCTCCCAATGTCCACCACCTCAATTTTGGATGATTCGTTGTGTTTTCAGGTATTCCACAGATGCAGGGTACATCAAGTTGATTGTGGAGATTTAATTTGCTGCTCCTGAGGCTGCATGGAGAAATTTCCCTTTCTGTTCTTTGTCCGCACTGCTCTGGGGTTCAGCTTTGGATTCGGCCCCGCCTTTGTGTGTAGGTCGCCTGCGGGCATCTGTTCTTCACTCAGATAGGACGGGGTTAAAGTAGCAGGTGATTAGGGGGCTCTGTCTCACTCAGGCCATGGGGAGGGAGGGGTACAGAATGTGGGGCACGACTGTGGCGGCAGAGGCCGGCATGACGTTGCACCAACCTGAGGTGCGCCTTGCGTTCTCCCGGGAAATTTGTCCCTGGATCACGGGACCCTGGCAGTGGTGGGCTGCACAGGCTCCCAGGAGGGGAGGTGTGGAGAGTGACCTGTGCTCGCACACAGGCTTCTTGCTGGCTGCAGCAGCAGCCTTAGCATCTCATGCCCGTCTCTGGTGTCCACGGTGATAGGTGCGGCTCACGCCTGTCTCTGGAGCTCGTTTAGGCAGTGCTCTTAATCCCCTCTGCTCATGCACCGCGAAATAACGTGGCAAGGAAAAGTCTCTAGCCTGTTCAGCAGTTCCAGACCTTTTCCCCGACACACTCCCGGCTAGCTGTGGCAGACTATCCCCCTTCAGGCTGTGTTCACACAGCCAACCCCAGTCCTCTCCATGGGATCTGACCTCCAAAGCCCAAGACTCAGCTCCCAGCACCCACCCACCCTGGTAGCTGAGTAGACAAGCCTCTCGGGCTGGTGAGTGCTGGTCAGCATGGATCCTCCTTGTGGGAATCTCTCCGCTTTTCTCTCTGCACCGCTGTTGCTGAGCTCTCCTCCATGGCTCAGAAGCTTCCCCCCCTCCGCCACCCCAGTCTCTGCCAGTGAAGGGGCTTCCTAGTGTATGGAAACTTTTCCTCCTTCACAGCTCCCTCCCAGTGGTGCAGGTCCCGTCCCTATTCTTTTTTCTCTTTTTTTTCTTTTGCCCTACCCAGGTACGTGGGGAGTTTCTTGCCTTTTGGGCTGTCTGAGTTCTTCTGCAAGCATTCAGTAGGTGTTCCGTAGGAGTTGTTCCACATATAGATGTATTTCTGATGTATTTGTGGGGAGGAAGGTGATCTCCTTCTTACTCTTCTGCCATCTTGAATGTCTCTTCTGGTTTACCTTTGTTGCTGGGATGTGGGTTTTCTGAGTTTTTAATATGAGCCTGGCACATTATTGTCTCTTCAGTACTGAGAGGACTACAGAAATTTCTCCTTTTCAGATAAACTTATCTCTTCAGCCTTCTGCTTTTTTCAATTTTAGAATTTGGCAAATATCTTGAATAGGAGTCTTACCCATGTCAGCAATTGCCCACAGGAAAAAATGTGGTTAGAGACTGTCAATATCAATTCATTACTCCCTGAAGAGCTTTCAAGCTTCCACCTGAGATTCTCATGAATCCTCCCACTAGTGAGTCTTTTTTTCTCAAACTCTGTGAGACTGCAGGAAATCTTACTTTGCTTTTGAAAGATTTTGGCTTAGACCTTTATTTTCCTCAGCTGTGTAGCTTTAGAATTCAGAAAATGTCTTGAGGAGAAAGCTGGCTCTGAGATCTCTAATTCTGGCACTTCAGCCCCATGGAAGCAACAAAAATTCAGTGATTTTTTTTTTTTTTCACCCTGGTAGCTACTCTCTGCCTGGACCTAACCCAGATTCTTAGTCTGTTTCTGTTCCTAGGTTTGCCAAATGCCTCCAGGGACAGCTTCAGATCCTTAGCTCACCTTTAACAGGTCTGCCTTCTTTGCAATTTTATTCCCTTTAGTTTTCATTGCTTCCCAGCCTTCTGGTGTCTTTAAATATATGTTTTCTCTATTTTTTTTTTTACTACCTTTTCTAGTTTTGGGTGGGAGTATTGGCCTGTAGAAAACTAGGTCATTTCCTCAAGCTTCATCTTGATACCAAAGCCAGAGAAAGTAGCACAAAAGACAAAACTTACAAACCAATCTCACAATTATGGATGAAAACAAATTTAGCAAGTCAATTCCAAAATATTTTAAGAAAGTAATTTAGCATTAGGATGTAGGATTTAGTTTAGAAATGCAAGGATGGTTTGATATTTAACAATCTAATAATATCACAGTACTAGGTGAAGGAGATAAAGTATATGAACACTTTTATATATTCTAAAAAGACATTGTATAACATCCAGCCTGCATTTCTGATTTTTAAAAAAAGTTACTAAAATACAAGCAATATAATATTTCAATAACATGTTAAAGAGCATCTATGTGAAATTCAGCAGCCACCATAGACTTAGCAGTGGAAACTAAAAACATTTATTTGCATCAACTTCAGAAGAATGGTGAAGATTGTTCTCACCACTGCTTTAGAAGTTTTATCAAATAACTATGGTAAAAAAAAGAATAAATTACCAATAGTACAATGAGCCATGTATCTTATCATTATTCATAGGTTATTATTGTGTGGTTGGAAAACTCAAGAAAATCAACTGAAAAATAATTAGGACCAATAATACTTTTGGTTACATGGTACACTTAAAAAACAAATCAGCTTCTCTTATGTTAGCAAACCCTCATATAAGTATTGCCTTAAAAGTGCCCTATTTGCTATTGAGGCATAAGATATAAGATCTCTGTGAGTAGACTTAACAAGTAATGTATAACACAAATGTGAAAAACATGTCACAGAGTAATTTAAAAGATACTTCATTATGTACAAATATATGCATATTATGTACACATATATGTGTTCTAGGATGAGAATATTTCATATTGTACAGAGTTTCTCTGAAATTAATCTAACTGCAATGAATATCAAGTGGATTTGATGGTGGTGGGTTATCTTAACAAAATAATTCTACAGTTCATTCAGAGACAAAATTGGAAAATATTTGCCAAAAAAATATGAAAAAGAAAATTAATGAGTGTGGTCTTTTCAAATATAGAAAGGTTATTATGAACCAAAATAACTTAATATTCTTCTTACACTGGAATAGACTGGTAGATTAAAGGAATAGTTAAATACAAAATCTATAAATATTTCAAAGTATAAGTAAGAATTTAGTATATGATAAAGATGGCATTTAGCAATTGCTGTTACCAATACTATCTGCTCATTTGGGTAAAAAGCATATTAACTCTGTCTCATATATCAAAATGAATTCTAGATCAAATTTGTGTTCATATTTTTAAAAGAAAGAAATTATGGGGAAACCAATAAAGATATTAGCAAATATTTCTATAATCTGAAAGTGACTCACCATCATAAGGATGACACCAAAGACTGAAATCATTAAGGAAAAGGTTAATAATTTGACTATAAAAAATGATTTTTAACCAGTTAGGTTTAATGCACCTAAATGGTATTAATTAAGAAAATAGAATGTAAGATTATCAGTAAAAACAATTACAATAAATATTCCCAAAGGTTAATATCTATAATATATAACAAAATCACACATTCTTTCAAATTTAATAAGAAGATACAACTTGATGAAAAAGTTTACAAAAGTTGTATTAAGGCAGTCAGAAGACAAGAAAAATAAGACTAGTGATAACATGAACAAAGCATGTAATTCTAGTAATAAGATATATATAAATTTGTGGTGTATTTTTGCCTATAAACTTGCCAAAAGTAAATAAGAAAATGATAACGTTCAATATTTATGATTAATATTTCAGGGAATAGCTCTCCTGATACATTTCTGGTAGGTGTGTAAATGGGTATAGTCTTCTTAGTGGTTAGTTTTTCAATATCTCTCATCTTTTAAAATTTGTTTACCTTTTATCCTGCAATCACATGTATAGCAATCTAACTGAAGTAATCATAGGTATATTATAAAATTCAGATATAAATATGTTCATCATAGTGTTATCTTTTGTATAGTAAAGATTTGGGAATAAATTAAAAGTCCAGTAACAGATTTATTAGCTAAATAAAGTATTATATATTCACATAATGTGATGTCAGTCATTCACTAAATTAATTTAGATGATATTTATTCATTTAAAAATATATTATTCATCTCTTAATTTGAAAAGCAGATTGCTTTTCAAACTGGTTGGAGGCAAAGTGAAGTTCAGTGATGCTCTTGATTTTAATCCCCACATCACTCATCACCTTGTTCTTTTTTTTTTTTTAATATTTATTTATTTATTTATTGGCTGTATTGGGTCTTAGTTGTGGCACTCGGGCTCCAGAGTGCATGGGCTCTGTAGTTGTGGCACTCGGGCTTAGTTGCCCGGCGGCAGGTGGGATCTTAGTCCCCTGACCAAGGATCAAACCGTCCCCTGCACTGCAAGATGGATTCTCAACCAGTGGACCACCAGGGAAGTTCCCATCACCTTGTTCTTAAATAGAGAAGCCTGGGACCTAAGAAAATAAAAAAGGGAATTCCCTGGCTGTCCAGTTGTTAGGACTCAGCACTTTCACTGCCAGGGCCCGGTTTCAATCCCTGGTCAGGGAACTAAGATCCTGCAAGCCACTTGGCGTGGCCACAATTAAAAAAAAAACAAAAACCCCGAACTGTAACAATATGATCTCATTTTTATTAATATACATATAGGAGCATTATTCATCTATATTATATATAGTAAAAATCTAGAATTAAATACTCCCTGATTTACTGTACTCATCTTTAGTCTGTAATTTTTCCCTTTTGTTTATCTGTGTTAAAAGTATTTTTTCCTGTCATGAAATATTTATAATCCTGGCTTGGGAGAAGGTGATGTTTAGAATCATTATTCTCTATCTCAAGATTATTTTGTCTTTGATAATTAATTTATATTAAAAAAAACCACTTTTATTGATGAAAGATTTTTTTAGATGTGTTTCATATTTTGAAAGGAAAATGGGCAGCATTGTACAGTTATTTGAGTGAGTAAGATTTTAGAGTATCATAGGGTAAAAATGCAATACTGCAAGTCAAAATCATCCTGTATAGGTATTCTTAATATTCAAATTTCTTGTTTTTTTTATTTCTCTATTCTTAAAATATGAAAACAACCCTCATACTAAGTGTTACTGTTCATACATGTCATATAATACAGTGGTTCCTATATATACAGGAGCTATCATATGTCAATACCATACTTACTTTAACATCCAGGCAATTTAGAAGTAGTCCTCTGAGTTAAACTCATGTTTGTCTAACTCCAAATACATGCTTTTTCCACCTATAGTGATGTGATCTTTGGTACAGGGTTATATTGTAAGTAATTAGTTGAGGGTTTTTTCCTTTTTTTTTTTTTTTATTCTAAGCTACCATTGCTACCTAAATACTATACAGTAACCTCTCAGTGTAGATTGAGTTGATCCTACCATTCATAATCACCTTACCACTTACCATTCAGAATTGAAGTCAGAGGTAATTCACATCCCTGAATCCTCAATATGGCTTTCATAATTGCCATGTTTTTGTCTTGTCTAATATAGAGATGTCTTTCTGAAACCACACGTTCAAAAAGTAGTCATATTCACCAACTATTGTATTCATTAGAATCAAATTAGTATGATTTCTAAAACTGTCCCTTGTTCTGGTTTTCCTCAGGGAGCAAATTAGATGACTCAGCATATATGTTCATGTTCCCCAGCATGCTAGATAAATTCTTCATGGAACCTCATTTTAGTAAAATGTATTAGCAAAACAGAGCTGTGTCTAAAATTCACTCTTGTACATTATTGAAAGATGAGAGAGGAAGGAGCTAGCTATTTCTGAGAAAGAACCAGAGTCATTTGTCTTTTAATAAATATAAATACTTCTTTTCATTTAAAAAATTCCCTATCAATAGTGACTCTCTGTCAAAGAGGATTGAATGATAGGAAATAGGGATATGGAAAGAACTGTAAAGAAAACAGCAAAGACTGTCTCGTTCTCTTACATTTTGAAATCCCCGGTTTTTCTTACTTCTCAGGGATGTTTTGTCACCACAATAGCGACAAAGCTAAAGGGGTATGTTAATATGTGTGTGTGTGTGTGTGTGTGTGTGAGAGAGAGAGAGAGAGAGAGAGAGAGAGAGAGAGAGAGATGATATCCTAGATTACACTTTATTAGACCGTGAATGATTAGGGGAAAATTATTGAAATTTGTAACTATTTTCCCCTTGAAGTTTTGGTGACCAGGGTAGCTTAGCTCTTTTCATGAGGCACCCACAAATCATTGTAATAATAAGGTTTCCACAGTTAGACTTCTAAAATGTTGCTGTATCCTTTGAATTAACAGATGAGGTAAGCACACAAGCATTTTATCAGGCTCCAATTGTATAATTTACAGTTGCATGCATAGCATGCTCAGCATAAGAACATACTTTTGAGAGCTTATCCTTGTTATTCTGATAATTATCTTTCAGAAATGCTTGAGAGAGAGGAAATACTGTCTCAAGTAACAGACCCAGAGGAGGGAATCTTGAGTTAGTTTTCTTTGTCTGCTGTTAATGTTAATTTATATGACCTGGGGCAAGATCTCTGTTAACCCACCTTGTTTTGCCTTAGTTTCTTTGTCTGAAAATACAGTGATACCTGTCCTTGGTCATCCTTCCTGGGCAGTTACCTGATGGCTTATCTTTAAGGGAAAGTTATTTTCTACATACAAGTTCCTGAAATTTTTCCTGTCTAAAACCCTTTAAAAACAGGCATTTCTGGTGGCACACCATTTAATTCTGTGAACTGCTGCCATCTCAAGACTAACCAAATGATTCTGCTATTTAGAAACTGTCAGTGACTTCCATTAAGTACAAAATCTGCTCTGTAACCATCAAGACTTTCCATAATACGACCCCCACACTACCTTTTTGTCTTTGTCTCAGTTTTCTATTAGCCCAAGACTGAAGTATTGCTGTTTGTCAAGCACACTCTACTGTTTTCTACCCTTGGTGTTTTTTCGTGCTTTTGTCTACTTTTACTGCTTCTGCCCCTTACCTGTATCTGTTGAAATCTTACCCATCCTTCAAGACTCATTTGAAATCCCACACCTTCCATGAAGTCTTCTCCAGTTCACTTAACCAGATGTGACATCTTCCTTTTCTGTGGCACTCCTTTTACAGCACTAGCCTAATTCGGTCTTGGGTGGGTTGTGTCCTTCATTTGTGTGCTTACTTCAAGAAATGGGAGGGTGGTAATTAAGATGTATGTGTGCCAGATGCTTTACATGTGTTATATGTCATCCAGTTAATGAAGACTCAAAATGCCTCAATCAGATAAGTTTTACATTTTAGTAATGAGAACATGAACTCAGGGAAGTAATGTACTTTGTAAGAGATACAGCATATAGGTGTCAGGGTCAGGATTTAAACTGATTTATTTGAATTTAAAACTTTTCCATTTTACCATCTTACCTACTAGATTGATTGCCAGATGTAGGGCTGAACTCTGGATAGATGGAGACTTTGTCTTATTCATCTCTATCTCTGTGTACAGTTCAGCATCTCCCATGAAATGGTACACAGTAAGTTTTTGTAGAGTTCTTGTTTTGAATTATAAAATAAGTAAATTCCTACCTGGGGATCAAAAACCATTTTGGGATCATATACATTATTAAAAGCAATCATTTAATTATTAAAAATAAAAGTCATAAACTATTATTCTGAGATAAGGACCAAAGGTTTGTTTGGGTTAAAATTCTAAATTGGTCTTTTTCCTTCCATATTCTCTCTTGCTTACCCAAATAAAGAAGGTAATTGTTTTTCAAGTGACAGAATTTTAATTATTTTTATAATGCCTTGCATTTGTGTATTACTTTATTATATTCAAACTTCTTTTGCATATTCTCATTGTCTCATTTGGTTTTTTAAACAACCTCTATGATGTATGAATAGTTATTATTTTTCCTTGTGGACAGATATGGAAACTGAGACCTAAAGTGGTGTTGCGGAAGGTCAGAAAATGAATCATTAGTAGGGGTAAATCTTAGGTTTTTTTACTCTGAGTCATGCTTTCTCCACCATATAAAACTGTCTCTCAATATTTGATAATAGCTACTATCTTTTGAGTACATATCATGTACCAGGTACTATATTAAGCATGTTTTCTGTGTGTGTGTGTGTTTGTGCGTATGAATTTGTTGCAAGGAATAAATGAGAATGTATGTATATCATATATGTACGTGTATATATATATGTGTAGACATGTATTTTTTTCCTCTCTTGGAGCAGAATTTACAGATTTACTGATGATTTCTCTGTCTATTGAGAAATTGTTCCCTTTTTCTGTGCGGTTAAGATTTTGGCTATTTGAGCTGCATAGAGTACTTTGAAATAAAATTAGCTCATTATTAGTGTGGTATTGGAGTTGTGAGTTCAGTTAATCACTTACATTCCTTAGGAGTTTCATATTTCTACAGAGGTATCTTTGTATGAGCTATTACTTAGCACTTTCCCCCCATAAAACTACTATTAGCAATAGCCATAGCCGTTGTTTCCGGTAGTATTCAGCCAGTAGTCCTTTGCCCCTTTAATGATATTGGTCGCTGGGTTATCTCCTGCTCTTATAATTATTAAATAAAAGAGTAAGAAAGTTTGAGTCCAAATACTAATCCTTCTAATTCTTTATTTGGTGATGAGATAAAGTAGAAAATAAGGAGAATCTAGAGCTTAAAGGACTATAAAATCCTACAACTTTAACGCTCCATATCTGATATGCTGTTTAAGAGTCAGAGATACCAGTGAGAACATCTTGGCTACTGCTGTATCTGACCATCTTAATATCTTGGATACCTTTATAAAATGGAAAGGAGGCTGCTCTGATTTTTCTCATTGGTGCTGGGGTAATGGGAAACTGGATATTTTCTGAGGACAAAACAATTATTTCTATATAGCTTATAATAGCAAATAATTAAAAACAACCTTAATTGTATAATAGGTAAATGGTTATATAAACTATAATACTGTTGCTCAATGAACTATTATGCATTTATTAAAATGAATTTTATGAATATCAAATAACTGCAAAATATTTATAATATAATGTTAAATGAAAGAAGCAGAATGAAAATTTTGTAAGCAAAATGATTACAGGTATGTAAAACTCTAAAAACATGTTAAAGTTCAGAAGGAACTATGTTAAATGTAAATATTTGTGTTTGTAGTAGGGCTTCCTAATCTTTTTCAAATTGTGTGTATATTATAATTTTTTGTTATTGGTATTTTAAAAAATATTTTTAAAAAATCTTGAGATTTCATAGCTCCTCTTCCAGTTCATATTTGCCATTGCTCATACAACAGTGAAAGAAAAAAAAATCCACATTTTAAAGTTTATTTATGTTCTGGTCTTCTTCATTTAGCTCATTTCAATCTGCAAATTAACCCCTTTTTACAGATTAAATTTAGGTATAGACAGTAAATCATTGCCCAAGATCATACAAGTAATACATGGTAGAACAGAGAGGCCTCTCATGCTGAAGCCCATGATCCTTTACTAGAGTAAACGCGTTGCTTTTTCCTAAAATTTCAGACTAAAGAAGATGTTTGGAATATGTAGGGTTGCTGTAGAGTTGAGGTATCCTAGTAAAGTTCTAGGCAAGAGGACTGAGAACCATGATCAAGATTAGATCAGGGATAATAAATCATAACTGAGGACAACTGAGGGTATGTGGTTGTTAAAGGAAGAGCATAAGGCAGAGTTTCTCTTTATGCCAATGTATTTCCAGATGTGTACTCCAGAAACACTGATGTCTGTCATGCCCTGTTTTCATCAATTTTTAGTGATTCGTATGCCTTCTAGTGTAACTCTTGTCCATACTATGTATATTTCCCATAATTCCTTTACATAAACCATTTGACTTCAGCCAAGTGTATCTATTCATTGTTCCTAAACATACTATGCTTATTCCTGGCTGTGGATTTTTGTTTATACGTTTCTTTCTCCTTGGAAGGACTTCTCATCTCACTTTAAAATATTTCCTTCCTTTGAAATACAATTCAAAGCCTATTTTCCCCATGAAGTCTTTCAGGACTGGTCCCCTTCCTCTCCAGAGGGAGAAAAATCCCAAGGGTTTGACTTTCTTGTAAACATCTATAGATCTTATTATGTCCATTCTCTATTTGAAATTTAAGATATATTATCTTTAATTATTACTTTTTCTATATATTCCCATTATCATCAACTCAGATTACAAGTTCTTTGAAAGAAAATGTCTTAGACTTTTTAATATATCGAACACTGAGTAAGTATCCAGTGAATATCATGAAGAGATTGGATATGTCTAAAAGGGACATCATGTATGGAACAGTGACCTCCAACTCAAATGACTGTTCGCCATCACATGACATCTTTTCTGATTACAGCTCTTTATTACAAATTTATTTTGCTTTACAATTCCATTTCATAAGAATGAGGTTGGGAAAGCAGTGAAAATGTATTTATCCAAGTTCCCAAGGAAGAAATTACCGCTGCTTAGGAATATTGCAGTTAGGTCATTATAAACTACATTTTTATTTCTTTGACAAGATGGTAAATTTGAGCCTGCCATTTGGTGCCAAGATACTCTAGCACATCTAGTGCACATACTATGGGGTGAGGAGTTCACAGTTAAATTAACAGGAATCTGGCACATGCCACTGTTCTGCAGTACTTTCATGGTGGTTTACAGCCACAGTTTTAATATGGTTTAGTAAGTGCTTGAACTTCTCCAAACAAATAACACACATTATTGGAAATCAGACACAGTGCATACTTGCCTCTGGGGACTCCTCCTACTTTGAATTAGGAATTGCAGGCTTGTTGCTTTTTAGCTCCCTGGTCGTAGATGAGGTCCAGGCTCTTCTTAGGGAAAAACTACCATCTTGAAAAATTATTTTTGTGACAAACATATACACACACAAAGCCAAAAAAATGAATTTTCTACCCTGAAATACTTCCCTGAATGTATTACAATATATTTTAAAAATATAACAATGCATTTCTGATTATGTTAAGATTATCTACTTTTTCTTTTCATTTCGTTTAGGATAATTTGATTGCCCTTACAATATTCCTGCAAATGAATTATTTACTACCTTTGTTCCAAGATGGAGACTTTTTTCAACACTTACAGTGACAATTAAACTAACAAAGTGAGGACGTTTTATGTCGTGTCTTTGAATATGAGTGTTTTGTTTTGGTGAATTGCTGGCTTTTGTTTTTATTTTAAGTTTCATTGTTTCGTATCTTGATAACTCCTTTGGAAGATAGTCTTAGGATCAAGAACTGACGAGGACCTGAAAATGGGAAGCTGTCTTTCAATAGACAAACAGGCCCCAACTCTGTAGGCTCAAGGAGTCTAACATGAACCCTTTGTGAAGGTAGTTTTCTTCTATGCCTGTTTCTCCTATATGTGAATATAGATCCAACTGGAACTGTGTAAAATCTAAGGATTGTTCTCTAGAACTGTATTTTTGGTGCCATGTTGACCATATCTATATTTCTGCTGTTGTAAAACAGACATGGTGACCCCTATAGCTCATTGTTTTATGTAAGAGGCCCTTGAAGATATGTGTTTTTTTAAAAATACTCCATCCTTGAGAAAAGGAAATAAGTTTATTTACTTATTTTTAATTGAAGAATAACAAACATATAGAAAAGTAAACAAATCATAAGTACATAGTTTGATGAATTTTCACAAAGTAGACATACCTGTGTCATCAGCACGAAGACCAAGAAACAGAATATTACCAGTTTCCCAGAAGACCGTTCTAGCCTTTCCCCTGTCAAATCTTCACCTTTCTCCCTGTGGGTAATCTTTATCTGTACTTCTAATACTATAGCTTGATTTTGCCTATTTGTGGAATGATACAAATTCCATTCTTTTGTGTCATATGTATTCTTTTGTGTCATTTCTTAGGTTCACCGTAATTAATCTGTGATAACTAGCATTTGTTCATTCTTATTCCTATATAATATTCCATTATATGAATATGCCATAATTTGTTATCTGTTCTAAAGTTTTTAGGCATTTGAGTTGTTTCCAGTTTTTGGTTATTAGAAATAGTGTTGCTTTGAAACTTCTTGTTTATGTATTTTGGTGAACATATTTCTTTTGAGTACATACTTAGGAATGAAATTGCTGTGTCATAGTGTATGAAAATGTTCAGTTTCCTGCCAAACAATTTTCCAAAGAATTATATGATCTGTATTTAGGTTTATTTGTCTCTATCATTTTAATCTTTCTATTGGATATATAGTGGTATTGCATTGATATTTCATTTGAAATTGAACAACATTTCACATGCTTATTGGCCACTTGTATATACTTGTATATACTTCTTTGTGAAGTGTTGTTCAAGTCTATTGCCCATTTTTTAACTGGGTTATCTGCCTTTTTATTAAAGATTTTCTGTTCAGGATATATTTAGTTAAGCAGCTGTGGTATGTTAATGGCAAAAGGAACTTTGAAGATATGATTAAGCTAAGGTTCCTGAGTTAGGGAGATTATTTTGTAATATCTGGATGGACCCAGTGTAATCTCAAGGGTCCTTATAAGAGGGAGGTAGGTGTGTCAGAGTCAGAAAGGGAGATGTAATGATGGAAGCAAAGGTCAGAGTGATATAGCCAGGAGCTGGGAAACGTGGGCAGCTTCTAGAAGCTGAAAAAAGCAAGGAACAGATTTTTTCCTAGGGCCTCCAGAAGGAAGTTGCCTTAATTTTAACCCTATAAGGCCTATTTTGGACTTCGGACCCCCAGAACTGTAAGAAGCCACTAAATTTGTACTGATTTGCTGCAGGAGCAGTAGGAAGCTAATACAGCTGTACTCAAACTTTTGGTCTTCAGACTCCTTTTTATTGAGGAATCCAAAGAGCTTTTGTGTATGCTCTTCATATCTATCAATATTTATCATATTGAAATTAATACTGAGAAATTTAAAAATATTTATCTATTTATTTTAAAATAACAATACACCTATTATTGTTAATGTGAATAATATATTTTTCAAGAAAATAATTCTGTTTTCCAAAACCAAAGAAATTTAGTCAGAGGAATGACATTACTTTTTTTTTAATATATAACTTTAATGTCTGGCTTAATAGAAGACAATTGGATATCACAAATCTACTTCTGCATCAGTCGATTGTGATACATTGTTCTGGTGGAAGTATATGAGAAAATCTAGCCTCGTAGATATGTTGAATAAAGGAGTATTTAACAGCCTTTTTCAGATAATTTTTTATACTTTTTGATACTATAGCAGAACTTGACATATAATAGATTCTTATAGGTTAGTTGCAATGTAGAATCTGAAACCTTATCAATGAATTTTTCATATTCTGTAACCTTAGAGTTCATTGGTCTATTTTGTACTTTGAATAGATCTTTTACCCATGCATGATTTTGTAGCATCATGCATTGTTGATTTAGAAAATATTGGTCCACTGAGTTATCCAGATCTTCCAAATGTTGACATATTTTAGTATATAATATAAAAAAATCACACTCAGTATTATTACTACCAGTCTCATTTAAAAAGTCTTTAAGTACTGGTGAGCTATATCATGATGGCAGATACTAGTTTTTCAAAATTCAAAATTTTGCTTGTAAGCTTGAATTGTGTCATTGGCAACTAATACTGTCAGTTGTTTTCTTTTAAGTGGCAGACTCATTCTGATCATTTTCAAGAAAATCCCTACCAAAAACCCAAGTCTGAATAACCATAAATTTTCTGTCAGCTATTTTTTCAAGTGAAAAGGATGTTCCCTGAAAAAGGGAGCTAGTTCACCTTGCAACTCAAACTGTCATGCAAGTGCTTTTCTTTATCATACTTTAGTATGCAGCATAAATATTTTATGCATACTTACCAATTTGTCACAATATAAAAGGGACATACGTACTCAAGGGTTGGGATTTAATAACATTAATAACTTTTACTGCTTCTTCAAGGACATTCTTACACAAAACTGGCATTTGTTTTATTGTGCATGCCTGGCATTGAAGAATACAAGAATTACCAGTACAGTTTGGTGCCATGCCATTAATTCATGTTAAGGCACCAGTTGTTTTGCCCATCATTACTTTTGCAAATGTCAACACGAGGGAAATGTCATCAGTGCAGATTTCAACATGGTGAAAAAAGCAAATAGCATGTTAATGTTATTGTGAAAATTGTTTTGAATTTGTGGACCCTTGAGAGAGTCTGAAAGACTCCCAGGCATCTGCAGATTACACTTCAAGAACTACTGTTCTAGTTACTAGTCTTTTATACCTGTACTGCACATATTTTCTTCCAGTTTTTGGCTTGCCTTTTCACTCTCTTAATGATGTCTTTTGGTGGTACGTATTGCTCTTTGAGAAGTATACATTTCTTATTAAATATAATTTTCAAAATTAAACCTTTTTTCTCCCTAAGGGATTGAAGTATTGGTCATGACAAGTTGTTCATGTTATCATTTCCCTATTCTACTTCTCTGTGCCACATCTGTTTTCTTGGTGATATTGAGTTTTCCATTCTGTACTGTTGATGTGTATGATCTCTCTTCTTATCGGTCTGCATTCTTTAATTATATGTATTTACTATATTTTACTTTATGGTTCAAACATCACAGGTAACCTGAAGCATTCATGATATTAACTGGTAGATTGGAGAGGAAAAGGGAAAGATTATAAAATTATATCTCAACGATTTATGTGAAGTTAGGTTCCTCTAGATCACAGATAGTTTTTCATTAACAGTTGTAGGCCTGCAGAAGTTTTATTTCAGGTAATGATTTATTCAGGATTATCCTAAAACCATGAAAACTTTTATGGAGTAAATAATATTGCTTAATATGTGGTAAACATTTAATAAGTATTAACTATAAAGTTTGTAATAAATAATACTAAATCTTATGTAATAGATGTAACATATTATTATTAAAACTTTAAAATTCTTCTATAATATGTATATAAGAAACATTCATTAATTTGAGATTATTGAAGGAATAGTGTTGATATGCTACCTTGTCATAAAGGAAATATGAAAGGTCAGTTACTGAGGGGACATTTGATTGTGATCTTTCTTTAGGGTTTCCTTTAACAGTGGTCCATAGGGATGCATCCAGTGGTTTTTGTTTACCTCTTTACCTTCCTCATGGAACCTGGACTCCCATGTGTAGGACAGGGACTGAGTCTGATGAGCATAAGCTTTATAGCATGTTGAGTTTCAATAGTTCAGGTCTGATCTTAGTTCATGGCCCCAGTCTACTGCAAATGATATGGCAATGATTAGCCCTAATCATACCTATTCTACGATATTGAGGGAAGATTGCTAGACCTGGCATGATTTTATTACTGATGCTAACTGTGGAGAGTCATGAGGAACATCTAGTAATCTTCTGTCTGATTCAATGAATTCCTCTATTTTACATAGCATTTGATCTGCTTTTGAGTAAAAACTGCCACTACCGAAAACTACCGAACCACAATGTCTTTATGGATAACTCACAAATATTTACTTTTCTTATGACTTACCTTGACTCTGTTTTGCCATGAGTTAATAAGTAATCTCTGTCACTGTTTAATTCATTTGCTTTTGAAATATCATGTGAAAGTCCGATGATTAACTTTTAATATGTTTATACCATCTACAGTATATGATCTCTGCCTTTGAAGGCCCTCTGGTAAACGTGCTTTCTCTGATTTCATGGAACCTGAGCAGATATTTGGCTCAGTTGCTTCTATCCAAAAGCCTGGGGGCACTCTGAGAAAGTGATCTTGTCCAAACACCAGAGTTTAGCTTCTTTTTCCTCTTTACTTCAGATTTCTCTGCGGTCTGTTTTACCCTCTCTGTGGTAACAAAGTATGTGAATACTGAGGAGCCTGCCACAATTTTCTGGAGTTTATTATTTTTCCAAAGGATAGACTTTCACATTGTTTTAGAAATAAAGCAGTTTATAGCTTGCTGCTATGAATATTGTTCCTGACTCTTACCAGTAATTTGCTGCCTTTTTATTTTAGAATAAAATTTGGATAACCTCTGTTTCCTCTTCTAGAAATGGGAAATCCAAATGCTGGAAAAAGTGGTTGTATGGAAGATAGATTAGACCTGTTTTGAATGGATCTAAAAAGTAGAAGTTAGAGAGAAGTAAGTTAAATAGAGCATGAACTAGTTAATTCATGGTCAGCATTAAAATAGAGGATAGTATTTTTATGGGACACTTGCTGTAAAGGCAGTGCATGCATAGGACAGAGTGCTAGACTAGGACTCTGAGTCTTCCAACCCTGAGATTCCTGTGCTTCTACCTCTATGTGCTGGAACCACAAATGACGAATAACTTGGTGTATAATTTATCATGGTGTCTGCATAATGTTTAGAGGTCATCCAACCCAATAACTTGAAAAGCATATTAGAAATTATACTAATAGCAAAGATAAATTTTGATTGACCTGAATTTGGAGTTGCTTTCACCTTATATTTCTTGTATTACTCTTATTTAGTTATTAAATACTTATATTTGATCCAACATAGTTATAGAACTTCATATTGGGAGGGATCTCTTCTAAAGCTTCATTATAATTCTGTCCTCCAATAACTGCAATGGAAAAAATGCTATAAGACAAATTGGAAAGTGAAGTGAGGAACATAAACACCAAAGGTAAAGGACTGAGAACATAATGTATAGTTTACTGCTCTGGTATGAGACTTCCAAAATCTATATAATGTAAGCTGAGGATTATTTTCCTTTTAGACTTAAGTATAAGTGAAACAATAGACTTAAAATTGTATGCTTTTCTCTTATTTCATTTTTGGCACTATGGAATGTCATATGACCTTTTCAAATTTGTGAATATATAAAAGAATGCTGATGACACTTACTCTCTTCTCAAAGTCCTTAGCCATCTTCCCAGATGCAGTTGTGACAATCACAGTGTCCTTTCCAATACTGGGCAGAGCTTATCCTGAAGTGAACTGATCCATGGTTAGTCTCCTGTCCAGAAGTTCTAAGACAGCAGTGAATTCAATATTTATAAAGAACTTAGATTTGAGCAGTTTAGATGTGAACATATTATTGATTTAGCCAGATGCTTCAAATCAAGGGAATTGTTTTTATATCACAACATATTGTCATTTTGCTAATTTTTATATTCTACTTTCATTTTATGTTTACGCCATTATTTTAGTTGTCTAGGATGATATGTTAGGTGTAACATTTTGTTCTTTTATTCTGTGATCCCAAAATAAAAATCCTTTTGTTAATTGAGAATCAATGATAATAGATGTCTAAACTTTTCTCCCACAAGTTATTGTTTTAAATATACCTCGGGAGCTTCCCTGGCGGTCCAGTGGTTAAGACTGTGCACTTTCACTGCAGGGGGTGCAGGTTTGATCCCTGATCAGAGAAATAAGATGCTACATGTTGTGCGACGTGGTCAAAAAAATAAAAATAAATAAATAAATAAACCTTAAGTGAAAATGCATTAAATAAAAAAATATTGAAAATATGTTGAAAATGTAGAAAATATATTAGTTGTCTCTTTGAAAGTTGTTACATCATGAGTTGATTTTGAAATGGTTGCCTATCACAATTTGAATACCAGTTAGTTAAATTAATAGAGAATGGGGTCAGTGTCGGGCCCAGCAGCTGGAGGCCAGGCTCACCACACACATTGCTCTCTTTTGAAAGGAAAAGAAAAAAAAGAGGAAAAGAGAGAAACTACAGGAATCTACATCAGTCTAAACTGAACCTGTAATGTCTCCAACATCTGCCTGTTCATACTTTAATTGATTAAAATTTCAAAAAAGAACCAGAAAGCAGAACAAACATAGAGTATGGGAATATTAGCCAGACAAAAGCACAGAAGAATGGAATGAAAGACAAAGAATTATAAAATAAACACTTTGAGAGCAAAAGCAAGAAGAACTACAATCCTGCAGCCTGTGGAACAGAAACCACATTCACAGAAAGATAGACAAGGTGAAAAGGCAGAAGGCTATGTACCAGCTGAAGGAACAAGATAAAACCCCAGAAAAACAATTAAATGAAGTGGAGATAGGCAACCTTCCAGAAAGGGAATTCAGAATAATGTTAGTGAAGATGATCCAGGACCTTGGAGAAAGAATGGAGGCAAAGGTCAAGAAGATGCAAGAAATGTTTATAAAAGACCTAGAAGAATTAAAGAACAGAAAAATACAGATGAACAATACAATAACTGAAATGAAAACTACACTAGAAGGAATCAATAGCAGAATAACTGAGGCAGAAGAAGGGATAAGTGACCCAGAAGACAGAATGGTGGAATTCACTGCCACAGAACAGAATAAAGAAAAAAGAATGAAAAGAAATGAGCACAGCCTAAGAGACCTCTGGGACAACATTAAACACAACAACATTCGCATTATAGGGGTCCCAGAAGGAGAAGAGAGAGAGAAAGGACCTGAGAAAATATTTGAAGAGATTATAGTCAAAAACTTTCCTAATATGGGAAAGGAAATAGCCACCCAAGTCCAGGAAGCACAGAGCATCCCATACAGGATAAACCCAAGGAGAAACACGCCAAGACACATAGTAATCAAATTGGCAAAAATTAAAGACAAAGAAAAATTATTGAAAGCAGCAAGGGAAAAATGACAAATAACATACAAGGGAACTCCCATAAGGTTAACAGCTGATTTCTCAGCAGAAAATCTACAAGCCAGAAGGGAGTGGCATGACATATTTAAAGTGATGAAAGGGAAGAACCTACAACCAAGATTACCCGGCAAGGATCTCATTCAGATTCAATGGAGAAATCAAAATCTTTACAGACAAGCAAAAGCTAAGAGAATTCAGCACCACCAAACCAGCTCTACAAAAAATGCTAAAGGAACTTCTCTAAGTGGGAAACACAAGAGAAGAAAGGACCTACAAAAACAAACCCAAAACAATTAAGAAAATGGGACTAGGAACATACATATCAATAATTACCATAAACGTGAATGGATTAAATGCTCCAACCAAAAGACACAGGCTCGCTGAATAGATACAAAAACAAGACCCATATATATGCTGTCTACAAGAGACCCACTTCAGACTGAAAGTGAGGGGATGGAAAAAGATATTCCATGCAAATGGAAATCAAAAGAAAGCTGGAGTAGCAATAATCATATCAGATAAAATAGACTGTAAAATAAAGAATGTTACAAGAGACAAGGAAGGACACTACATAATGATCAAGGGATCAATCCATGAAGAAGATATAACAATTATAAATATATGTGCTCCCAGCATAGGAGGACCTCAATACATAAGGCAACTGCTAACATCTCTAAAAGAGGAAATCGACAGTAACACAATAATAGTGTGGGATTTTAACACCTCACTTACACCAATGGGTAGATCATCGAAACAGAAAATTACTAAAGAAACACAAGCTTTAAATGCACAATAGACCCGATAGATTTAATTGATATTTATAGGACATTCCATCAAGTAACAGCAGATTACACTTTCTTCTCAAGTGCACATGGAACATTCTCCAGGATAGATCACATCTTGGGTCACAAATCAAGCCTCAGTAAATTTAAGAAAATTGAAATCATATCCAGCATCTTTTCTGACCACAACGCTCTGAGATTGGAAATCAATTATAGGGAAAAAACATAAAAAACAGAAACACATGGAGGCTAAACAATATGTTACTAAATAAACAAGAGATCACTGAAGAAATCAAAGAGGAAATCAAAAAATACCTAAAGACAAATGACAATGAAAACACGATGATCCAAAACCTATGAGATGTAGCAAAAGCAGTTCTAAGAGGGAAGTTTATAGCAATACAAGCCTACCTGAAGACACAAGAAAAATCTCAAATAAACTAAGCTTACACCTAAAGGAACTAGAGAAAGAAGAACAAACAAAACCCAAAGTGAGCAGAAGGAAAGAAATAAAGATCAGAGCAGAAATAAATGAAATAGAAACAAAGAAAATAATAGCAAAGATCAATAAAACTAAAAGCTGGTTCTTTGAGAAGGTAAGCATAATTGATTAACCAGTAGCCAGAATCATCAAGAAAAAGAGGGAGAGGACTCAAATCAATAAAATTACAGGGCTTCCCTGGTGGCGCAGTGGTTGAGAGTCCACCTGCCGATGCAGGGGACACGGGTTTCTGCCCCGGTCTGGGAAGATCCCACATGCCACGGAGCGGCTGGGTCCGTGAGCCATGGCCACTGAGCCTGCACGTCCGGAGCCTGTGCTCCACAACGGGAGAGGCCACAGCAGTGAGAGGCCTGCGTACCCCCAAAAAAAATAAATAAATAAAATATATAAATAAATAAATAAAATTACAAATGAAAAAGGAAAAGTTACAACAGACACCACAGAAATACAAAGCATCCTAAGAGAGTACTACAAGCAACTCTATGCCAATAAACTGGACAAGCTGGAAGAAATGGAGAAATTCTTAGAAAGGTATAACCTTCTACGACTGAACCAGGAATAAATAGAAAATATGAACAAACCAATCACAAGTAATGAAATTGAAACTGTTTAAAAATCTTCCAACAAACAAAAGTCCAGGACCAGATGGTGGCTTCACAGGCGAATTCTATCAAACATTTAGAGAACAGCTAACACCTATCCTTCTCAAACTCTTCCAAAAAATAGCAGAGGAAGGAACACTCTGAAACTCATTCTATGAGGCCACCATCACCCTGATACCAAAACCAAAGATACTACATAAGAAGAAAATTACAGACCAATATCACTGATGAATATAGATGCAAAAATCCTCAACAAAATACTATCAAACAGAATCCAACAACACATTAAAAAGATCATACACCATGATCAAGTAGGATTTATGCCAGGGATGCAAGGCTTCTTCAGTATACCCAAATTAATCAATGTGATACACCATATTAACAAATTGAAGAATAAAAACCATATGATCATCTCAATAGATGCAGAAAAAGCTTTTGACAAAATTCAACACCCGTTTATGATAAAAACCCTCCAGAAAGTGGCCATAGAGGGAACCTACCTCAACATAATAAAGGCCATATATGACAAACCCACAGCAAACATCATTCTCAATGGTGAAAAACTGAAAGCATTTCCTCTACAATCAGGAACAAGACAAGGATGTCCACTCTCACCCCTATTATTATTCAGCATAGTTTTGGAAATCCTAGCCACGGCAATCAGAGAAGAAAAAGAAACAAAAGGAATACAAATCGGAAAAGAAGAAATAAAACTGTCACTGTTTGCAGATTACATGACACTGTACATAGAGAATCCTAAAGATGCCAGCAGAAAACTACTAGAGCTAATCAATGAATTTGGTAAAGTTGCAGGATACAAAATTAATGCACAGAAATCTCTTGCATTTCTATACACTAATGATGAAAAATCTGAAAGAGAAATTAAGGAAACACTCCCATTTACCATTGCAGCAAAAAGAATAAAGTACCTATGAATAAACTTACCTAGGGAGACAAAAGACCTGTATGCAGAAAACTATAAGACACTGATGAAAGAAATTAAAGATGATACAAACAGATGGAGAGATATACTATGTTCTTGGATTGGGAGAATCAATATTGTGAAAATGACTATACTACCCAAAGCAATCTACAGATTCAATGCAATCCCTGTTAAATTACCAATGGCATTTTTTACAGAACTAGAACAAAAAGTCTTAAAATTTGTATGGGGACACAAAAGACCCCGAATAGCCAAAGCAGTCTTGTCAGAGAAAAATGGAGCTAGAGGAATCTGACTCCCTGACTTCAGACTATACTACAAAGCTACAGTAATCAAGACAATATGGTACTGGCACAAAAACAGAGATCTAGATCAATGGAACAGGATAGAAAGCCCAGAGATCAACCCACGCACCTATGGTCAAGTAATGTATGACAAAGGAGGCAAGGATATACAATGGAGAAAAGATAGTCTCTTCAATAAGTGGTGCTGGGAAAACTGGACAGCTACATGTAAAAGAATGAAATTAGAACACTCCCTAACACCATACACAGAAATAAACTCAAAATGGGTTAGAGACCTAACTGCAAGACCGGACACTGTAAAATTCTTAGAGGAAAACATTGGAAGAACACTCTTTGACATAAATCACAGCAAGATCTTTTTTGATCCACCTCCTAGAGTAATGGAAATAAAAACAAAAATAAAAAATGGGACATACTGAAGCTTAAAAGCTTTTGCAAAGCAAAGGAAACTACAAACAAGATGAAAAGACAACCTTCAGAATGGGAGAAAATATTTGCAGACGAATCAATGGACAAAGGATCAATCTCCAAAATATATAAACAGCTCATGCAGCTCAATATTAAAAAACAAACAACCCAATCCAAAAATGGGCAGAAGACCTAAATAGACATCTCTCCAAAGAATACATACCAATGGCCAAGAAGCACATGAAAAGCTGCTCAACATCACTAATTATTAGAGAAATGCAAATCAAAACTACAATGAGTTGTCACCTCACACCAGTTAGAATGGGCATCATCAGAAAATCTACAAACAACAAATGCTGGAGAGGGTGTGGAGAAAAGGGAACCCTCTTGCACTGTTGGTGGGAATGTAAATTGATACAGCCACTATGGAGAACAGTATGGAGGTTCCTTAAAAAACCAAAACTAGAATTACCATATGACCCAGCAATCCCACTACTCGGCCTATACTCTGAGGAAACCATAATTCAGAAAGACACATGCACCCCTATGTTCATTGCAGCACTATTTACAATAGCCAGGTCATGGAAGCAACCTAATTGTCCATCGATAGACGAATGGATAAAGAAGTTGTGGTACATATATACAATGGAATATTACTCAGCCATAAAAAGGAACAAATTTGGGTCATTTGTAGAGACATGGATGAATAGAGACTGTCATACAAAGTGAAGTAAATTAGAAAGACAAAAACAAATATCATATATTAATGGATATATGTGGAACCTAGAAAAATGGTACCGATGAACCAGTTTGCAGTGCAGAAATTGAGACACAGATGTAGAGAACAAACGTATGGACACCACAGGGGGAAAGCGGCGGGGTGTGGTAGTGGTGGTGCTGTGATGAACTGGGAGATGGGGATTGACATGTATACACTATGTATAAAATGGATAACTAAGAAGAACCTGCTATATTAAAAAAAATAAAATTCAAAAAAAATACAATAAAAATTAAAAAAAATAGAGAATGGGATGTATTCTTCTGTAGCTAGAGGTAGACAAACATAACTATGTTTTTTAAAAAGATGAGGATCCAAAAAATTAGGTACAGTTTCATATACTGTATAATCTTGTAGAAGATAAAGGAAAAGGCAACCTTACTTGTGTGTTAGATGTTGAGAATTCAGCAAAATATTGTCTTTTTTAATGTGGCAGCCTCTGTCTTTTCATATTACTATAGTATCTAGCATGATATTTAGCATATTTCATTTCACAGAGATAAGAAAATGAATCTCAAAGGCCTTAAGTGACTTATTCAAGCTATCATAATTGCTTATTGGCAAACAAAAAATATTAAAACCCAGATCTCCTGATTGTTACTCCAGAACTCTTTTTAGGTATTATACTGCTTCTGAGATTTTTTTCAGCTGTGATATGTGTGTGTATTCACACATATGTGTGTATGTATGTGCATATATGTATATGTGAAGAGAATATGTATATAATATGTGCATATATGTAGTATATGTATGTGTGTTTATGTATATAGATGTAGATAGATAGATAGATAGGGTCTAGGTGAAAGGAAAATAACTGATATGTTAAGTCCCCTGCAAGTAAACACTTCATTTATTCTTGGAGTGGTAACTTCAAAACTTTTTACCTCCATTTTCTGATTAAAATAGATGTGATTTTTCAGCAATCATTCAAATGAGTTCATTGAACCCCTACTATGTGAAAGGCACTACACAGGTATTTTAATAATGATAGGTCAATGTAAGATGTGATCGGTGCCCTAAGAGTGATACAGATAAAGCACAATGGAAGTCCAAGGAGACTTTAGCTGAGAAAGAGGAAGTTTGGGAATTATAAAGAAAATGCCATCTGCAGTAGGTCTTGAAGAATACTTAGAAAAGGTCTTTTAAGATAGAAGTAACCCCATAAAAAAAGTAATAATGACTGAAAGCTTGGGGTCTGTGTGGGAAATAATGAGCATTTTGATATTTCCTGCACTTAGGTTATGTAAAGGAAGACAGCAGGGAAAAATAAATCAGAAAAGCCAACGTCCAGGCTGTGGAAGACCCCAGCTAGCAAGTAAAGGAAAAATGGAGAATCACTGATAGGTTTTTAATAAGGAAGTGTTAAAATAATAGCTTTGTTTCTGGAAAATTAATTTGATAGCAGGAAATTGGATTGGAGGTGGAACAGATTACGGATAGGAAAACTAATTAAGTGTTAGTTGCAGGGACTTCCCTGGTGGCGCAGTGGTTAAGAATCCACCTGCCAATGCAGGTGACACGGGTTCGAGCCCTGGTCTGAGAAGATTCCACATGCTGTGGAGCAACTCAGCCCATGCCCCACAACTACGGAAGCCTATGCACCTAGAGCCCTTGCTCCGCAACAAGAGAAACCACTGCAATGAGAAGCCCCCGCTTGCCACAACTAGAGAAAGCCTGCACAGCAATGAAGGCCCAACACAGCCAAAAATGAATAAATAAATATTTTAAAAAAAGAGTTAGTTGCAGAATGTCCTCCTAGTACATCTAGTTTAGACTGAAGAATGTTTGACTTGACAGAACAGAAATGAAGAGAGAATTAGTAACAGAGATATTATGGAGGTAGAATTAATATAAGTGGATAATGAGTGGATGTGTTGAGCAAGAGGAGAGTTATAGATGACTGAAAGCTTTGATCCAGTAGTTGAGATGGTGACAGTATCAATAAGATAGATAACCTATAAAGAAGAGCAATTTTAGGACTAGGTAATGAATTTATATTTGGACATAACTGTGAGGTCGTTTAATATGTACTTATTCTTAGGATTGCAGTGTTATGCTTATGGCATTTTGTAAAATATTTGGAATAGACAGACCTAAATGGTTCCTTTTACTGATATGATTCTATGTCTTTCAACTTTGTCCTTTTACAGAAAAGCTAGTGGAGAGGTTATTGCCTTGTACTTAATGAAAGCATATTTTTGATATTGAAATTTCTTAAATGTGTTCGCTCTGTAGGATGTGAGTAGCATCTATATTTTATATATTGTTGGTGGTAGGTTATATAGCAAGAATTACTAACCTTTGTCATTATGATTCCAGGTATCTTTTTTCACTTACAAGAGATGGAATAGGATTCCAGATCAGAATAGCACTCAAGGCTCTCATTTTTATTTTAGAAAAAGAAATATCTTAAATGAGGCCAAATGCAAAAACAGAAAGAGTTAAGTGGAAATGTTTTGATTTATAGATTTTACAATAATCTTTACATTGCTCTATCTGGGAAATAAGCCTTTTGAGGTTGTTTCTCCCCAAATAGATTTTATTTATTTAACAAAAACATGTACACCTACAGTATACACCAACTGTTCTAAGTTACTTTACAAATATTAATTGTTTTAGAACCCTGTGAGATTGGTAGCATTTTACTCATTTAATGGATGAGGAAACTAAAGCGTAGAGAACTTAATTAAATTGCCCAAGGTCACACAGCTGGTAAGTGGAAGAGGTAGGATTTTGCTCCTCTAGTTCCTGAGTAAAAGCATCACCAACCTTTTACAGAATTAACCTAGTGTTTCTTAAAAACCAATGCTTCTCTAGACAACATTGTGGAAGTTAAATAAAATTAGGCTTTAGAAAACATTTTAAATGAAAATTCTGGTCCTTTGACTCTGTGTTTGTATACTTGCTTCAGATATCCATGTAGCAAAACTCTAAACTGTGATCTTTTTCCAAAGAAGACATACAGATGGCCAACAGGCACATGAAAAGATGCTCAATATTGCTAATCATTAGAAAAATGCAAATCAAGACTGCAATGAGGTATCACCTCACACCAGTCAAAATGGCTGTCATCAAAAAGTCTACAAATAATAAATGCTGGAGAGAGTGTGGAGAAAAAGGAACCATCCTACACTGTTGGTAGGAATGTAAATTTGTGCAGCCGCTATGGAAAACAGTATGTAGGTTCCTTAAAAACTGCACATGCATACACACACACACACACACACACACACACACACACACACACAGTGGAACATTACTCAACCATAAAGAAGAATGAAATGATGCCATTTGCAGCAACATGGATGGACCTAGAGGCCATCATACTAAGTGAAGTAAGTCAGACAGAGAAAGACAAATATTATATGATATCACCTATATGTGGAATCCAAAAAATAATACAGATGAATCTATATACAAGACAGAAACATACTCACAGGCATAGAAAACAAACTTATGGTTCCTAGACGGGAAAGGGAGGCGGGGGAGATAAATCAAGAATATGGGATTAACAGATACAAACTACTATATGTAAAGTAGATAAGCAACAAGGATTTACTGTATAGCACAGGGAATTATATTCAATATCTTGTAATAACCTATAATGGAAAATATTCTTAAAAATTATACATAACTTGATCACTTTGCCATACACCTGAAACTGACACAGTATTGTAAATCAACTATACTTAAATTAAAAAAAAACAACTTGGATTTGAAGTGTTAATGAGAAGAGAATGCATTAAATGTGAGTTGAAGGTGATTTCTAAAAGAGTAAGGAAAAAGTATATATACTGGTCTATAAGAACATATCTTTCTCAATATTGATAACTACAGACCCAAATTTCAGAATTATCATATTCTTCCCTCTGGTGTTTTTCCAATCAAGTTTTAATGTATCTTCATAGTCTAATGCCTTAGATAAATTACTAATAATGCAGTTCTAATTCAATTACCTTTCCTTTGCATTGTTTAGTCTATTTTATTATTATGTGCATAACTTTAGAATAACATGAGCTCCTAGAATTTGAAATTTAGCTCAACGAATATTTATTGAACACCTGATACGTGCTCAGTGATATGCTGTGCTGCCTGGTAATAAAGACGAAATCTCTTTTCCAAGGAAGAATATAGTGTAATGATTTGAGTATTGCTGATTTAACTGCACAGGATGCATTTGTAATCCAGTAATCCTAAAGATGCCGTTTAAAAGTAATTCATCACTAAGATAAGCTGATATCAGTAAATAAAGAGATTTACTTGGGGTTTAATTCTTTGCCCTCACTAAAGATCTAGGTAAGAGCACAACCTGATCCTGCTTCTGTTCTTACAGCCACATCAGAAAAGAGCAACTCCTTAATTCCATGTCCAGTATTGGTAGAGGTAATGTGCAGTAAAAGTTAAAGGACTAAGCTAGTCCTCAAAATAATTTTTTTAAATTTATTATGAAATTGTTGGTGAAACTTATTTGAAGCCATGATAATAATTCTGGAAAAGTATGTACAAAGTGAGAGTTTCTGTACTAGGTAAGAGTACTCAATAACTGAAAAATGGTATTGTGGTCTTCTTAATGCTCTAGGAAGTTAAATCAGGCAGGCTGAACTATTTGATCTTTTGGTCTCTACTATGATTTATGATTATAATAGTACACGACACCTGACAAGACAGATTTTAGTATCCCTCTTTTACAGTGGAGGAACTTAGGACACTTATGGTAAAGTACCTTGTTCCCATAGCCGTGAATTGGTTGGCCCCCAAATCAGTCTCAAATCTCTGGCTCTAAAGTTTGTTCTCTTAAGTGCACAATGTATTATAGTGCTCATTGGCAGGATTGGCATTATTGGCAGCTCAGTTTCTTTGAACAGTTTTACCAAAAGAGAAATTCAAGATTTCTTCTTGCTTTTAAAATTTTCCCTTTAATTAAGATTTTTCATTTCGTTCAGTGGACGTTGGTTGCTAGTGAGATGATATCTAAGTGAGTTACAAAGTTAAACTTCCCTCTGTTGTAACTTTTCAAGACTAAGGAGTTTCTATAGGTTCTATTTTCCATTTACATCTTTTTTTCTCAGACTTTATCATAAAGAGTATTCAAGACTTGTAGGGAGAAACATCTCTTCCATCCATACACTTGGAAGCAAAGACCAACTATATAGATGAGCAGAAGATGTTGACTACATCAACAGTTTATTTTTGGTTTCTTATAAAACTCTACAGGTAAGAAGATGAAGAAATTTAACCTGATCTCAGGGGAGTGTGTGTGCGTGTGTGTGTGTGGTTTTTAAAGCAATCATATCATAACATACTTCTAAATAAATTTTGTCCTTCATTATAGTCTTCTTGGAAAGCTATTACAGTTTTCTCCAAAACAGTATATTTAGAGACACTTTGTGAATCGTGTCATTTTGTAATTATTATCCCAAAGAGTGTTATTCAGTTTAGTTATTTCTTCATCCATGAAATATTTGTTAAATGCCTATAGATTGCAAGGAACCATGCTTAAGCGATCTCCCATCTTATTCTTCAGTCTTGGCTCTAAACCACGGCACTATTGACATTTTGGGCTGGGTAATTCTTTGCTAAGGGGGCTGTGCACTGTGGGATGTTTTACAGTATCCCTGGCCTCTACCCATTAGATGCCAGTAGTCCCCCTGCCAATATTGTGATATCCAAAAATGTTTCCAGACATTGCCAAATGTCCCTGGAGAGCAAAATCATTCCCAGTTGGGAATCTCTGCTCTAATGTCTGAATTAAAAACTAAAAAGGAAAAAAAAACCCACAGACAGTGAGTAATTGCTACCACTGAAGATGATAAAAGCAATGGCCATGAAAACTGTTCTAAAACACAAGTTTCAGGAACACTGGGAGAATGATTAGCACTATTGTATAACCTCCTGTCATTACCTAAGTTCTGAAACGTGTATTAAAAGAACTAGACCACTTTATGCTTGTATTGTATCATTACTTGTCCTCGATGCTTTATTCATTTCTCCTAATGTGGCCTGTTTGCTTTTAATCAGACTTGTTTAATCATCTAAAACAATCTTTAACTTAAAAAATGTTTCAGTTATCTTCCAATATCTTCATTTTTTTTATCTGCCTTTTCCATTTGGGGTAAGGGCAGGAATAGTCCACTGAAAACAATTGGGTGCTCATTTGACAGAAAGTACCAGAATATTTCTAAGCATCAAATGTAATGACATCAGGATATGTGACTCCATGATGATTTTTAGAAAAGTTCTTAGAATGATGACAGTGTCATTGGAACCAAACAAAAACTAAAAATAACTTTTTCTTGTTGTTTGCTTCTGCTCTTAAAGGTATGAAATTAGTGAAATTGTATTAAAACGCTCTAAATCAGCATAAAATTCAAATATAATTACCACTAATTACAAAGACCTATTATTTGATATCCTTAAATCTGGCTTCATCAACTTTTATGTGAAAATTGAAATTTGAGATTTCTAGGAAAGATGGCTGATTGAGCTGATTGCCCTACCTGAAACACTCTGAAATGGACATAAAGAAGCAAAAATAGAGATGTAAGCTTCAGCTATAGATGAAACTATAGGAGTAACCTTAGCTCCATTCTATTTATTGCAAAGACTGTTTTCTAGATATTAACTTAGAGATAGAAGCATTACGGATACAAGTGGCAAATACCAAATTGGGGCTGATTTTCATACTTCAGAATATGAGATGACAGGGGGTGAAGCTGTTAGAGGGTCATGCTGTACTATGTTTTTCTCAACCTAACTTCCTTTTGTAGAAAAATCCTTCCACTTGTGCTGCTAGCTCTGAAATAGATAATGGCTAAAATCTGAACTACCCTCATGTAATCAATTCAGGACAAGAGAGTTATCCAATTTGATAAAGTATTTGGAGATAAAATATTTGAGATTAGGTCATCTCTACTAGATTCACTCTTTTCTACGAACCTCTCGCCCCTTTGCAGGGCATATAAAGGAGTGAACACAGACATTATAGCCAATCAATTTCTAGCTTTCCAGCTCAGAGTATAAAGTATGTCTTAAAAAATGACTGAGAAGCAGAAGAATCCAACCACGCTAATCATAATAAATAGCAGATAGAATCAAATTGCTCCTTTTCTTAGCTAAATGACAGGCACAGCTTAGAACCTGTAGATGAGTGCTACCAAAAATAAATAAAATACATGGAACATAAAAGGCAAATGAGGAATATATTTTGAAAGAACTACCTCAAGAAACTAAAGAACACTTAAAGAAAAAATAATTTTCAACATTCTCAAGGGGATAAAAGTGACCATAGACTCTATGATAAGAGATCAAAGAAGAGATTTAAGAGATTAAGATACAGATAAAAGGACACCAAAGTTAGATTAAAAGAGAGCAGGCAGAGGGGGATGGGTAAAACTATAAAAATAATTAAAACCACATTAGATACAGGAAGATGTAGAGTCAGTGATGCAGCAGATGGACTTAATGACTTAAAGGAAATGCTTGAGAAAAATCACACAAAATACAGTGAGAAAGATTAAAAACTATTAGTGGAAATTTATTGATACAGAAGGGAAAAAAGTCATCCCTGAAATAAAGGACCTCAACCTACAGGTTGAAAGAGTTTACTAAATACCAGGAAAAAGTAATAAAGACTTAGACTTCTCCGGGTAACGTTTAAGATTAAAAAAATTCCTTAAATGTTACTATAGTAAAAAAACAGGGCTTCCCTGGTGGCGCAGTGGTTGAGAGTCTGCCTGCCGATGCAGGGTACACGGGTTCGTGTCCCGGTCTGGGAGGATCGCACATTACCACGGAGCGGCTGGGCCCGTGAGCCATGGCCGCTGAGCCTGTGTGTCCGGAGCCTGTGCTCCGCAACAGGAGAGGCCACAGCAATGAGAGGCCCGCGTACCGCAAAAAAAAAACAAAGCCACCTTTTTAAAGTTGGCCTCATATTTTTTTCTCATACCCCAAATGACACTGTAATAATGTCTATAGAATGTTGAAGAAAAAAAATGACAATTTAAAAAGTAAGCAATTACAGCCTTTATGAACCCTTTCTAAAAATTTACTTGGAAGGTAAATCAAAAGAAGAAATCCATAAATGGTAAAATTATCATATAGAAAGACTGGTGGTGAACATGTTAAACACAGAATCAAACAGACTTGGAAAACAGGAATGAAATGTTTGAATTCTTAAATAGAAGATATATAATTTAGAAAAAATGTGATGCTAGTTAACAGGGATTAAAAGTTCAGAAAGAGCCAGCAAAATGGAGATTTTTTAGGGCATGGGGTTGAAAACAAAGGTCATATTAACATGCTAATTACTTCATCATTCCTAGGGGAGTTTATTTTTGAAGTATATAAATGGAAAAATGTGACTTCAGCATACTAGTGTATGTCATCAGTTGTAAAGAATATTTTTTTTTTTTTTACATTTTAACATATCTGGAATTGGAATATATCTCCTAATCAATAGTGAGTTAACAGTTATAATTGGCACCATATTTTCTTTCACGGTCATTTTAAAATAACAATGCATCTTATAGTTATTCACATTTTTGAGTGCATTAAATATATATTTTAAACGTTAAAGTCATCACTAATGGAACTAAAACTGACAATTTTTTGTACTATTTAAATTAATGATTAAAGGGAATAAGGGGAATAAGAGAATTAATAAAATACAGACCAGGGCTTCCCTGGTGGCACAGTGGTTAAGAATCTGCCTGCCAATGCAGGGGACATGGAGTTCGAGCCCTGGTCTGGGAAGATCCCACATGCCTCGGAGCAACTAAGCCCATGTGCCACAACTACTGAGCCTGCACTCTAGAGCCCATGCACCGCAACTACTGAGCCCATGTGCTGCAACTACTAAAGCCCGTGTGCCTAGAGCCTGTGCTCCACAACAAGAGAAACCTCTGCAATGAGAAGCTCTCGCACCGCAACAAAGAGTAGCCCCTGCTCGCCACAACTTGAGAAAGCCTATGTGCAGCAATGAAGACCCCACGCAGCCAAAAATTTTAAAAAAAGTATTAAAAATAAAACAAAATAAAATACAGACCATAAAACAAAAGATTGAAAACAAAAGAAATGCTGTTAAAGGAGACAATAGAAAATAATAAGTTGAGAGCTCCTTCTATGGAGTCACACTGACTTGTGTTTAAATTGCAAAGTCAATCAAATTATCTGTGTAATAATAACATGGACAATTAGAAAATTTTCTATTAAACAATTCTATGATTGTAAAAGAAATCAAAAATATAACTTCAGAATATTTTAAAACTAGTGATAATAAAAACAAAATATCTCATAGCCGATGAGCTACAATTAGAAGCATTCTTCAAGGAAAATTCATAACCTGACTGTTTCCAGTTTTAATCTAACAGGAGTTCAAAATGAATATTTTTTTAAATTAATTAATTTATTTATGGCTGTGTTGGGTCCTCGTTTCTGTGCAAGGGCTTTCTCTAGTGGGGGCCATTCCTCATCGTGGTGCGAGGGCCTCTCACTATCGCGGCCTCTCTTGTTGCGGAGAATAGGCTCCAGACGCGCAGGCTCAGTAATTGTGGCTCACGGGCCCAGCTGCTCCGTGGCATTTGGGATCTCTTCCCAGACCAGGGCTCGAACCCATGTCCCCTGCATTGGCAGGCAGACTCTCAACCACTGCGCCACCAATGAATATTTTTTTAAAAAATCAGAAACAAAAGGAAAGCAACAGGAACTAATTAATAATGACAAAACCATTAATTAATTAAATATCAATTGTATTGATAGATTTAATAGCTTTTTCGTTGATAATGTAAAAGTCATTAGTCTAAAGTTGAGGAAATGAAGAAAGCACAAAATATACAAAATTATAAAAGTAAGAATTGGGAGAACATTGAATGCTGCAACTTTGCACAAATCTGTCTACAAATTTGAAATTTTAGTTGGAAATAGATGATTTTCTGGGAAATTTTAAGCAAATTTAAAAGGAGATAGAATATTTAAACAGAAAAAAGAAACCCATAATGGTAAGAATAAAGCTGTTCTAAAGAATAGCTTATACCTCTTAATTAAAATGCCTTCTAGATGGCTTTGTGGGTGAATTGTCCTTAACTATCAAGGAACAGATAATATTAATGCTGTTTAAACTGTCCTTGATAATGGAGATGGAAGGCATAATTAATAATTACATTTATGAGACAACGTAATATTGATACAAAAACATGATGTTGAAAAGCAAAAAGAATCTGCAAGTCCACCTCACACAATATTGATGAAGATAATCTTTAAAAATTTTGCAAATGCAATACAGTGCTGTATTAAAGCAACATAGACCATGGCCGAATAAGAGTCATTCTAGGATGCAGGGTTAGTTCAGTATAATTTTCAGGCTATATTGAAAAAAAAGATTAAATTTTTGGATACCTGAAAACACTTGATGTAATTGAATATTCATTTCTATATAAAACCCTTAGATTTTATATATTTCCATGGATGGATAAATAATACCTTAAAATAAATGTGTGTGTTTAATACAAGACAAACACTATTATTAAATGCTTTTTTTCTCTGGAGGTGCTAGCTAAAGCAATTATGTAATAGCAACTAATTTAAATATTGGGAAAAGAAGAGGTAAAATTATTACTACTTGTTGATTATATGGTCCAGTATCTGGACTACCATGAGACTTACCTAAGGAATAATTGATTAGAAACAAAAAATTACATAAATTAATAACACATTAATTTGTAGTTTTCCTGTGAATAAACCAAAACCTACAAAATGTAAGAGTGAAAGGATTGCATTAGTAAATGGCAACAAAATGATTGGAACATTTAGTAATAAACATGAAATATGTGAATAATAGGGAATTTATAAAACTCTGAGTATCATAAAATAATCTTTTTATATGTGGTGAGATGTTTGTAATAATGTCTGTTATCCAGTAATCCAGTACAGTTCAATAAAAATTCTAGTGGGAATTGCATTGGAACTTATAATTAGGTAAAATTTATTTGGAAGAAAGAATGTGAGAAAAGGAATGATCAGTAGAATTCTAAGAAAGAAAATTAGGGAGAACACCATTTTCGTACCTAATCTGGAAGGTTAGAGTCATTCAAACATTAGGCACTTGCAAGGATATGAATATATAGTTCCTGGAAATAGAGTAGATAATCCAGAAATAGATCCAATACTATTCAGGAATTTAATATATGATCGAGATGTCTCAGATCACTGGGAATAAGGATGGACTATGGAATAAATGTTGTAACAACCAAGTTAAGATGGGGAAAAATTGATTCCTTTCACTGCCCTTACACCATAGATTTAAATATATGTTTTTAAAAGTCATAACAGTACTAGAAGAAATGGAGTGGAGATTTTCTCAGCATGGAACAAAACTCAGGGGCCATAAAGAAGTGTCTGTTAAATTTGATTATGAAAACTCAGTACTTCTCTGTCAAAATTACCATAATCAGTCAGAAGTCCGGTAGGGACAGACAGGGCTAATTTCCTAAAAAACAAAATACTCTTATATATTAAGAGCATGTAATATTAAGAGCATATAAGATGCTTTTACATATTAAATTAAAATATTACCAATAAAAATGTACAAGATCGGCTTCCGTGGTGGCGTAGTGGTTAAGAATCCGCCTGCCGGGCTTCCCTGGTGGCTCAGTGGTTGAGAGTCCGCCTACCGATGCAGGGGACACGGGTTCATGCCCTGTTCTGGGAAGATCCCACATGCCGCAGTGCAGCTAGGCCCGTGAGCCATGGCCGCTGAGCCTGCGTGTCCGGAGCCTGTGCTCCGCAACAGGAGAGGCCACAACAGTGAGAGGCCCGCGTACCGCAAAAAAAAATAAAAAAGAAATTAATACACAGAAATCTCTTGCATTCCTATACAATAACAATGAAAGATCATAAAGACAGAGTAAGGAAACAATCCCATATATCATCACATCAAAAAGAATAAAATACCTAGGAATAAACTACCTAAAGAGGCAAAAGACCTGTACTCAGAAAACTATTATACACTGATGAAAGTAATCAGATATGACACAAACAGATGGAAGGATATACCATGTTCTTGGATTGGAAGAATCAATATTGTGAAAATGAATGTACTAGCCAAGGCCATCTACAGATTCAGTGCAATCCCTATCAAAGTACCAAGGGCATTTTTCACAGAACTAGAGCAAAAAAATTTTAACATTTATATGGAATCACAAAAGACCCTGAATAGTGAAAGTAATCTTGAGAAAGAAAAACGGAGCTGGAGGAATCAGGCTTCCTGACTTCAGACTCTACTACGAAGATACAGTAATCAAAACAGTATGGTACTGGCACAAAAACAGAAATATAGATCAATGGATAGGAAAGAAAGCTCAGAAATAAACTCACACCCCTTTGGTCAATTAATCTATGACAAGGGAGGCAAGAATATAAAATGAAGTAAAGACTGTCTCTTCAGTATGTGGTGCCGGGACAACTGGACAGCTTTCATGTAAAAAATGAAATGAGAACAGTCCCTAACACCATACCCAAAAATAAACTAGAAATGGGTCAAAAACCTAAATGTAAGGCTGGACAATATAAAACTCTTGGAGTAAAACATAGGCAGAACACTCTTTGACATAAATCATGGCAATATCTTTTATGATCCACTTCCAAGAGTAATGAAAATAAAAACAAAAGTAAACAAATGGGACCTAATTAAACATAAAAGCTTCTGCAAAGCAAAGGAAAACCATCAACAAAATGAAAAGACAGCCCACAGAATGGGTGAAAATATTTGCAAATGATGCGACTGACAAGGGATTAATCTCCAAAATACACAAACAGCTCATGCAGCTCAATATCAAAAAAGCAAGCAACCCAATCAAAAAATGGGTGGAAGATCTACAGACAGTTCTCTAAAGATGACATATAGATGGCCAAAAAGCACATGAAAAGATGCTCAACATCACTAATTATCAGAGAAATGCAAATCAAAACTACAATGAGGTATCACCTCACACCAGTCAGAATGGCCATCATCAAAAAGTCTACAAACAATAAACGCTGGAGAGGGTGTGGAGAAAAGGGAACCCTCCTACACTGTTGGTGGGAATGTAAATTGGTACAATTACTATGGAGAACAGTATGGAGGTTCCTTAAAAAGCAAAATAGAACTACCATATGATCCAGCAATCCCACTCCTGGGCATATATCTGGAGAAAACCATAATCCAGGAGGATACACGCACCCCAGTGTTCATTGTAACACTGTTTACAGTAGCCTAGACATGGAAGCAACCTAAGTTTCCATCAATACATGACTGGATAAAGATGTGGTACATATATACAATGGAATATTACTCAGCTGTGAAAAAGAATGAAATAATGCCATTTGCAGCAACATGGATGGACCTAGCAATTATCATTCTATGTGAAGTAAGTCAGACAAAGACAAATAATGATTTCACTCATATGTGGAATCTATTTAAAAGAAATGATACAAATGAACTTATTTACAAAACAGAAGCCGACTTGTAGATATCAAAAAAAAAACAAACAAATGGTTACCAAACAAGAAACATCGGCAGGAGGATAAATCAGGCACTTGGGTTGAATACACACATACTACTATATATAAGAAAGATAACCAACAAGGACCTACTGTATAGCACAGGGAACTCTACCCAATATTCTGTGATAACAGAAATATAAGAAAGAATATATATAAGAAAGAATCTAATATAGAAAGAATCTAATAAAGAATGAATATAGTAGTGAAGTAGATGGACCTAGAGTCTGTCATACAGATTGAAGTAAGTCAGAAAGAGAAAAACAAATGCCATATGCTAACACATATATATGGAATCTAAAAAAAAAAAAAATGATTCTGAAGAGCCTAGGGGCAGGACAGGAATAAAGACACAGACGTAGAGAATGGACTTGAGGACATGAGGAGGGGGAAGGGTAAGCTGGGACGAAGTGAGAGTGGCATGGACATAAATACACTACCAAGTGTAAAATAGCTAGCTAGTGGGAAGCAGCCACATAGCACAGGGAGTTCAGCTCTGTGC
This sequence comes from Delphinus delphis, assembly GCF_949987515.2. NCBI lineage: Eukaryota > Metazoa > Chordata > Mammalia > Artiodactyla > Delphinidae > Delphinus > Delphinus delphis. Next base: position 28,959,338 of record NC_082694.2, read on the forward strand.
TTTGTGACCACCTAGAGGGGTGGGATAGGGAGGATGGGAGGGAGACGCAAGAGGGAGGAGATATGGAGATATATGTATATGTAGCTGATACACTTTGTTACAAAGCAGAAATTAACACACCATTGTAAAGCAATTATTCTCCAATAACATGTTAAAAAAAAAAATGTGATCCATCCATACCATGGTATATTACTCAACCATAAAAAGGAATGATGTACTGATTTTTAAAAAAAGGAATGAATACATGTATATGTATTACTGAATCACATTGCTGTACCTAGGAAACTAACACAACATTGTAAATCAACTATACTGCAGTAAAATTAAAATATTAAAAAAATTAAACTTCATTACTAAATTTAAAAAAAGAGAAAGTGTGAAATAAGGTAATAGTAATAAGTCCAAAATGCATTAAAGATCACACTAAATATGAAAATAGTAAAATTTCCTTTCAACATAGAGGTTGCCAGATTTACTTTATACAAAAATTTGGCTTTGTGTTGTTTACGAGAGATACTACCAATAACATAAAATAGAACAATATAAAATAAATGTGAGAAATAGTCGAGGCTGGTGCTAAGACAAAGAAAGCATATTAACATTATATGGTTAGCAGACATTTTGTCCTTTTCCAAATGTTCATACAACATTAGGTGCATGCCAAAAGGTCCTTGATATTTTGTCCTATTCAAAATCATTTGGCATGCTTATGGGTGTTTTGGATAGGATCATATTTCAAGGACCTTTTGGCGTGGACCAAATGTCTTATGGTCATTTTGGACAAAACCAGATGTCCTGCAAGGCATTATATAAAATAGAACTTAAGGCAGACAACCTCAAAATTAGATAAAAAAGGTATATAACGTACTTTAATCCTACCAAATCCTTGGATCACTACTATTGTTTGTCCTTTAGAGCAGCAGTTCTCAAAACTTTCTGGTTTCAGGAACTATTTATACTCCTAAAAATTATCAGAGAACCCAAAGAACTTTTGCTTATTTTTGTTGTATGTACCGATATATGCCATATTATAAATTGTCTTAGACATCTTTTGTGGTATTTTATTTTAAAAGAGCAATAATAAATCCAATGTGTTAACATAAATAACACTTTAATGAAAAATTACTATTTTCTAAGCAAAAATTTACTCTTGAGTAGCACTATTTTACATTTTTGCAAATCCCTTTACTTTCTGGCTTAAGAGAAGACAGCTGAATTCTTATACATCCTTTTACATTCAGTCTGTTGTGTTACATTGTTTTAGTAGATTGTATTATTTTCAGTTATTAGTTCCCTTCCCTGTGTCAGGCTTGGCCATGTGACTTGCTTTGGCTAGTGAAATAAATACCTTACGTTACTTTTCAGAAGAAGTTTTAAGAGCCATTTTGTGGTTCTTCATCACTCTTTTCCCTCTGCTATGTGCATAGAATGTCCTAAAGAGTATCTGCTTCATTTCCAACTTTGTTCTAGAATAAAAATGTCATGAAGCAGAGCAGTTGATCCTCGGCCAACAATATTGAGGGAGGATTGAACCTTGGTTGTAAGACACTGAGATTTAGTGGTTATTTTGTTATTGTATCATAACTGAGTATAAGGTGACTGATACAGAAATTGATAACTGAATGAGATACTACTGTAATAAACACACATACAAAAATACCTAAAATAAATGACATTGACTTTGGGACTAGGCAAAAGGTGATTCTCAGGATAAAACTTCTGGTGAAGTTGTCCCTTGAGATAGCCGGAAATCAGATAATGTACCAGATGAGTATGTAATATTGATACTGACCAGGGTTCTTGGCCTTCCCCCATCAATAGAAATTGACTAGAAGCCAGACAAGAAATTCAGGCAAGGCTTTATTGGGGCCCCTGCTGCAGCAGCGGGAAGTGAGAACAAGCGACAGGTTCCCTTGCTCGCTTGCTCACTGAGGGGGAAGCAGCTTGGTCCTTATATGGGGTGAGGGTAGGGGTGTGCCCAGGGGTCAGGCTGGAGGGATGGCTTAGGTGTTTTGCCCACCCCTTAGGTGGTGGTGTGTGCAGGGGACATGTACAGTACCCTGCTTTTGTTCCCAACACCCTGTTTTTGCTCCTGGCTCTTCAGAAGTGGCAGTTGGGTTTTTGGTCTCTTTGTATCTTTTGTCCAGAATTTGCCCCAACTGCGCATGCATGCAGTTATTTTTAGTCCCATATAGTTTCTTTGTATTTTGTTGCTCAAGGAGAGGTTTGTCCAGGTGCAAGCATTCAGCACTGCAGCAAATGATCCCGGGTTCTAGCCTATCTCAATATTGAGCAACAAGAGTTTGGGAAACAAAATTCTGACGAATATTCTTTGGTTGCTATTGGCTTCATCTGATTACAAAATAGAGATGAGCTCAGGAAAGAATTGGCCTGTTTATAATCAGAGTGTAAAGGGAATGGGGAGAGTCTAGAAATTTCAAGAATTGAAGGGTCAAAATACATAACTTTCTCATTTTCAACTGGTAATTATATAATTGAAAAATTATTTGAATGGACAGAAGCCTATTATATTTCAGCCATCTATCAAAGACCACATGAGGGCTAGAAGCAGCATATTTTTAAAAAAAAACTTAGATTCAATTAAAGTAGGTACCCAGTAAATTGCTCCATTTGATTGAAATGGCTCAGAAGGGAAAAAAAGCACTGGGTGTGTGGTTATCCCATAGAAACTTGCTGACCTCAAGGAACTTGTAATTAAGTCTAGAGTAAGAGGTATATATATCCTTAAAAGATTTGTGAGTCTGGCTATTGGCCTAACAAGATGACTGCAATTAAATAAGATTTTGAGAGTGTTGTACTGCCAAATGAGCTAGTAGGTTCTACTAAAAGAGGTTGTGATTGTTCATGACTTGTGTGCCTCCTACCTTCTGTGAATGGGAAGTAGCTTGAGAAAGCTGCTCACTGCTCAACCACCAAGGTAGTAGTAGTGAAGCATAGTCTTCAATACCTTATCTGTGGATCTAATGAGGATCAAGGAAAATGAATGACCTCCTAGAGGGCAGAGCCAGCAGCCTCAGAAAACAGTGAATTAGGAAGCTACCCCAAGAACGTAAAACCAGGGCCCAAGTAAGGAATGTTTGCTACTTTCAGGGCAAGTGTCCCTTGCAACTTCAGAATTCATATGAGTAACTGCATATGACTGCCTGTGTCCAGTGCAATGTGAACAGAAGGGATGGATGTCACCTCCAAGCAGAACTGTTAGAAGCATTACCTTGTTCTGCCATGGCTGTCTTCCCTTTGCTATGAAGTTAGCATGTCCCAGAAAGGGGCTGCTTCTTCAGCCTGATCCCCAGCTGACATGTAACATGAGTAAAAAATAAATCTTTGTAGTTGTCAGCCACAAAGATTTGGGAGTTATTTGTTATTGCAGCATAACCTAGTATAAGCTGTCTGACAAATCAGTATTGGTTGAAGTTTTTGTGTTTACTGCTAGAATCCTGAAGATGCTAAGACTCCAAAATCTCCTAGAAATTGCTTTTTCTCTGTACTTTACTAACAGAAGATATAGAGTAAAAACTATTACTGCTATTTGGCACTGTTTCATATATACCGTGTATACTATTGTTATTTTTTTATGGTTCCAATCTCCTACTTGCTTTAAGGTCAGAAGGCTGACCTTGCTTTAAGGCTACTTGTCATAAGGTCAGAAATTTCACTTTGTGCTACCTATTCCTTCTCATTAGTGGAGTGAAGCAGTGTTCTGCAACAGTTTTATTCAATTAGATTTTATACTGGCATGGTTAATTCTAGAAGCTGTGATCTACATTTGTTTGTCATACTTTGGACACTTAGAGACAGTGAGTTGTAGAAGCTGTCTATGATTGATTACAGTCAAAAAACACATGGAAATGTCTCCATACTTTTCAAACTACAGTGTCAGTACATTTTGAAGAGTTTTCAGGATCCTTTTCACACTAAGTTTTTGTTTTTTGTACCCTGAGAAGACTTTGCTACTTTCCCCCACTGCTTTCTCTTGCCACAGCTACAATGATTTGGCTTTTGATCAGTGTATTCTTTGGAGGACCCCAGGCTCAGCATCTTTTTCCTTTTTGTTTGCTCTTTGACTTGTAAGTTTTCAGAACTCCGTAGCTGAGTTTGGAAGATTGGGGCAAAAGCTGCAGACAGGAAATTTGTTTCTTTAATTTAGCTGAATTGTAGAGCCTTAAGGTTCATTATCTTTCCTCACTTCAAAATATGAATGAATACCTGAGTTTTAAGAATCTTTCAGGGTTGCTACAGCCATTGATTATGTTTCATAAAAGAAAGGTATATAAAAACACAGCATGTTCATATCCTTTACAAAAACATTTTTACCAAGTGAGTGAGAGGGGAGTGTTTATTATCAGGCTAATTCAGCCAAGACTGTGGACATGGAGTCTTAAATTAGGCCAGGAAAAAAGGACTGTCATAAAAGTTAGATTGTAGTATATGTATAACTGATTCACTTCGTTATAAAGCAGAAACTAACACACCATTGTAAAGCAATTATACTCCAATAAAGATGTTAAAAAAAGTTTAGATTGTAATCTAATAAATTGTCTGACTATTGATCCTCTGCTAACCAAAGCATCTTGAATTGAGGTAAGTATGAGCAGAGCGGGCCATTTCAATGAGCTGGTAAATTTTTATAGACTTGAAGATTTTGGATTTATCTTGGGATTTATCTTAAGTCTGTCAGACTGACTTGAATTGAACTTTGGTGCCCAAGATGTTGGCACAAAAAATAACTAAGCCAAGCTATGTGAAGGTCATTAATTTCTAAAGTTTAACAAATTGACACTGAGTGCATCTGGTCTTGAAAGGTTGTTTTCCGAGTATATTAATATCGCTGCCTAGAGGGCCTCTGTCAATATTATGTGGAATTGGTAGGGTTCTTTGTCTTCATGTCACATTACCTAACTGGGGTCAAGCGCTCAAATTTGAAAGTAATTTTTTTTTCAGTTTTGGGTAAGCATTTATAAAACTGGTTTTTTGGACGACTCATAATTAGTTAAACTATTCATATAGTTGTAAAGGAAACATTTATTTTTCAAGGGTTTTTGGAAAGCATTATATGGTTGATTCATTGTCTTTTGACATCATTAGCAATTCTGTTATGGAATTAAAAATAATTTGTAGAATGCTCAGTCCAGAGCCTTTGAGTTCTCTTAATGTCGGGTAAAGGACACCAAGAGATCTTAAAAAACTGGCTTGCTTATAAATTAGAGATGATGGAGGTCTGGAACTCCTCTTAGCTTGATGAACTAAAGCTAAAATATAAGAAAATAATATACTCTCCTTCATATATGAATGTCATTATTGGTCTACCATGTGTAACATGCATTTTGTTGATTTTCTCAATAGAAATAGAAAACAAGGAATGGGAATGTTTAGTTGGTTATTCAAATCAATTGTGCCTGTAAAAAAAGGCTCGAGAATTTAAGTTGACTACAAATTCAGGTTTAGTAAGCAAGATGACCTACCAAAAAGCTAAACCGTTCTAAGATATTGTTATAGAAGAATATTATCTAACAGTTTCCAAAATGTGGTACCTGGAACAGCAGTGTCAGCATTTTGTTAAAAATGAATGATCTCAGGCCCCATCCCAGACATATGGAATCAGAAACTTGGCTTTTGCCCTAGCAATGGGTATTTTAATAAGTCCTCCAGGGAATCCTGATGTATGCTAAAGTTTAAGAACTACTGATCTAGAACAAAATCCTCTCTGATGCTAATCAGAGCATTTCTGGATCAATTATTTTGTAGTCTAAAAAAGATGCTGACCAGCTGGAGTCTTCTAAAAGAAAATGCTGTGGTATAGAAAGGACTAGAAACTAAATCCTATAGGGATATTTGAAAAAGATGTTTGTTTACTTAGCCTAGAAAAAAGATAACTTAGGGGCTTGAGGCATATAATTGTGACCTTCAGTTAGCTAAAGGGCTGTCTTAGCTCCAGAAGGTAAGACTTAGCTGAAAAAACATGGCAAAAGTTTTATTTGATGTCTCTGTGATTTAGTGACCTTCACTTCTCTGGAGGCATTTGTGTAAGTTCTGCACACCCTCTTAAGGGCAGTGCTGTAGTAGTCATTTGTGAAGTGGTTTGAATCGAATGCTGCTAACTAAGGTCTTTTCTATACTTAGTATATATCTATGACTTGCACTACGTTACCATATTCTCAGTGAGCTTCTGGTTATTACCTAGAGCAGTATTCTCAGATTTAAGTGATATATGAACCTCTCTTATCTGAAAATGTTATTATTTCACCTCTGTTCATCTCTAGCTAGACTTAGAATTATGAATTAAACCTTATTTTCCTTCTGCCTATTGAAGATATTATTTCACTGTCTTCCAGCCTCTTGCTGCTGTCAGTCTTATTTACTGTTCCTTTGTAGGCAGTTTGTCTTTTCTTTCTTGTTACTTTTAAGATTTTTATCTTAAAAGTATCTTTATCTTTTGTCTTATAGTCCAGTCTATTGTTTGTATAATCTGTTTTAAATTTCAGTGACAGTATTTTTCTAGTAGTCCTATTTTGTTCTTTTTCATATCTGTCTGTTCCATAGCGTTCTGTTATTTTGTAATGATTTGAATTTCTTTTATCTTGTTTATCACCTTAAACATAGGTATTTTATTTTAACTTCCAAAAAGTTCTTTTATCTCAGGTCTCTGCCTATTGCTTTTTATTCTTTTGGATCTTTAGACTCTACCTCATGAAAAATCAGTTCTTTATGCAGTTTTTAATTTTGACTGTGAGCTTATCTTTAACATGAATTGTTTTTCCTTGGGAACTCATTTATGTTTCTTAGATTATAAAAGTGTCCATGTTGAGCTCTTTTACAATTGTTTTTCCTGGTTTTCTCAGAGGTTTCACTGATCTAGGACCAGTTTTTTTGTTCATATTTTAGCCTAGGGCTTCCTGTACTACATTTTGTAAATTTGTAATTTTGTAAATTTGTCAATTTGTAAATTTGTAAATTCTAACAGCACATCAACACTTGGAGTTTGATTTCTCATGGGAGACTATTTTTTTCCCAATGCCAAGTGCACAGGTAAAACGAAGCTTCCATGTCACTTTAATCTGATTCCATTTCACTGAAAGTATAGCCTTTTTGAGGTCTCAAAAATATGCACATGCTATGGACTGAATATTTGTGTCCCCGTAAAATACATATGTTGAAATCTAAATTCCAATGTGATGGTATTTCTAGATGGTCCTTTGGGAGGTAATTAGGAATGAGGGTGGAGCCCTCATGAATAATGGATTAGTGCCCTTGTAAGAAGAACCCAGAGAGCTAGCTTGCTCTCTGCTCACCATTTGAGGATACAATGAAATTGGCAGTCTGCAGCTTGGCAAAGGGTTCTCACCAGAACCCAATCATACTGGCATCCTGATCTTGGACTTCCAGTCTCCAGAGCTGTGAGAAATCAATTTCTGATGTTTACAAGCCACCCAGTCTATGGTACTTTGTTGTAGCAATCTGAGGTGACTAAGCAGGAGCCTAGTTTATATCCCTGTTCCTTCTGCAGAACCCAAGGCCTATCCCTGTGCTGATACTAAAATCCAACATGTAGCTGTTAGGTAATTCTGGCCTTATGTCCTCCTGAGATCAGGGCAACAAAATACTAGCAGAGTGAATCCAACAGAATATTGAAAGTTTCATGCACCTTTACCAACTGGGATCTTACCTAGGAATGCAATAGTGGTTCAGTGTAAGAGGGTCAATCATTGTAGTGTAATACACTACACTAATAGAATGAAGCAAAAATACCACATGATCATCTCAATTCTTGCAGAAAAGTGATTCGACAAAATACAACACCTTTTTGTGGAAAAAAAAAAATCAGAAAACTAGGAATAGAGGGGAACATCCTCAATATGATAAAGAGCATTTATGAAAATTCCACAGCTAGCATCATACTCAATGGTGAATGACTAAAAGCTTTCTTCCTAAGAGCAGGATCAAGTCAAGAATCCCTGCTTTCACTCTTGCTGTTCAACATTAAACTGGAAGTTCTAGCCAGATCAACTAGATGGGAAAATAAATAAATAAAAGCCATCCACATTGTAAAGAAAGAAGGTAAAGTATCTCTATCAGCAGATGACATGGTTCTCTATATAGAAAAACCAAAGAATTCACAACAAAATCAGCAAAGTTTTAGGGTACGTGATAAACATACAAAAACCGGTTTTGTTTCTATACACTCACAGTGAACAATCCAAAATGGAAAGCAAGAAAGCCATTCCATTTACAATGTCTTTAAATATTTCACCCTTAGTATGATATTTTCTATATTTCTGCAGCTGTTGGTTGCTTGATTTTTGGTAGGAACACTTATCAGATTAATACATTTCCTGATACTCGAAGATTATGAATAGTTGTTATCATCAGTTGTTATTGAATTCTTCACTTTCTTTTCTTACATTTATTGAAAAAAAGTATGTGATTTTTTTCCCCTTATTCTGTTATAAGATGAATTACAATGAATGACTCTTGCAATCCTGGAATAAACTGATTGTGATACATTTTTATCTGAAACTAGGTTTCATTTGCTAATATCTTGTTTAGAATTTTGTTTCTATATTCATGTGAGAGATTGCCCTGTGCTTCTTCCCTGTAATGTCTTTATCAGACTTTGGTATTAGAGTTATTCTGCCTCACAGAACAAGTTAGGAAATGTTTTATTATCTGGAAGTATTTGTGTAAGATAGATATTATTTGTTTCTTTACTGTTGGAAGATTCAGGGAAGCCACCTGGGCCTTTGCTTTCAAGGAAAGTTTGATTAGGTGTAAAATTTTTAATTACAGTATCAATGTATTTTACACGTTAAGGCTATTCAGATTTTCTTCTTGTGTCAATTTTGGTAAGTTGTGTTATTTATTCATTTCATCTACCTTGTTAATTTTATTGGTGTTTATTTGTTAATAATATTCTCCTTTTAGTGTCAGTATTTATAGTGATGTCCTGTTTTTCAACATTACTGATACTATTGATGCCTTAAATCCTCTTGATATTATTTATGCCAGCCATCAAGTTGTTTATAACTTGATTTATGCTTTCAAAAGCCAACTTGTGGTTTTGTCAGTTTTCTCTATTGTATATTTTTCCATTTCATTTATATTTGTTCTTATTTTTATTATTTCCTATTGATATATTTTAAAATACAATTTCCTATTTTTTCTTAGCTTTTTGAGATGGGTTCTTAGATGACCAATGTACAGCCTTTTAAAACCTATATATGTTTATGGCTGTAAATCTTATAAACATATCTTTACTTGCATTCCTCAAATTTTGATACATTATATTTTTATCCTAGTTTAGCTCACAGTATTTTTTAGTTTACATTGTGATTTATTTCTTGGCCAATAGATTATATGCCTGATTTTCAATTTTTGTTGTTGTTGCTGTCGGGAGGGGATTTCTTTTTTTGGTGTCTTTTTTCAAAAATCCATTTCTAGCTTAATTCCAGTATGGCCAGTGACCAAAATCATTATTAAATTTTAATACTATCAAATTCATAGAGATTTATGCTATGACCCATTACTTATATGAGCACTTGAAACACATGTATATTCTGCAGTTGTTAGGTGCTGCATTATTTTATATATGACAATTAGGTTAAGTTTTTTCATTGTGACATTTGAATATTCTATATTCTTCTGGTTTATTTGGATTAATCTTGTTTTTAGTTCTGTTATTTTTCTTTAATATTTTTGAAGCTTGTAAGTACATATAAATTTAGATTTATTATATCTTTTCGTTGGATTAACCCTTTTATCTCTGCGGATATTTTCATACCTTATAATCTTTTTCTGATGTTTGCTAAGGTACACAAACTTTCTTTTAATTTTTACATAGTGTATCTTTTTCCATCTCTGTGTCATTACTTAAAGGTGCATCTCTTTCAAGAGGCATATTATGTATGTATTGCTATGTATTTTAAAAAATTATTTTGACAGTTTTTCTTTAAATTGTACTGTTTATTCAGCATACTTCTAATATGATTACTGTAGCATTTCTGTTTAAATTTATTACCTTACTTTTTGGCTTCTATTTGTCCCCTGTTTTTTGTTTCTTCATTTTCTTCTTTGTCTTCTTTTGATTTAATCAATTCTTAGTATTCTGTTGTACTCCTATATTAGCTTTTCACATAAGTTTACTATTTTTAGTTGTTTCTCAAGAGATCACAACATGCATTTAAAAAATTGTTTGGGAACATCCCTGGCGGTCCAGCGGTTAAGACTTCGCCTTCCAGTGCAGGGGGTGCAGGTTCAATCCCTGGTCAGGGAGCTAAGATTCCCACATGGATGGCAGCCAAAAAACCAAAACATAAAACAGAAGCAATATTGTAACAAATTCAGTAAAGACTTTAAAAATGGCACACTTTAAAAAAAAAAAATCTTAAAAATAAATAAATAAATAATTCTTTAAATGTACTACAAATAAGTAATTTTGCCAGTGCCTGAATAGTGCAAGAATGTTGTAATACTACTACTCCATTACCTTCCTTCTGCCTTTTGTGGTACTGTTGTCATGTATGTTAATTTTACATTTATTTCAAAACTTTTAAAACCTTATTGTTACTATTTTTACAGTCTATGCACTAACCTCATTTTAAATTTCTTTTTGTAGTATCTTACTTCCCTCTTGGTATTATTTATGTCCTAGGGAATTCCCTTTAGTATTTTTTGTCTGTGTGGCTTTACTGGTAGCAAATTCTCTTATTTTTGTGTGTCAAAAGTTTTTTTTATTTTTTCTTCATTCTTGATTCTTTTTAATTAATTTTTGTTTGGATATAGTTGGTTTACAGTGTTTTGTTAGTTTCTGCTTTGCAGCAAAATGAATCGGTTATACGTATACATATATCCACTCTTTTTTAGATTTCCTTCCCATTTAGGTCATCACAGAGCACTGAGTAGAGTTCCCTGTGCTATACAATAGGTTCTCATTAGTTATCTATTTCATACACAGTAGTGGATATATGTCAGTCACAATCTCCCAGTTCATCCCACCTCCCAACCCCCTTGGTAACCATAAGTTTGTTTTCTATATCTGTGACTCCATTTTTGCTTTGCACATAAGTTCATCTGTACCATTTTTCTGGATCCACATGTAGGCAATAGTATACAATATTTGTTTTTCTCTTCCTGACCTACTTCACTCTAGGTCCATCCACATCTCTGCAAATGGCACTATTTTGTTCCTTTTTATGGCTGAGTAATATTTCACTGTATATATGTACCACATCTTCTTTATCCATTCCTCTGTTAATGGACATTTAGGTTGCTTCCATATCCTGGCTATTGCAGATAGTACTGCAGTGAACATCAGGGTGCATGCATCCTTTCGAATTCTGGTTTTCTCCAGATATATGCCTAGGATAGGAGTGGAATTTGCTGGATCATATGGTAGCTGTATTTTTAGGTTTTTTTAAGGAAACTCCATACAGTTTTCCATAGTGGCTGTATCAATTTACATTCCTACCAACAGTGTAGGAGGGTTCCCTTTTCTCCACACCCTCTAGCATTTATTGTTTGTAGATTTTTTGATGATGGCCATTCTGACCGGTGTGAGGTGATACCTCATTGTAGTTTTGATTTGCATTTCTCTAATAATTAGTGATGTTGAGCATCTTTTCATTTGTTTGTTGGCCATCTATATCTCTTCTTTGGAGAAACCAAATTGGAAAAGAGAAAGTAAAACTGTCACTGTTGGCAGATGACATGATACTATACATAGAAAATCCTAAAGATGCTACCAGAAAACCACTAGAGCTCATCAATGAATTTGGTAAAGTTGCAGGATACAAAATTAATACACAGAAATCTCTTGCATTCCTATACAATAACAATGAAAGATCAGAAAGACAGATTAAGGAAACACTCCCATTTATCACTGCATCAAAAAGAATAAAATACCTAGGAATAAACTACCTAAGGAGGCAAAAGACCTGTACTCCGAAAACTATAAGATACTGATGAAAGAAATCAAAGATGACACAAATAGATGGAGAGATATACCATGTTCTTGGATTGGAAGAATCAATATTGTGAAAATGACTGTACTACCCAAGGCAGTCTACAGATTCAGTGCAATCCCTATCAAATTACCAAAGGCAGTTTTTGCAGAATTAGAGCAAAAATTTTTACAATTTGTATGGAAACACAAAAGACCCTGAATAGCAAAAGCAATCTTGAGAAAGAAGAACAGAGCTGGAAGAATCAGGCTTCCTGACTTCAGACTATACTGCAAAGCTACATTCATCAAAACAGTATGATACTGGCACAAAAAAACAAATATAGATCAATGGAACAAGATAGAAAGCCCAGAGATAAACCCACACACCTATGGCCACCTAATCTGTGAAAAAGGAGGCAAGAATATAAAATGGAAAAAAGACAGCCTCTTCAATAAGTGGTGCTGGGAAAACTGGACAGCTACATGTAAAAGAATGAAATTAGAACAGTCCCTAACACCATACATGAAAATAAACTCAAAATGGATTAAAGACCTAAATGTAAGCCCGGGTACTATAAAATCCTTAGAGGAAAACATAGGCAGAACACTCTTTGACATAAATCATAGCAAGATCTTTATCGATTCACCACATACAGTAATGAAAATAAAAACAAAAATAGACAAATGGGACCTAATTAAACTTAAAAGCTTTTTCACAGCAAAGGGAACCATAAACAAGACAAAAAGCCAGCCTACAGAATGGGAGAAAATATTTGCAAATGAAGCAACTGACAAGGGACTAATTTCCAAAATATACAAACAGCCCATGTGCTCAATATCAAGAAAACAAACAACCTAATCAAAAAGTGGGTGGAAAGGCTTCCCTGGTGGTGCAGTGGTTGAGAGTCTGCCTGCTGATGCAGGGGACACGAGTTCATGCCCCGGTCCGGGAGGATCCCACATGCCGTGGAGTGGCTAGGCCTGTGAGCCATGGCCACTGAGCCTGCGCGTCCGGAGCCCGTGCTCTGCAACGGGAGAGGCCACAACAGTGAGAGGCCTATGTACCAAAAAAAAAAAAAAAAAAAGTGTGGAAGACCTAAATTGAAGGATTTTTTTAAATTTTAGGTTGCCACTTGTTCACACCTCATTCCCCAAAACCCCCACCCCCAGCAATTTAAAGTGGTAATCCAGTTATCTTCTTACATCAATCATTGCTATTGAAAAGTCAGCTGTCAATATTATTGTAGCTATAATTTTTTTCCTCTAGCTACTTTTATTATTTCTTTTTGTCTTTACTTTTCTGCATTTGTATTAAGATGCTTGGATGTGCGATTCTTCTTATTTATTTTGTTTGACATTCATAGAGCTTCTTGGATCTGGAGCTTAATGTTATTCATTAGTTTTGGAAAATTCCCAGCCAATATCCCATCAGCTATTTCTGTCCCTTTCTCTCTCTCTTTACTTTCTTTCAGGGACTTTAGTTACACACATATTTTATCTTTTACTGTGTTTTGTATGTTCTTACAATATTTTCTGTCTTTTACGTCTGATTTTCTATCTGTGCTTGAAGCTGAATATTTTCTTTGGACCTATCTTCCAGTGTTCCAGTCGTCTCTTATGCTATGGCTAATATGTCATTAAAAACATCTTTTGAGTTCTTAATTTCAGAAATTGTGGTTTTTAGTTGTAGAATTTCATTGATTTTATATTTATAGAACTCAAGTCTCTAGTGAAATTCTCTATCTTGTTACCAATTTTGTAAACATATTAAATTATTTTGTGTAATAATTACAATATCTGAATCACATTTTTTAATTGAACTATAGTTGATTTCCACTGAATCACATTTTTTATCTTGTTTCACCTCACCACCTTCCACATACCGCCAAAAAAAAAAAATGTATAGATGATTTTCTGTATTCAATAGACAAAATTATCAGAGTTCTTTTCTCAACTCTGATAATTTTGTCTATTGAATACAGAAAATCATCTATACATTTTTTTTTTTTTATTTTTGGTGGTATGTGGGCCTCTCACTGTTGTGGCCTCTCCCGTTGCAGAGCACAGGCTCCGGATGCGCAGGCTCAGCAGCCATGGCTCACAACCCAGCTGCTCCACAGCATGTGGGATCTTCCTGGACCAGGGCACGAACCCGTGCCCCCCGCATCGTCAGGTGGACTCACTCTCAACCACTATGCCACCAGGGAAGCCCCTATAAATTTTTTTTTTTTATAGTTCTAGATCATGTACTCTCCCTGCAAAGTAAGATATCCTTATGGCTTTGTAAAGATTGATCTATTTCTGGTTTACACTTAGTCATAGGGCATAGTTCTGCTGGGATCTCAGCTTGAATCCTGGGCTGTATACCATGGTCCTTGCTCCTTGGTAGAACCTGATCTCTAATTTTCTGCCCAGCTTTGTGAGTCTGCTTAAACTCTGCTTAGCTTTCTCAACTCTTAGCAGGTGCTTCCTTACTGTTGTTTCATACCTCATATTTCATTTAGGATTAAATAAAGGCAAACAATATAAAGAATATTCTTATTTCTCTACAATGCACTGTACTCCAGCATCATTTTATTTCTTTTTTTTTTTTTTTTTTTTTTTGGCGCTACGCGGGCCTCTCACTGCTGTGGCCTCTCTCGCTGCGGAGCACAGGCTCCGGACGCGCAGGCCCAGCAGCCATGGCTCACAGGCCCAGCCGCTCTGCAGCACGCGGGATCCCCCCGGACCGGGGCACGAACCCGTGTCCCCTGCATCGGCAGGCGGACCCTCAACCACTGCGCCACCAGGGAAGCCCTATTTCCTAATTTTGACTGCCTTTGCTGGGGAGAGGACCTGGGGGTGAGAGTACTGAACTCCATTATTCTTCAATTCCACATTATTGAAAGGCTCCTATTTTCTTCTCAGTTTCCATGGCCTGTGTTGGAAATAAGAAAATTCCCTGAGGGGAAGAAACATTGGAGAAATTCCAGGTCACCTCATGTTTAACTTCTGCCTTTTGTTTCCCTAAATTCTTATGTTTTTGATTGCTCTTTGATGCTTTCAAACAACTCTCTTTCTTTTGTTTCTGTTATTTTATCAAGTTTTACAGTGGGTCTTGGTGGGAAGATTTGTTTTATATAAGCTGCATTGTCAATGAAGGCTCTTTAAGTCTCTTTTTGTCTGTAGGTAGTCTACCTTTTTTTTAATGCTTTGCCAATTATTTGTTAAAGTAACTAAGTTATTTGTTTTATAAGGTTTCCAATAATGCATTCCTGTGATGTTACTTAACATATTCTTGTGTGCTCTGTATTTCCTTTAAACAGATGGTTAGATGTAACTTTGCAAAAATTCTTTATAGATATTTGTGTGTATTTCTAATTGCACTGAATTTGGAGACTCATGTCTCGTTTTTCTCTGTTTTTGTAATGTTAAAATTAATCCATGGGTTCAACTTTATTTTAATTTGCATTTGTGTCTTTTGGTAAATGTATATTTTTAACTTTTTAAGATACTGACAGTGGTTTTTGAAAGTATCTATACAATTTTATGTTCCCAAAACCAATGTATGAGAGTTCCAGTTGCTCAAAATTCCTGTCAACATTTGGTATTGTCATTTTTTTTGTTGTTAATTTTAGTCACCCTAATGAATATGTACTGGCATTTCCTTGTGGTTTTATCATTTCTCTAATACCTAATATGCTGAGCATTTTTCATGTGCTCAGTGGCTATTCATATATCTTCTTTTGTCGAGTCCCTGTTCAAATCTTCACCCCATATTTTATTTTATTTTATTTCCTTCCAGTTTTATTGATATATAATTGACATACAACACTGTATAAGTTTAAGGTATACAGTGTAATGATTTGACTTACATAAATCATGAAATGATTACCACAATAAGTTTAATGAACATCCATCATCTCATATAGTTACAAAATAAAAGAAAAAGAAAAAATGTTTTTTCCTTTTGATACAAACTCTTAGGATTTACTCTAACAACATTCATATATAACATAGCAGTGTTAACTATATATTTATCATGTACATTATATTCCTTGTACTTATTTATCTTATAACTAGGAGTCTGTACCTTTTGACAACCTTCATCCAGTTCTCCCTCCCCATAACCCTTATCCACAAATCTGATCTCTTTTTCTATGAATTTATTTGTTTTTGATGTGTATTTGACCTACTGTACTCTGTTAGTTAGTGGTATGTAACATAATGATTTGATATTTCTGTACATTTCAAAATGACCACCACAATAAGTCAAGTTACCATCTGTCACCATACGTTACATAATCATTGACTATATTCCCCATAGTGTACATTTCTTACCTGTACGTCATTTATTTTATAACTGGAAGTTTGTACCTCTTAATTTCCCTCATCTACTTCTGTTATTCTCCCACCATCCTTCCCCATATTTTAAATTAATTTATTTTTCTAATTATTGTTATAAGAATATTTTATATATACCAGTTCTATTTCAGTTTTATATATGGTGAGTCCTTGCCTTTTTATTGTGTCCTATCTAAGAAATCTATTCCAAGTTCTAGAAATTTTTCTCCTACATTTTTTTTTAGAAGATTTATAACTAACTTTTTGGCTTTACATATAAGATCCATTTAGATATTTACTTTTGTATAACATTGAAAAAATAGTTGAGGTTTATGTTTAGCTATGTGGTTATCTACTTGCTCGAGCATTAATTCTGAAAAATCCTTTAGTAGTTCATTGGAAATTATCAGTTAGAAGACATATTTCCTGACCATGATATACAAAGTTCAATATATGTATATTTTTAAAATCCATATTGTTGCATTATTATTCAGTTATCACTTATCATTGTAATTTTTCTACTTGATCTGTCAGTCTCAGTATATTTTGTTAAGACCTTTTACTATCATTGTGCTACCTATGGTTATTGGTATTTTCTCTTACCTACAATTTTTTTCTTTATGTATTTTCATACAATATATATGTTGTCTTAGGGCTTGTGGTAGTCAGATCTTTGCAGAATCCTAATAGGAAATGACTCTTTTGTTTAATAACTTTTGCCTTGAATTTGAGCTTATCTATTATTAATATGTTACTATCTCTTCTTTTGTATTTGCTTTTCTCTTTTATGCCTTTACCCGTTATTTTGTCAGTTTCATCAGTTTTTTTTTGTCTTGTCTTTCTTTGTCTTTTAATAAGATAATTTAAAGAATATACAATTATTGTGCTCTTTATTGGCTGTAACTGTGTTATTTTGTTTTACTCTTTCTCTCTTTAATGTTTCTTTTGTTTCCTTTGTTCTGCTTCATATGCCATATTTTTTAGTTTTGCAAATCCCCAGAGCTTTGAGGGACATAAGTCCTTTAATTTTTTTCAAAGTGTTCTTCAACTTATAATTCTCTAAGCATTGGAATTAAACATGCAGAGTTTTATTTGTGACATAGTAAATAAGTGGTTTATAATACATTTTTATTCTCACTCTTCCTCTCCTATATTTTTAAATATATTAAGTTGTTTTAGATCAAGAGTGTTATTATTACAGCATTGTTTTCTCTGTTATATGTCTTTTTTCAACAGTAAACACTGAAACTTATATTTAGTTTTAAGACAGTTATTAAACTCATCTCACTTTTAATTAACTTCCATACTTTAGACCATGGCTTTTACAGTGTATTCCTTCAAGTAAAGATATTTGTTTATATTTTATGAGGCCTTTCTTATGTATTTCATAATGCTTTCTTCTCCCCTTTTAGCTTGATTAAAAATTTTTTATGTTACATTTTTCCTTTCAATACTCCGTACATTTTGTTTCACTGTCATCTAGGTTTTAGTGTTGCAGTAGAGCAATCTAATTTTGTTCTTTGGTTATCAACCCAACTTTTCTGCCTGAATATTTGTACTATTTTGTAAATTTTTTCCTCTGATATGTTGATTATTCTTGGTGTTTAATTTTTTTCTTGGCTCCCCTTTACAACCATCAGTTGACCTGGTATTAACTTAATCTTCTGTCTTCAAACTGATCATCTTCTCTATTATGATTTTTAGCTTCATACTAGTTTTCTAAGTTCTGGGAAATTTTTTCATGTTTGTTTTTCAAATAACTTGCGTAATTTTTCACAGCATAAATCCTAAACTTATTCTCTCTCATTTGGATCTTAAACTAATTACTATGCTTTTGGTTTTCTTAATGACTCTTATCTTATTCATCTCCCTTTATATTTCTAACTGACTTTTTGATTTATCATGCTGTCATTTCACCTCACATTATTTTCTCCTTATTGTTTTATGCTTCTCTCTTTTTTAATGTAAATTTGTCCACTTTTATTTATTTATTTATTTTTAACATCTTTATTGTAGTATAATTGCTTTACAATGGTGTGTTAGTTTCTGCTTTATAACAAAGTGAAAGAGTTATACATACACATATGTCCCCATACCTCTTCCCTCTTGCGTCTCCCTCCCTCCCACCCTCCCTATCCCACCCCTCTCAGTGGTCGATGCTTCTCTTTTACTGGAAATGTTTTATTTTATACTCTAGCTGATGATGCCAAAGAGTTTTTTGAAAAAATTTTTATCAGTCCTCTAATACACAATTTTCTGAGGCTTGATAATTCTCCTAGTCTTTTGGATATTGTATTAGTCAGGGTTCTCCAGAGAAATAGAACCAATAAGATATGTGTATATATATCTAAGAGATTTATTATGAGGGATATGCTCATGCAGTTATGGAGGTTGGGGAGTCCCAAGATTTGCCATGGCAAGCTCGAGGCTCAAAGTCGGTATAAGTTCCTGACTGAAAGGTGGCATGCTGAAGATCCAATAAGAGCCATGATTCAGTTTGAGTCTGAAAGCTGGAAAGACTGATGTGCAGGCTTACGGCAGTTAGGCAGAAAGAGTTCCCTCTTACAGGTGGATAGCCTTTTTTTTCTATTCAGTCCTTCAGCTGATTGGATGAGGCCCACCCACAATAGGGAGGGCAATCTGTTTTACTTAGTCTGCTGATTTAAATATTAATCTCACCCAAAAATACTCTTACAGACACATCCAGTATAATGTTTGACCAAATATCTGGACAGCCCATGACCCAGTCAAGTTGACACATGAAATTAACCATTGCAGATTTTGTGCCCTTTCCTTTGTTTTGCAGTGTTTTTACTTGGGTTGTGTGCTAATTTTTTACTTTCCTCCTTACTTGACCTCAGATGTAGAAGTCCTTTACACACTGTATACTTGTCAAAAAACAAGGTAAGTAGGTATCCTTTTATCCTTTTCTCCAAACTATTTATGTGCATAATGATGTACACATCTCTCATCCAATTTCCTGATTCTACTGGCTTTCATTTGGTTATAAGTTATGAATAATAACAGCTAACCAACTTCAGTAGTTTGAATACCTGAGAGTGTATTTCCTCATATAATAACAACTCCAGAAATGATAATGGCTTAAAGGCTCAGGAATATCAGGGCTAAGGTCTTTGCCTTTCTCTTGATCTTTTCCTCAAAGTTCCAAGGTAGCTAGAATTCTAGCTATCACATCCACATTTAGACAGCAGAAAGAAGGAAAGATCAGGCCAGAGGGCTTCTTGAAGACATTTCTACTTTTAATTCATTTGCCTTCCACATCTGACGAGAGGCTGAGCGATTAATTATCCTGTTTATATTGCCAAGTATTATTTTGTTAAGGTAGAAGGGAGCATGGATAATGAGTAGGCAACTAACATTCTGCAGGTATATTGTTTTCTTCAGTGGCGGCATCTTCTTCCTATCACCAATGTTTGGTTCTCTGGAAATTTTCTGAACTTGTGGAATACGATGTGAATGATCAATATCTAGCATGTCCTGTTATAGAGATCCTTCAGTTCTTTTTTTTTTTTTATGGTACACAGGCCTCTCACTGTTGTGGCCTCTCCTGTTGCGGAGCACAGGCTCCGGACGCGCAGGCCCAGCGGCCATGGCTCACGGGCCCAGCCACTCCGCGGCATGTGGGATCTTCCCGGACCGGGGCACGAACCTGTGTCCCCTGCATCGGCAGGCGGACTCTCAACCACTGTGCCACCAGGGAAGCCCCTTCAGTTCTTGTTCTTACTTTGCTCAAGGAACTTTACTCTGAGATCACATTCCATTCCACTAGTTTTTTTTTTTTTTTCAACCAAACTTTATGCCATTGCCAAGATTTGCAGCTTCTGATTAAATAAGAAAGTAACCAGGCAGCAGGTAGTAGGTGAGGGTCTCAGTAGGAATAGGGAGAACCACATTCTAACTTGATGGCTAGGCATAGCAAAGTATAAAGAGGAACAGCTGCCTAGCTCTGTTTTAGGCAATGATCAGAGTCTCTGAGAGCAAGGGATAGATGGTAGAGGACTTTAAAAGAATGCTTGATGTCTTATATTCTGAATTTCTAAGAGGCTTTTTTAAGTCATCTTCTGCCTTCTACTTAGGATAACTTCATCTCTGGGTTTGTCAGTCTCGGTTTTAGCATTATTGTGGCTTTTCATCTTTTTCTGGGTCTTTACTATTGGAAGTGTTTGTAAAAAGCTATATTGAGGGGCTGTTAGCCAGGCAACCTTTATTCAGTGGGTATTTATTTTAATAGCCATTTGGTTTCATTACCTCTTAATGAGTTCTTTGATAGCAAGTTCCTTAATTAACAAGGCAGTCTTTCAGGTTTCCTCTTCTCTAATTGTTAACATATTTTGGTGCTTTCACAGATACACTGTGATGAAAAGTTTCCTCCTTTATAGCTCCTGTAGGGCCATTGAGAAGGGAAAAAGACAGGGATGGGAAGAATATGCAGCATGTTTCCTTGAGATATAAATGGTTTAAGAGCATTTATCCTCCCAAACTGAGACATAGTCTTACTTTATGCTCAATTTCCTACAATATGAGTAACTCGGAGTGAATTTCTAGTTGTATAAAAGTTGATTTAGTCCAGCTCACATTAGAATTTGTATGTTGAATTTTTATATAACCACTTTCCAAGAAATGTGGCACACTTAATTCTGCCTGGGACCCAAATAAATTTTCCTCGAACTATGGGCAGTGCTCCTCAAAATGACAGGAATATTTTATCATAAAGTACCTACCATTCATTGAGCCTCTACTATGTGCCAGACACTGTATAGGGTTCTATATTATATTATTTATAGCATACATTTTCTGCAAAGTTGATATCATTATATTCATTTTACTGATGAGGAAGCTGAGTCTAACCAAGATTAAACAACTTTCCTAATGGTCACTTAAGTGATAGGGCCAGGATTTGAGCCTAAGTTAATATGAACCAAAGTTCTTTATCTATGTCTCACTTCTACTCTAGTCCTATCTTGCTTTCACTACCACTTACCATAAAATGGATATGATGGTTCATGCACTTTTCTCCCAATAGTGAGGTTAATTATAGAGCTAATTAAATTCTTGTAAAGAAGATCTTAAATTATCTTCCTCAGAGAAACCTAAGGTTTTAAATATTCTGAATGAAGCATTGAAATGAAACAATTTGTTATTGGCACAAAATAAAGAACCAAAGTACCTACAGGATATGTTAGCTCAAAAAAGCAAAAAAGAAACTCAGGCTAATGAGGTGTTTGGGTGGAGAAATGCTTTTATTTAGGGTATTGACCAGTTAGAGAACTGAGTAA
This sequence comes from Delphinus delphis, assembly GCF_949987515.2. Taxonomy (NCBI): domain Eukaryota; kingdom Metazoa; phylum Chordata; class Mammalia; order Artiodactyla; family Delphinidae; genus Delphinus; species Delphinus delphis. The sequence goes on from NC_082694.2 coordinate 28,980,914, forward strand.
TAAGTTGTATGTGGAAGTTAAAGCGACTGGCTGGCAGACAGTCAGGCGTCTGTAGCATTGTGTTTTGTAAACTTTCTCCTATGGCTGTGGTGTGTTTTTTCCAAGCCCACTTAATTTTTTATGAGGTTTGTAAAGGTCTTGAATAAACAATTGAGATTATAGAGGTTTTCCTGGAAGCTTTGGTTAATATTTTAATATGCTCTGCTTTGTCACATTATTAAATAGCTTATTGGAAGGTTTGAAAGAGAGGGTTTCTTTTTTATTTTTCCTATTTTTCTTTTTCTCTCCCTCTCTTTTTCTGTTCTAGTAGTTAAATATCAAAATTGGATGTAATTTTTAGCTGATTCCTGCTCTTCTTTTTATTTTAACTTTATACCTCTGCAAATCACCCTTGGACTGGGGATTCAGCATCTGGGAGGCCTCCACTTAAAATGCACTTCAAGTGAAATTACTGTTTAGAGGGTATATCTTGAAACTAAGCCAGTGACTGTAAATGTATGTAGTAAGAGAGGACTCTGGAAAGGGAGAGGGAATTGGATAGGGTCAGAAAACAGGAACTAATAGAACTTTGGAGATTACCTCATCATGACCTTTTGCTCATTAATATTTGAATCTGATTCTTTGGCATCTTGGTTGCAGTACGGTGAAATGTCAAGCATGGCAAAGACTGAATGCCCTTAAAGATATTTCTGTGTTAATGAGATGACTTGATGAAATTGACCTTTAACCCGAATAACAGTTGAGAAAAGGGAAAGGAAAAGTTCTTATTTCTCATTCTGAGGACTTTTTATTCTATGGAAGTTTGCATAGTAATAATTGTTGTTATTTGTAGAGTACTGTATATTACCTCATTTCAAATTGGGAGTCACTTAAATAATTCCATGTTGTTGTTGTTGGGATGCAATGAAGGTCACCCAGCAAATCCTACCACTTTTGTGAAGACTTCTCTGATTATTTTGGCCTCATAAGCTTTTCTTCTAAAATCATATAGTACTTAGAGTTTATTCTGCTCTATTTTGCACTTAATTGCATGTTGTCCTTGATTTGCTATAGAATAGGAATACACTTTCCACTTTTTTCATGACAGAATTTTTGGCTTAAAAGAAGAAAATCATTTGACTCTATAAAATGCATAAATGGTTAGAAAATATTATGCACTCATGAAATACTTACATTTTAAGCAAGTATACCCAATGTTTTTTTCTACTGTTTTTCATATTCAGGCTCATAGGAATAAAAATTATAATAATCATAAGACATTTACTGAATACTTAATATAAGACAGGTACTGTGGTAAATACTACACAGGAATTATTTTTATTTAACCATTATAACAGTCCTATTTTACAGATAATGAAATTGAGACAAAGGTTAAAGTTACTGTTATGGGGCATTGTATTTAATGTGTATATTGATTTTCATTAAACCACATATCTGTACTTTCTCCATTTACGTTTACATATTTTTCTTTGTTTTGCTCTGACACTGTTTTGGACTATGGCAGTAGAACATACAAGTTAAGATTTTTGCTGATGGTGGTATTGTTGTTTTGTAATGGGCATGTACTGATTATTGGCTATATCCATTATCCCTTGTTGTAAATTTGAGTTCAAAAGACACATATATGTATGCATTTTCTTTATAAAGCAAAAATGATTGACAGGCTGATAAAGGAAATCAAGACTAGGGCATATAAAATTATTGGCTGGAGAGAAATTCTTTAAATGGCTATTACAGTTTTTTTCTCCTTGATATGTATTGTTAAATGAAGGTTGTTTGGGGGTTCTAGTTGTGATGCCATAGCTAGTATCAGACTTATACTCTAGTCATAAACCCTTATAAAAACTGGACAAAATATAAAGTCAGGTATTGTCAAAAGAATGAATCAATGCTTGGGATGCCAATAAGAATAGGTTGTAGAGAAATAGAATATCAAAGAAGAAAGAAACACAGAAAAAGGACCAACTCCCACCCCACCCCACCCCCACCAGTGTCTTTATAAAATTCCCTTTCAGTCCTTGGTCAATTTCTAAGCTTCATATGATAGGGCACACTATGGGGCTTTAGAAGACATCAGTTGCTGAGATAGTGATAGCTGAACAAATATTCTAGAAGTTGCACAGCAGAGACATTGCAGATTGGACTCACAGAGAGACCTGATGAACATTGTGGCCTTTCGGTTTAAATATCAGTCAATCCGTTTTCAGGGATTAAGGACAATGTCCTAAGAGTAAGGGCAAAATCAGTGTAACTTTTAAAACAAGCCTGACAAAATCAGTATGGTCCACTAATAATTTAACTGCCTGCCTAAACAAAACTCAAAACGCTATTGAGGAAGATAAGATAATCTAGAGCCTCTATAGCTTCTTATCTACAATGTATGGCATATAAAACAAAATTTCTTAACATGATAATAAGCAGAGAAAACTGAACTATAATCAAAAGTTAAAACAGTCAATAGAAGCAGATAATTAGATAATCCAGATATTTATGCTAGCAAACAGTGATTTCAAAATAACTATGATTAATATGTTAAAGAGGAAAGAATGGACAAAATACCAAAAAAATTATTTGTACAGATATTAAGAAGCAAATGTGTATTCTAGAATAGCAAAATACAAAATCTGTAATGAAGAACTCATTAGGTGAAGTTTTAAAAATGCGTTAAATGGGTTTAGCAACAGACTCAACAAAGCAGAAGTCAAGATTAGTAAACTCAAAGATCTACAAAAAAAAAATCTAAACTTAAACACAGAGAGAAAAAATAAAAATTTTAATTTTAAAAATGACAAGGAGCATAAAAGAGAAATGGAACGTAGTTGAAAGGTGTAACATATGTGTCTTTGGAGTGTCAGAAGGAGAGGAGAGAATGAAAATGTTACAGAAGCACTACTTAAAGAAAGAATGCTTGAGCATTTTCTATATCTAAAGAATTGCATCAATCCACAGATTTTGGAAGTTCGACAAGCATTGGGATCCCACTGAGTCTTTGGCTGAATACTAACTGTTCATGTTTAGGGTGAAAAATCCATGAGGTCAGGCAAAAAACAACTTCCAGGGCACAGAAGCTGAGCACAATTGCCAGAATTCACAGAAGGAAGGGAGATGTTCAAGTTCCAACTTGTAAGATGGGAAAGACCCCACTGAACTCCTGAAGCATTCAGTAGAGCTGCCAGAAGAGTGGCTAGTAGAGGGTTCTAAAATATCATTTATACTGGGCCTGAAGTAACTAGAGAAAAGATGATTCTAATCCCTACATAAAAGTGCATGCCAACAAACCTCAAAATTTCAAACTGAAACAAAAGAAATGGAATTGTTTGCCACAACAGAAGTCAACACTCTTTAAAGAAATTCAGCAAGATAGAGACTGCAATAGGTTAAAGATGCATATTATAAAGCCTAGAGTAACGCTACATGTATAAAACAAGGAGCTGTAGTTAATAAGCCAAAAGTGGAGTTAGATTCATAAAAATATTCAGTTAATTCGAAAGAAGGCAGAAAAATAGTAAAATGGGAGAGCAGATTGGATGAAAACAAAACTAAGATCAAGGTAATAGACTTAAATCCAGCCAAAACAATAAATTGTTTCTATAATTTATATTGTATAAACACTCTGAATAAATGGCAGAGATTGATTATTCTGGATGAATGAAATTATTCAACTATATTCTGCCTATAAGAAACTCACTTTAAATTATAACGACGCAGATAGGTTAAAAGTAACAGGAAGGAATAAAGATATACCAAGTAAACAATAGTCATAATAAAGTTGAGTTTCTGTATTAATATCAGGTAAAGTAAATCTCAGAAGAATGAATATTCTAGGGATAAAGATTGACATTTCATAGCAATAAAATGGCCACTTCATCAAGAATATATTACAATCTTAACTGTGTCTGCACTCAGCAATGGATCTTGAAAATGCATGAACAGAAAACAGCTGAGGACTGCAAAGACAGACAAATTCACAATTACAGTTAGCTATTTTAACACTCCTTCAGTAACTGATAAAACAAGTAGAATATCAGTAAGGATATTGAAGACTTGAACAGCAATATCAAACCATTTGACTTAATTGGCATTTATAGGACAGTCCACCACCAACAGCAGCCTTGTTTTTTCCAGTGTAAACGGAACATTCACTAAGCTAGAGCATATTCTGGACCATAAAACAAGTCTCAATAAATTTAAAAGGAGTAAAATCATATTGACTATTTTGCCATCCACAACAGAAATAAATTGAAAATTAGTAATAGACACATTTATATAGATATAGTGCATCATCTTTTTTTAATATGATGCTGGATTTGATTTGCTATTATTATGTTAAATTTTTGTGTGCGTTTATGTGAGATACTGGTCTATAGGTTTCTGTTCTTGTTTTGTCTTTGCCTTTTATTTTGTTATCTGGGTAATGTTGATTTCATAAAATAAGTTTAGAAATGTTTTCTCCCCCATCTCTTTTGTGAAGGATTTTGTTTAGAATTGGTTTAATTTCTTCCATAAATATTCAATAGAATTTACTAGGGAATAATCAGGGACTGGAGTTTCTTTGTGGGAAGGTTTTAAAATACAAATTCAATTTCTTTATTAGAAATAAGCTCATTCAATGTGTATGTTTGTGTGTGTGTCTGTGTGTACATGTGATCAACTCAATAGATGCAGAGGAAGCATTTAATTGTCATGAAAAAAACTATCAGCAGACTAATCTAGTCTTATCTAATCTGATAAAGGGTATCTATGAAAAACCTACCACTGATATTTTACTTAATGGCAAAAGACTGAAATTTTTACCCCAAAGGCAAGTATGTTTGCTCTTACCATTTCAGTTCAGCATCCTATTGGAGCTGGTTAGTGCAATATGGCAAGTAAAAGGAATAAAAAGCATGATACTTGAAAGGGGGAAGAATTAAACTTTATTCTTCTTTTTAAAGATAACACTGGTTTTTTTTTTTATTCTTACAAAATATTTATTGAAAAAATAAGTAAACCACAAGAAAAAGACTTACAAATTGGACTACATAAAAAGTTAAAATTTCTGCATTACAAAATACACAGTACAGGGGCTTCCCTGGTGGCGTAGTGGTTGAGAGTCCGCCTGCCAATGCAGGGGACGCGGGTTCGGGCCCTGGTCGGGGAAGATCCCACATGCCGCAGAGCAACTGAGCCCGTGCACCACAACTACTGAGCCTGCGCTCTAGAGCCCGTGAGCCACAACTACTGAGCCCGTGTGCCACAACTACTGAACCCGTGCGCCTAGAACCCCTGCTCCACAACAAGAGAAGCCACCGCAATGAGAAGCCCGCGCACCACAAAGAAAAGTAGCCCCTGCTCGCCACAACTAGAGAAAGCCCACACACAGCAACGAAGACCCAATGTGGCCAAAAATAAAATAAATAAATTTATTAAAAAAAAAAAAATACACAGTACACAAAGTGAAAAAAAAATCAAGCTACAAAGTCATAGAAGCCTTGCAGTACATAAAGCCAACCAACCAACAAAACAAAAGAAAACAAAAAAACAAACCAAGAAAAACCCAATGTTGTCTATGTAGAAAATCCTAAGACATCTACAAAAAAAAGATATTAGTACTAATAGTTTAGCAAGATCAAAGAATACAAAGTCACTATGCAAAAAGCAATTCTATTTCTATGTACTAATAATGAAATAATTAGAATCTGACATTTAAAAAATCAGTATAATTTAAATAGCATCAAAAAACAGGAAGTACTTTGTAATAAGCAAAATATGTGCAAAACTTGTACGTTCAAAACTACAAAACATTGTTAGCAAAATTAAAGATCTAACTAAATGGAAAAGTATACTATATTTATGGACTCAATATTGTTAAAATGTCAGTTCTCCCAAAACTAATCTATGGCAGCTCTTCACCAGGCTTCTGGGTGGGAATTAAGCCTTAATGCTCTAAGGCATCCATTATATGTAATAAATTAACATTTCTTATATTCATGTAAAATCATACTATCTATACCAATCTTGAGGGAATGAATGTAGATGTTAACAAGCTGATTTTAAGATCTATATGAAAATTCAAAGGGCTTAAAATAGTTAAGACTATCATGAAAAAGAAGAATAATGTTGGAGAACTTGATGCTGCCTGATTTCTATATCTACTCTAAAGCTTTGGCTATTAAGACAGTGAAGTTTTGGCATAAAATTAGACAAAAAGATCAGTGCACTAGAATGGGGAGTCTCAAAATAGACCCACACCTATGTGGTCACTTGATTTTCAACAAAGGTGCCTATGCAATGCAGTGGGAGAAGGATGAGTCTTCTCAATAGATGTGTTCAAGCAATCCAGTATTTGAATTGAAAAGAAAATTAATCTTGACATCTACCCTACACTATAAATTAAGATGGATTATAGAGCTAAATGTGAAAACTAACACAGTAAATTGTCTTAAAAATGTGTGAGAATATCTTCAAGACAAGTCGCAAAGGTCATGAGCCATGAAAAGAAAAGTTGATACATTGTACTTTATCAAAATTGTACATTTCTGATCATCAAAAAACACCATTAAGGAAGCAAAAAGGCAAGCCACAGAACATGTGAGAGTATTTGCAATACATCTATGTGACAAAGCAGTCATCCAGAAAAGACAAATATCTTGTGCAAATCTCTAAAGAACTAGACAATCTGCACTTTGACCCACTCCCAACATGGACAATAAACTTGATCAGGTGCTTTACAAAAGAGGATATCCATTTGACCAATAGGCACATGAAAATATGCTTTTAACAGAATTACGCATAAGGGAATATAAATTGAAACTGCAGTAAGATGCCACTATACTCTGGTAAAATAGCAGGAATTAAAAAGACTTCTAGGGGCTTCCCTGGTGGCACAGTGTTTAACAATCCGCCTGTCACTGCAGGGGACATGGGTTTGATTCCTGGTCCAGGAAGATCCCACATGCTGTGGAGCAATTAAGCCTGTGTGCCACAACTACTGAGCCTGCACTCTAGAGCCCACGAGCCACAACTACTGAGCCCACGTGCCACAACTACTGAAGCCCGCGTGCTCTAGGGCCTGTGTGCCACAACTACTGAGCCTGTGCTCTTGAGCCCATGTGCCACAACTACTGAAGCCCACGTGCTCTAGGGCCCGCATGCTGCAACTACTGAGCCCACGTGGTGCAACTACTGAAGCCTGTGCTCTACAACAAGAGAAGCCTAGAGTCCATGCTCCACAGCAACAGAAGCCACCACAATGAGAAGCCCGCACAACGCAACGAAGAGGAGCCCTCACTCACCGCAACTAGAGAAAGCCTGCACACAGCAACGAAGACCCAACGCAGCCAAAAATAAATTAAAAAAAAAAAAAGACTTATAATACCAAGTATAGGAGAAGATATGGAACAACTCTCATACATTGCTGGTGGGAATATGAAATAGTATTGTCACTCTGAAATTTTGGCAGTTTCTAATAAAATTAAGCATACAACTACTCTGTGATCCAGCAGTTTCAATCCTAGGTATTTTTCCAAGGAAAATAAATAGTTCCACTTAAAGACTATTCATAATAGCACCCAATAGAAATAACCCAAATAGATATCAATAGGAAAAATGAATAAACAAATTGTGATTTATTCATACTTCTCAGCAATAGAAAGGAAGAAACTATGGATACATGCAGCAACATGGATGAATCTCAAAAACATACTGAGCAAAAGAAGCTAAGCATAAAAGAGGACACCACTGTAGGGTTCTTTTTATATGAAGTTCAAGAAAGAGGCAAAACAAATCTATGGGGCTATAAGTAAGAAAAGTTACCTCATGGTGTGGGTGGATCTACTGATTTGAAAGGGGCATGAGGAACTTTCAGGTTTATGGAAATATTTCCTATCTTGATCTGGATGGCAGTTTTATAGGTTTTTACATATGTAAAGGTCATCAAGCTGTATATTCTTAAGAGCTCCATATGTACTGTTTGTAATTATACCTTAATAAAAGCATGCATAGCAAAAAGTGTTTTTAAAAAGATTTCTGTGTTTCTTGAAAAATGACTGAATAAGAAAGCGAAACAAGTGGATAAGTCTGAGAACCAGGTTTATGCCATCTGTTACATCCCTCCTCTGACACCTCCTTCCATCTACATCCTGAATATATACTTCCAGTTTTCTTTTGATTATGCTTTTTCCTTCGAGCTTCTTAATTTTTTCATGACAAATTAAGTAAGGATTGTTTACCTCTATTTACTTTTTTTTTTTTTTTTTTCGGGTACGCGGGCCTCTCACTGTTGTGGCCTCTCCCGTTGCGGAGCACAGGCTCCGGACACGCAGGCTCAGCGGCCATGGCTCACAGGCCCAGCCGCTCCGCGGCACGTGGGATTTCCCGGACCGGGGCACGAACCCGCATCCCCTGCATCGGCAGGCGGACTCTCAACCACTGCGCCACCAGGGAAGCCCTATTTACTTTTTGTTAGTTTTTCTTATTTTTGATTTATTAGAGGTTCACCATCTCATTGTAGGCTCTACTAAAGTCATCAAATAATACCAAATATCTTGCCCAAGATATATTAACTGTCAGCCTTGGGCTTCATTTTCTTTAGCTGTTAGGGAACATTTGTTTGTCTAAAATAGGGATTTGTGAATCTTTTAATGAGTGGATATTTGTATAAATTCTCTAATTTAAATTTAAGAATGTTCTTTAAGTAGGATTGTAATCCTTCCTAAGACATGGGTACAGTTGTGGGAAAATCAACTTGGAGAGGATATGTGATTTTTAAGGTTGTTTAGGTATAAAGATAAAGTAAGACTTTGTCATAGGGTTTCTGCAGCACATGGGAACCACAGTTCCAAGCATGGGTCCCAGATAACAGGAACATATGGGAAGATCCAGAACTCTATCCTCTGAATGTGGCTTATTTAATGTCCATCCTAAGTAAATAGGAGGCTTAGTACTATGGGAATGAAGTGGCCTCACCCATAGCCATGGGATATTGAGGAAAAAGGAACAAGACAGCTTCCTTGTTCAGTGAAGGAAGGGGCAGGCCAAAGAAACTGTCTACAGTAGTGGTCAGGATAGAAGGTTAAGGAATTAGAGGTATAGGTACACAGAAAGAACTAGCAATTTATAGGGTGGCTTTACTTTACTTTGAGTAGTTCTTACTTGCCTTGCTAGATCAGTTTCTGTGTCTGAACTTTTCTCTATTTCATGGTGACATAACTCATTAAATAACTAAAGAAAGATAAAATTTGACACACCAAAATGTAAGCAAGGGAGTGTTACTCAGAAAGCAGAGGAGAAATTTGGTGTGAAAAGACAGCTGTCTTTCCTGGCTCTCTTTAAACATTCCTTACTGTGAAACTTGTTAAGATTATCCAGAGAAAGAGAAATTTGGCTTTGGCCCCTTAAGTCATTTAGTTAAGATTCTTGATGATCTGGAACTCAGATCTGACCCCAGTAGGTTGACAGAGAGCTGTGGTTGGAGTCCATTCTAAATATCTGCTGTGAATCCAGCATTCTTCTGATGCTTCCTTAGATGGAGAAGGGAGAAAAAAAAAATGTTTTCTTCTCGTCCTCTTCATTCCCTTACCCAAAGTCGCAAAGCAACAGGACAATGTAGCAACTACCCCAAGGCCTTTTACTGGGAGGCAGGATCAAATGATTGTTAAGAGCCTTTGGAATTTGACAAGGCTGGATTCACATCCTAGGTCCACAACTTATAAGGTATATTCAGATGGCTTAACCTCTCTGTCCTTATCTATAAGTAGAGGATTAAATACCTCATGGGGTTCTTGTGAGAATTATGCGAGAAAATACTTTCAAAACATTTGGCACATAGTCAATGCTCAATAAATGGAAGCAGCTGCTCTGGTGATGGTGGTAGAGTTTGTGGTGATACTGAGGATGATAATGCTTTCTCTAAGCTCTTCACCTCTGCTCACTTGTATTTAGTACTATGACATAACACTTAGTATTGTGTAATTGAAGTACATAGTAATTGAAAGTAATGAATACTGAGCTTTCTGTATTTTGAAGAAGGAATTTATAAGATTCCTATTTGTCTTAATTGTGTTAAATTGTGCTTTTGTGTAAGAAACAATGGATGATATCTCCCTCTGTGTAGAAGAGAATGAGATACCTCCAAGGCGTAAAGTTGGGCGGCAGTGTGTACCTACTTTGCAGTCTAGAGCTATGCTTCATTTAGATATACCAAAATAAAAATGCAATAGTTTCTTTCCTTGCAAATCATGTACTTTTCAAGGAAACATAAATGCATGAAATGACAGTGCAGTAAATCATCTAGTGCAAAGTTTTATGGTACAAGTTAAGACAGTAAATAGAGAATAGGAGGTAGATGGAATAATTCAAATTAGAGGATATGAATCTGGGTATATTTTTGAAGTAAATGAGTTGATTACCAAAGAGGTACGTGGTGAAAATCAAAAAAGTATTTTCATAGATCTTGACTCATGCCCAGTGATGGTTCTCACTGTGGTCATAAGCCTGACTTTGAATTAACAACATGAATTTAGTCACCAATGTACTCTTCTTCCCTTCCCAAAACTTTTTTTAAAAAGGTATTTTAACAGGCTTGAGAAGTAGTATGAATTATTTAAGTGCTTTGGTAGTTGACTTTCAGTTCATTCAGTTGATATTTATTGGCTGTCTTGGAATACAGAAATATTGTAGCTGCATTAAGAGGCAGTATGATGTTGCCTGTAGAGCTAGTTGTAAGATACTGTGACTCAGATCTCCCTGCATGCCAGGTTCCTCATATGTTCAAAATATGATGATAATACTTAGGTCATTTTTCAGCTTTGGCATTCTGTTTCTATTTCTTGCGTAGTCTCTGTACACTGCGACTATCATAGCTTCATAAGATATAATCTAGTTGTGATTATCACTGATTTGAAACTGTTCCTGGAGGTATACGCAAAGGCGGTTTGGGTCAGTTTAGGCTTTGTTCCAAATTCTTACCCTGTCCTAGAGATTGGCAGTTTGTTCCTAGAAAGAATCTGCTCCATGAAGAGGGTGAAACCACCAATTTTTATTGCTTAGTGTGTTGATAGTTATTGCCTGGGTCTCTGTTTATCCTTTCTTAGAAAATCTATGGATACCATGGTAGTAATGGAAACCAGAAGTGAAAAAGAGAATGGATAGCAGACTGTGAATTAGCAAAGCTCCAAAATGCTTTCTAGAATTAGAAAAATATTTAACAATGAAAATATACATTTCTGCAATTATCACTGTGTTTGGAAATAAAGAATTAGCTTGAGGGGAAGTAGGGTGGAAAATGATTGGAGGACAGTTAAGTAACTCAGTATGTTAGGGTAGTATAACATATGATCATGTATAAGTGCCTTTGGCTCTATTGATTGATATAGATTTGTTTCATGTTAAAGTTAATAAGCTGCTTAATATTTTGAGATGAATAATGAGTCTGAAGTGTCAACTAACTTACACTAAATTACACTTCTAATGAGTGGTAGAGATAAAAATTCAAACTTGGGACTTTCTGACTGTGAGCTATCTTATTTTCATTTTATTAGGCCAGTTTCCTTTCTCCTTGGCAATCTGTTTTGACCACTGGAAACAAGCCTTTCAAATGCTGTCTTCTCAGCCTCCAGCTTAATTGGGCTTTTAGCTCTTTGATTTTTACAACATCTCCATGTTCAGTTTGTTAGGACCTTTAAGTGTTGGCCTTGGCCTAGATAGTTATGCTGGACCACAGTTAAAAAGCATGCCCCAGCAGATACTCAGTATTTGAAGAGTTGGCTCCTGAACTACAACTGTCTTACCTGTTTGGACCTAGTTTTTATGTCTTGGATAACCTGTTAACCCTGTTATTATCTGGATCTGTTTTTCCCCAGCTGTTCCAGTATAAGACAGTATAAAATTTAGTGTTGCTTTTTAGGTGACGAGTTACTGGAAAGATACGGATTTAGGATTGGGTAGAAGTAACAAATAGCTGTATGACTTTGTCTAAGTTTCTTAACCTTACGGAGAACCTTCGTTTATTCATCTACAGGAAAGGAATAATACCAACTGCTTGGGTTGATTGTGAGAATTAAGTGAAATAACATAAGATGTCAGCTGCCTAAGTATAGCACATCTTGGGCATATAGTAGTGTCCAAGAGACAGTAGTTTCTTTCCCCTTTTCTCTGCCTTCTGATCTGCAGTGTTGTCTCTGGACATCTGCTCTAGTCTATCCTCATTTCTTCATTGCACTCCCACTCTCACTGTTGAAAAGCCATAGGGCTTCTCACAACTTTGATCTGCCCCCTCTGATTCTTCTCATGGGGCATAGCCTGACAATTATGTTGAACTCTATGGCTCCTTGGTGATACCTGTTCCAGGTCTCCAGTGGGTTTAGTTGAAAGCATGCCATTTAATATGGATTTCTTTTACGTAACTTTTCTCTTTAGGATTCTTTACGCTTCCATTGCCTCGTTTCGACTTGGTCTCTACGGCATTCCCTACTTAAGTATTTCCATTTGTTGTGTTAAATCACCCACAGAGTGTGGGTCTTCAGAACCTACAAACAGAACCATAGAGGAGAAACATTTTTAGAATGTGTAATATAATAGATCATTGTTTATTACTGTTATTTTTATTCTATAAAATATTTTAGTCAAATGAAAATTTAGAAGATATTCAATCTCACAAAATAATCAAAGACAAAAATCATAAAGTATCTCTTGTTTAATTAGTAGAAAAATTTGTAATAGTACTCAGTGCTGGTGATTATGCAATTAAGTGATACTCTAGGAAATATCTAGGGACATTGTAAATCAGAATATACCGTAGGCAAAGCAGTTTATAGTTAGATATTTGGAAATCTGGCTTCCACCTGTGTTCCTCTTCACGTATACACATGTGCATTCTGAATCACAGTACATTGATACCCCTCATTCTAGTAGATTTGAGAAATAATCTTAAAGGAATTATCCAAAGTATATAAAAAGTCATGCAAATTTTAAAATTCATTCTGGTATTATTTGTTATATGTTTTTCCATTTAAAGCCTGCTAACTTTTGTGGAAGGTCCTGACCCAGTGAAACATATGAAAAATATATATATTAAAAAAAAAAAAACTACAGTCAGAATCTGGCATTTTCATGAAGACTGACATTACTCTATGAGCTACTCTGTTTATAAGAGCAAAAGAAAGAAAAGAAAAGAAACAACCTAAATCTCCAACAACAGAAGAATGGACAAATAAATTCTGGTATACTCCTAAAATGGAATACTGTGGAATAATTAAAGGAATAAACTACAACCACATGTATTTCATTTATAAACATTCACATTCATAACATTGAACCAAAAAAGCAAGTTGTAGAAGGACATCCTTTGTAATACAGAAAGTTTCAAATACATAAAATAATAAAAATATTGTTTCTTATTATATACTTGTCATATAGTATTTTTATAATACAAATGGTATACTCAACACAAGAAACGGTCACCTCTGGGGAGAAGGAATAAAATGATTTAAGGAGGTCATATAAGGGCTTTAACTATATTTGTAATGTTTAGTATGTACATAAGTGTTCATCATATAATTCTATATATCTTTCTGAATGACTGAAGTATTTCATGATTTCAAAAAAGAAGGACCCACTGACTAATATGAGGACTCAGACTTTTTCAAACTTATCCTGTTTTTCAGACTAGATGATAACAAAAATAAAATGGGTATATATCTGGGGAAGAAATGGATATATCTTTCATGATGTATAACTCAGACCTGGAACTAAGATATAATTCACTAGTGTAAAGTGAATCTTTTAAAGAAGATGGTAAAATACTAATTTTAATATCAGTATTTAAAAAATTAGCTTAGAGTGCGTGTTCATAAACCTCAGTGTTTATTTTTTAAGAAAACAAAATTTATCCTTTTAATTATTTTTTTCAGAAAACCATTTTGTTTTAAACCATTCTTTTCATTTTATATGTGTTAAATCATAAAGTAGTAAACACTTTGGTTTCAAGATAAGTTAGGAATTGTTTACATTCGCTTTTTAAGAATTATGGTATTTTTAGAAGGGACTCTTTGAAATTTATTCTCTGTGGAAACATTCCTTCTCAGTTTAATTAAGATTTTGAATATTGTTAATCTATTGTTGATTTAGGAAGAAAGCACTTCGTAAATAAATAGCTGGGCTTTATGAATTTTAGCTGAGTGTTATACTGACATGACTGATGGTAATGGAGCTAAATATTTAAGATGTTTGCCATGAGGTCCTATTAATTTCAAAGTTATTTGAATGCAAGGGTTATCATGATGGAGAAAACCTTCAAAGAAATTGCTAATTGAAAAATAAATGATTTTAATTTTCGTTGGAATTTGATTTTAATCCATCAGCCTTATGATTTACATTCTTGTATTTCAGGGAAAGGTGGCCCAGACGGCATGTATGTCAGCTTGCAAGCATTTAGCCACGTCCTTGATGCAACTTTTGCTGGAAGCTGAAGTAAGGCAGCTCACCCTGGGAGCATTACAGCAGTTCAACTTGGATGTCAGAGAATGTGAACGTAAGACAGTAAACCATCTCTTCGCTTATTTGTTTTACCTGCATATTCACCTCTGTGGAAAAAAAAGTTTTAGGTCTGTGGGGTTTTGGTCCTAATGGAGTCAAAGAGTACTAGAAATAAGAGTCTGTCACCAAGCTAATTTGAACACCCAAGAGTGCCTAGGCCCATATGTAGAACAAAGAAGATCCCTGGCATGGAAGTTTGCAGTCTAGAGGGGGATACAAGGCAGACGTGCATTTAATACACACCAAAGAAAACCTGATTAGTTCAAAGACTTCAAAGAATGCAGTTCTCAACCATTTCCTTTTTATGTTGTATTTGAAAACTATTTTTTCATCTTATCTGCAAACTCTCCTTAGTCTAAAGAACAAATGGAGTATGCATTTATCAGTCAGAAATGCTTTCTATGACAGGTAGAAACAGAAAACCTTAGACAGAGTGGTTAAACTAAATAGGTTTTATTTTTCTTAGAGGCAGTGAGTTGCTGTATTAATTTAGTTACTCAGTGATGTCATCAAGGACCCAGGCTCTTTTGTTCCCTCTCTTCTGTCATACTTAGAATTTTCCTCCTCATACATATTATAGTCAGAAGGGACTCACATTCAATGCAGGAGGGAGGTGCCAGCATCACCTGTTTTTTTATTAAAAAAATTAAAATCTTTTCAGTAAACCCCTAACAAACTTCCCTGTGTGTCTCATTGGTCAAAATATAGTTGTGTGGTTGCCTCCAGCTCTCAGGGAGACTGGGAGGTTGAGTATCTGGCAAAGAGAAAGAGGAGCATCATTATTGACATAGTTGATTTATCATGAATTGTCTACTTGGAATTAAACACAAAATCAGGCTCTGGTTAGCAAGAAAGAAGGAACAAATGAAGAGTGTTGTGGTGCTTGTGCCATCAGTGAGAAAAGAAAATGAACAAAAATGATATGATTCCTGGAAACTTTTTTCTGATTCTAGGAAAATTAACATAGTGGAAAATTACATGAGTCTGCTAATACTTCTGCCCCACCTTTTAATTTTTTTTACTGTTTATTGGTTTCCCTTGGTTAACTTTTTTTTTTTTTTTTTTTTCTGGCCACACCACACAGCTTGCAGGATCTTAGTTCTCTGACCAGGGATTGAACCTGGGCCCCCTGCAGTGGAAGCACAGAGTCCTAACCACTGGACTGCCAGGGAATTCTCCCGCTTGGTTGACTTTTGATGGCTGGAAATTAAGGCTTAATTGGCTATACTATTTTTAATTAATTAATTAAGACGTCCAGTTCCAGCCATCACAGAGTGACAGGTATCAAGGTCACCCTTCTGCCATAAACAGCTATAAAACTGGATAAACTGTATGAAACAACTCTTTTCATGCATTAGACAGCAGAGAGCACAAGGCTATGATCCTTCAGAGGGGAAATGTACAAGGTAAGCTTGACATTTACTCTTGTTTTCTGTCTGGGGGCACTATCCAAACACAGCACAGGAAAGTACAGCTCCAATAAAAAGCAGTGTTTTGCACAGAAACCCCCCCCACCCAGGAATTGGCTTATAAGGCTGTTGAGGCAGCTTAGGTTTGTGGAGAAAGGTACCTGAGAGCAAGGAGTTGTTTAAAGAAGTTGCTCCAGAAATCTGCATTGGAGAGCCCTTGAGTCTTTGATCAAAAACCAAGTTGCCATGTGTGGTGTGAAACTCTGGGAGGCTTAGCGGAGAATAGCCACTGAGGATCTATGAGCTGAATAGGAATGCCAGTAGTCACAGAGTGCTAGGAAACACTGGAATTCTGACCAACTAGAGTGGAGAGACCACCTTAACATATTGTGCATTCAGTAATACCCCAGAAGGTTAGGCATTAAGAATGCTATTCAAGCTCTAGAGTAAGAGCTAATCTTGAGCCACCCTAATAAAGTCTAATAAGAAGACTTGACAAGATAAAGGTAATCTGCCAGTAAAATAACTGCCTGCCAAAACACTCAACAATCTTTGAAGGAAGAGGAACATGAAAAAGTTTTCAGATTCTCAACCGTATAGCATCTACAATTTCACATCAAAAAACTAAAATTCGACATTCAAAAACGTAGGAAAATATGACCCATAACAGAAGAAAAAAATAAACAATAGAAATAAACCCACTGATTATACAGATGTTAGAAATAGTGGACAGGGCCTTTAAAAAACTGAATATAAATATATTCAATAACTTAAAGGAAAAAATGGATATAATGCATGACTGGAGGAAATTTTTTCCAGGTTTGATTTAAAAAAAGTATTAACTCACTGATTCAAAAAGCTCAACAAATCTTTAGCAAGATAAACATATAGCCACACCCAGGCACATTATAGTCAGATTGCTAAAAATAACAGCAATAAAAGAGAAAATCTTAATAGCAGAAGAAAAGACACATTATATAATAAAGAGCAATGATAAGAATTACTGCTAATTTCTTATCAGAAACAGTGCAAACCAGAAGGCAGTAGAGGAACATCTTTAAAATTCTGAAAGAAAGAAAAAAAAAAGCCTGTTAACCTTAACCTGAAAACTCTATCTTGTGAAAAATATCCTTCAAACATAAAGGTAAAATATAGACATTTTCAAATAAACAGAAGTTGAGAAAATTTGTCACCAGAAGATCTATACCACAACACATTTAAAAGGTAGTTTTTCACATTGAAAGGAAATTATACTAGATGTCAACCCAGCTCTACAGTGCAGATTACATTGTTCAAAGATGTCTACCACAATATCTCTTTTCCTAGAGCCGGGAAGCCCGGTTTTTCTTTTTTAATTTTATTTTTTATAGAAGTAATACCTGCTCTTTGTGGAAATTTTGGGAGAAAAAAGTAACAAAAAAATTATCTCATCATTCAGAAATAAGTACAATTCCAGGGCTTCTCTGGTGGCGCAGTGGTTGGGAGTCCGCCTGCCATTGCAGAGGACACGGGTTCGAGCCCTAGTCCGGGAAGATCCCACATGCCGCGAAGCAGCTGGGCCCGTGCGCCGCGGCTGCTGAGCCTGCGCTCTAGAGCCGGCGAGCCACAGCTGCTGGGCCCGTGCGCCACAACTGCTGAAGCCCACGCGCCTGAAGCCTGTGCTCCTTAGCAAGAGAGGCCACCGCAGTGAGAGGCCCATGCACCACAATGAAGAGTAGCCCCCGCTCGCCTCAACTTGAGAGAGCCATCACGCAGCAGTGAGGACCCAACACAGCCAAATAAATAAATTAATTAAATAAATTAATTAATTTAAAAAAAAAAGAACTGGTATCTGAGATTTAAAAAAAAAGAAATAAGTACAATTACAGGGATTACATCCAGACATGATAACATCCAACAGCCACAGAATTGTTTCTAGAAGCCATCCACTGGATTCTTTGCATCTAGTTAACCAGAATTGTTTTACGTGGCTCTGTCTTAACCAATTACTTCCCAGGAGAATGAAAACATAATGGTTGGCTAAACCAGTCAAGATTGATTCTTAATGTTGAATACAAAGTCATCATTTTCCGAGTCTTGAGGAATAGTAGAACCTCATTTTGATATAAATAAAAGGGAGAAAAAGGCTTTGGGGTAGGTGACCAACCATTACCAATGGTTGAACGGCAAAGCCTGATGAATGATTGGGAATAACTCAATCAAAGTGACTGCATTTTTGATAGAGCTAAAAGGTAAAGAGGGATGGAGGGTAATAAGCTAAAATATATGAGCCTTGAGGAAGAGGAGTAATGGTCTGAGAGAAGCACCAATGAATAAGGAAAATGCCCATCTTATAGCCTGATTCTGAAGTACATTTTTTGTAGAAGAATGAACAGCTTCTACTTTAGAGAACTATAGGCGAATTGGTATCCTTAGCAGAGAGCCAGCTTTCAGTTGACTAAGAGGTAGAGAGATCATTTAATGAAAAGGTGGAAACTATGAAAATAGTTTGTTAACTATGGCAGAGGGTTTCCAGAGAGCCAGTGTCTTGCCTGAAAAGCCATTCAATATTTGTAATAGCCTTTCAGACTTAGGATCAGCTTGACACTAACATTTGTGAGGCATGGCAGTGTCTCTAATAACCATATTACCACTGAAATTTTTTCCCCATATATTTAGAGCCACTAAGGTTCATTGATTTAGAATTTAATGTTTCATTTCTGATTGGCATTAATTTGTCTGTCAAAAAACTTTCCATGGACATTTATTTTAATTTAAAAGAAAGAATTCTATGTCTTTTGCTATACCATCCCCCTCATTTTCTTCTTTACATGCTCAGTGGTCTATAAAAAATCTTAAAGAAATGATACATAAGATTCGCATAACTATACAGAGGCGTATAAAAGCAGCCCCAAATGACAAGATAATTAACACTTACATCTTTCTACCCAGTGGTGTGTACGTGAGGTATTTTTGCTATTGTCTGTGAGTCATTGGAAGAACTGTGTATAGGTCCTGAAAGAAATAAAACTTTGGACAAGATAGAATGTGAATGTATCTTGAGTGTTTGACTCTGAGGCCTGGGCTGCCGCTTTGTTAGATCCCAAATACATACAGGAATTATATGCATGCAAGCCTGAGATATTCAGCTAGTATAGTGTAGTCATTAAGAACACAGATTTGAGAGTCAGCTCAATCAGATGTTCAAGTCACCACTTCTTTTTAGTGTGACCATATATAAATTATTTAACCTCTCACAGCCCCATTTATGAAATAGGAATAATAATAGAACCTCATATCACAGGAATGGGGTCAGAATTAAATGAGATAATGCATAAAAGGGTTTATTTCATGGCTGGCAAAACATTAAATATGCAATAAGGAGTAGCTTCTCCTGTTATCATTATCAGCAGCAGTAACAACAGCAGTAATAAATATACAGCAACTCTCAGAAGGTCTTTTGCAGACCACGCAGACCTTTGTCTGTAGTTTGTGAATCAGTTAGGTTTGGAGATGCCCTTTTATTCAATGTAAGTTTTGCTTTTTGTAGTTATCTGTCGAACTTCTGTAGTTGTTCTGAAAGTTACCATCCAGAACTGATGATTTTCTAATTCTCAGCCTATGCTTTTGCAAGAAATCAATTAGTTGGCTCAGATGTTTACTAGAGATGGTAACTACTGCTTTGGATACCACTATCTAATAGGAGTGTTGTTGATTCTTACTGACAGGTTAATCAAACCAAGTACCTTTATGGTGAAGATTATTAGGATTTAGGAGATGTGAAGAAAATATTCCTTTCCCTTTAAAAATTGACAGTGACCTCTGGGTATTTCTGCTCTGTATGAATTTCATCTTGTATCTCCATATGTTCGGAAACTGGATTTTAAATACTAGCAGGTCTTGATGACCTAATACTTACCTCCTTGATCAGACCTGGGCTACTGTAGCATTCATGTACTAGGATGTTCAGTCTGTGTCTGGATTTGGAATTTCCAAACCTTTTTCTTTGTATATTCTAAAGATAAGGAGGTCTAGGTTCATATTCCAGCTCACCTACTTGTTAACGGCGCTTATTCAGTAATCTGTTCATTTATTCAGCAAATATATGTGGAGCCCCTACCCCTACTTTGCATGATACTACATGCAAAGTACCATGCTGGAAGCTTGAAAAAAAATGGGAAACCATTGGTGTTAAATAGGAGAGTGACTTGATTAGATTTGTGCTTTTGGAAGGAACTCTGCAATTTATCAGGGGCCTCAGAGATCAGTTATAAGGCTGTTGCAGTAATCCATGATGGAGATGATTTGGAAGCTTCAGCATATTTATGCATCATAATTCAAGCCATTGGAGTGAATAAATCAACTCATCTACCCTCCCTGAGTCCATCAGTAAACTAGAAATATTAATCCCTGCTATAGTTTTCTCACAGTATTGTTATGAAGTCAAATAAGATACTACGCATAAAATCATTTGTCAACAGCCATGGAAATTTTATTTATTACAGTTTTCACTTCTTTATGCATATGCTTTCATGTGTTTTTGTCTTGTTTTCTTTCCCACTTCCATTGTTATATGGTTTATAATGTTAAATATTTCAGTTTTTAGTTGTCTGCTCAGGTTCCTATATTATTCAAAAGATTGGCATATTTAAAATATAATATAATTAATCCAAATCCAGGGGACATTTGGTTGTGAGGAAATGAAGCAGCAATTGCATCTTTTAAAATTTAGTGTAATCCATCTTTTCGCAGGGCCCATCGCCTTTTGCACAGAATAGACCGAGTCCCTGTACAGAAAGGTAATAGAATGCATCTTGGCAAATTCTCAGTTCTTTGATGGTCAAGTTAATATGAGCTTGGGAACAAGGACTCCAAAGCCTTCCATTTCACCCTTCTTACCATAATAGCCCTTACTTTACAGGTCAGGAAACCAATGTGGAGAATCTGCCTAAGCTCAGGATTTAATGAAACAACTTTAGAGTAGATTCATGATCTCACTGAGCCTACTATGATATAAAATATTAGCAGAACACCATTTGTCACTTAATTCCATAGACCCCACTCTAACTGAAAGATCAGATTGCTTTCTGCATCCCTAGAGAAGTAGTTTTAGCTCAAGGCTAAAAAAAAAAAAGTCAGGATCTAATAGTCCAGGACTGAGAAGTTTGAATTTTCCAACTCTTAGTATATATTCACTAAAAAAAAAATGGCTGCAAGTTCCCTTGTGTGGTATAGCAGGCTCTCCTCTGACTCAGGTGTGAGATGTTTTAGCAAATCTTAATCGGGCAAACCTTAATAGGCTTGCTTATGATTTTGCACTGGGGCTTCTGAACTAAGGAATCTTTGTAAAGCGATCTCTCTGAACCTTAAGTACCAGGCCCAAACACCTGCCATTTGGGGGTAACTGTATTCACTTATTTTTATTTTCTCCATTACTTGATCCCAGCTATCTTTGACTCTCCACGTCCATATAGTTAATTATCCACCATTGGTCATTCCCCACAAGAGTCTGTCTTAAGCCTTCAGGCATTCCTTTACCAATCTCTTCCTGATGTGAGGGAGACAGAAGAGAAGTGAGTCCTCAGGACCCTGGTCAGAAGCGTAAGGGAAGCAAATGTGACAGGTCTTACTATCATTCTTCTCTTGCAGCCTTTGAAGTTTACATTTTGCAAAAGGAGTTTTGGTCCTTAATAACTAAGCCAGTACTAAACCCAAACTGCATCAGCCTACCAAACAAACTGTTAAAGTGACTACCAGCTCGTACATTAAATCAAGCCTCTCCGATAAGATGCCCAATAGTAATTAATTTGTCATTCAAAATTATGTTTAGTCATCCTTGAATAACTAGTACAAAATGCGTACCCACACAGGTTTGTTTGGTCTTTTTTCCTGCAATTCCTTAGAAAACTCTTACATTCCCTTCTGAGTATAATTCTTTTCTCCCCTACTCTTATTTTGCTATCACCCTTGAGCCCATGTTGTGTTTAGGTCCTAGTCACAGGACAAGATTCAATAAGGGATAGAGCAGAGCAGAGTGCTACCCTTCTCTGGCAAGGGAGATACAATAGAAAGCATTCTGGAGAAGGCTGAGGGATCAAGCTTTCACAGTTTCGCTTAGCACCCTTGCATTTATCAAGGAAATATGGTAAAAGTATGAAGACAGCTGGTGTATCAGTTCATAGATCAGTTTGTGCTCTTGATTTTCAGCTCACCCAGCTATCCAGCTGCAGACAGAAGGGGATTATTATAGTAGTGCCTCATGATGGTTCTGTGTTTTCTTGGATTTTTGAGCTATGCATTCTAGCAAGGACCAGAGTGCCCCATTTTCATTGTAAGTTGCCCAGTGTTATTAAAAGCTTTCACATGAAAGCTTTCCATATTCTTCAGTTTCTTTAAATTGAGCAATGGCAGGACAACCTAGTCCTCCAAAGCTTCACCCTCAATGGGAACTTGTTCCCAGGTGACATAAGATAATACCTTAATTATGAGCTTGGCTGCCACATTCCACTGACTGTTGACTTCTCATCCTGGGAAATGAAATGATGTCTTAATGCCCTTTTCCCTGCCATCACCTGTTAACGAGTTCCAAATATTCTGCATTTTCTCTGAAGTCTTTGTTTTGCCAGCTCAATCCATAATAATCTGTCTTAATTAAATTATGTTTATTTGCAAGGAACAAAAATTTATTCAAAACAGTTCAAGAAAAGAGGAGGGCTTATTTTGAATATATGGATTTCATAGGATCCAAGAAAAAGGTAAACAGCAGATCATGTCTGCACACTCCTGTCTCCTTAGCCTCTAGCACAGTGCCTGACATATGGTACTTGCTTAATAAATATTTGTTGAATGAATAAAAATGACTCAATTAGCAACTACCTAAGTTTCTGGATCTTTTTGGTCAGCTCTGAAGATGGAAGGGAGTAGAAGTAGGAAGTGGCTTGGGATGGAAGTCATGTGATATGAATAGCAAGGATGTAGTTGGAATCCTAAGGAATACTCTCTTAGGAGGATGTACAATTGGCAACTTGAGTACACATATCCTACCACCAACTTCTATGGATTATCAAGCCGTTCTTGCCACCAACAGTCAATTCTCAATATATCATCTGTATAATATATAATAATTAAAATCAGAGGTAATAAAAACAGATTGACCTTTGAAACCAATCTGTTTCTATCATCTCTGATTTTTGTTATCATATATTATATTTAGTAGTTTGGGCATACTTTATTCCTCTTCTTAACCGTATCTTTATTTATAAAATGAAGTTACAATTATACTATCTCACAGACTTGTTGAGATGATTAAGTAACACATAACAAATGCTCAGTAACTGCTAGCTGCCATCCTCATTGTCAAGTGTCATCATCATCATCAGAAAGAGTACTAAGCTGGAAAGAAAGCTGTTTTGCCGCCAAGTTTTGCCACCAACTTGCTGTGTGATCTTAGGAATTCATTAAACCTGTTTGGGCTTTGGGCTTCTCATTTATAATATGGGAACACTTGGCTAGATGATTTCTGAGTTTCCATTTAGTTCTAAGACATTACAGTTTATCATGGGAGGGAAGATTGTGTGGATATTTTCATGTGTATGGAAAGTTGTTTTAAAAATTAAATGAGATAATGCATATGAAATGCTTTACAGATCCTAATACACATATATTTGTAACCACTAGTAAATATTAAGTATGTTTATTATAGTTTTAATTATAGTTATTATGATAACATGTTCATCAGAGACTTAGAATATATGGAAGCAGAAAGCAGGCTTTGAGTGATTACCATCAGGAGCTCATAAATTTAATGACCATTGGAATAGGGTCAGTAATTTTTTTTCTCAAAGAAACTTTCTCTATAATTGTTCTCAGAGTCTGCTTTATGGTACTTACTTTTGGATAATATTAGTTTAGGAAGAAAGCAAGCTGTCTAGTGAAGACCTAAAGCACTATAGTATCCTGTAGAAATGTCAGTGTGGTTGTGGATAAGATCAGGGTTGCCATGATGAAACGTGTTACTTAAGCAGTCCTGAATTTCAGAAGAGTCTAAAGAGTATGAATACATTTCTTTTGGAAACTTAGTTATTAGGACATGAGTACTAATATAATACTGATATGACAGATAGATTTAAAGAAGACAAGTTGGCTTTCTGTGAGATATACTTCAATCTTAGAAATGTTAAATTGTTGTAGCAACTGGTATCATTACATACTGTGGGACTCTTGTGAAAAGTTTTGAATTTAAATACTTCCTTTCCAATTAAAGTATATATTTTATATTTTATCAGAATAACACTTTTCAAATTGTATCTTAATTATCTTAATTGTACCTCTGCAAGTCTTAAAAAGAGAGCCATTTTAAGAATATAGGGTTTGAAGAGAGACAAATGGAAAAAGTTGGAGCCCAGTAAAATTTTAAACCTCATCTCCTAGGTTATATCAAAATAACAGATGCCTCCTTCGTTTGAGGATATGTAATTCCTGAAGATGCAAATTTCCTGTTGTAGACTACTCAAGGACATTTTGTGTGTTTCAGTATCATTGATTTCAGATCCCTTAGCTTCTATCCTCAGCCTCATCTTTCTGAATTATAATTTTAAAACAAGCTTTCCTGTTCTGCCTTCTTCCATCTGAGAAACATTAAGGTAAAAAGATTGATGATAGACTTGGAGTTTGTATGCAGAAAAATAAACTTGCTTCCTATAATTTGCAGTGTTCTGCACATGTGAAAATCTAAGGATAATTAGTTATTGTTGCTTTAATGTGATGGAGACGATAACTTGTTCTATGAGACAAGCTCTATGGCTAATGAATTTTGTCTTTTGGTTGATTGACTGGTTAATGGAATCAGAAAAAATATTTTTTGTTTCTTCTTTACAAAAATGCTTTCATTCTCTATTCTCTAAATGGATATAGGGATTTGGGTAGCCAGTCTTTGTTAGAGCACATCCTTCTTTATTTATTTTATCATTTGTTTTCCCCTTTTCTCAGTTATGTTCTGTATTCTTGTTTCTAATTCTCATTTTGATTCAGTATTTGCAGTGAAACTTACAAATTTGGAAGGGAGAATCATTAAGTTGGCAATTATATATGTATATATATTATATATAGTTATGGTTATCAACATTTCGTTCATTCTCTTCATTCCTTGTTTTCTCTGCAAGACCTGGAACACTGTAGATATTCTATACAAGAAACCAGATTTAAAACTCAAGTGCAGTGGGAATTTGTAGGATGAAAATAGAGGCCATAGTCTGGTACTTTCTCAGACACACAGCTCTCAGTCAATCTATGCAAAAGCTTCCCCAGATACTTATGGACTGTATGGCTTTGTCTCTCTCCCACTTCCCAGGCCCTTACCCGTTCTTTTTAAAAGCAGGATTGAGCTTGGATTCTCAGCTCTAAAATGGTGTGGGAAGAGCACAAACTGCAAATATCTTCCTTCTGTCAAAAACAGGCAGTAGTTGTCATCCTAGGTGCTATGCTATTATGCTATGTTATTATGATGTGCCTTTCTTAGCCATGAAAAACCCAAACAGAGGGCTTCCCTGCCATTTAAATGGCCATGTCACTTCTCTTTGACTGTGGATGATGGACCCTGTACCCTCCGGAAGGACTTTTCTCAGACATGGATCAGTGAGTAGTGCCCACTCAGCAGTTATTTTGGTCTTTGAGCTGAAGTTCCTTGAATTCCAGGAGATAAGGCAGTCATTGTCTCTCTGAACCCATTGCCAGACACCCAGTCATTTGATAGTAGGTGCTGCCAACCTGAGCAGTGAAGGCGGGCAACCTGCTCTTCCTCACCATGGCCTAAGATGCCATCCTTGTCAAGCGAATGGAGATGGATCATGCTGCTCTAACCTTGTTATATATCACTGTCAAACCCTGCTCTTGGCTTCCAGAGATTGGCCAACAGAGACAAAGTACTTTTTCTGGTAGCAAATGTTACCTTGGATTGTTTGTGAGGCATTTAAGTGATGAGGAAGTACAAAGGACCTGCTACATGAAGAATCATAATACCCAGTTAAGCTTCTTTATCTGAGGCAAACCTCCCAATACCCTAAATTCTGTTTGGCTCTTTGGTAAATGCGGTACTTATCCCAGCTCTAAATAAGGACAGTGGCTGATTCCTCTTAGAAACTGTTTAGATTTTTCTTTGAGACCTTACACACTTTGGAAGTTTCAGGGACTAGAAAGATTAAGAAATGCCATTTCAAAGAAGAAAAAGTTTAAAAATATATTGTGGTTATTGCTGTTTTCCTATTACTTAAGCCTGGTTCCAGACTTGGTAAAAAGACTTTCCCTAAAGTTAAAGGAGTATGTTATAACAATTTCATAATCTCCGAAGCCTTTTTACTATTCCTTTATTAGAAACTTTATAAAACAATTATTTAAAAATTTTCATTAATCCTCATGATTTGCTTGAAAACACCCAGAAGCATTTTCATGGAGAAATGAGCCCATTGAAACAATAGCTTGTCTTAATCATTGCAAACCAGAGACCTTACCTCACCATTAGCACCAGAGCAACGTATGGCCATCTCTTTCTGCTATATCAGCTAGCTACAAACATCACCTCAGCTGAAAATTATTTCTTTAGCACCGCTACCTCATTCCATCAAGCCATTTGCACCTCCCTTTTACTCACATAGGCTAAAATCCTAATGTTTGTAGTAAGCCAGACTCTCCCAGGAATATCTGATGCATTCACTGCTCTTGTCTCAAGGTGTTTACACTGGGACATTTTATACATTTTATATTTTCTTTGGCCCTCACTTCATGTCTTTGGGGCTGAGGCCAGTAAACTATTTATTTTAACTGGGCCATTTTATAAGGTGTAAACCAGGAAATCATATTAAATACCATGTCTATTTAAAAATTATTATAATAGTTGAAAGTTGACAGACTTCTACTCAAGCCTACAAGAAATTCCTGTAACATTCTAGCCATCTGCTGCCTTTAGGTGGAAACAGTACCTTATACATCTTAAAAAACTGACTAAAGTCCTAATTTTTATGAGACATTTTAAAAGAAATAAATTTCAGTCCTTTCCACTATTGCCTGCTCTAGTATTTCAGCAGTTAACAAATTCTGATTTGAGTTCTGTTGTTTTAATTAAATCATCTATCTAGTCTACTTTTTCTATTACAAATGTTAGAAATTTATCCTTTCTCTCTTCCTCCCTTTTATGTGCGTGTGTGTGTGTGTGTGTGTGTGTGTGTGTGTGTGTGAGAGAGAGAGAGAGGCACCACAAAATCCCCTTAGCATTCCCAATTTCATGTTTCTAAGACTGGAATTTAGAAAACGTGAAGAAAATATCATTGCCAACACTTCCATTTAGAAAAGCTGAAGTCTTCAGAAACTAGTGAGTCAATTTATAGAATTTTTAAAGTCTTACCTATAATGTTCTATAATGATGGTTGATCTATATTTTACTTCTATATTCTACTCCTTTCCTGGGAGGAGAAGGTGGTTTATGGTAGGGTCTCTGGTAGGATAATGTACACTTGTATGGGTGAATTGAGGCCTTTGTCTTTGATCACTAAGTAGCTGTGAATTTGGACAACACACTTAAAAATCTTTCAAAATCTTTTTACCCATTTGTTATATGTGAGTGGTTTGGACTAGGGTATCCCATTGGACTGCATGGCTAGGGATTAGCCATTCGAGTACGATGAGGTAGGCTGGGAAGGGTGTTCTGACAAAAGCAAGTATTTGTATAAATTCTGGGAGGAAATAAAGAACATGGCATATTAGGGAACTAAAACTAGTTCATTATGACTAGAGAATAGGGTGAAATGAAGTGGGGTAGCCAGAAGGAAATGTGGAGACATAATCATTGTTAGTGGATCCAAAGCAGATTTTAGAGAGAGTACTTTTAATGGAAGTAGGGTGATAGACCAGACTGCTGAGAGTTGAAGGATGAATGGAAGATAAAGAAGCTGAATCAGTGCTTGTAAAAGACTCAGAAATTGACATGGAAAGAGAGGAAAGAAAAGGTTGTTTATTTAGTTGCCTCTCTTAAGCCTAATAATTGGGACTGTTTAATTATAAATAACACCAAATATTTTATATAATGTAACCAAGAATAGGAGAAAAATAACACTTTATTTTCTTTGTGGGTGTCAGTAAAATTTGCCTGGTAATCTTTCTCTTCTTTTTGTCTTTTTCTGCCCTTTCTTCCTGAATGATGTGCCTTTCTGAAGAAATTCAAGGCTCCTCAGTTTTTCACCACATCCCAGCAGTCACATGGCTTAAGGCCTGCCCTTCCCCTCTGACTCACAGGAATCTCTTTGTCAGCTGTCTGCCTGTCAATGGATGGAAACAAGGTGTAGCATCAGCCCCTGCCCAGGCAATTAACCAGGGGAAAGGATGAGGTTCTGTACTCTTCTGTAGAAAAGCATTTTTGAGGGCTTTTAAACATTTTAAAGACAGGAGTGCTTTTAATACTTGAGATGCTCATTTATCTCCTATACTTCCTAGTAGTTAAGATATTCCTTTAAAAGCACCCGTTTATCATGGAAAGAAGTTGCTTAGGTACCTTAAGAAACAACTATTTTCATTTCCTTTTTCTCCAACTAACCTAAATTCTCTTAAAACACTAATCTCCCCCTCTCTTACCAGTGCCTAGGAGTTAAAAATGCCTAATGCTTCCTCTAGCGTTCCTGTTGTGTCTGCAGTCAATTCCCTGATCTTGTAACTACCAGCTTAAGGTCTCGGGTTTCACTGACAGAGATTCTCTTTTTCTCCTTCTTTTGTTTTTGTTTGTTTTAGGGGAAAAAAAGAAAAGGAAAACACACCCCAAACTGAGCTCTTAGTGGCAAAGTTTATATTCTCTAGTAAGATAGATCTTGACCTCTGAAAATAAATTCATTAGTCTGTGTAACCATAATGGCAGACCAGTATTTATGTTCATATTGATCTTTCACAAACATTTAACATGGATGTTGACCATTGTTTTAATACTTTACATTATAATTCCATTGAGGGGGTGGAATTCCCAACTAATACTAGAATAATTATATGAAGCAAAGCTAGAGAATATAGAAAATATCTTTCTCTGGGCAAGATATGCAGAACTTTTTATTTTGCCATATCAAAAATGATCTCTTGGGGCTTCCCTGGTGGCACAGTGGTTGAGAATCTGCCTGCCAATGCAGGGGACACGGGTTCAAGCCCTGGTCTGGGAAGATCCCACATGCCACGGAGCAGCTGGGCCCGTGAGCCACAATTACTGAGCCTGCGCGTCTGGAACCTGTGCTCCGCAACAAGAGGCCATGATAGTGAGAGGCCCGCGCACCGCGCGATGAAGAGCAGCCCCCGCTTGCCACAACTAGAGAAAGTCCTCGCACAGAAACAAAGACCCAACACAGCCATTAATTAATTAATTAATTAATTTTTAAAAAATGATCTCTCATAATGAAGACTTGCTTTAGTGTAATATCTTTAAATTTTTTGATTCATTGAAGAAGTGACCATGTAGGCAAAAAAAAAGCATAGTATTATTTTATTGTATCCAATTCCAGTAAATTTCACATTACTTATGCTGGGACACATCTGGCTATAACCTAGATATTAAAATGGACTCAATATCAAGTTGTAATGTGCTTGATCTGGATTGGACCTTGTGTTCCAACAACAGTTTTCCAACACCAATTGGGTGTTCTACAATTTAATCCAGTTCTAACACTAACTACCTGGAGTTAGTGCAGACTCCACAGGGTAAGGGGTCAGTCCCTCAAGACTGCCCCTCTTCAGGCATCAGCCACAAGTCACAGGTGACCTCAAGCCACCCGTACTTCTCCCTAGCTGACTACAGATTTGGGGCTCATCACATCTCCTTTCAGTTCAGTAATTCACTAGAAAAACTCACATAACTCACCAAAAATGCTGTACTTATGATTACAGTTTTATTATAAAGGCTGTAAGTCAGCAACAGCCAAATGGAAGAGATGCATAGGACAGGATCCTAGGGAGGAGGGGGCAGAACAGAGTTTCCATGACCTGTCCTTAGGATTCCAGGCATGTCAACCTTCCAGCACATCAGCATGTTCACCCATCAGGAATTCCTGATCCACTGAGCTTCAGTGTCCAGAGTTTTTATATGGGGGTTTCATTACATAGGCATGATTGAATAAATAATTGGCCACATGATTGAAATCAATCACCTTCCCCTCCCCTCCCTGGAGACTGGGGGTGGGGCTGAAAGTTTCAAACCTCTAGTCACAGGCTTGGTCTTTCTGGCTTGTCCAGCCCCTCCGTTAAAACTACCTAGGGGCCCACAGGAGTCATTTCAGCATAAACTTAGGTATGGTCAAAAGGAGCTGATTGTGAATTGCTCAGGAACTTTCCTATTGCTCAGGACCTTTCAAGGGTATTTGAAACTCTGTGTCAGGAGCTGAGACCAAAGACCAGATATATTCCTTGTTATACAATAGACCTCAAGAGTATATTTGATTCAGTCGCATAGCTTTAAGCAAGTGAAATATTATTAATTTCATTTTACAGAGGAGACATCTGGCACTAAAAACTTATGTGATTGGCACAAGGTCACATAAGTAAATTCTAGAAAGGATTGGAATCCCAGTTACCTTAGCTAGTATATCCATTTTCTGTGGACATCCATCAGCTTAGACTATGAGACTCAGTTTTCCTGGCAAATTGTGAGACTATCCATGATATGTATACCAAAGAAGCATTAACTATCTGCTTTCAGTTTAGAAAGAATCATAATTGACTTTTTAAAAAATCTAGCTCTTTTAGCTTGGGAAACATCCTATGTGGAACCTACCTTAATCATTTCTCTTTAAGTATTTTTCATAGCTTTGTGTGACATACCTCCACCCTGTTCAAGAGCGCTGACAGTGTCTTGATACTTTTCCTTTTAATGAGTCAGCATTTGTTTTGTATTGTATACTTACAAAACATTTTGCAGTTATAGATCAGGATTGCTACTGGTATCACTTGCTGGGGAAATGGAGAACCCAAGAGCTTTGTCCAGAAACATATGCTGCTCAACTATTATTATTATTTTTTAATTATGCCCGAATCATTCCAAAAATGATTTGAGACCAGTTTCAGTAGGATAAGTTGAAAAAAATAATAAATTAGATATAAGAAAAGAAAATGGGATGAAGAGAAGAAAGGTGAGAATACTAGCATAAGAATTAATAAAGAGGTAATATAAAAATTTATTGACAGGCACAGTGAAGAGCATACAAAGTATATAGCTCTCTCAGAGGTTGACCTATTTTTAAAATATGGGCTGCATAGAAGACATTGTGTAGTGTCAGGAATATTTGCTTCAATACTAATTTCATAGCCAATGTAAAAATGGAATTCATATTGTTATGAATTTGGGGAGTGCTCTTTCCTTGTCATTTCAAAGTCTGAAATCATTCTTTGCACATTTCATTTTAGTTTTCATTCTTTACAGTCAACATCATCTAAAGCTGTGCTGTCCAGTACTATAGTTACCAGCCACAAGTGGCTATTGGAGCATTTGACATGCAGCTCAGAAATGAGTTGTGCTCTAAGTGTAAAATACATCCTGGATTTTGAAAAAACCTCATGAAAAATTTTTAAAATACTAATTTTATGTTGAAATTAATATATTTTAGGTATATTGGGTAAAACAAGGTATAATATTATTAATTCTAAAATTAATTTTTGTTTTCTTAACCTGTGTACTAAAAATTCTGAAATTACACATGCAGCTCACACTTCTATTTGGACAGTGCTTTTCTAGAGAATTGATTTTCACCGTTATGTTAAATGCCCTACAGAATCCTTCTCAATGTAAAATTTCAGATAGCTTAGCTCTGAGTCTATGTTCATACAGCAGAATAATCAGTGCTGAACAAACACACGGATAAGATTAAGTCATTGAAAGCAGAGTAAAAATATCAAGGATACAAAGTTACTACTTCAGAACACAAGTCTTTCTCATCTCTCAGGAAACCCACGCCTTTCATGGCAGATCCTCAGTTTTCTTAGAGATGCACAGAAGCACTGCTGATTGCTAATTGGGAGAGGCTTCTTTTCACTATACTTTTAAAAGATCTATTATGAAATTGGCCCTTATTTTGCAAAATTGCAAAGCATTTGGGAACTTCAGAGGAATATTGTGGCTTTACACAGATCTATATATTTTTATGATTTTATTCTCTAAATGAAAAAGATATAGATACATACATATATACATATATGTGTGTGTGTGTGTGTGTGTATATATATATATATATATATATATACACATATATATGGAACATGTAGAGTGAATATTTGCTTTTAGACATTCTAGATCAGGGATGCATATTGAAATAATAGAAAGACAGAGGGATTAGGTTCTATCTGGTTCACTGACTTACCTTTTTTGCTTTTTAATTTTTTCTTCTGTAAACGTCCTCAGTAATTACAAATGCTCCTTTCAGCTTTAGGATTCTAGGTTGTAAACGCAAGTGCTAGGACATCTTGTGCTATGTTTTTGGTGATTATTTGTGGAATATTAAGGGAAAGTCCAGTGCCATGTGGCATGACATTGTTCTGCCACTTGTTATGGTCTTGGCTTTCCTTAACCTTCTTCCTCTGCAGTGCAAAAGATACTCTGTTTAATTTGGTGAATACAGCTAAAGTATTCTTATCCACCATTTAAAATATTATTTCCTTAAACAAAGAACAGTACCCAGTGGCCTCCTGGACTCCATGACATGGTAGGAATTTATGTCATCTCCTTCTTTTAAATCTCGAATAAAATGGTTTTCTAATTTGCTTTGCTAGATTCAACCAATTAATTTCGTTAAACTGTTTACAGATTTTTCTTATATGTTAGGTACGCTAGGCAAGGCATAGAAATCAGCTTCTCGAATTTTCTAGGTTTATTCCACATAAGACAGCTACTCTCTCCAGGGGAATGTATATTGTCATTGACACCAGTCACTGCCAGTACCTGAACCCTCATTTCCTCTCAGTGGTACAGTATAAGGGACAGCCAGATGGAGACTGATTGGCTTATTTACTCAGCATCATCATGAAAGTTCTTCATGCTTGTGGCCATTTCCTAGCTTGTAGGGGATTAATCCCTTACTAATTAAAAAGCTATGTCTATCTGTCCTAGTTTTCAGTTGTCTTTTAGAGCAAAAGGAGTTAGGAGAATTAAACTTTGAAAACAATTTATAAATCTGTTTAGAGTACTGGTTTGGCATTTGCTATCAGACTTTGTTATTATCAGTTTTAATCATATTTCTCACACGGAAACTCAGAATAGGTTAGTTAGACTGGACTTTTCTCTGCCCTTCTTGAGGTAGGAGATCTAGTGAGTTACCTATTTAAAATATGTAAAAACAAAGAAAAATTTACATCACAGAATTGTACCCTAGATAATTAAAGGTAACTATTTTTTTTTTAAGGTAACTATTTTTTATGATCACGTGTTCATACAAGTAAACTTATACAAGTATAGTCAGCTGAATCTCCAAGGAACTTTTCCCTCCCACCAGTCCTCCCTCCCTTTTTCTGTCTCCTTGATAGCTCTCTCCTTAGTACTTACTTCCTTATGTTCTGGCTGACCTTTCTCTGACCAGCAGGGCCTCGAGTGAAGTCCCTGTGGAGTCCATCAACTCTTCTCTTTAATTAGCTTAGTGGAGCCACTGTGAAGTGATGCAAGAAGGTTTTAGCTTCCCGGGAGCCACACTTTGTAGTCTAGCATACTCCTTATCTGTTGCTCCAGGGACCCAGATACCAGGAAACCATTATATTAATACAGCAACAGCAGCTCTTACTTTTTTAATCCCACAAAAACCACATGTGACCTGACATGATCTTAAGATATAAACAAGTACCCAACATACTTTGGGCTCCAGAGTACTGACTTTTCTTTCTTACCTGACATTTTGGCCAAAAACCAAACCCTTAATCCATTCAGTGAAGGCTGGTGATGCTATCTTGTCCACTGTCTGACCTGGAACTTCACTGGGAGCAATAGTATATGATACTAACCAGGAACCTGGTTAAAATTTTGCCCACTACCTTTTCAACTTTCTCTTATTTGAGCAAATTAGCTTTTCCTCTAAGAATTGCTATTTTACCTATTTCCCAGATATTGTACTAGTTTTGATTTTCTGAAATAAATTTTACCTTGCTCATCTCCTTTGAAAATTATTCTTGTTCTATGGACAATTTGCAAAGATTCAGAAGAATTACTTTTATATTCTGTTTCCAACAGCTTGCTTTTGATAAATTCTCAAATGTCCTGTCTAGATATACAGATTACAGACTCAGGCAGTCATTTTTTTTTTTTGAGAGTTATGTTTTATTTGGTGACCTTACTGAGAACTAAAGCCCGGGAGACACCTCTCAGATAGAACTGTTCCAAAGAGGTAAAGGGAGGAGTCAGGGCATATAGGAGTTTTTGCTGGAAACAAACAAACAAACATGGAGTCAAACATCAATAGATTATAGCTAATCACAAAAAGCAGACATCTCAAATTAATGATTTTAGTGCTTCTCTATGTATGGAAAGATGCAAGAGTCTGGACTCATAGAAATTATTCCTTTGATATGCATCTTAACTATCCAGGGCCAGTATCCTGTTTTCCTTCATCCTGAAATCTCTTCAGGGCACACTGTCTAGGGTGGATGCAATGGTTGGTGGCTGATGGTGGGTAACATTCATTGTTTACCAAAATGGCAGGCAACATTCTTGTTTACTGAAATAGCAGGCAACGTTTTTTTACCACACCAGTGTTAAAAGTCCTGTATTGGGCTTCCCTGGTGGCTCAGTGGTTGAGAGTCCGCCTGCTGATGCAGGGGACACGGGTTCGTGCCCCGGTTCGGGAAGATCCCACACGCCGCGGAGCGGCTGGGCCCGTGAGCCATGGCCGCTGAGCCTGCGCTTCCGGAGCCTGTGCTCCACAACGGGAGAGGCCACAACAGTGAGAGGCCCGCGTAGCGCAAAAAAAAACAAAAGTCCTGTATCCTGGGAACCCTACATGCAAGTAGGGGCAAAAAAAAAAAAAAAAGAGTGAGACGAACGCATAAGTCAAGCTTTTCCAGGTCCTCACCAGCCAACTTCACCTATAACCTTTTATTTTTTTAATTTATTTATTTTTTTAACATCTTTATTGGAGTATAATTGCTTTACAATGGTGTGTTAGTTGCTGCTGTATAACAAAGTGAATCAGCTATACGTATACATATATCCCCATATCCCCTCCCTCTTGCGTCTCCCTTCCACCCTCCCTATCTCACCCCTCTACGTGGTCACAAAGCACCGAGCTGATCTCCCTGTGCTATGCGGCTGCTTCCCAGTAGCTATCGATTTTACGTTTGGTAGTGTATATATGTCCATGCCACTCTCTCACTTCGTCCCAGCTTACTCTTCCCCCTCCCTATAGCCTTTTAACCTTTCTGAGTTTCATTCACTTCCCTCTTCTCTCTCAAGGCCTTGAACTCTGAAAAACCAGAGTACTTTTCTCTGGCTGTAAGGCAGTCATTTTGATTCCTCAAAGCCCCTTCTAACTCTGACTTTCCCGTTTTATTCTCATTAGGGTTCTCTGCTCTTTATAAAATTTATATTTTGTTTTCCTCAGCCAAATATGAATGTACCAGATAATTTTTAAATTGATTTAAACATTTTTTTCCTCCCCCCATCTAAGCGGCAGTTAATTTTAAGACCAGCCTTCAAGCAGTGTAGAAAGCATTTTGAAATTAGTGGAATCCCTCCTTTTTCTACTTTGGCAATTTTATTTCATTATTATATGAAGATTATTAGAAATGTAAAACTATAGGATACTTTTGAGAAATTAATATTGCTTTAAAAACAATTGCCACACCTCATCGATTTAAGTGTGTATGAGAATGTGAAGGAATGTTGCATATTTGTTAAGTGAGGGGTTTTTTCTTTCCCTCTTTATACCTTTATACCTCTTATTTTCTTTCCCTCTTTATACCTTCACTTAACAATATGCCTTCTTTCCTATAACTTTGTACACCTCCTTTTAATTTTTTTAAAATGAAAATTTATCTCATTAAAAGATTTTTCACGTTTGCAAATTGGATCTTGGAGGCAGGCCCTGATCCCAGCTTCAACTCTTGTCCATACTGTGATTGGACAAGGGCAGGGAAGAGCTGCTGGGGAGAGCCGAGCTCTCTGAAGGATGGCTGGGTGCTGGTCAGGGGCTCCACTAACCTGAACAAGTTTTCCGAGAGGAAGCTTTCTTGCCAGCCTCATTGGAACCTTGATTCAGTCCCCACACAACATAAGGTAGTCAAAGGTAGGATTTGGTTCTGTGTTAAGTGGAGGGCCACTCTGTCAAACTCCAGCCTTTGGAAACTTTGGCACTGGCTTAAGCCACTTAGAGACTGAAAACATACCACAGACCTTGGAATCCAGAGACAAGTCCAGAAAGAGACTTTTTCACTGTGCCCCATATATCCATTGGTTCCACTTGGCCACTAGTACAGACATGTACTCCTTTTTATGATGTCAAAAGAAGGAAAGTTTTTATTCATGATTCTAAAGAAAAGCTTCTGTGTGTACATATAATCAGTTTGTATATGTGTCCGCAGACTTGGGGCTCCTTGTCCCCTCCCATGTGCAGTTTTCCTTCTCTCTATCAAGCAGCCTCTGAGGACATGGGTGTGCAAATCAATCCCAGCTGCCTATAATTCTAAATCTTGAACAAGTTCTATCTCTTATTACTAGAGAAAATAGCACTAAATAATTTTTAGGGGTGTGTGTGTGTGTGTGTGTGTGTGTGTGTGTGTGTGTGTGTCCTTCTATTTCCTTTTCTCTGATTATAAAAGTGGTCTCTACTCATTTTTAAAGTTTATAAAATGTAAAGAATAATAAAATCCCTTGTAATCTTCCTCTCTTTAACAGCCTCAGTTAATATTATGAAATAAATGCTTACTGTCGTGTTTTCTATTCATATTGTATTTTACATAGTTGACGTCAGACTAAATACAAACTTTAATTTAAAAAAATATTCACACTTTCTTACACTATTAACATTTTTCATATATGGAAAAAATTGGCTGTAGAAGAACAGTCATGTTTTAAAGGAAATAATTGAATCACAAAATTATGGGAGACCTATTTCATGCATTTATTGATTTCTAAAATAATACCAGTGAAAATTACTGTGCTGTGGCTAATACACTAGTAGTTAGTCATATCAGCTTCCTTTAAGTGAAGCACTTAAATATTTGCCTATAAATTTTCAATACCAACTCACTAACTCATAACTGAATAGTAACTGAATTTCTTCTAATGTTTTGTCCTGGGTATAGAATAATGTCTCTTGACCTTTGTTTGGTCACCAACCCTCTGAGAAGTCAATAAAAGATATGAACCTTCTTCACAGAGAAACACATATTCCCACAAAAAACTAATTGTAATGATAATCAATTATGATATGCCAGGTACTCTGCCAACTGCTTTACATAGTTGTTTCACTTAATCCTCATAGCAGCACTATAAGGAATATACTGTTACCCTTATTTTTGAGATAAAGACATTGAAGCTTTAAGGAGATTAAGTAGTTTGCACATGGCCTTAGAGCTAGTAACTGGAGCTCAA
Source organism: Delphinus delphis (assembly GCF_949987515.2). Classification (NCBI taxonomy): domain Eukaryota; kingdom Metazoa; phylum Chordata; class Mammalia; order Artiodactyla; family Delphinidae; genus Delphinus; species Delphinus delphis. The sequence continues at coordinate 29,018,393 of NC_082694.2, forward strand.
ACTGATTTTTATGACCCAAAGCCCATCTCCTCAATCATTGGGCATCTAATTTTAGGGAGCTTATAAATTCCTAAAGCCTACTTATTGATACTCAGGTTAAAGGCACCCTACTATTGCAATCCAAAGATTTTCCTTGGCAGTAAAGAATATGTGTAATTAGTTAATCTTGTTATTTCTGTAAATTAATATATAAGTATTTGTTGGACATCTACTGTTTTTAATACTTGCTACGTTCTGTGATATGGTCCTTATCCCTAAGGACTTTACTGCCTACATGGGAAGACAAGAATTACATATATAAAACAATGAGAAAAAAATGTAAATATGAAGTTGAATATATAGTAATTAAACATTTCCATAAGCTATACACAAAAATTAATCTCTTTACTTTGTCACACATGATGTAATTTTCATTCCCTGATTTATAAAAGGAAAATCAAATCTAAAAGGCCACCATGTCCTCTGGGAACCTGGAAGATTCAGTGTGTCATAAAATGAGGTCTATAAAGTACAGCTCTGACTAAATATGTATCACATCCAGATTCCTGAGTGGTTTCATCAGCATCATGTCAACCCCAGGGGGCATGCCCAATAAGGAGATTCAAGCATGTGTAGCCACCTCTCAAGCATTCAAACCATGTATCATAGGGCAATCCTGTTGAACTGAACATGTGTAGGGCAGCAGAACACCGTGATAGTTGCTGCATCTTGACTCAAGTAGGGTTCCTACTGACAGAGAGGACTTCAGATGATGCAGCATAGCTGTTATGTCATACGGGAGCAACAGTGATAATCTACCAACCTTGGATGAAACTACCCGGCATGGGAAGCTTATTTAAGCTGACCACCTGACAATCAAGACAAAAAGAGTGGCTGTGGCTATAATTCAAAGAACTGCTTTCTACAGGAGCATAGTATGGGAAAGTTGTACTTGTAATTGAGCAGTGGCCATATACAAGGTTATCACAGATAATGGCTATTGTAAGATATGAAGGATGGATTCTGTCAAGCTTTTATTAACATGGCTCTCATCATGTATTTGTATAGTCTTAGAACTTTACTTTTTTAAAACTTTAATCATTTGGGCTATACATATAGAATTCATTTATAAATGGCATATAAATTTTCTTTCCAAAGTAAATAGAAACTTAATGTGCTAATCATTCTATATCGTTTATCTCCTTCCATTTGAGTCATTTTTATTTAAAATCTCTAGAAGAAGAATATTTTGTGTTACAGTTGTACAACACTTTGTGTTCTATACAATTCATTTAATAACTTGTTTTAAATTTCATTTCACATAATGTTTTTGTGTTCCCTGCAACTTACCTTGATAACATTTTTTAAAGTAGGTCAAGGATTTTATGAAAACCTAGTAGACATTTCCTAGATGGAAAATATTTTTAAAGAACAGAAATTCCTGTCATTGTACATAAATCATCATTTGAATCTGTGCAGTTACTAGTTGTTTGAAGTAATTTTCCAGACATATATGCAAATATCTTGATGGATTTTATTTAATTTCAAAAGACTAATATGATACCAACTTTCTATAATTTCTTAAATTCATTCCTGAAGTAAAATATAATTGAAAGGAAAACATTCCTTTTCATATTTGCTTTGAGCAGATACTTGTTATTTTTGAGGTAAATAATAGATTGATGTTAAATGTTTATCATACTTTGGCTTCACAGAGAGAATTCAAGGCATAGTTAGTAACTGTCCAACTTTTGAATTTGCTCTGTATGTACGTGTGTGTGTGTGTCTTGTGAGTATGTAGGGGCTTAAACAAGACCTTTTGATTGCATAATAAGCAGGGCTTAGGGACAATAAAATCTGACATTCTTAACTGTTACTAGTATTTGTCCCTATAGCCCTGTGCAGTTATCTTCTTATTAACAATGTAGAAGCCAGAGTCATAAACTGAGCATGTACCCAAGGCGCTACTGTAAATTGCAAATAGCATTCATGTGGTCTCTTTTGACCTAAGACTAAATTGGGATAGAAGGAAGAGAAAAAAGAATTTTTGAGAGTGGAATAGAAGTAGAAGTCAAGAACAAAGAATACACTAGAAGGATGGACATGTACAAATGTTTCCTAAGTTTTTGCTGTGAGATTTATTTAGATGGATCTTTTCATATCTGCAGTACTCTTTTACTGAAGAGCCAAGCACTAGATTGGGGCAGCCTCTGCTGCTGGTGTGTGTGTGTGTGAGTGTGTGTCTGTGTGTGTGTTGGCGATAATGCACTCATGAGATAATACAAATAATCAGTGAGGGAATAATTAATGATGTGGCAGGGAATATTTTTTGATAAATGCTTGGGGAATGAGGTGACAGGCGTGAAATTAGAAAATTCCTTCAGCGATCTAAAATATAAATAGCTTTCGGAACTGAAAAGAGTTTCACAGCTGAAGATTTTATTGTGTTGAGAGGAAAAACTTTTTTCTCTCCCCCACTCCCTCCTCCTTTGCAAGTTGTTTGTCCATTCACAAAACAAATACTCTGAAGCCCAGCGCAGCTCATGGGAATAAATTTCAGGTCGAATTAGTACAGTTTCCTTGCTGTCAGGATGCTGGAATTAATGGTGTTTTGATGACACGAATTTTGAAGGGCAAACAAAGAAGCTGAAGGGAGAGAGACATGACTCCTTAGAAGCTTGGTCCTCCTCTCCCCCAGCCTCTCTTGTCTTCCCTGTCATCCGTCTGCCAATCTCCCTGTCCATGGTTAGTTAAAGGCGCTTTTTATCCTCTTTTCTTTCCCACAGAGTTTGCCAGATCCGGCCCGGTGCCTGGGTTCCAGGAGGACACGCTGCAGTTGGCCTTCATCGACTTGAGACAAGTAAGTCTTTGTGTTTTTGTTTTTTGTTTTTCTTTTAAGATGTGTGACTGAAGACCATCAGGTCTTAAGGAAAAGGGGAGGGGAGGGGGATTGGCGTTGGCGATTCACACTGGAGACCTAAGGGTTTTTCCCTGTGTTTGAGGCCACCTCTTTTATTTAGCTATCTGGGATCCTTAGCTATGGTGGAGTTAAAGGTTTTGTGGGTGGAAGGGAAGGCAGGAGGTGGGAGGAGGGACCCAGAATGTAGAGGGACTCAAGTGACCCTCAAGTGATGTGACCCATTGTGCTATAGTTGGCTTCTGCAGACACAGCAAAAAGATAGCTCAGCAAACCAATGCTAAGCAGGTGCACTGATGCAGAGACTGCCTGCCCAGAGGACTTTTGTTTGCAGATAATGAGGGCAGTAGCATTTAAGAAAGATGAAATATTTTGCATTCTGGATTGTTGGTTTGGTTTGTTGACTTTTTTCTGTTGCCTTAAGTCTTCCCATCCCCTCCTTTGTAGAATGCGGTCAGCCATGAGTGACTAAGTGGTCATTTTAGATACTTAGCAAAGGCCCTGACCAGTCATGCTAACCTGACAGGCGACCCTACTGAAGTAATGTGATGAAAGCTGGTACTTAGGTATACCTGAGCTTTGCAAGCCCATTAGATAGAAAGAGTCGTGCGATAGAGCTGTTGCTTGCAGATTGAAAAGGGTGGGTTGGTAGGCCTTGGTGGATTGGGTATAGAGGAGCAGTATGGGCGGGGGCCGAAAAAGGGAGAGAGTTAACTGGGCTCTGTCATCTCTTCACTCTGAAGATGGATGGGGTTGGATAGAAAGTGTGAATGAAGTAAGAATCAATGACTGATGCTTCTCTCCTATTAAAACAATCTTTTTTTTTTTTGTCTGTTTTTTAAAAGGGGGCTGGCTTTGTTTCTCCTGCCATAATGATGCAGTGCCTCTTGTTTTCAGAGCTGACAAAGTTTGCATTCTGAGAACTTTTAGATGCCCAGGGTATTTCTTAAAGCTGTAGGACCCCTTGTATTGGTAGTCTCCTTACTACTGTGACTCGATTCATGCTAGAACAGCTTTTAACCCATAATGGATGGCCTGAGCTACCCCTGAATCCTTGTGGATGGGTGGTGTAATCTGTCATCTGATGACAATTCTGGAAAGCCCTGTTAAGCAGAAAACAGAAAATTGTGTCTCTATAGACCCGCCAAAGTTTGAGGATTCAGGCCGCGTCCCAGAAACGTGTGTCAACTTAATATTTAGGAGTTGAGGTGGGGGTTCTCTTACACATAAAGGCTTTCCCAGCATGGTCCCAAATGCAGCTGAGTATCTCTTTCCACACTTAACACCTTCCACCTGTGGATTCAGCCACTTAACCGAGATGTTCAGGTTTTAACCCCTTGGCTGATGTAAACCTGAAAGATTGGGATTTTGCTTTATGGTTTTGTGGAGTGGTATCTGCTTGACTTTCCCAGCACTGTTTCTTCTCAGAGACTTCTGAGCCAATTGGCGTTTCTTGGAAAGCAGAAATTGAATTTCATTGGAAAAACACATCCAAGGAAAAATTTTTCCCTTCTCACTCTTCATGGAAAGGAAGTGTGGTCATTCTCTCGAGTTTGTGGTTTTGGTCCCTATGGAAAGCAACACAGAAAATGTTAACTAAGGGAGTAAGTTAGAAAACACAGCCAAAATAAGGTGGATCTGAGCTGGGGATGAATGCTCAAGTACTTGTGAGCTCTCAGTGAGCACTGTTGCTTATGCTTAAGTTCCTATTTTCTGTTACAGTTTTGTTCTGAGGGTTCCGATTACGAAGTTTTAGTAGTAGAAACCAAAACTCCAAAATTTCACTGAGTCATGAAAGAATATGCCTCTTGCTATTCAATCTATCACTTAATTTCTATTCATGTCTGTCTCTATTAAAGCAGCTTACATTTTTCTTAGATCATTTGAAAAACTTGCCTAGCTCATTATTAGCAGGCCTCAGGTAGGTTGAATCAGTGTGACAAAAATTATCTTTCCACATCCCGTGCTGAAAATATTTATCTCTTTGCAGTTCATCTTAGTCATTCTCATAACTTAAAGTGACCATCATTTTTAAAGTGAGCAGCTAATGAACTATAAGAGATGTGCCGATTATAATAGAAAGTCTGGAAGTGTGGTTTCAAAGGAGATAGCTTGACCTCAAATGAGACATGACTAGGTGTCCTTGAGTATGTGTCCTTTTGCCTGTACTCTTTGCAATCCTAAAATAGAGTTATGGAATTTGGGGGCTGGGTGCTAATCTTAAAAATCATGTAATATAACCTTTGGCTTGATACTTGGAATCCCTGTACAGCACCCTAGACTGTGCTTGAATATTCTCCTTGAAGAGAACTTGCTTCCCCAAAGCAGCAGGGTCCACCTCAAGACAATCTGATTATAAGAAACGTATTTCTTAAAAAAAAAAAAAAAAAAGAAACGTATTTCTTAAGTTGGCTAAAATATGTCTCACTTAACTTTGACCCTTTCACTCTTTGTATTTTTATTAATGCACTCCAATTTGGGGGACAGGCTTTCTATCCTGATTTATTGAGCTTCCATCTGCTAGTAGTTGAATCTTTTTCACGTGTAGCATTGTTACTCATTCCATATCTAGTCTTTATGTGGTTGATTTTATACAGCACAATTGAAGACTTTACTCTCTTTGGTCTGCGTTTTCCTTTTTGACATTCTATTAACAAACCAGATTTTAATCATTCTTATTTATTTAGCCTGTCTAAACCTTTTAAGGTCCTGACTCAGTTATCCACCTTACTACCTGATTTAACCATTATGCCCTTTATAAGTCAAAGATAACAATATTAATCAGGAATGGCCAAAGTTAAAGGAAGAAGTTAAAGTTAAGGCAAGTTATAGGATACATACGCGCACCCATGCAAAAAGGGGATTTGTCCCCGGTGCAGTGCATCAAGGATATTCTTTTACTGTCATTGAGTGTATTTTCTTCATTGGTTTATGAATATATTCATTCTGATCATGCTTTCATGTTCTTTTGCTTTACAGTGTTTCAGGCTCTATCAATTGAATGATAATTTTTAAAATATTCAAAACATGGAATATTTGATGAACTCATCTCTGTATAGACTATAATAGCAGAGTGTCATTTAAAAGCCATAGAATTTTATTAGGAAGCAAATTAGATGTGGATAGCAAAACTATTCATCCTTTCTGAGCCGTCCTGTCTATTCTAATTTTTCTACTTCTTAAGGAAAAAAGTGAAATGACATTTTGAATACACAGCTTTCATGATATTTTACACTTTTATAGCACGTCAAAGTTAAAGTATATTTACCTACATAGCTCATTTGTCAGGTTTCTGGGTTTAGAAAACCAGCTGTTAATGTGAATTAGTGCAAATCAAAATCTTCTTCTTTGCCACTTTACAATTTCTATATTCCCAAGCTTATAAAAGTACGATTGCAGTACAACTTCACATTCATGTATCAAATCTATGTGCATATTTCTATGAAAATCCAAATTTGGGTTAATGCTAAATCTTGAGAAGGACAACTTAAAGGCTCATTTATTAACTATCTTGAAGTAGCATTTATATTCCAAGTACTGATAATTGCTGGCCCTTAATGGTTCATAATTGAGAATAACAACACAAGGCCAATAGTAGATCCTCAGTAGTTATTTGATTCTTAAGCAGTACTATGGTTTGTATTTTCTTCTGTTGTTAAACATTAAGTAAATTATGCTGATGAACACCGGAATTTGAACTTCAGATGATTTTCATTTCAGTTTATCAAACTCTGAGTGCCTACTGTGAACAAAGCACAACTTAGGTGTTGTGGGAATACACAAATGAATATAATACAGTCTCTGCCCTCCAGTAACAAAGAGGTGAACAGCAAATACTTGATTCTAATATAAGGCACAGTATGATTAAGTATTTCATTGGAATGCTAAAACAACTGTGTATGTTTCAATTATTGCAGTAGCTTTTGCTGCATAACAAATCACCCAAAAACATTGGCTTAAAACAAGAACCATTTATTTAGCTCAAGTTTCTACAGATTGGCTAGGTTCAGCTGAGCTCACTCATACTTTGAGATCAGCTGCCGGTTGGGCTTTGGCTTGCCTGAGGTCGCGTGCCTTAGCTCAGTCGACTCTTCTTTGCTCCCTGTGATCTCGCACTAGCCAGCAGCCCAGTCCAGGCTTATTCACGTGGCCTCCTGGCAGGGTTCCAGGAGAGCAAGAGGAAGTGTGAAAACCTCTTGAGGCCCATGCTTGAAATATCACTTCTTCCACATTCTGTTGGCTAGAGCTAGTCACAAGGCCAGCCCAAATTCAAGGAATGGGAAAAGAGACTCCAACTTACACTCTAGTTGGAATATAGGACTTTTATATAATCATGTGACATAAACAATGCAAATCAGGAGCAAGATTGAATCTCTAAGTACAAAAAATGGCCATGAAGTACAGAGGTCTTTGTAGGCCTGAGTAGTTATAAAATATTTCATGGAAAATGTGGAGAGTTAAACTGAGAAGAAGTTAGGTGTTGATGAGGGGTAAAGGTATTTCAAACATGGAGAAGAGCTGGATTTAAGTTTTGTTTGTAAAAATGTGTGTGCGTGTTTGTATGCATGTGTCTGTGTGTGTCTGTGTGTGTGTGTGCATGTGTGTGTGTATTGATTTAACCAGGATCTAGACTGTTTTGCCACCTTTAAGTATTAAGCTAATCTCTTTAAATCCCCTTTTCTTAATTCCTCTTCTTTGTTCTTTGCTTTTACTTTCCAGCTTCTTCATGGACCTCTCTTTTACGTTCTGTATCTCCTCATCAAATGCTGCTTATTACAGGCTACCCTGAAACACTTCACATTTCTGTTTTTCCATTCATTGTGAGAGAATCTTAACTTCCCCAGATAATTATTACATTATTTATTAAATTTTAGCTGTTCACCTTCCATGTCTGACCAACAGGAAGAGGTTTGAATATGTTCTTTAGAAACGTTTCTGTTCCTTGGCACCAACTGTTTTTTACTTCCAATATACGTAAGTTTTTATAAAGCTGAATGAATTAGGTTGTGACGTTGCATCAGATCTCCTGAATGGAGCTTGTTGGCAACAACTCTTATACAGCAAAGCCATCCCAAGATATCTGTGGCTTTTTTTAGATTGAGTTGGTGACATTCCCTCTAGGCCACTTATTCCCCAATTTCTAAACCGTCAGTCTAAAGTAAATGCAGTGCATTTCCATTGCAGGCACTTAAACTGCCTTAAAAACAGCTATAGAACCTAAGAGAAATAATTGTATATTTCTTTGGAGACGTTGAACAGATTCTGATGTTATGCCTATTAGAGGTATAAAGGTAAAATCAGTATTTTCAGTTAGTCAGCATCAGGTAGGGAAACCTGAGGACCACTCAAGAATCTGACTGTGTAGACACCTCCCCTTTTATTTCCCCTCCTATCTTGATCCTATTCAATAAAATTTTGGTTTTTGAATAAAATTGCCTTCCCTTCTTTTCGCCTTACCTTCAAGTCTAATGAACAATATTCCCATTAAGAGGAACATGTCCCCTTTGCATGACTGCTGTTGGCGCTTATGGAAAAAATATTAACTGTGCTTATATTTTAGCCTCAGTAGAACATCCATTTATATCAAAAACTGATTTTGTCTGATATGGCACATATCAAAATGAGGCTCAATAGAATTTCTTTTATAATATTTCACCCTAACCAGGCGATTACATAGGAGGCTGGGGTGGGGGTAGGGCAGGCCCACATAAAAGGCCTCAGGGATCAGTCTTCATCACAACCCTTAAGCTATATTAAACTGGAAGAAAGCCATCCCCCACATGTACCTCTTAGTAGGGAAGGGTGGTGGCCTGTAGTTTTCCCAAGTATTTACTGAGCAGTTGTCAGTGAGTCATGGTAAAGAAGGGAGGTGTGGGTGTAGGTAGTAGGGGAAAGTTTTTATGAAAGGATATTCTTGGTGGAGGAAAATATAGTGGTATATGAACCCTCTAGTAGTGAAGTGTGTGGATCAGTAATGTTGTCAGTAGAAATACTCTCCAGGTGCTCAACTGAAATATTTTGTTGATCTTGAATAATGGCCTATAAAACTGGGAGTCATCTGCACCAGAGTTAGTAATCAAACAGTTTGATAACTCATGAAGTTAGAAGATGTCATTTCTATAACTGATGTTAATGGTGGGGTTAGAAGGAATGGTTTAAGCCATAAAGCACATTATCTTGGAAAAGATTATCTGCACAACTGATATGGTAGCATATATAGCATGTATATGTGGGTAGATGTCATTTCCGAAATGAAATCTGAGGTTATCATATCCCAAAGGCATTTGTTGATTAGAAGAGGATGTAGTAATATTAATATATTAGAACTCCTGCACAAATCTCTGCTGATACAGAGCCACTAAAAGTTCCTGCAGACTATAGGCCATGCCTTGACATAGGCACAGCAAGCGCTTGAATGTAGATATAGACCTCCTTAATCAGGAAGTATTCATTCATTCAACACTATGCCTAGCACTGTTATAGTGGGTACAGTGGCATAGAGGGTATCGTGTAGTGAATAAAATATGGTCCCTGCCCTTGTGGAGCTTACATTCTGGTGTAGTTTGCCCATGCTTGTAACATAGGCCTTTTTAACATTCTGCCCTTCCCAAAATCTCTCTTCAGGTGGCCCTGGTGCTTTGAGGAAATGCTACTTTGTCTAGATTTTTATTTTTTGTATTGATGCTCTATTAGTCAGTTTTAGGGACAGCTGCAGAATTTTCTGGAAAGATCCCCAGGACAAGGCCAAATGTGCTGTATACTGATAAGCAGGCTTTCAGAAAAAACGTTTAGCTGTGTTTGGCAGCCTGGCATAAATAAGATGGTCAGCTTGAAATACTTCCTTTCCAAAGGTAGTCCTTTGGTTTTTGAAAGCAGGTTTTTCTGGCTGTATTAACAAAATTGTTTTGCCCATGTTGTTTTGACAGACACTTATAACCTTCACAGTGATACCTCTAACCTTAAAGGAAGTTCTGACAGCAAATAATTCCTATTGCCAAGTAGAAAAGAGCTAACACCTTTGGGTCCGGTTTTGTAGAATAAGAAGAAGAAGAGGAAAATTGGGAACATTTCTGAGAATAGATTCCACTGAGCTAGACCTTTGACCTCATATAAGCCAACACTAGATCAGCATACACAAGGATAGGGCACAGGTGAATAAGGTCTTCAGCTATGGGATGTGGCTGCAGCTTCTGCAAATCAGATAGATCCCCTTACTTTGCTTGGGACATTATTAACTGGAGCCACCATAGAAAATTTATAGAAGGAATTGCCAGTAATATGTAACACATTCTGGGATTTACTGAGTGTTTTTGGTTGATTGGAGGAGAATTTATTCTAGAACTGCTGAGACTTTGTCTCACCTATACCAACCTCTTAACTGGGGAGGAGGTGTGTCTGGAAATGCTGAATCATTAATGACAGGGTCTTTAAACTGAATTAATGGCAGATATGTGGAAATAAGCAATGGGTGAAGAACCTTCAGTTAGAGGGGTTGTGGACAATCTTTTGGGTAGCAGGAGACAAAACACCAGACTTTTGATGTATTTTCCCATGAATAATGCATTGGATTTGGCCTTTGACTTATGGGCCTCCCAGGCTAAGATTATCCATTGTTACTGGCAACCCATATTGGTACAGTCCTGGGTTAGATGGCTAACCTAATCTAAAGCTTGGTCAACAGAGTTGTCCACCACTTCCGACTTTAAACCGGAGGCAGAGAGATCTGCCACCTAGAGATTTCACCAGAGTATAGAACAGCCTTTCCAGTAGTGGCTAGAAGGACCTTTTCCAGAAGTGTGAGTCTAGTCTGTGACAACCCTGCTACCCCTTTGGTCCAGTAAAACAGCTGTAACTTTTAATGTGGGCATGGTGCCAGCATCACTCCAGATAGCCTCATAGTAAAGTCTCTCAGTTCAGAGGCTAGAGTTGCATTCCATTTCAACTCTTGTGTGAAGAGCTAATAAGCGTAGCATAGTAAGCCACCTGGTTATTTCTACCTTAGCTCATAGACAGCATTTGTGATCCTCGTGCTAAACAATAAAAGACCTAGGTAGTCTGTGAGGCCAGCTGCTAGGCTAGCCTGAGCCACTGCACTGCTCTCTGCTTTCCCAAGAAGCCAAGCCTCAGAAACTCAGGAGGTCTCTTTCTTACTTCCAACACAGCATGGATATGCATACCCATAAACCTGGAATTTGTGAATTTCTCAGATAATCACATCTTCAAGAGAAAGGACAGGAAAGTCATCACCAATGAACTTCCCTGGGAGTAGCAGTGGAATCAGAGGCTGTTGTGGTAGTGCTGGCTGAGTTAAAGCCTATTGGGTTCTGAACACAAATCTCATCCGCATTAACTACACTGTCTAGTGTCCTATTAGAGGACGCTCATAGGCCACAGAAAGGACAGTAGAGCCAGGCCTTGGAACTAATTTCTGACAAGTGTATCCTACTGATAGCCGCTGGAGGGCAGCAGAGAGTGACAACAAAGGGCTAGATGTAGGGAATTGGGGCATATTTCAGTTTGCCAAGAAAGAAGCCCCCCATAGCTGTAAGAGAATTAGCTATCTGGGAGCCACCATTACAAGCATAGGCGCCTGGGGAACAAGGAACAAAAAGAGTGTCCAGAACCCTGATCTGAGGGTTAAAACCCTCCTACTAGGCAAGTTCAGAAACCAGTAAAGAAATGACGTAGAACAAACTATGAAAGGGGAACCAGACAGCATCAGTAAAGACAGGGAACCAAAAGGACTGAAGTGTCAAGTCCCAAGGGGGCAAGCAAAGATGGAACAGGAACCAAGTGAAAGAAAGAACTACAGTGGGAAGCAAGCCAGAGTGAGTGAGTTGAAGAGGCAAAGGGACAATCCAGAAAGACTGATTCTGAGGCAGCCATACCCAGGAAGGAGTCTTTCTGTAGGACACCTATCAGCAAGCAGAGAGCTGCAAAGGAACAAGTTTCCTACACAATCACACAGCTATATCAATGGGACGCTTATCTCTTAAAGTAGTCCCTCCTTGATTAGCCAGGATTATTTCCTTCTTGGTCTTTCTTCATTTCAGGAGCAAAATAACTCTTTGCAAATATGGAGAGAGAGAGAGAGATGATACGGCATTTTAAGATGTGACTAAGGGATTCTTACACATGAAATGAAATTAAACTTGGGCTTGAAGCCCTTCTGGATAGCATTGGTGTCAAAGGACAGCTCACTTTCTTAGAATAGCGTATGATACTGCCTTTTGATATTTTACACTGTAACATTTGCTAAGAATATCCAGTGGAAAAGAAAAACTGGCTCTGGTGACTAGTTATATAGGCAAGATCCCAATCGATCCAAGGATTTAGGATCTGTTCCCAGTAGGTTAGCAGAGAGCTGTTTGGAGTCTCTTCTAACTGCTATGTAAGCAGTTTTCCAAACCCCTTAAGGATGGAGAAAGAAAACTCTTTTTTGGCCTATTAAACTTCTAGTGTCTCCCTTCTTTGTCTCAACTCCTTAAACATCAGGAAAATGGGACTCCTGTAGCTGCAAATTCCAGTAAATATTTAATGCTTACTCCAGGATTATAAGTCTTATAAGCTATAAAACCTTTATTTTTATAGCCTAAGAAATGTTTCCAGTAGGTTAGTTCATAAATATAACAGGTAAATGACTAAATAAATTATGCTATACCCATATAAAGAAATATCGCTCATCAATAAAAAGAATAAACTATTGATACATCCAGCTCTCAAATTTATGTAAAATTCCAGAAAGGGAATTTCATACAGCATAATGTTTTAAGATTCATCCATGGACAGATTCAATGCAATCCCTATCAAATTACCAATGGCATTTTTTACAGAACTAGAACAAAAAAATCTTAAAATTTGTATGGAGACACAAAAGACCCCGAATAGCCAAAGCAGTCTTGATGGAAAAAAACGGAGCTGGAGGAATCAGACTCCCTGACTTCAGACTATACTACAAAGCTATAGTAATCAAGACAATATAGTACTGGCACAAAAACAGAAAAATAGATCAATGGAACAGGATAGAAAGCCCAGAGATAAACCCACACACCTATGGTCAACTAATCTATGAAAAAGGAGACAAAGATATACAATGGAGAAAAGACAGTCTCTTCAATAAGTGGTGCTGGGAAAACTGGACAGCTTTCATGTAAAAGAATGAAATTAGAACACTCCCTAACACCATACACAAAAATAAACTCAAAATGGATTAGACACCTAAATGTAAGACCAGACACTATAAAACTCCTAGAGGAAGACAGAGGAAGAACACTCTTTGACATAAATCACAGCAAGATCTTTTTTGATCCACCTCCTAGAGTAATGGTAATAAAAACAAAAATAAACAAATGGGACCTAATGAAACTTAAAAGCTTTTCCACAGCAAAAGCTATATCAGCCTCTTAACTGGGGAGGAGTTAACAAGACGAAAAGACAGCCCTCAGAATGGGAGAAAATATTTGCAAATGAATCAACAGACAAAGGATTAATCTCCAAAATATATAAACAGTTCATGCAGCTCAATATTAAAAAAACAAACAACCCAATCAAGAAATGGGCAGAAGACCTAAATAGACATTTCTCCAAAGAAGACATACAGATGGCCAAGAGGCACATGAAAAGCTGCTCAACATCACTAATTATTAGAGAAATGCAAATCAAAACTACAATGATGTATCACCTCACACCAGTTAGAATGGGCATCATCAGAAAATCTACAGACAACAAATGCTGGAGAGGGTGTGGAGAAAAGGGAACCCCTCTTGCACTGTTGGTGGGAATATAAATTAATATAGCCACCATGGAGAACAGCATGTAGGTTCCTTAAAAAACTAAAAATAGAATTACCATATAAGCCAGCAATCCCACTACTGGGCATACACCCTAAGAAAACCATAGTTCAAAAAGACACATGCACCCCAGTGCTCATTGCAGCAGTATTTACAATAGCCAGGTCATGGAAGCAACCTAAATGCCCATTGACAGATGAATGGATAAAGATGATGTGGTACACATATACAATGGAATATCACTCAGCCATAAAAAGGAACAAAATTAGGTCATTTGTAGAGACATGGATGCATCTAGAGACTGTCATACAGAGTGAAGTAAGTCAGAAAGAGAAAAACATATATCGTATATTAATGCATATATGTGGAACCTAGAAAATGGTACAGATGAACCGGTTTGCAGAGCAGAAATTGAGACCTAGAAGTAGAGAAAAAACACGGACACCAAGGGGAGAAAGCGGCAAGGGGTGGGGGTGTGTGTGTGATGAACTGGGAGTTTGGGATTGACATGTATACACTGATGTGTATAAAATGGATGACTAATAAGAAAATAAATAAATAAACATACACCGGTTAAAAAAAAAGATCATCCATGGTATTGGATGTATCAATAGTTCATTCCTTTTTATTGATGAGTGATATTCTTTATATGGATATGTCATACTTTATTTGGTCATTCATCTGCTATATTTGTGAACATTTTGTTGTTTCCAATTTCACACTGTTATGGATAAGGCTAATGAACATTCATGTACAAGTGCTTGTGTAGATATATTGATATGTTTTTATTTCTCTTGAGTAATACTAGGAGTGGAATTGTTGAAGTATACATTTAACTTTTTTTTTAAATGTCAAACTATTTTCCAAAGTGGTTGTACCATTTTCCATACCTGTCAGCAGTGAATGAGAGTTCCAGTTGTTCCACATTCTCTTCAACACTTGGTGTGACAGTCTTTTATTTGTTTGTTGGTTTGTTGAGTCATAATTAACATATAGTAAAATTCATCCTTCTTAGACATACAGCTCTGTAAATTTTTGCAAACTTGTGCAGTTGTGTAACTACCACCCAAATCAATATGCAGAATGTTTCCATTACTCAGAAAATTCCTTTATGCCTCTTTGCAATGAGTCTCCTCTTTCTACTCCCAGCTCCTGGCAATGACTGTTCTGATCTCTGATGCTACAGTTTTGTCATTTAAATGGAATAATGCATATAAATGGAACCATACTCTTCATTTTGGCCTCTTTCACTTAGCATGATGCTTTTGAGGTTCATTCATATTGTTGCATATGTTAGTAGAGATTCATTCATATTGTTGCATATATTAGTAGTTTCTTCATTTTTATTGCAGAATAATATTCCATTATGGGGATAATTTGTTGACTCATTTACCAGTCAATGAATATTTGGATTGTTCCCAGTTTGGGGATATCATGAAAAAAAGCCACAATAAAGATTTGTGTAAAGGTTTTTATGTGGACATATGTTTTCATTTCTCTAGAGTACTTAGGAGTGGGATTACTGAGTCATATGGTAAGTATATTTTTAACTTTATAAGAAACTATCAAACTGTTTTCAAAGTGGCTTTACCACTTTACATTTTCACCAGCGATATATGAGAGTTGCAGTTGCTCTGCACCCTTGCTAATATTTGGTGTTGTCAATTTTCTTTTCATTTTTACCATTTTAGTAGGTATGTTGTAGTATCTTGTGGTGGTTTTAATTTGCATTCATGTAATGACTGTTGATGCTGAACATTATTTTTTGTGCTTATTTGACATCTGTATCTCTTCTTTTGTGAGGTGTTTGTTCAAATCTTTCATCCAGTTTTAAAAATAATTATTATTGAGTTGTAAAAGATTTTTATATATCGTGATTAACAGTTCACTATTAGATATGTATTTGACAACATTTTCCCCCTAGTCTGTAGCTTTTAATTTTCTTAATAGTATTTCTCTAAAAGTTTGAGTGTTTTATCTTAATAAAATACAGTTCTCAGTGACATCATTTTTTTCTTTCATGGCTCCTGCTCCATGCGTCCTATGTTAAGAAATTTTTGCCTAACCCAAAGTCACAAAGATTATCTCCTATTTTTCTTCTAGGACTGTTATATATAGTGTTAGGTTTTTTTACATTTCATCTCTGTTGACACATTCTGAGTTAATTTTTCAATATAATGTACAATATGGTCAAGATTCATATTTTTATATAGAATGTATAGTTGTTCCAGCACCATTTGTTAAAAAGAGTATGTATTTTTATTGATTTGCTTTGACACCTTTATCAAAAGTCAACTGACTATATATGTATTGTTCTATTTCTGGACTCTATACTTTGTTCCGTTGATCTGTGTGTCTATCCTTTTGCTATGTCTTGATCTTACTTTTATATTAAATCTTGAAATCAGGTACTATGGTATGAGTCCTCTAACTGTTTTTTCTTTTTCAAAATTGTTTATTTACTCTAGGTCCTTTACATATATATTTTAGAATCAGCTTGTCAATTCCTACAAAAAAACCTTGATGGAATTTTGACTAGGATTTTATCAAATTCATAGATCACTTTGGAGAGAATTGACATTCTGACAATATTGAGTCTTCTAATCCATGTACATAGTCTATCTCTCCATTTATTTATGTCTTTGATTTCTTTTATCAGTGCTTTGTAGTTTTTCAGCAAATCTTGCAAATATTTTGTTAGAATTAGAGTATTTCATGTACATTTTAAATGCTATTGTTTTATGTCAGTTTTTAATTGTTCATTGCTAGTATATAGAAACACAATTGGTTTTTGTATGTTGATCTTGAATCTCAAACTTTCTGAACTCATTTATTAGATCTAGTAGTATTTTATACATTCTTTGGGATTTTCTAGGTAGACAGTTATGACATCTGTGAATAAAGACAGTTTTACTTCTGCCTTTCCAACGTAGATGCCTTCTGTTTCTTGCCTTGTTGCACCAGGACCTCCAGTACAATGTTAAATAGAAGTGCTGAGAGCAGATATCCTTGCTTATTCCTGATCTTAATGGGAAAGTATTCAGTCTTACACCATTAAATATAATAATAGGTGTAAGTTTCTTATGCTCTTCATCAGTTGAGGAAGTTTCTCTTAATTCTTAATTTGCTTAGAGTTTTTATTATGAATGGTACATCAGTTTTATATCCCATCATTTAATTAGCCACTATTATTTTTGAACTTACAAGTTATTTCTAATGTTTTCTTTTTATATTTAAATTATAATATGTGTGTTCATACTTATAGCCTTTTTTTTAACCTGAATTTTTCCTTAAGGTAATTTCTTTATGTAAGAGTTATAAAAACATTTTTATGGCTTTTAAATGTATTGTTGGTTCCTATAACAAAGGGTTATTATACCAATTAAAGTACACCTAGCAGTGTATTCGTGCACTAGTTTTACAGCAGCCTGACCAATACTGAGTCTATAAATTATAAATTTTAAGTGTTTGGTTAATACGATAGGTATGAGGGTACCTTTATTTTTTTATTCCATGTCTTTTTTTGGCTACACATTAAAAAAAATTGAGTAGCCCATGAACATCAGTAAGGGCATGAATTTATCAATGTCTGGTTTTCAATTCTTATTGCCCTGTCCTGTGATAGGTTTTTTGCAATCTGATTTGATGCACCTCTAATTTAACGTTAGCTTATTACAATCTAGTAAGAAATACAAGACTGATATTTATAAAAGTTAACTACTAGTAAAATGTATATGTTTAAGTAACAAATTAAGTATTGTGCAAGCATTGCATGAGTTTGAAAGAGGGAGACATTGCTGAGCCATTAGAAGTGATGATTCTTGCCTTTCTGGTTAATGGGTCAGTAGGAGCTGATTTTGTTTCTTTTGTTTATTTAGTTTTATAAAAGCATTCTGTGACCAAAACATTTGAGATTCACTCTTCATGATGTCTCTAAAATTGTGTGTGAAATTTAATTCCCTGCTAATAATAAAAAATGTTCAAACCATTGTTTGTCTCCAGTGTTACTATAGAAAGAGCAAATTAGCCGGCTATTGGCTAGAAGAGCTAAGGTGTGAGGTCTCTATTTTCCAGAGTATGCTAAAAAAATATGCTCTAGAGACTTAATCTGAAGATTGAGGTGTGGGTGTTCACCTAAGCTAAACATCAACCAGAAAGAGGCCTCCCAGATTCTTCCCAGAGTTCTGATGCTTTGGGCCTGATGAAGACAAGTAGCAGGTTCTCTACAGCAATGTTCTGGCTGCCTTAAAAGCTACTGCTAGTATAGTCTGTAGTATTCTGTGACTTAGCACCGCAAGAGACTTGGAGAGACAGTGGGGAGAAAGTGGTTCTCAGAAGCTACTGGTACACCAAGGCTATATTAAAAAGGACTATCTCAGGCAGTAGTAAATTAACAACATCACTGAAAGTGAATGTGTGTTATGAGGCAAGGGGAGACGTATCGTTCCTTTTAGAGTGTATACTGCTAATCATCTGTCAATATAGCATTTGTAGTGTGTGTGCTTCCCTGTTCTAAATCCAAGTGCGATTAGAGTTCCATATGATGCTCTTAATTTTTCCTTCCCTTAAAGCCTCTGATTGAAATCATTAAAAGAGAGAAGGTGGTTTTACATGTGTTTTCTCTGGAATGCTGCCTTCCTACATCTATCTATCTGTGTGAACCTCTTTTCTTTCCCTGTCTGCTTGATGAAATGATAGTGAAAGAAGACAGTTAATTTCATTGGAGGAGGTAATGATAGGCTTGGGGAATGGGGAAGGCGAATGGAAGTGGATAGTGGGTATGTTCATGGTTCTTTCTATTAAGTATGAAACTATTTTATTCTTACTTCTTCTCTTGATCTGTCTTATGCTACTACCATTGAGCATCTTTTATTTCTTTTCTTTCATTCTGCTACCTACTGATTTTTAAAAACACAATTATGATTACATCATTTACTTGCTTAAAAAGCCTGAGAGCTCTCTGTTGCCCAGTGAACAAAGGACAAACTCCTAGCAAAGCAAGTCTGGTCCCAGCTTGTCTCTCTCATCTCCTTTTCCTGTCATTTTTCCCCCTGTAATCTCTACCAGGACCACTCTTTACACCTCCCTGATCCAAAAACTGGACAAGCTTTAGGCCCCCTCTGCCTGTCACAGAGTGCTCTCCCTTAATAAAGTGACAAACTCCTTCCCTTCCTAAACTGCTTGGCTCAAATGTCATCTCCTTTATAAATTCTTCCCAACCTCCTCAGACAGATTTAATTGTTCCCCCTTTGGATCCCTGACATTTTATATGTCCCTTCATTACTAATTCCTTTGTAATTACTTGTTTAATCATCTGCCTTCCCCATTAGATTCTGAGTTCACCAAGGGCAGGATCCCTGTTTCATTTATCCTCAAATTCCCCCTCCTCCAGTGGGTAACATAGTTCCTATTAGGTATTATGCTTTCATAACTGCTTTCTGAATGCATTGACTTAATATTGTTTTGTGTCATTTCAGAAGTAAATGGAATTAGATTGAATTTCTGAATAATATTTGTACTCAAACTCCCTTAAATAAATAGTGTTCATTATTTTCCTCCCACACCATGCTCTTCATTTTCACTTTAATCTTGTTAAATGAAGTGCAGAGGTCACAACCCTGAGGAAAGGAAGGAGCAAATATGGGGAAAGGGAACTTAGCTGGTAGTCCCTGTACCCTAGCATAGGGAGGACGATCTATAGTGAGAGTCAAGAGGGAAGCCTACCTAGGAACAGCACCATGCAGCTAGAAGGTTCATGCTGAAAAGGAAAATAGCTCCTCACCTGGTAAATTATTCTCACTGCTTCAACAGGAGATAACTTCTCAGATGAAACACTTGGTCATATTCTTCCAACCCTGGTGAGCACCTGGGTTCAAGTATCAGGTGTTCCCTTTCTGTGTCTGTGCCCAGATGGGGGCCATTTTTCTTAATGCATGTGCACCCTTAGAGTTCATCCAGCATTTCATCCTTGTTGTATCTGTCTGAGATGCATGTATCCCACCTAACTGAGCTCCAAAATTAGGCCAGAATGTCAGTCCAAACTCTGAAACCAATTCAAGATGTTGAAATCTTTTTTAGAATGACTTCTTGTTTACAAATAATTCCTGCTGAGGCAGTTAGGAATTTTGAATGAAAGTGATTAATGCGTTGAAAATGTAACATGGCCTTATTCTCCATGCCAGAAATATACTTATCTTCATCCTGTATAAATAATAAAAAAAATCTTAATGTGTTATATCCTATTATAATTTAAAATGTTCTAAAACTAAGTTCCTGCCTGTTCCTTCTGCAGTCTTCTTCACCTCAATTAATGGCAATTCTGGTCTTTCTTCTAGGAATAGAAATCTTGAAGTCATCCTTGACTCCTTTCTTTCTCTCACATCCCACATCCAGTCTATCAGCAAGCCGTGTTTTCCCTCCCTTCAAAATATATCCAGAAACCAGCCATTTATAACTATCATTTCTTTTCTCATGATTCAAGTAATAATTATTTCTCATTGTATTCTTGCAGTGGTTTCTTAACTAGTCTCCATGGTTGTGACTTTGCCCTTCTATAGACTGATCTCAATATGGCAACCAGCATGAAACAGTTAAAACAGAAGTCAGATCACATCAGTCCTCTATCCACAACCTGACAATGACTTCCCATTTCACTCTAAGTAAAAGCCTAAGTCCTTTTAATGACCTACAAGATACTATAGAATTTTCAGGCACACACACATACTACCTCTTAACTGTCTGACCTCATCTCCTACTTCTTTTCTCCTCACTCTGCTCTGGCTCTGATAGCCTCCTTATTGTTTTTCAAATATGTCAGGTACAGGCCCATCTCAAGGCCTTTGCACTTGATATCGACTCTTCCTAGAAGGCCCTTTTCCAGATACCTGTAGTTCTTGCTCCTTTATCTTCCTCAGGTCTTTATTCAAGTCATTTAAAGTTCACCTTTTCATAGAGGCCTTTCCTATTTAAGGTTGTAATTTCACTCTCCCACTACCCCTGCCACCCCACCACCAAACCAAAACCAAAGCAAAACTCTATCCTTTTCCCTGCTTCATTTTTCTCTGAACGATTTATTATCTTCTAGTATATTATATATCTTACAGATCTTATTTAATTCGTTTTCCCTCCACTAGAAAATGATTTCATGGGGGTAGAGATTTTGCCCGTTTTGTGAACAACTTTATTCTTAGTGCCTAGAACAATTCCTAGCATATGGTAGGCCTTCAGGAAGTATTGTTGAAGGAAAAAAATGTAATCTCTACATGTTTGCCTTAGTTTTAAGTATTTACAGGTTAATAGCCTTTAGACATGAATTGTTCTACAAAGCAACCTAATATACACCATTAAAAGTAGGGATTTCAGAAAGTTTTTAATCAGCGGTTTAAAAGTGCGTTGTACATGTTGGACTCTACCTTTCAATGAAGTAGAAAAAGGATATTTCCTAAAAGTGTTCTTGGTTATGGATTTCTTTGCTTCATAATATAGATTGATAGATACCTGCTGATAAGTGTCTCTCTCTAATCACATATTACCCAGATGTTGGTGATGATGATGATATTAAGTCTGGAGAGGTAAACTGTGAGCCGGGTGCCACAGTTTCTGATCACAAGTTGGCAGTGAGACTTGAGACAACCCAGCTTATCAAGAAATGCAGAAGTCACTTAAAAATGGTCAAAGTAAGTCAACAGAACATGTTGGGGAGCACTGTTTTGGTAAATGGAAAATTGACTCCTGATTGCAAAAGCGTGTTGTGACTTTTACAGAGGACTTTTAGTGTTATGAAGGGGCAGAGTAACCTCTTTTTCCAGCAGAGTACAGTAGAGTATGATGAGGTATGGAGAGTTTGGGAAATCAAAGGATACCAGGTGAATGTGACACCCTGGATAATGAGTGTGAATGTACCAAGGAGAGAGAGGCACTGTGGTAGTCCAAATACAGTATTTTGTATAACAACAACAGCAAGAGATATTTTAACTGTGTAACCTACAATTAGAATCTATAAATTCAGTAGCTCATCCTGAGAAGTGGCAGAGAAATCTGAAATAAGATATTCAAGGCTATTTAGTCCCTTTGTGGCTTTCTTCATGTCCTTTTTCTTCATGTCCTTTCTCAATACAGTTGTTTGTGTCTGGAGGGCTTTAGGCCCACAAAAACCCAGAGAAAGGAGGGTGATCTGTGGAGGATCTAGCCTGCTGAGATCTCCCACTTCTTTTACAAAAGGCAACTGGCAACAGCTCACTATCCTTAAGTAGCAAGTTGCCTGGACAGGGATCATAGGATTTAATTGTTAAATCTGTGACTGGCTAATTGCATAGATGCTAGGGTTGGGTGGCCTAGATAGGCCAACTGACTCCTTAAAATGTGTTTTTTTTGTTTTTTTTAATTTCCCAGTCTGGAACAGAAGAAAATAGCTGTGGTTTTATGTTAGTTGTATCCTGTAGTGTGCTGGGGAGCATAAGTTTCAGAGATTTCTTTATTGTGGCTCCCGCTTTTTATGAGGTAATAGAACCAAAAAAATCTTGGCACAGATCAGAAGTGGCAGAGGTGAAACCATTCACCTTTTTTCCTACTTCCTCTTTCCCACTTTCATTCCCCAGAATCTAGTGGTAATTTTACATTCATACACACACCTCAAAATCTCTTATGCAGAGCTATTGAGTTTTGAGTTGTGTACTGTCTCCTGGTCTTCTAGGCATGCTAGCCCCTGGGAGCGACCTACAGTTCATTGGTTTTCCTAAGGCATCCCCTAATACATTTGAAAAGATGTTGTTTAGCCTCAGAGGTCATAGAACTGAGTTTCCAGTAGAGCGAGGCTAGAATTGCTCACAGTGTTAAAGCATTGTGAGTGGCAGTGCTTCACCCACATTTTTGTCATCCTCACTGAGGTCCCAGGATAAAGTGGCTGAGAAAAGAATCCATTTAGCAACTGATAGTAGAGCCACCCACTATGGACCATCCCAGGATGTAGAATATTGAAGGGGAAGTCAGGATATCTGTGATGTTGCCAGCAACCAGGTTATTTTGGGAAAGTCGCTTGCTTGTATTTTAATTTCCCCAAAGTAAAATGAAAAGATCAGGTTAATCTTCATGTTCTGTTTGATCTCTCGTGTCCTCTGATTTTGGTTCATCCTTACTAGCTTTAAACTTGTCCTCTTCAAGATGGTTTCTTCCTTAACTTCCCATATGTACTTGCTTAGAATTCCTATATGCCTATATTTCAATTTTAGAAGATAGCATGTATTTAATAGGAAGCTTTTTGGCTTTACTGTCACTGATTATCCTCAGCTTATAACACAGGATCCACTGAAATCTTTTAGTTACATTAATACTTATCACTCCACAAGTCTGTATCTCATAGAACTTATTGACTCAGTTGGGGGGAAAAAGTATTGACACCAGGAGATTCCCTGCTTAGTTTCTCCTTTTGAAAACCTGAGGTCAGGATCTTACTTGCCAGCAGTGGAATCTGCCATCAAGGTATTGCAGCTTTCCACAGCTACCTTGCTTTAGGGAGTTCTAGCATGATCTATTATTCTATTGCCTGGAGCAAGATGTTCCTGGAAAAGAGGTCTCTGAATGTTCAGCCAATTTAGCAATTCATTGGCTCAGTGTTCTGAGATATTTCAGGATATTATGTGCAGAATTGAAATTTGTCTGGTCACTGCCCAAGAATCAGCACTATTAACGATGGCTGGATTAGGAGGTAAAAGACTGGGCAAAAGAGCTTTGAGAGAATTGTTTCCAAGTTTAAAGAGGAAATCAGTAAGTCAAGAGCAGGCAAAACTTCACACAAGAATCTTTAAGATACCTCTGGATCTACCTCTTCAATTGCTTCTTCTCAGGCTCTTTTTTGCAGGGGCGGGAGTGGGTGGGTTTCTTTTCTTCTGCCTATCCCTTAATATTGTACTTCAAGGGCTCTACCAGTCTTCTGTTCTATCAGTTCTGTTAGTTCCCTGTTCTCCTTACTCTGTATATTTACCTAGCTGAGGAAAAAATATAAGGGTGTGTGTGTGTGTGCGTGTACAGCAGAATAAATGCCCTGTTCCCCCAAAGATGTCCACGTAATAATCCCTGTGACCTGTCCATGCTACCTTTAGGACAAAAGAGATTTCACAGATGTTGTGATGTTAAGGACCTTGAGCAGATTATCCTGGAATTATCTGGGTGAGTCACATCTAATCCTGTGAGTCCTTAAAAGCAGAAGAGAGAGACAAGATGGAAGAAAAAAGAGAAATTCAAAGTGTGAGAGGGATTTGACCAACCTTGTTGGTTTAGAAGGTAGAAGAATGAGGCCATGAGCAAAAGAGTACAGGTGGCCTCCAGAGGCTAGGAATGACTAGGAATAGCTGACAGCCAGCAAGGAAATGGGGATCTCAGTCCTATAACCGCAAGAAACTGAATTCTGTCAACAACCGAAATGGGCAAGGAAACCAGTCCTCCCCTCAAGGCTCCAGAAAGGAATGCAGCCCTGCCAACACCTTGATTTTTGTTGGTGGAAACCCGTGTTGTATTTCTGACCTATAGAACTGTAAGATAATAAATTTGTGTTGCTTAGACCACTAAATTTGTGGCAGTCTATTATGGAGGCAATAGAAAACTAATACAACATGCATTTCCTCTTTTGTTGCCAAAATCAAAAACTTTATACTATGCTATTTAATAATGAAATGCAGTGCAGTAGAGAAAAAAGAGTAGGGTCTGTACAATTAGACAAAGCTGGATTTGAATCTTGCCTCTATCAATATCCTACTGAATGACTTTGAGAAAATTCCCCTTTTGAACTTTTTTTTTTTCTCTAGAAAATGGCCCAATACCAACTAGGTCAGAGAGAGGGAGAATGAGAGTAAGAGCAAGAGGGTCGGGGGGGCGGGGAGAGAAGGAACTGAAAGAGCACATATAAAATGCCTGGCATATGGTAGTAAGTTGATAATTAT
Organism: Delphinus delphis; assembly: GCF_949987515.2. NCBI lineage: Eukaryota > Metazoa > Chordata > Mammalia > Artiodactyla > Delphinidae > Delphinus > Delphinus delphis. Next base: position 29,043,013 of record NC_082694.2, read on the forward strand.
AGTGATTAATATAATAAAAATTAAAGCCAACATTGACATATTTTAGCTATCAAAAGAAGCACCATAGTTAAATATGATATCAAAGAAACAAGCAACAAAAGAAAAATAGATATATTAGACTTCATCAGAATTAAAACTTTTTTGTTTCAAAAGGCACTATCAAGAAAGTAAAAGACAACCTATACAATGGAAGATAATATTTGCAAATCATATATCTGCTAAGGGACTAGTATCCAGAATATATCAAAGAATTTACAACCTAACTAAAAAAAAACCAATTTTAGAATGGGCAAAGGATTTAAATAGATATTTCTCTAGAGAAGGTATGCAAATGACCAATAAGCACCTGAGAAGATGCTCAACATCATTAACCATTAGGGAAATGTAAATTTAAAACAACAGTGCAATGTTACTCTGTACCCACTGGATAACTTTAATCAATAAAATGGAAAATAACAAACGTTGGTGAGGATATAGAGAAATTAGAACCTTGTACATTGCTGGTGGGCATGTAAAATGGTGCTACCTCTGTGGAAAACAGTTTGGTGGGTCCTCAAAAAGTTAAAAAGAATTACCATATGACCCAGCAATTCTGTTCCTGAGTACATACCCAAAATAATTGAAAACAGGTGTTTAAACAAAAACGTGTACTGATTATGCATAGCAGCAATATCACCATAGCCAAAAGGGGAAACAACCCAAATGCCCATCAACTGATGAATGGATAAACAAAATGTATTATATATACAATGGAATATTATTCAGCTATGAAAAGGAATGAAGTACTGATACTGGTACAACATGGAGGGGCTTTGAAAACATTATACTAAATGAAAGAAGTCAGATGCAATAGGTCACAAAGTGTATGATTCCATTTATATGAAATATCCAAAGTAGCCAAATTCATAGAGACAGAAAGCAAAAGGAACTAGGCAGGAACCAAAAATGTAAGGATGCATGTTCAGACTAATTTTCAATAACTCCACATTTTAGTGAGGGGTATATAATGAGAGGTTCACTTGAAGGCAACGTTTCTGAAGAGATTAGAAGATTATCATCATGTTGGCACCAAATGGAGCCAAATGAATCCCCTATAGTAGCCAAATCATCTTCTCCTCCTTCCAACTTCTCTCTCCAATCTACCTGTTTTTTGTATGTCTTTTCTTCTATAAAAATCATTAGGTGGCCATTTAGGATCAATCACAGAAGTAGAGAAAAATGAAAGCAGGAAAACTTCAGGGCAGTTTTGTGTTGCTGTAGAAAGCAACATCACCTCTTGGTCAGAGGGAGTCTCGGTCTGTTAGGGCTGCCATAACAAAAATATCACAGACGGATCACTTAAACAACAATTTCTTTCTTTTTTTTTTTTTTAAATTGCAGCAGCTAATACTTATTGAGCACTTGCTTTGTGCCAAATACTCTTTTGAGTACTTTATATACATTGACTCTTCTACAGGCTGTTAGTATGTCTCAACTTATAGGAAACAGCATACAGAGATTAAGCAACTTGTCCAAAGTCAGTCAGTGCTCAAAACAGGCTAGTTGAGCGCTTTCAAATTTATCTCAGTTGTTTTCTTACCAGTACGTATCTTATAAGTACTTTCAATTGGTATTAAATTTCTTGAGTAAGAGGTATTTTCCTTAGGTTGATGCCAATTGCTTGTTCTCACTCAGGGCCCTCCTGGGTTGTAATATATTTGTACTAGTAAGAGCTTAATCAGTGCAATTCATCTAACTTCAAATTGAAATTATTTCAACCTGTTTTTAGTGACAACTTTAGTAGATTAGATTATTGTACAATAGGTTCTGCAGTCTTAAAACACAAATTACTTGTATTTTTAAAAAATGAACTTCAAATGTTTTTTCCTTTGTTTATATCTAATTTATGACCAATTTTCTCTCTCCTTTTTTAAAAACATTTTATGTCACTTTCTTGATCAGAATCCTCCAGTGGTTTCCCATTGCACTTAAAATCAAGTTTCAGTTTCTTAACAAGGCTAACATAATGTCTTTTTTTATTATTAATTTTTATTGTAGTGTGGTTGCCTTACAGTGTTGTGTTAGCCTCCACTGCACAACAAAATGAATCAGCCATGCACATACAGATATCCCCTCCCTTTTGGACTTCCCTCCCATTTAGGTTACCACAGTGCCTTAGGCAGAGTTCCCAAACATTTATTTCTTACAGTTCTGAAGGCTGGGAAGTCCAGTATCAAGGCACTGGCAGATTTGGTGTCTGGTGAGAGCCTGCTTCCTAGTTCATAGATGGTCGTCTTCTTGGTGTGTCCTCACATGGCAGAAGGAATGAGGGAGCTGTCTGTAAGGGCACTAATCCCATTTAATGAGTCCTCCACCATTGTGACCTAATTATTTTCCAGAGGCCCCATTTCCCAGTACCATCACATCAGGGGTTAGGATGAATTGACAGGGAGATGCAAAACATTCAGTCTATAATGTAAGGTTATTCTTTGATTCCCCATGATTCTGCTTGAGGTGACTTATTTCCTAAGGTTTTTTTTATTACTTTTCTTTCTATCAGATTTGCCATCTTTTTATGTTAGTAGAAATTATTTTTTTCTAATGACAATAAAAGCAATTTGATTTACATACTTCCCTTATACATTTAAAGTCATCATTTTCATTTAAATGACAGAAACCACCTTTCTTTTCCTACTAATAAAAAATAAAAGAAGTAGACAAAAAATTTTAACTAAAATAGTTTTAGATGTTATGAGGAACTTCCTGCCTATTAGGATGGGGAAAGTAATAATGTTGGGATATCAGGAACTTCCCTAGAAATGTACGTATATAGAGGCTGTTGTCAGCCATGAATAAACTAGGAGGTCTCTTCTTGGCCCAGAATGCTGGCCCAGGTTTTTATTTACTTAACTTACTTTATAACTTCTAGCTGCCTAATGAGAAATAAAAAAATAACATGATAGTAGTGCCAGACACTAAGCATTTCATGTGCGTTAACTCATTTATTTTTTATAATACCTCTGTGAGGTGAATACTTCTGTTATTGTCACTGTACAGATGTGCTTTTGGTAGCAGAAGTTGATCAGTTAGAAACATTGTTTTACTTTAATGTGTTCCCTGTTACTTACCTGTTCCATAGCCATCCCATTACTTATTTATTCCATAGCTGTCCCTCTTTTACCTTTTTAGATCTCTTTGTTTAGGCTTTCAGTGTATCTACAATAAATGAGAGTTGATTTTGAATGTTAATAATGCCATAAAACATTAGAATCCAAGGATGAGATGTTTAAAGAGATGATCCACTGTCGTGGAAAGGAGGTAGTGTTTGGGGTTGATAGTTCTGGTTGGACATATGCCAGTGGACACATGGGCATTTCCTGGAGACTTTAGGATTATTTGGACATAATAAAGCAAGTGGGAAAAGCAGAAAATATTTAGGTGTTGTGATCTTTGCTGGGTTTTTCTTCTTTGAAGTCTCTGCAGAGGAGATTTCTTCACTTCAAAGTATTTAAAGAACTTAACTTATTCAATTTTATAAGTCTTTCCAATGAGTCAACTACTTTAACTCAGCATTTCTGATGAATTTTCAACAAGGGACTCTAGAAGTCCGTATGGCTATGTTTTTGTGATGTGTGGTTGCCTCTTCTAATTATATTCTATTGTATAAACATATTTATAATGTTCTATGTTATAATATTAAGGAGTATTTGCCAGACACAGACTTTACTAAGTTTGCTCTTTGTATTACATGTTGATATAAATCCGTTGAACTCTTAATTGAGTGTAAGATGCTGTGCTAAACTTTGGGTGCAAGATACATAAGAACTGGTCCTTATCGTTGGTATATACACTGGTAGGGAGACAGTATATACAGTATCAAGTTCTCAAACTCCTGAGATAAAGAATGCCTGCTTACTGCTCACCTGAGAAAAGGGTCTTTGCTCTTATAGTTTTTTCTGCAGTTTACCAGAGGGATCAGACATTCAATAAGTAATTTTGAATAAGGTGAGCTGGATAGTGAGGGAGCTCTAAATTAGTGGTGGACTTCAGTGACATTTAAGAGTAGCTCCATAAAATTTAGCTGGGAGAGGGAGTGGCAGTCCCAAGGTGCATGCATTTGAAGACCCCAAAGTAGGAGAGAATGAGATATACATGGCCAGATGTTCCAGAACTGTATAGACCAAGTTAAGATTTTTGGACTGTATCATAAAAGTAACGGGATGGGAGACCATTAAAGATATTAAGAAAGGGATATAATGAGACTTAAGTTTTGTTTTGTTTTGTTTTAAACATCTTTATTGGAGTATAATTGCTTTACAATGCTGTGTTAGTTTCTGCTTTATAACAAAGTGAATCAGCTATACATATACATACATTCCCATATCTCCTCCCTCTTGCGTCTCCCTCCTTCCCACCCTCCCTACCCCACGCCTCTAGGTGGTCACAAAGCACCAAGCTGATCTCCCTGTGCTATGTGGCTGCTTCCCACTAGCTATCTATTTTACATTTGGTAGTGTATATATGTCCATGCCACTCTCTCACTTCGTCCCAGCTTACCCTTCCCCCTCCCCGTATCCTCAAATCCATTCTCTAGTAGGTCTGTGAGACTTGAGTTTTTAAAAGGTCGTTCTGATTGCAACGTGGAGGAATTGAAGGAGGGCTTGACAGACTTGGGAAAACAAACTAGGAGGTTCCTTAGTTATTATGTGAGATAAATTTGATCCTAAAATGTGTGCTAAAGTGAGGACCTAAAAAAGCGACATGAGAGGAATCTCATTTATAAACATAGATGTAAATATCTTAAATAAAATCAAATTCACTTTTAATGGCATTATCTAGAAATTCATAACTAGTAATTAGGAACCATTATCAAATTTTTCCAGAATTATAGAGATTGAGAGCATATGGAAACTCACTACCAGCTACAAGAAAAGACTAGGATTTTTGGAGATGTAGGCTTAGACGTAATTGAGTAAATTGCCAGTCGTTTTGGAGAGGAATTTAGCAGTATACAATGAAGATCATAAAATGACCACTATTTTTGACCTAAAAATACTCTTTATTTTCATAAAATTACACACGGGGGGTAAAAGAGGAGTACTGTTATACGTTAAGATATTTGTAGCTGCACCATCAATATTTTTAATAAAGAAAAATGAGAAACAGTATAAATATCTAACAGTTGAGGAGTTAAACTGTTGTGTGTTAATCAAAATTGAATATTGTAACTAAAATCACAAAATTGTGGACTGTGTTAGTGCATGTGAGGGGAATAATACACGTAAAATGTACAACAAAGTAATTTTTTAAAAATCAGAAAATGGCACATCCATAATGATACAATTATATAAAATGTATTTTTAATAGTAAACATAGGAAACATTTATGTCATTTATGTTTCTTAGACTCAGTTCTGTTAACTGTGAAATGAGGATATTGGATTATAAAGGTATACATATTCTGATCTATGAATTATTTACCCCCTTTTTTGTAAATATATTTAAGTGGGCAATATATATGAATATATCTTGAGATATGTCTTAATATGACTCAGCCTATTGGGAGTAGGAAAAGTTCTTCCTTTCCTTCAGCTGGGCCTGCTCTTCCCAAGAGGAAAAACATTCAGAATTTTTAGGTCTTTGGGACCCTGCTGCTTGCTCCACCTTTTGGAATAGAAGAACAAGACAGGAGGCCCAGTCATGTCTATATATAAAAATTAGAACAGATTTCTGAGCCCTAGAAATATAATCTTTTTATTTCACTGGCTTCTTGAGATAGTTTGAATCTAATCAGCTAGTGTTCAGAGTTTTAACAAACCTAAATTAATTTGAAGAATCAGTAGAAATTAGTTTCCTAAAAATTAGGAGCATAATAATATATTGAAACTTGCTATTTATTAGAGCAGACAAGTAATTTGGTGGAATACATTAGAGGGAAGCTTTGTGTAACTATATGCTGGAAGTATCTTCGTATAGATCCTTCATGTTGAACACAGAATCTGTCTATCTTAGCACTGTAATCTAGTTAACGCTGCAGTCTTAGGTGGATAATTTGACTATATAATTTTAGTATTCACATGAACACAGTTAACATTCCATGAAGACAAATCCCCTAACCTTTCTCCACAGGGTTCAAAGGGAACAACTGTATAAAGCATATAACCTGATCAAACATTGGAGAGGAACAAAAAAACATCATACACATACCTACAAACACACACTCAGACACTCACTCTTACACCATATATTTTTTCAACTTAATTGTTTTAGGCATTCCCACGAAATCATTCCCCCACTAGCCTCAGAGCCAAAGCTAACCTGGCATTCACCTACATAAACTTAGCAATATAACTCTGAACAAGTTCATAACCTTTCTGTGCTTCGATTTCTTCACTTGTAAAGTATACATAATAACAGTAGCTACCTCACATGCTTGTTGTCATGATTAAATAAGCTAATCCATGCAGAGTGCTTAGCATACTACTTGTCATATGATAAACATTGAAAAAATGTTTGTAATTGTTCTGTTCAGAAACTCCTTCATCCTTTAGATATATGCACACATTGGGTTTATTGAAAGAAAAAAATGTATGATACATCTGCTCCCAGCCTCTCTACCAGGTGCCTCTGAACGCCTACTTTTCTTTCTTTTTTTTTTTTTTTGCGGTAAGCGGGCCTCTCACTGTTGTGGCCTCTCCCATTGCGGAGCACAGGCTCCGGACGCGCAGGCTCAGTGGCCATGGCTCACGGGCCTAGCCGCTCCGCGGCATGTGGGATCTTCCCGGACTGGGGCACGAACCTGTGTCCCCTGCATCGGCAGGCGAACTCTCAACCACTGTGCCACCAGGGAAGCCCCGCCTACTTTTCTTAAGAAACCTTGTTCTCAATCTCAGCTGCCTGATATTGACCCAAATAACCTAGCTTCAGTCTTACTGAATTTGTTCCTTGTTGTCTAGGAGCCCTTGCAACTTAAAAGCTGTCAGGTTCCAAAACAGTAGTTTCCCATTTTGGGTAAAGGAGGTTAATTATAATAGAACTGATGTGACCAAAAGTGAGCGTCCTGTTGAGTGCAGAGCTGACTAACCTTTTCATATCACAAAAAGGATTTTGTGTTAGAGGGTTCATCTTCAAGTTGACTTTCTGCTATGTAAAGTTCACTCCATCTACTCCATTCTATTTAGTTTAGCGTGACTTTTGAGAGCCCTACTTACTGACAGGCTAGAAAGAGATGGGTCGTAGGCAACAGACAGATCATCACATAACACTGAAAGGTATGTGTTTGTTTTAATTTTACCGCATTAGAAAAATGAGAAGTTACCTAATTTGTCCTAGTTTGGATCAGCTGGACTTAGGTCTTCTGCATCTCTCAGAAGCAGCAGTCTAGAACTCAAGGTGTGCTATGGCAAATTAGGGAATGAGATACACTCTTCGCCCACAGTGAAGTGAGGCATAACTGTTCTAGAGGTATGGTAGGTATTTTATTCTTTGTTTTGGTATTTTATTTTAATCTAGATATTTTTAATTTGGAGATAAAGGATCAATTTCTTGGTTACTGAACCTGATATTTCCACTACATATTTGATCATAAATATTTCCCCAAAATTATTGCTCAGAACTGCTTCCCACCCCCACCCTTGCCCAATACTCAGTTTTGGACCCGAATCACAAAGAAAACCTCCTGGGTGAGGAGGCAGTGACTAGGTCTTTGTTGTTCTCTCCTTAGTGGAAGGAAAGTACATGAATGACTAGCTTTTGTTATCTTGTTTTATATTAATATTTTTATATTTTCTTGCTATTTTGCTTGTTTCCGCTCTTTTTGCTCTTTGGCCTACTATGTTTTCATTGTTTTTTATTTTCTCTAGTAAACAGAAGATATGTGTTATACTTTTATTTCTACTAATTTTTAGTTTTACCATACTTAATTTTATTTTCTCATTCATGTATGAGACATTATCTATTTATTCATGCTCCTCTCCCATCTGAATAAATAAGCATGATTTTTCTTCTCCTAGTCGTTTCCCTCAACCTTGGTTTTGCTATTGATACTTGTATATATACTACAGTAGTATACATATAGTAGTATACCGATATATAAAATATATATATTGTCAGTAAGAAACCTGGAGAGAGGAGGGGTAGGTAAGTGACAGTTGCTTAGTGAGAGAACTAGAAAGTTTAAATGGGAGATGACAATACAGTATGACAAATGCTATAAAAGGAAATCAGGGCACACAGTACACACCTAACCTGAATTAGGGATGGGAGTCCTTTCAGGAAATAGTATTGGCATTCGTGTCCTGTTTTATAGTTATATTTATAACAATTTTTAGATTTAATATGTTTGACTGATTTCTGTGTTCATTATCAGAACACAGACCACATTGATAACATGATTTTTCCATTCATGAATTCTTGGTAGACTAGCGGGTGTCTTTGCGTAATATTTTCAGGAGTAGATTGAAGTAGATTTTGTACGTATTTATTTACTTGAAAATCTCTCTTTTTTAGTGTCACATGGAAATAACAACTTGAAGAGTATAAATTTCTTGGGTCATATCCTTTTTTCCTCTTGGACATTGCTTTGTGGCCAGCCTGATTTTTGTTACTTGGTAATTTACCTCTTTTGCTGCCCACGTATTTATAAGCTTATTTCCTTATCCTTGAAGTTTAACAGATTCCCCAGGATATATATCCAGGTATTGATCTCTTTTCATTAAGTTTGCTAGTTATATGGTGAATCTTTCTACTCTGTATGCTTAGGGCTTTGCACTGCTCAATTATTTTTTCTATTTTATTAATTTATTTTCCATGCTCTTGTCTTCTTCATAGATTTGAATAATCTATATGTCATCAAAACTTTATATTCACTATTATGTTCTTTCTGTCCTTTCCTCTGCTTTCAGAGGAAACATCTCCAACCAAATGGTTAAATCTATTGGGTTTTTCTATTTTCAATATTGATTCTACACTTCACTTTGTAGGGCAGATTGTAGTTTTACTTGCATTTTTATTTCTTTACCATCTCTTGTATCATCTACCTCATTTTAGAATTCCATGAAACTAATACTCTTTCTGTTGTGTTCTGTATTTTTATTTTTCAACTCTTTCCCACATAGAATCTATCATTCCTTGAAATCTATTGAAAACATTAAAATTTTCTTCTGTGCTAAAGTTTATTTCTATAGTTTACTTTCTTTTTATTATAAACTCCATGTATATTCTGTTAAGTTACCAAATTTTTCCATGTGTTCCATGTTTCTTTTCTTCCTTTTCCTTAAAACTGTATACCTAACTCTGAAAAGAAAGGTCTGTTTGGATCTATTATTTGCTTGTGAACAGGTTGTCACATAATTACCAAAGCATGGTCTGCACACTTCTCATCCAGGAATTGTTAGAAATGTAGAATCTCTTGCCCTACTCTGGACTTACTTAAACAAGATACTCAGGTGATTGATATATATATTAAAGTTTAAGAAGCACAAGTCTACATTAATGCTATTAGAATACATATAATCTCAAGTTTCAGGGATGATTGATAGAAGCATCACCTAGACCCATTTGATTAACTGCTTGATTATTTTTATATAGGGAAGCAATCTGTAGTTCTTTTGCTATAAAAATTGGGGGAGGAGCAGGAATCAATAACCTACAGAATACACTACTCTCATGGGTTTTCCAGGCTCATCTCCTTGTTGACAACTTTTCACTCAGAGGTAAAGCTGTACCCCTTTGCTCTTTCAGCCTCAAACTGTGTTGTATTACTGGTGTAGAAGAGGAAATACTTTTATTTTATACCCTCAGGTTCTGTTTGGGGGCCTACAAATTAAACTGACAAAAGACTAACAGGAGAAAAGGCATTAACTTTTAATATTTTTACATACGTGGAGGCTTCACAGAAAAGAATGGAAAACCGGAAGAAGCAGCTAGATTCAGTGTCTTATATACCATTTTAACAAAGGGTGATAAGTTGTGGAGAAGTGACTAGATAAAGGAAAGGGAATTTGGGATCCTAGGGGTGGTGACTTGCGGAACAGTGATTGGAAAATGTATGATAGTTAAGGGTTGTTTAGCAAGGTTTGTTACGCAGACTCATCTGGTGTCGTATCTGGTCTTCTGGGTGTGGGAGAGGGGGGACACCTTTACAAATGGAAATTTATGTCATCTTTACAAAGGAAAATTTACGCCCTGCTCTGAGGCTGAAAGTGAGAGGGCAGAGTGTTCTTCCTGTGTAAGCTGTTTCTCATTTGCCTTCAGCTCAAAACAATCCTAAGTAATACTAAAATGGTATACTTTGGAGTGGCATATTCTGATCCGCTTCATTGGGAATCATAGTCTTGAAATGCCCTTGTCCATGCTTTAAGGCCGTATCCATGCTTTGAATATTGTGAATTCTTCCTGACAAATAAGTGTCTTAGTTTCTAATCAGGTTGAAACTTGTCATCACTTACTGTAGTTTCATGAGAATTTTAATGTGAAGCTGAGGAAGGGCAAATAGGGCATTGTTAACATTCCCATCATTGTCTGAGGAATCCTCACTATAAAAATGCAGGAGCCAGATGGCCATATTTGAGAATGCTGTATGAAGAATTCCTCACTGATGGAAGATTGCATGGGTGACTTGGAGGTATCCTCCCACCCAAACATATTATCATTTGGTGGTCCTTTTGTTGCATGTAGTCCAGTTTATGTACCTCTCTCTAACATGGAATCAAGTGAAAATGTGTAAATGCATACATCTTACAGTGTTTAACTATAAATACTGTTTTACTTTAAGATTTTGACCTTCTTAGAGAGATTGGGCTCAGTCCTTTTTTAATCATTTAAAGTGTTGAATCATTTCTAGTATTTAGTTTATAATTTACACACATTACCTTAATGTATATCTCCATGTTACTCTTTTGAGTCACATTTTACAATTAAACTAAAATGTGGCCAAAGAGATTAAGCAATTTGTTTAACATAATTTAGCTGATAATTGCAAAACCGCAGCTACCTACTGGCTGTGTAACCTTCTCAAATGACTAACCTCTTTATTTTTCAATTTCCTCATTTATAAAAAGGGCATTGCACCTTACTGCAAATAGTTCTTGTGAGGATTGAGCATGTCAATGTATGTCAAAGCGTCTAGCATAGTGTCTGGTAAATAGTAAATGTTCATTAACTGTTTATTTTTTCCCTTTTCTGCAGTTGTGGTTTCCCAGGCACACTTTGTGCCTTTCTGGTTTCATGTCTCTACTCTCTCTTCTCTCTTTGCCACTAATCTCAATCCATTGAAAAGGCACCCATTTAATTTAGACTAAGGAAATAATCACACAACTGCACAAAGCTGTATGTACCAAGAAGTTTGTCACAGTATTGTTTATAATGACAAACATTTGGAGTAATTTGATTAAATTTTAATTTAGTTAAATTAAAATTTGATTTATTAAATCCAAGTTTGGATTAAATTATTGAATCAAAATTTGATTTCTTTAATCTGATTAAATAAATTATGATACATATATACCATATGGTATGGCATGGAACATACCTCAGGTGTAATGATTAAGTGGGTTGATATTTATAAAGCGCTTAGAACAGTGTCTAGTACATAGTAATCACTATGCTTTTATAAAATGGTAAATTCAAATCACAGAATGTGATGCACTTGTTAAAAATGATTTTTTTAAATCTACTTTTATTTATTTTCTAATTGGTCACAATATATTGTTAAGACAGAAAATAGGTCATAACACAATTATCTATGATGTCACTTTAAAAGGTCTGGAGAGATATATTAAAAATATTTGTTAAAAAGTGCAGAGCCAGATATACAGCCTGATTTTTCTAACGCCCGGCTTCCTTGGCAATAAGTCAGAATTGGGTTATATATGACCTTGGGAGATTTATTTAATGGTGGTGAGTTTTAAGGATTTTACCTCAGCTCCTCTTAGTCCATGTGGCTGTCAAAGTAGATTCTTATGGGCCTTGTTTTTATTCTGATTGAGTAAGAGTGATGAGATTCTAGAGCCCAAACTGATTAGGCTTGCTTACTTGGAATTAAGGAGCCTTGGGGTTAGAGGACAAGTGGCAACTTGCTTAACACACCTTAGGTGGGGGTGTTCAGATATAACTAACAGATTTCCTTAAAGGGGAAACTGTCAGAATCTCCTTTCTATGAGAATGCTATCTGGGGAGACTAATTCCAGTTATCCCTCATGGGGTTGTTGTGAGGATTAAATGAATTAATATATTTAAAGCACTTAGAAGAATACCTAGCATATAGTAAGCACTGTATACATGTCTTGATGCTTGTGTGTTTTTTTTGAGCCATGCAGTATTTAAATGGAGCAGAAGTTCTAGTGAAGTATCTGTCAGCCTATGACTATTGTCATTCAACCAAAAGACAGGGAGAAATAATGGCTTTTTCTCAGCATTTTTTTTTTTTTTTTTTTTTTGCCATACGCGGGCCTCTCACTGTTGTGGTCTCTCCCGTCGCGGAGCACAGGTTCCCGACGCGCAGGCTCAGCGGCCATGGCTTAGGGGCCCAGCTGCTCCGCGGCATGTGGGATCTTCCTGGACTGGGGTACGAACCCATGTCCCCTGCATTGGCAGGCGGACTCTCAACCACTGTGCCACCAGGGAAGCCCATCTCAGCATTTTTGACTAAATATAAATATGTATATATATATATATTTGAAAGGAGGAAACAGAGGTGTCCTTATTAACAGAGTATATCATCAGCAGCCTAAACATATCAAGTGAATTGATTGAAAAATAATATGCTAATAAAAAATGGTGAGCAAGACGGTCAGACATAAAATTAATATACTAAGACAAATAGCTTTCTTATATAATGGAAAATACCAGTAGAGGGGAAAAAAGTCCCGTTTATAATAAGAACAGAATCCAGGGAATATGGGGATATATGTATACATATAGCTGATTCACTTTGTTGTACAGCAGAAACTAACACAACACTGTAAAGCAATTATACTCCAATAAATATATATTTTTAAAAAACAGAATCCATAAAAATCCTGAGGAATAAACCTAATTAGAAATGTACAGCGTCTGTAGGGAAAATATTATAAAACTTTGCTGAAGGAAAAAAAAGAAGAAATGGGGAGACACAGCATGTTCCTGGATTGGAAGATCTAGGAATTTTGTCAATATTTTTGTCAGTACTTTCTCCTTGAAACTAATCAGGAGATAGTTTTAGTGGAATATTAAGCAAATACCCTGTGGAATTTTTTTATGAAACTTGATAGACTGATTCTCAACCTTATCCTGAAGGTAAAAGGTGTGAGAATAGCCAAAAAATTTGGAATAATGGCTTATCATATTTGAATTCTTACTATGTGTTAGGTACTGATTTAAGTACTTTACATATCTTTTCTTTTTTAATCCTACTAGTAATAAAATGTAGAAACTATTAGTATCACCATTTTTCAGATCATATCTACTAGAAAAGTACAGAGAGATTGAGTAATTTGCCCAAGGTCACCCAACTAGTAAATGACAGAGCTGAGATTTCAATTGTCTGATTCTAGCCCCTGTTCAGCCACTACACTACTGCTTGTATACTAAGGGAATAGATTCATCACTTGATATCAAAACATCATATAAAGCTATAAACTAAAAATTATGATTTTATGCAAGAATAAAGTTAGCACAATAGAATAAATTAGGTCCATGGGAATTTAACTTATTTATGATAAAGGGGCAATTTAAAATCAATCAGAAAAATGTTGGTAAGTGGTACTAAGACAACTCACTATCTCTTTGGGGAAAACCTTAAGTTAAATCCCTGCTTCATACCATTCCCCAAAATAAATCCCAAATGTATTAAAGACCTAAACATAAAAGGTATTTAAGAAAATTGGGAGAATATTTGTATATGCTCAAGGTGGGAAAAGACTTTCTAACTAAAATACAAAATCTAAAGCCATAAAATAAAAGATTGACAAGATTTAAGACTAATATGGCAGAAGACAGTGTAAACAAAGTTCAATCACAATCTGAGAGAATAATGGCAATATCTATAATGAAACAATGATTAATATCCAGATAAAACTCTGTGGACTCAATTAGAAAAAAATGCTAACAACCTAGTAAAAATGATCAAAGGATAATCAACAGGCAGAACTTAAAATAGGAACTAAAAGTCCCCCCACCCCAAATGAAGATACTTATCTTCATTATTAATGGAAACTAAATAATAATGAAGTATCATTTTTTGATTATCAGATTAGAAAAGAAGTTTTAATTTATAATATCTAGCATTTCAGAAAGGAGTGAAGAAACTGATACTATTTGAAGCTGTAAATTAGGGTATAAATTGGTGCAGCATGTTTGAGAACAGTTTGGGAAGTAACTATCAGTATTTTATTTCATCTTATTTATTTTTTTAAACACTTTTCAATCTCCCTTTTTTTAAAATTTTATTTAATTAACTTATTTTTTTTGGCTGCGTCGGGTCTTAGTTGCAGCCCTCGGGATCTTCATTAAGGCCCGCGGGACCTTTCGTTGTGGCAGGCGGGCTTCTGTCTAGCTGTGTTGTGCAGGTTTTCGCTTCTCTAGTTGTGGCGGACAGGCTCCAGAGCGCGTGGGCTCTGTAGTTTGCGGCACGCAGGCTCTCTGGTTGAGGTGCCCGAGTTCAAAAGTTGTGGTGCACGGGCTTAGTAGCCCCGCGGCATGTGGGATCTTAGTTCCCTGACCAGGGATGGAACCTGCATCCCCTGCATTGCAAGGTGGATTCTTTACCGCTGGACCACCAAGTCCCAACTATCAGTATTTTAAATTACACCTTCCATTTGGTCTCTAGTAATTTTACCTCTAAGAATCTATTCTAAAGAGAAACTGTCATGTATCAAGAATATAAGTATAAATTATTCATTAAGGTATTCTGTGTAAGAGTGAGAAATTAGAACAAATATCCATTAGTAGGAGAATGGTTAAATTATGAGCCATTTCTAATTGGGTTATTATATATCCCTTGAAAAAGTTGAAACAGTCATATATATACTGGCATGAAAAGATCTCCAAGACATAATCAAGTTTAAAAACATAAGTCACCAAACAATACTTAGAGTAAAATCCCATCTACACCTAAAAATCTGTTTATATTATGCATATTTATATTTGTTAACAGTTAAATTATCCTTTCCTCTTGAGGAAGGGAGAAAAGGGAGAATTTCAACTTTTACTTGTTATCCTTCTTTAAACTTTGGAGAATTTGTTCACATATTCCTTGCATACTTTTTCAAAATGCAATTAAGTATAGAGGATAAATTTAGAGGTGGAAAATTTCTGTAGAATAATTTTGTTCATCTCTTTTCTTTCTTTTTTCTGCAGGTGTATTCTCTGTAGAATAGTACGAAAAGAGCAGTCTTTCACATGACTGCAAACAGTGTTCCTCGGGGAATTTAGTTCACAAGTAGAAACTTAGGAAAAAACTTAGGAAAAATAAACATTCTGTTTATCCTGCCTTTTCTTTTGCCTAATTTCATCCCATTACACCTAGTTAAAGTCTCTTGAGATGTTTTACTCTTCTCTCCTCCTTGACAGTCACGTTTTAAATACCTGGAGAATCATCATACGATCATGTCATTTCTATTTCCATTTTAAAAGCATTACTGTACACATATCTTTTTTTTTAATTTTGAATTTTACTTACTTATTTTCTATACAGCATGTTCTTATTAGTTATCTATTTTATACATATTAGTGTATACATGTCAATCCCAATCTCCCAATTCGTCCCACCCTACCCTCCCCGCCACCTTCCCCCCTTGGTGTCCATACGTTTGTTCTCTACATCTGTGTCTCTATTTCTGCCTTGCAAATCAGTTCATATGTACCATTTTTCTAGATTCCACATATATGCGTTAATATACGATATTTGTTTCTCTCCTTCTGACTTACTTCACTCTGTATGACAGTCTCTAGGTCCGTCCACGTCTCTACAAATGACCCAATTTCGTTCCTTTTTATGGCTGAGTAATATTCCATTGTATACATGTACCACATCTTCTTTATCCATTCATCTGTCGATGGGCATTTAGGTTGCTTCCATGACCTGGCTATTGTAAATAGTGCTTCAGTGAATATTGGGGTGCATGTGTCTTTTTGAATTATGTTTTTTTCTGGGTATATGCCCAGTAGTGGGATTGCTGGGTCATATGGTAATTCTATTTTTGGTTTTTTAAGGAACCTACATGCTGTTATCCTTAGTGGCTGTATCAATTTATATTCCTACCAACAGTGCAAGAGGGTTCCTTTTCTCTACACCCTCTCCAGCATTTGTTGTTTGTAGATTTTCTGATGATGCCCATTCTAACTGGTGTGACGTGATACCTCATTGTCATTTTGATTTGCATTTCTCTAATAATTAGTGATGTTGAGCATATTTTTATATGCCTCTTGACCATTTGTATGTCTTCTTTGGAGAAATGTCTGTTTAGGTCTTCTGCCCATTTCTTGATTGGGTTGTTTGTTTTTTTAATTATGAGCTGCATGAGCTGTTTATATATTTTGGAGATTAATCCTTTGTCCATTGATTCATTTGCAAAATATCTTCTCCCATTCTGAGGGTTGTCTTTTCGTCTTGTTTGTAGTTTCCTTTGCTGTGCAAAAGCTTTTAAGTTTCATTAGGTCCCATTTGGTTTTTTTTTGTTTTTATTTCCATTACTCTAGGAGGTGGATCAAAAAAGATCTTGCTATGATTTATGTCAAAGATTGTTCTTCCTCTGTTTTCCTCTAAGAGTTTTATAGTGTCCGGTCTTACATTTAGGTCTCGAATCCATTTTGAGTTTCTTTTTGTGTATGGTGTTAGGGAGTGTTCTAACTTCATTCTTTTACATGAAAGCTGTCCAGTTTTCCCAGCACCACTTATTGAAGAGACTGTCTTTTCTCCATTGTATATCCTTGCCTCCTCTGTCATAGATTAGTTGACCATAGGTGCGTGGGTTTATCTCTGGGCTTTCTATCCTGTTCCATTGATCTATATTTCTGTTTTTGTGCCAGTACCATATTGTCTTGATTACTGTAGCTTTGTAGTATAGTGTACACATATCTTTTATCATGAAATACCTAGAACACTTTTTGGGAACAGACAAAATAGGTAAATAGCCATAATAAATCATGATATCTTCATCTATCTGCTCTACTCTCATCTACTATTTAAAGGGGTCCTCAATAAACACTGAATGAATCATCTTTAAATATTTAGGGGACTCTCCTGAACTCCCCTTCTTCCCTGTCCATGTGTGCTATAAAGAGAACAGTGGTATTGTTATTAGGAAGGTCAAGGAAATTTGACCTTATGGTTTTGGCAACTCAGAAAGCTTTTCCACTGGAAAAATCTGAAAGACACATGTTTCTTCTCCCCCAAGCATATCAAGGTATCATTTCAGCTAGCTCAAGCTATATTACATTAGAAACTTCCTGTTTTATATTAGAAACTGCCAGAATGAATATAATCTTATATTCAGCACTTCAGTAGTACATACTCATTTATTCTGAAGGAAATATATTTTATTTAATATATTTTTATTTAATATCATGTAAAATTGAGACATACATATTCAGGATTCTGTTATGATTCTCTTTCTGTGTACCCTTGGACAAACCCATAACTGCTCTAATCCTTCAGTTCTTCATCTTTAAGAGGATATCTTTGTATTTACTTCACAGAGAAATTATGAAGCATAATTCTTACTACAAAGACTCCTTATAAAGATTTAACTTCTACCTTCTCCTTTATACAATATATTTCGCTATATTCTAGAAAAAATACATACTGTAAGTCTGCTTTTCTCTTCTTAATTTGTTTTATATTCAGGCATCTAATCTTTTAAAATAGATATACTAGAAGTGACTTCACAATGTCATCTGCTCTAATAATTGGGTAAGCAGGTGCTTCAAGAACCCAGGACAGTCATCTTTTCTCTTTTTGAAAAACCTGGGAAGATGAAAACTTCACATCTTTCCTTTTTCAGTCATTTAGCATGAGACCCCTGAGATTGAGGAAGTAGTTCTTTAAGCCCTGTCCCAGTTCTTACTGTTTTAATAAACACTTACTCAGGTGCTCCTTGACCATGGAGAACAGCTCAGTATCTACTCGTATGAACATTCCTTAGACTTAATGGACAATTTTAACTTACCCCTTAATCATTTCTGTTAGTTATCTTCTGCTGCATAACAAATTACTCCAAACTTAGTGACATGAAATAACACTTTTGTCTTACAGTTTCTGGGGGTCAGGAATGAGTGTGGCTTATCTGGGTTCTCTGGCTCAGGATCTCCCACAAAGCTGCAGTCATTTCAGAGCTCTGTTGGGAAAGATTTACTTCCTTGCTTACTTAGTAGTTGGCTATTGGAGGATCCATTTCCTTATAGGTTGTTGGACTGAGACCTCAGTTCCTCAAGAGCTGTTGGCCACAGACCTTCTTTAGTTCCTTATCACATGATCCTCTCCCTAGAGCATCTCACAGCATGGCAGCTTGCTTCATTAGAGCAAGCAAGTGAATGGGTAAGAGAGTATGATAGCAAGACGGAAGTCGGTCTTTTGGAACCTAATCACAGAATCCCCTCACTTTTCCCATATTCTACTTTTTTATTCTAGTCTGGGTTTAAGGAAGTACTAATAACCTACCTGCTGACATGACCAGACACATGACAGCAAATATCCAGTTGTTTCTTATCAAAAACAAAAAATTTCACCTCTAGCTATAGAGATTTAAGAACTATACCAATCTGTAGTCAGCCGAATTCATACCTAGGGCCAGGATTCAAACTAGGGATTGATTCAGCAAATCACCTGGCAGAACCTTGAAACCAAATATTCCTCATGTCTTCCTCTTTCCTCTAGACCTAAAAGGTTGGATAAAAGATAAACCGAGGCACACGTGTCTGAAAAGTAATACAGAAACTCATGTAGATGATGAAACATCTTCACTTTCAAACTAGATCAATACATGTTGAAAGCTAGGCTTATTTCTCTCCTACAGAAAGTTATCACCTGTAATGACCACCTGTAATGAACCAGGCAGTAACCAGGCAGTCCTGGAGCACTGTTACCATTGGAACACTGTTACCATTGGAAGATGTACATATGAAACAAGAAAGCAAATCAGATCAGTTTTGGTAAGGAAGGGGGCTTCTTGAGGAATAAAGCAAGGGAATCTCTTTCTCTCTCGGTCATCCTGAAGTTTACCTATCTTAGAAAATTAGGGTGGCAGTTTATTAGGTGGGAGGGAATGGTTTTCACTGTCTTTGAGAAAAGAGATTCTGCAGTCTCATGGTAACTTTATTCCAGTATTTTCAGCCCTTCACTTGAAACCTGTTTCTTGTTATTCTGGCCTTGATTGAGCTCACAAGCCATTCAAAACTATTATTGCTTTAATTTTGGATCACAATTGGAAATGGACACACATACCACTGTATATACCTAAACAGGTACATACACTTAGGGAATTTTCCTTTCATCCTTTCTTCTCAAGGTTCAATTCTCCCCAACTTCATTAGCCTTTCCTAGAATCTGTGTTCTATCTCTTAAACCATGTGGCTTAAGGCATTCTTTGAATTTTTAGTGTAGTTTTTTTCTACCTCTGTGGTTCTGACAGCCTTAATTTCAGGTATTTTTACAGATATTTCATATAAAAGTTAGTTTTGCTTTTTGTTTGCAATCCATTTTATCCAGTCTCTCACTCTTTTTTTTTTTTTTTTTTTTTTTTTGGTTAATACAGAGGGATTACAGGATTACATTTTTATAATATAGGTCCTAGACATCCCCTCAAATATATAAATAGATAGGTAGGTACAAATATATAGAGAGAAATATGTACATAGATATAAACACCTAATAAGAATTTTATTCTGGCAGATCTGCTATAAATTTAGGAGAGATGAAAAAAGAGGCAAACCAAGGATATCTGCTCTGAAAATCAAGAGAGTGTCCTTGTACTTTTTTTAAATGGTATTTTGAACTCAGAGGCGTTGTCCTGACTGTGCATCCAGTTGCAGTGTACACTGGTCCCACTAGATTGTGATGCATCTTTCTCTGAATTTATTAGGAGTCCCAAAGCTCTACTTTCCTGGTAACTGACTCCTTATCTCTCCCCCTTTCTCCTCCTACCATCTGGAAGACATACATCTCCTGATATAATTTCAATTCCAATTTCTTTCTTACAGTTCCGATTTGGTGACAATGAGAACCCCACCCATTAGAATCATTGAAAGCTTCATACATATCATTATACTGCAAGATGCGTGCAAATCTTTCTATATTCCTTTTCCAGTCAAGTTCAGGAAGCAGACAAGATTGAAGTTATTACTCTTCATTCTGTATACCGGTCTGGGTTTGTCTTACTCATAAAGAATTACAGAACCTTTAGGATTCATCCTAAAGTAAAGCCCTGTTGTTTCTGTAGTCATCAGAATGGGACATGGGACAGACTCTTAGGCCTGCTTTTATTTTACAGAAAAACCAAGTTTTCTACTGGTAGAATGAGCATGTCAAAAGAAATTAAGCAGACTCTCAAGAGATTCTGTGCTTTAAAGAGAACATATTTGGTCATTTAGGTTTTAACTCATTGAAGCTATGGTTTTACTTTTTAAAAAAATCACAGTAAATAATGACAACATCTACTAGGCTTATGGTCCAGTCTCTATTATAAGAGAAACAGAAGAGTAGAGAGCATAGATAGAGCTGTGCCTCTCATTTCACGTACTATCATCTAACATTAGAGGAAGGTTGAACTCAACTAGACTGGTCCCACACCTTTTCTCTGTAGCAAGAGTTGGCAATCTGTGGCCCACTGCCTGCTTTTAGAAATAAATTTTTATGGGAACATAGGAACTCACTCATTTGCCTGCTGTCTGTGGCTGTTTCACACTACAATGGCAGAATTGAGGACTTGATACAGAGACTAAATATATGGCCCACAAAATCTAAAACATTTACCATCTGGCCCTTTACAAAAAAGGTTTGCCACCTCCTCCTGCCTTTACAGTATTAAATGCAAGAAAGTGAAAATCTTTACAAACTGGTAAAGGAAAAAAGTCTCTATAATAATAATCAAGTTCATGTTGTTGTTTTTTTAACATCTTTATTGGACTATAATTGCTTTACAATGGTGTGTTAGTTTCTGCTTTATAACAAAGTGAGTCAGCTATACATGTACATATATCCCCATATCTCCTCCCTCTTGCATCTCCCTCCCACCCTCCCTGTCCCACCCCTCTAGGTGGTCACAAAACACCGAGCTGATCTCCCTGTGCTATGCAGCTGCTTCCCACTAGCTATCTATTTTACATTTGGTAGTGTAGATATGTCTGTGCCACTCTCTCACTTCGTCCCAGCTTACCCTTCCCACTCCCGGTGTCCTCATGTTCATGTTTTTGATCGATAGAAATATGTGTGTGTTTTTTTTTTAAGTAAGAGGATGTGATTGTGTAAAAGGACTGGTAGGGAACATTAAAGTATTTTTAAGCATGATGTCTGAATAAATTTTGAGAGACATATTTTTAATATTTAAGATATTTTTATATGTAAATACTTAAAAATACTTTAAGAAACTGGTCTGAAATCCCTAATAATATCAATCATATTGGGAGAAGAAGAGTAGGGTTAATAAATGCTCTTTTATTCTTGACACTGATAATTATGTTTACATTTAAAAAATTGAATTGAGACTGTATACATTCTAAATCATTAGCAAAAACTAATCAAAGAATATTTCTGTGTAGCAAAGGAAACAACAAAGAAGAAAACAAAGCAGAGAGCACAAAAACAGATAATACAAGACTAAACATACTCATTATTATAATAAATGTAAATAGATTAAATGTCCCTACTGAAAGACTCAGACTGGCTTTTTTTAAATATCCAGATATCAAAAAGTAACTTGGAGATGTTAAAAGACAAATGAAAGGCAAAAATTGAAGCAAATACAATTTAACGGAAAGTGTAAGTTGTAGTCTTAAAATTGTTTAACTTGTTAGGAGTTAGTATATTGATTTTTACTTGAAGAAATTTAAGTGCAACTACATTTAATTTCACTGAACATTGTTACTGAGTTATTGATGAAGCAAAATTGTTCAGGCCTATCATTGTAGTAAACATGTAAATACTCTCTGGAGGTTATAGTATATTAGCTTTTGGGTTAGTGCATAAATGTGTGGAAGAATAAGAAAGTCTAGTAAAGAGCAGCAGAATATACCCAAGTTTCTGAGGCAAGAAAGTCAGACACAGGTGATTATTGCCTATCTTCAACATGTGCCTTCCTAATTCCGAATGCCTTGAAATGAGAGCCACACTGGTCAGAATTCTAGAGCTAAGCAATTGTTAACAAATTCTCAATGGTCTGTTTCTATTGTGAAGAGTCAAACTGAGGACAGGAGAAGAGAATGACTCTAATGTTAACTTTGGAGAGTAAACAATAAATAATTGTTCATTCAATTTTTAGGTCTTATCTCCCCATACAAATCATTTTCTCTTTCTATTTATCTCTTTTTTTCATCTCAGCACTCTTATGAAAGTTATTCAGGTTTGTCCTTCATATCTATTATTTAAATTGCTGAAGTTATGATCATTACTACCTTTAATATTTATTGAAATTCTACTATTGCATTTTTTTGCAGTTTCCACTATCTCCCTTATCATGATTACTTTCATTGTGGACTTCTGCTTCCTTGCATTATATTAAGAATGCAAATTAGCTTTTTAAATTTCTTTCTGGTTTCTATATTAAACCTTTTTTAGAAATACGCCTTTTCTCTTTACTTCAGAATGATAGTCCCTTCTACGATCCTAGAGTATTCTTCCGTAGTTCTTTTTTTCCCCTGATTATCCATCATGGAAGGAATATTTAGATGCATTCTGTATATCAACAGACAAGATACATAGTTCACTATGGTCCTGTTTACTTGGGTTTGTTTGCCATATAGTATCCCAAGAAATATCAGGAAAGAACGTTCATGCTCTTGTATCTAAGTTAGGAGTCAGCACAGTAGCATGTATTATAAGTCTAGAGGGAAAAAAATGTTGTCTCATAGGCCACATCACCATAAGTCATTTCTAGGCCAAAAGCTCAAATACCAGACTTTCAGTTTTAAAAATCAGACACCTGTTTACCCTGTTCTTGAGTGTGATTAGCCTCATCTCAGGTCCATAGCTGGAGAACACATTGATATACACAATTCCTATCCAAGTAACTCACCATTAGCAATTATTCATCAAATGCCACATGAATGGTTTATCATCAAATGCAACATGAATGGTTTATCATCAAATGCAACATGGTTTATCATAAGCCTATACCCACATTGTCTCTTTCTCTGACATTAACCAGAAGATGAAGGAAAATGCATTGCCCCAATGTGTCCTCTTACTGAGATCTTTAATCTGTATCCACATTGTGACTCCATAATGCTTTGCATCACTCAAGTCCTATTGCCTTCTGCCATGTTATAAAAACACAAGTACTAGGTAGGGGCTGAGAAAAAAAGATATCCAGCTTTGCGCACCTCAGGAGGCCGCAACTGGTAAACGAACTGCTGGGAAGCATGCAGCACAATTGGATCTCTCATGTATACGTTACTGGTGGGAATATAAAATGGTACTGTCACTCTGGAAAACAGCCTAGCAGTTTCTTATAAAATTAAATATATGCTTACCATATAAACCAGCAATCACACTCCTGGGCATTTGTCCTAAAGAAGTGAAAACATGTTTACAAAAAAACCTGTACATGAATGTTCATAGCAGCTTTATTTGTAATAACCAAAAACTGGAAATGTACTTCCAATGTACAGTCCAAATGTACTTCAAAGAATGAATGGATAAACAATCTGTGATACATCTATACAATGGAATACTACTTGACAGTAAAAAGGACTGATCTATTAATATATATTCAAAAGCTAGGATGGCTCTTGAGGGCATTATGCCAAGTAAAAAGTAAAAGCCAATCTCAAAAGGTTATATACTGTAGAATTTCATTTATATAACATTCTCTAAGTGACAGAGTTACAGTGATGGAGAACAAATCAGTGGTTGCCAGAGGTTGGGGCTGGGAGTAGGGTAAGGTTTGACTTGTGAGAAGTAAAACAAAGGAGCTCCTTAATGGTGATGGAACAGTTTTGCATTCTTTACATAAATCTCCATGTGATAAATTTTTATGCAACTGTATACAACATACACACATACAAGTGCGTATAAAACACATGTATATGAGAATGTGTGTAAAAACTGGTGAAATCCAAATAAGGTCTACACCTGAATTCATGGTCTTATACCAGAGTCAGTTTGCCGTGTTTGACAAAGTATTCTGGTTATATAAGGTATTATCATTAGGGTAAGCTTGTTGAAAGGTTTATGGAAACCCTTTGTATTATTTTTGAAACTTTTCATGAGTCTATTTCAAAATTTTTAAATTAGGTTTTAAAAAAGGCAACAAGTATGCAACAGAGCGATGTCCACCCAATTTTTGTAATTCGTATAGACCAGTAGTTTTCAAACCTGGGAGATCATCAGATCATGTAAAGTGCTTTATAAAAAAAGTATTCACTTCTGGACAACTCCCCCTGCCCCCATCCCCAACACCAGACCTATGAATCAGGATCTCTAGAAATGGAGCCAAGGAATCTGTATTTGCAGAAAATTGGCCAGTTTTGGAAAACAGTGTTATAGAGCCTGGTTTCTGAGGCAGGGGTAGGTTTATTCTGTATGAGCCCTGTATTGTGATTCTCAATTCTGCTTTAGTCTTGTTAGTTTGAAAATCCTTCTGAATTTTGGCAATAGTTTAACCAATAGTTTAATTCATTGGCAATAGTTTAATTCATTTTAGATTTTAACATTGTTAAGAGTTTTTACCTTTTTCAGAGTTTTTATAGCCATTTCAATGGGAAGTGTCTTGAGGCTGTGTCTTTAGCTACTAATCAGTTGGCAGTTTAAACCAGAAGCAGGGCAGTAGTACTTTTTTTTTTTTTTTTTTTTTGCGTTACGCGGGCCTCTCACTGTTGTGGCCTCTCCCGCTGAGGAGCACAGGCTCCGGACGCGCAGGCTCAGCGGCCATGGCTCACGGCCCCAGCCACTCCGTGGCATGTGGGATCTTCCCGGACTGGGGCACGAACCCGTGTCCCCTGCATCGGCAGGCGGACTCTCAACCACTGCGCCACCAGGGAAGCCCAGTAGTACTTTTATAGATGGTCCCTGTCTTTGCCTTATCTACATGTGAATGGTGACTTGCTTCCAGCTTTCCCCAGTTAGGCTACAGAGTTCTACTTTACTTGATTAGATTTTCACATTGATGTGGCATCAACATAAATCATGTTTCCCCCAAGATTGGCTAGTGAGTGGAAGACAGCCAAGGCACACCACAGTGAAGACATCAGTTAGGAAAATTACATCCAAAACCTGAAAGCGGCTGTCACTGAAGTTTTTGTTTATGAAAATTGGAAGAGCCCTCTCCTCTCAGCCACTGACATCCCTGATTTATTGTTTCTTCACTGAAAATTATCCAAAGATGTTTTCAGACATTAGCTGGTGAAAGCCAAATTTACTGAAGGTGGAGGAAAATGTAAAGAACCATTATATTTGTGAATTTCTCAGTCAGACATGGCAACCTTTTAATAGCTAGAGTTGACCAGATTCTTTTTGTGCATGTAAAAAAAAAAATCATTTGAGGAGCTATAATATGACCCATAGTGCTAGAAGGGACAGATATCTAATGATGTGGTGCAAAGAATTCTGGCCCAATAATCAGGACACTTGAGTGTTTACCCTGACTCTGCCACTAACTAAAACTGTATTCTTAGTTGATTGCTTAACTGCTCTGGGTCTTGATTTCCTTATCTGTAAAATTTAGGGGTAGACATTAGATCCAAATCTACTTATATGATGTGTTGTTTGAAATTTTTAATTTTGAATATTAAAAACCGATTTTTTTAAATTTCAAGTTGTGTTTCTAAATAAAATAAGAAAAGCTATTTCATGCTAGTAAGTGCAAGTATTTTTCAAAAATAAATGTCACCTTGATAATCTTAAATCCTAATAAATACAGAGTCAAATTGAATTAAACACATTTCCTCTTTTTAAATATCAGTTTTTAAAAGACTAAGAATATTTTTAGGTACCTTATAAGGAGTTTGATCAATGAATGCAACTACAAGTTCAAGATCATATTTCAGACTTATTTGCAAAATTATAATCATTTTTATAGTCTATATATTTTTATTTTTTCAGTATTTCTCATGTTTTCTGCATTTAACAAATAATCTATTTTGGGCAAAAATTAAGCAATATATGAGTGTATTAGTCAGACTTCTCCAGAGAAACAGAACCAGTAAGGTGTATGTGTATGTATGTGTATATACTTATTTACTTATTATAATGAATTAGCTCATGTGATTATGGAAGCTGGCAAGTGTCCCAAGATCTGCAGTCAGCAAGCTGGAGACACAGGTATAGTTCCATAAGATGCTAACAGGCTTGAGACCCAAAAAGCTGATGTTTTCATTTCAGTCCAAAGGCCAGAAAAGACTGATGTCCCAGCTCAAGGCAGGTAGACAGGAGTTTCCTCTTATTTGCAGGAGGGCCAGCCTTTTTTGTTCTATTCAGTTCCTCACCTGACTGGATAGGGCCCACTCACATTAGGGAGAGCAATCTGCCTTACTAAGTCTGTCGATTAAATGTTGATATTTATCCAGAAATACTCCCACAGACAAACCCAGAGTAATGTTTGACCATACGTCTGATGCAGTCAAGTTGACACATAAAATTAACCATCACAATGAGTAAAAATGAAGACATTTTCAAATTTTATGATGGTAAAAATACATACACACACACTCAGATATCACAGAACCTAGCTGCATTCAGGGGAGGGGAAAACCAGCCAAGTGACTGGATCATGAACACAATCTTCTGAATTCCTTTTGCTGCTACTCGTGACTTACTCTACACCCACTTAGAGGATCTCAAGCAATACAGATTTAAAGGAAGAAAGTTTACAGATGAACTTACTTACAAAACAGAAATAGAGTTACAGATGTAGAAAACAAACTTATGGTTACCAGAGGGGAGAGCGGGATGGTGGGGAAGGGATAAACTGGGAGACTGGGATTGACAAATACACACTACTATATCTAAAATAGATAACTAATAAGAACCTGCTGTATAGCACAGGGAACTCTTCTCAATACTCTATAATGACCTATACAGGAAAAGAATCTAAAAAAGAGTGGATATATGTATGTGTATAACTGATACACTTTGCTGTACAGCAGAAACTAACGCAGCATTGTAAATCAACTATACTCCAATAAAATTTTTTTAGAAAAACAAACAATTCACATCTACTTCTTAATAAATTCTACCTGTGAAGAAAAAAATAAAGGAGGAAAGTTTTATTCCTTTTATTGACATTTTAAAGTAAAGGTTATTGTAGAACACAAAAAGCTATAAATCATAATTATGCAACTTGATGTGTTTTTGTAAGGTGAATGAGCCCATGAAACCCAGATTAAAAAAATAAAACATTACTAACATACCCTGAAGTTCCCATTATACCTACTCCCAGTCCCTAATACGTCCCATCCGATAGTAGTCACTCTGCTTATTTCTTTCAGCATTGAATAGTCTGACCTGTTTATGAGATTCATCTAAACTGTTGCATGAAGCAATAGTTCATTTTCTCATTGCTGTGAAGCATTCCATTATACAAATATGCCACAATTTATTCATTCCTGTTTGATTGTTGATGGACATTAGGGATATTTCTTGGTTGGGGTTTTTACGAAGAGTGCTGCCTTGAATAGTCTTGTAGATGCATTTTGATGTGCCCACTTCTGTTAGAAATATACCTAGGGTTGGAATTGCTGGTCATATGTTAGGATATATATGTCAGCTTTAGTAGATACCACTAGTTTTTCAAAGTGATTGTAATCAGTTTACACTAAGAGTGATGATAGTTCAACTTGCTCCCACATCTTCAACAACACATGGTATTGTATTCTTTCTAATTTTAGCCATTCTGGTGGGTGTGTACTGCTATTTCATTGTGAGTTTATTTTGTATAATATTATAATATATTGTATAACATGATAATTTGTATTGTTTCCCTAATACTAATGATATCGAGCAACCTCTTCATATGTTAATTAGCCATTTTGATATCTTCTTTTGTGGAGTGCTAGTTCAACTATTTTGCCCAATTTTCTGTTGGATTTCCTTTCTTATAATGGCCTTTTGGGGTTTTGATATCAAGGTTATGCCAATCTACTAAAAACAGTTGGGAAGTTTTCCCTCATTTTCTTTCCTAAGAAGAATTTGTGTAAGATTAGTATTATTTATTTTTTTCCTTCAGTGTTATAAAGCTTTCACCAGTGAAATCATATGGACCAGGAAATTTCTTTCTGAGAAACATATTATAGACTCAACTTCTTTAATACACGAGTGACTAGTCAGATCTTCTATTTATTTTGTCAGTTTTGGAAAATTGTGTTTTTCTAGGAATTTGTCTGTTTCATCTAAATTTCCTAATGTATTGGCATAAGGTTGTTCATAATATTCTCTCATTATAATTTTAATATCTGTAGGATCTCTAGTTATATTCCCCTTTTCATTCTGAGTACTGGTAATTTGTGCCTTCTCTCTATTCTTCTTGATAATTGTTGATGCAGAGTTTTGTCATTTTTAGTAGTCTTTTCAAAGAGCCATTTTTGACTTTATTGATTCCACTTTTCATATGTATTCTACTTCTCTTATTCTGCTATGAGCAGTACAAGCAGCAGCAGTTTGCTATTCTTTAACTTCTTGAGATGCATATTTAGATCTATCTTCTTTCTTTTTCAGTTTTTCTTCTTTTTTAAGGTATTCATTTAGGGCAATAAAGTTCCCTTGAGACACCTTTGTCCCAGAGATCTTGGTACATAATATTTTCATTAATATTTAGCCCAAAATATTTTCTAATTTCCATTTTTATTGCTTCTTTGACACATGAGTTATTCAGTAGGGCATTATTTTCCATTTTTAGATTTCCTAGCTGTCTTTTTGTTTTTGATTTCTACCTTGATTCTACTGTGGTCAGAGAACATAATAGAATGACTTCTAGTCCTATGAAATTTGTTGAGACCTGACATTTGGTTCAGTGTTTGATCAATGTCTATAAATATTCTACATGCCCTTTAAAAATGTGTGTGTTTACAGTTACTGGCTGCAGTGTTCTATAAACATCAATTAGATCAAATTTGTTCATCATAATGAGTAAATCTTCTATATTTCTACTGATTTTTTTATTTTATTCTAATTGTTCTGTCAGTCCTTGAGAGTTTTGTGCACCTCTCCAATTATTATTGTGGATTTATTTCTTTTAGTCCTTTCCATTTTTCCTTCAAGTATATTGAAGCATATATTACTGGGGACATATAAATTTAAGATTGTTGCATCTTTTTGTTAGATTGACTTTTAACATTGTAATATGTCCCCCTGTATCTCTAATAATGCTCTTTACCTTAAAGTCTACTTTGTCTGATATTAACATAGGCACATCAGCTTTCTTTTTGGCTAGTATTTGCATGGTACATGTTTTTTCATCAGTTTACTTTCAACTTTTCAAGATTATGTTTAAGGTGTGCTTTAATAAGTGGCATGTAGAATGTTTGTTCTAACAAATTTTGCTATTTAATTGGAGTATTTTGTTAATTTGCATTTCAATTAATTAGTGATATATTGGGATTTATACATAGCATTTTACTTCTTGTTTTCTCTTTTTGCCCTCTCTTGGTTTTTTTTTTTTTTCATGTTTTCCTTCTTTCTTGCCTTTTAAAACTTAATTGTATTTTATTATTCTACTTTTTTTCTCTATTAGCTTGTTTGTTATAGTCTCTAAGTGGTTCCTCTAAACACTACAACAGGTACCTTTGACTTATTAAGAGTCTGATATAACTTAAACCCCACAAAAATGCTAGAACTTAAAACAACTTTAATTTACTCCATTCCTACTTTTTTATTTTTACTATCATTTTAACTTCACAAATATTTTAAATCCAAAGGAACATTAGTATTATTACTGATAACATTTGTTTATATGTATCTACATATTTAACCTTTTGTCTCTTTGCACATTCTTTTTAATATATCTTTTAGTGTAGGTCTGCTGATAGTAAATTATCTCAGCTTTCGTTTGTCTTGAAATGTTTTTTTTTGTGGGGGGGGCGGTTTGCCTTCATTACTCAAGAATATTTTTACTGGGTAATGAATTTTAAGTTGCCAGTTATTTTCTTTTAACATGTCAATGTGCAGTTCCATTGTTTGCTGATTTCCATCATGTTTCTTGATGTAGTCAAGTGTAAGTCTTGTAGCTACTCCTTTGAAGATTTGTCTTTGGTTTTGGCAATTTTACTCTAATGTGCATGGTGGGGTTTCCTTTGTGTTTTTCCTCTATGGAGTTTAAAGTGCCTCTTGAATCTGTAACTAGGTGCCTTTTATAAGTTTATAAATTTTGCAGCTATTATCTCTTCAAATTTTCCTTCTCCCATTCTCTAGCTCCTGCTTTTTAGGACTCCAGAGACTCATATTTTGGCTCTTTTCACTATGTCCCATATGTTCTATCTTTTAGCTTCAATCTATGAATTTGCTTCAATCTAGATATTTTGTACTCACTACTATTCCAATTTATTAATCTTCTCTTCATCTATGTACAATCTGTTCTTCAATCCACTACTATATTCTTAATTTTAGTTATTTTTCAATGCTAGAATTTCTTCTTTTTTAAATATTTCAATTGTATGGTGAAATTCTGCATTTTCTCCTCTATTTTATTGTACATGTTAGTCACAGTTATTTTAAAGCCCATTTCTGATTTTGTTCACCTGTAGGACTGTTTCTATTGTCTAGTTTTCTCTTACTCCTGTTTTTGGCATATCTAAATTTTTATTGAATCCCAGCCATTGTGAGTGAAAAAATGTTAGTGGTTCTGGATGATGATATTCTACTCCAGAGATTCATCTTGTCTTTTGGCAGGTATCTAGAGTGTGGGGGACATCACCATGATCCATTCACAAACTTTGCAGACTTGTGTCTGGGATGCAGTTTTTATGAGGTTCAGCCTACACTTTGTTCATATCTACCATTATAGGTATTGCTCTTTGTGTCCTAACTGAGAGCCTAGGACATTTTAGTCAGGCCTCTCCTAGGCGGGACCTAAACTCTAATTTTTATTTCCTCAGCACCAAGAGTCTGTAGAAAACTCTTTTCTACTTCTCAGCCATTATCTGTTTGGCTTCTCAGCCCCCTGCCTTCTACAGCTTAGCATCAGCACATGCCAGTAGGTTCACTTTTCTGTCCCTCGCTTCCCTCTGCCATCTTGATTACTTAAATTCTTTCTCCCTTGGTAGCACCAGACTTCAGTTTTCATCTTTCCAGCCCTGTGAGTTTGCCGGAAGTTCTCCTGGCTTCTCTGCCTTTCTTCCAACACTAAGAACCTGGTATACAG
This sequence comes from Delphinus delphis, assembly GCF_949987515.2. NCBI lineage: Eukaryota > Metazoa > Chordata > Mammalia > Artiodactyla > Delphinidae > Delphinus > Delphinus delphis. Next base: position 29,074,472 of record NC_082694.2, read on the forward strand.
AATTTTGGATTCATCTCAAAAAACTTCTTTTTCTTCCAAATCTTGTCGTCTGGATGCCTCAGTAGTTAGCTGATGCTTTTTTTTTTTTTTTAATTTAGCTTCTGGCTTTTCTAATTGTTTTTGGCAGAAGTGTTGGTCTGCTTCAAGTTACTTCATTATACTCAAAAACCTGTTTATTGATTTAAAATAGAAATTCTTAGTGATGCCATTACCACCTTGAACACTTTGAAGCCTCAGGGGTTCCCAGCCATGTCTCTGACTAAATGATTTCTGAGGTATATTTAATTTTAACTTCCAATGATTCTTTCATGTAAACGTCATGGACTTTAATGGTGTATGGGAAATGGTCATTTCTTTTGCTTAATTCTAACATCTGTTTTATCTTGGGGTACTTTATTAGAAAAAGGGTTATGAGCACAAGACATGTGAATAGAAAGAAAAAATAGTGAGTTTCCATGGTTGAAACATATTTGAATTAATTTGTGAACCAGTCATAGGCAATGAAGTCTCCCCAAAAAAGATTATGGGATGTAATAGGGAAATAAAAGTACAAAAAGGAATGTCAGGATATGTTCTTTGATTCTATCTCATAAACAATTGCTGTGTTCTCATGCCATTTTTTTAAAGTACAGAAAGGAGAAAATAGCAAAATTGAACTAGAATGACAAGATGAAATTAATGATGACCAGAGGTTGTAATGACTAGGACCCTATGCAGATTAAGTACTTGATACATGCTTGCTATGAGACAAATGAAAAATGTACGTTTAGGAAGCATTGCTTGGTTCAGTAAAGCAGGGTTTTGTTGTTGTTGTTGTCGTCATTGTTGTTGATAATGACGTTGTTCCCCAGTCATCTGTTTCTCAATGACTTAGTACCTTTAGGAAAATTATCTATTTCGCTAGTTCACTAATGTTGATCCAGAGGGAAAGGGTAAGCTTAGCTTAGCTAAAGTTCCTTTGTCATCAGAACTTTAAGAGGAATAAAAAATGGCTTCCAGGGCTTCCCTGATGGCGCAGTGGTTGAGAGTCCGCCTGACGATGCAGGGGACACAGGTTCGTGCCCCGGTCCGGGAAGATCCCACATGCCGCGGAGCGGCTGGGCCCGTGAGCCATGGCCGCTGAGCCTGCGCGTCCGGAGCCTGTGGTCCGCAACAGGAGAGGCCACAAAAGTGAGAGGCCCGCGTATCGCAAAAAAAAAAAGAAAAAAAAAAAGGCTTCCAGCTCAGAATTATATTTTATCATATACAAAAAGCAATTCTTTAGCATTTGAACCCTAATATAATTTTTGTGTGGATCAAGGTCAGATTTTCTAAGCCACCAGGTCACTTACCATAGCCGTCTTGACTCTGATCTAAAGGACTGGGTCAGATTATCCCTGAGCGGAATCTAAAAATGTGACTTTGTGACTCCAGAAAGTTTGGCAGAGGAATAATTAACTAAAGGAACAGATCTTAACACTGGTAATAGGCCTATGACTTCTTCACTTCTGAGAATATCTAGACTCTGTTCTACTTCCAGGTCAGTCCTGATTCAGGTATAAAAGAAGGAAAGAGAGGGATTTCCCTGTCAGTCCAGTGGTTAAGACTCTGTGCTTCCACTGCAGGGGGCACAGGTTCGATCCCTGGTCAGGATGGGAAAGCTGTGGGGATTGAAATGAAAGTACTTTTCATATCGTGGAGCAACTATTAGTGTGATTTCCCTACAAAGTAAATGTGGCTCTGCTTCTGCCTTTAATCTTAGTAATTGAACTGAATCCAGTTCAATTTGATATATCCTGAGGCTTACTTTGGAACAAACCCAGAGCTCTGGGTCCCTCCCACCCCCATCGCACAACTTTAATCCCCTAAAGCTAAACTTGTACCCCTGAGCCCCTTGGGTATTAAAATACAAATTGCCTGGATGTTCACCTTATGGCAGTTGATTTACAAAATCACAATACATTTCCTTCGTATCTCTCTTTTTACTCTTGACGTACTTAGGATCCCGCACAGGATCCTGAATCAGTTATATACCAGGAAAAGTGCTTGATATTGTCATAAATATTATCTTTTGTATCTTGAAAATAATCTTGTGAGGTAGCAAATGTTATTCTACTTACAGAGGTGAGAAAACAAATACTCAAGGTGCTCTCAAGCAGTATCTTACTGCTATGAAGTAACAATCTTAAATTCGGGCTCCAGTGTTCTAACGTCAAGTTCAGTGCTCTTTTTAGAAACACAAAGGATATCAATAAATACTTGGTTGATTGTTGACTGAGAAGGAACAATTTTCCTAAAATAAAAGGCAGACTTCAAATGACTTCCTTGCTTCAGTTTAACACTCATTACCTCCTTTTTGAATGCCAGCCAAGGGAAATGATTAGTTTGATTATTGCCATTTATAAATGGGAAAGTCGAGACCAAATAAGCTTTATTGAAGGCCTCAACTTTCAGTTGTCATTCTACATTTCTCAGTAAGGAAAGCTGAGATGTGTGGCGGTTGTCACCTTGTCTGAAGGTGAGATGGAGTGTTTCAGTGATGAAGAGAGTCTGATATGATGACTAGGATTTCTGGGTGAATACAGAGTGAGAGAGGGGGCAGATATCATTTCTGCCCCCTTAAAACATGTTCTGCACCGAAAATAATTTTTTCCAATCTGAGGCATTGTAGTGCAACATTTATTAAACATTTAGGATGAGCTAGGTATTGTGGGGGGTATAATATAAACAAGCCGAAGCTCTGGTCTTCAAGAGATAGTCATTTAATGGAAAAAAAAAGTTCTGACATCATCATTCACATAGTTCTGAGTTAATTAAGTTTGAGGAAATGATTTGCCACTTACAAATACCTGCTTTCTAATTCCTACCAACACCAAGTCTTAGTAGCTTTTAAGCTGTATTGCGTGGCAGCTAACGGTTCTGTTGAGCTCCCTTGGGTGTGATTCTGTGCTGTGATGGTAGAAGTTGGGGAAATGGGGGAGGTAGACAGGCTGAGCTGATAGGTTCCTGGGTGGTTTATCCTAAATTCGCCTAAGCAGCTTTGATATTATATGTTTTGTATTTTGGGCTTCTTCGTAAGATTCATTTGGGAGAAGTAAACAGGCTCTGCAACTAAAAAGTTTAAATCATATTGCTATGCAACAATAACAAAACATTCAGGCTCTCTGGTGGGGCACTCATCTAAATTCTTTGTGGTCCTGCAGCAACCAGAAATTACTTCCCTCATTTGAAAAGCAGTATTGAGATAATCTGTGGTTAAGTTTTGAGAGTGAAAAGGGTTGTTTCACCGCCCACTTATTTGCCAAGAAAGGATCCTCTGAAGAGGGAATGAGTGAACATTATAGAAATTGTCCTTTCATTTTGTCAAAAGGGATTGACAAGATAGATCAAGTTGTAAGAAGGCAGATGCAGCCCAGCCAAGTGGGATCTAAATGCCAGGGAAGACTTCTCTTAAACGATTTGAGGCAGAGTACCATGCAACTAATAATTGTTTCAAGGGGAGTAAATGGCCAAGAATGAAATATGCTAGTGGGGTCTCTACTTATTTTTTGTCTCTCCAAGACAGTTCGTAGTATGAAGAATAAACACTAAGCAGTTCAGTCATTTAGATAGTTTGAAAAGATAAAAGAATTAAAACAAAACAAAACATGGCTAAGTTCTGTGAAATGGAAAACAAGATTTCCATGCAGATGACTGATGAGTTATGCATAAATCATTCCTGAGCAAAAGCTTTGGGGCCACTTGTTTTTGGTTTGGTTTGGTTATTTTTAAGTGGGAAAATGGGTCAGTTGGTCTTATAAAACATTCCCACAAAACTTGTCATTCTGACATGTGGTACAATATAGGCAGCAGAGATAAGAAAAATCACATCTGAAATGACTCCTCTCATTGATGTTACCTGGGCTCCTTCAACCTGATTTGTAAGAAAAAGAGCGCTTGTCTGTAGAAAACATTCATCCCTCTGGAAACTTCCTTTTCTGTTCCTACTCACTGAGGAAGCAAAAGGAAATCAGCATCTGTCCCAGTTGCCTCCAATGCAGAATCAAGCTTCCACCGTTGTGATCACTTAAAAATGAAAATACAAGGCTGCTTTTGACCCAGTTTTGTTTCTGGCAGTGATGTAATCATTAAGGAAATATCTAGAAACTCCTGTAAGGCTCCACCCCAAAAGTGCAGGGCCTTCCCCAACGAGCCAGAATCAGCTAAGATGACCATCGGTAGCAAACGTCTCAAAACTCCAGAAGGCAGGAGCCATAGCTCTGCTTCCCTTTTCTACCCTCTCCCTTCCTTATCCCCCACTCCCTTCTACCTTCATAGCTACTAAGTGCTCCCTCTGGAATGTTTGAAGGTGAGGATTTAGGTTTGAGCAACCTGTTAAAAATATGAATTGTTACCATGAACTCAAAGTGGCCTTTCAGCTTTGCTGACAGAAATTTACTCCATGTAGACAACCCCCCACCCCCCCAAAAAAATTAAGCAGGTAAGGTCATTTGGAGTTGAAACAAGCATGCAGTCGGTGTGTTTGAAAATGAAATTATAATTAACCTGCTGATGGCTGTGAGGTGTTACCTTGAACTCTGTGTGGCCTCTTGGCACAGCGGCTGAACTTGCTTTATTGAATACCCAGAGACCTGAACAGGTGAAATCAGGATATGTCCAGGGCCAATTGTACTTTTAGAAAGAAGGTTATGTCTCTTTTAGTGCCTGTTTTAAGAGAGTTGAGGATTAATTGAGCAGCATTAATCAGAAAATAAAAATGAGTTTTGACCATCCATGTCTATGTGAAACATAAAATTTGTTACAACTGCTGAGGAAAATGACTTGCCCACTTGGTGAATTGATTCCTGAAGTGATGAAAGATTACTAAGCCAGATAGTGGCCTAGGAAGATTATTGCAATTTGGAAATCATATGTTATCTACATGTTTAGGAAAACATTGTAATTACCAGCTGAGAGCTATGAAGTGTTGCTCGAAGTCCAAGTGGTCTGTTGACACATGGTTTGGACAACTTTATGGAACTATTCAAAATGAGGTAGGTAAAATTATACAGCAGTAACTTAGCATTGTTAATGACAAGGAGGGATGGTGAGTTCATTTATGGTGTTGAATGAATGAGTCAGAGATAAACTTTAACTCTCTCTTGTCCATGAAATATTATTTTAAAGGAAGTGTGCAGCTTACTGCCTTATATAATCAACAGAATTGAATAATGGTACTGCAGTTGTCAAGTATGTCCTAGGTTAAGGGAATACCATAAACAATTAATTTATTGACAGAGTTGGTTATAAGGTGTACCCTGTCGTGCCTTTAAACTGGCAAGAAATCCATGTCATTCCTTGTCACACTGAGTAAAAACGAACTGCATTATTCTGCTACTTCTGTCTTCACATCTCTTCCCTCTCATTATACAATATCAGTGCATGGTAAAGTCACATTTTACAAAAGCAAAATTTTGGGGATCCTCCTTGTTTTAGCTGAGAGTACCTATTGTTAGACTAAACAAAGTGTTTGGTTCATTTTGTGCTTTTGACAGACTGGCTAGAATGAATGCTCTTGTTGGTTTATTAAACAAAGAATAATAATCCAAAATGGGGTTTTATTACTGGGTGGGATTACTCATTCATGGAATGATCTAATTGTTCACACCTCTGCCTAGTTTAAGCAATAAAGTATAGGTAACATGGAGGTTTTCCTATTTCAAAACAAGTTTCAGTTAGGACACATATAAAAACACTCTTGGCCTTCCCAACTTTTTTTTTTAGTAGGAGCCTATGTTATATACACTTGTATTTCTTATAGTATACTTAAATGAAGAAGAAACTTCACAAGGTACAAAACCAGTAATCCAGGCTCATCTCAACTTAATGCATTTCACTTTGTTGGTGATTAAGGTTCAACATTGCTAACAGACCAGAGGGATCTATCTTTTTGAAAGAAAATGCTTTGTATTTGCCCAGCGTGTTTAATCTCAATCCAGTGCACAAACTTAGAAATAGACTAAACCCTCTACCATAGTTTTAGGTATGATCATGTCAGCTCAGTGTCAACAGAGGTTGACTGCCTCACTGTCCACAGTGATTGACTGCCTAGTCCCACTTTGGGGTGCCATATAGATTTTGATGGACTTTGGTGTAACTTGAAATACCTGCCTAAATGTATAAGGCCTCAGATAATTTTATTCCTCTTGTTTTCCCCAACAGTCTGATAGGTGTTCTCCAGTTCACAGGTACATCATGTTTCTATCCTGTATTTAGAAGCATCACACTTTATTTGTGCTATTTCTGCAATCTGGGATGCTCACCCTATCCTAGCTTCGACTGTATCTGTCTGCCTGCCTTCTCTGTGAAGCCTTTCCTTAGCATCCCATTCCAACCTCTGAACTCTTATATTGATTTTCTGTAGCACTCATAATGGTGGCAGATACATGACATAACTTATGCAAGTATCCACACTAATATCAGCACTTATAAACTTTATCGTAGTTATTTTACATATTTGTCTCAATGACTCCTCTACTTTTGCATGTTAGCCCCTCCCTTCCAATTATTGCCAAAGTGACCTTTCTAAAATACAAATTTGATTGATCATTCTTCTGGATCTGCCCATCATCTGCAGGGAAGAAAGAGAAAGCCCAGAGAAAGCACTTGCATATAACTATCTTTTTAGGCCAGCTCCTACCTGCCTTTCCAGCTGTGTCTTCTACCACTCCCTTGGTATACCCGCACAAAATTTGTTGCCGTTCACCCAACATGACATAGCAAAGTGTCTTCCTTTTAGCTAGGCACTTATACCCCTGGCAAACATTTACTCAACTTTTAAGACTCAGATGTCTCCTCCCCTTGGAAACCTTCCCTGACTCTCCCAGGCAGGGACTGGCCTGCTCTTTGCACCTCCTTAACACCTTACACAATGCTCTGATACAGCGTATCTTACTATACTGTATTTATTTTCCTATATGTCTCCACTACTAGCTGTGCACTGTTTAATTAAGATAGAAACTGTTGCCTTCCTCGTTTTTATATCCTTACCTTGGTTCCTGGCACATAGCAGCTGTTCAGTAAATGTTTGTCAAATGAATGAATGAATGAATGAACAAATGAACTTTCTTAAATGAAAATTTTTTAAAAGCCAAGTAATCTCCAATGAGAGAGATGCTTTAAATTAAAGTTATTTTATATCTATAAATGTCCTTCTTTTATGTCAATATATGAACTACTTGCTAAGGGGCCTGGGGACACACCGCTCTATTGTATTTCAGCAGAGAATCCAGTCCCTTGAAATGTGTCTTGACCATGAATACTTTGATTGGAGAAAGTCTTCTAGTTTGAGTGGAAGTGATTATTACCATTGTTGTTGATCACACTTAGATTGCAAAGTAGGTCAGATAGGTGTAAGCACAATTTGACTGTAACAAGAAGGGTAGAGTCTTTAGTCTCACCTTTTACCTTCTGTTTAATGCAATGTGAGCTTCAGAAAATGAACACTGTTCCTTAGTGTTTTGAAATATTTTCAGCCAAGACCTTAACAGGAGGGAATTAGTCCATATTCCCACCTGCTTTGTAATTATTCTCCAGTAAGACCCAAGCAATGGCCAATTCTATCCAAAATTAGCATAAGAGAAGAATGCCACTAACATCCTATTCAGGGCCAACCACCGGGCTTCTCCATCAGCCAACCCTCAGCCCCCAGAACTGAAAGCACAAACTTGAAATTTGATCTTGTGTTTCTTTTTCTGTCACTGAGACTTAGTTCTACCCGCCAGGGCTCTCTAAGCAGGTAAGAGAAGCAGCTTAGGAATAAATAGTGAGAACTGCCATTTTACAGAAGAGTAGAACAAGGCATGCCAAGGTCATGTAGTTTGTGAAATGATGATGGGAAGGTTCAGGTACAGGTCAGTGCAGTGCTGAGGAAAGCACCCAGGTATCCTTGACAGATACCTTGGCTAAACACCCAACACTTCCACCCTGGGCAGTTTAACTTGTGCCAGTGATCCCACAGATTTTCTGAATGAATTACCGTAATTGGATTTAATTAAGGGGGGGATGTTTCCTGTACACACCAAACAAGCTGCACACTGGATTGTTTTGCCTAGATGACAGGGAAGAAGAAACCCAACAGGAAATATATCTTTGCAAATTAGAAAAGTTGATACGCTAAGTCCTGCAAACATTGGGCACTTATCCAAAGTGAACTCCTAGTGACCCCCTGGCACCTTGGCTCACCTCACCATACTTCATAGCCAGAAGCATACCAGGTGGATTCCCGTTCTTACCTCCCTGATAAGGCAGCAGGACCTTGCCACACCCATCCTCACATCCAGTCTCCTTCCCTGCTTCCCCTGACCCCAGGTCTGTTAGAAATCAGGGTGATAATGCTATTGAGGTACAGGCTATAAACCATATCAGTATGTACGTAAGTAGAGGGAGGGGAAATCGGGAGGAAAAAGCACAAAAGGCAAATGGAGAGTTCAGCTTCACCTCTAGGTGACCTTGGCAGCATGTGGAGTAGAAGGGAAATTGCCAGGAACTTGCAGTCTTTTGTTGAGCATTGTTTTGACTTGGCTTTGCTACAGAGCAACTTTGGGGGACTGGGGCAAAAAATAGGTCATTGTGAACCGCAGGTGCAGTTTTGATCTTGAACTATAATCTGTTGCAGTATATGTGCAAACCCAGAAGTATTTATCAAGACGAAAATGAAGCTTTTCCTCATAGGTACACAGACCACTTTACATTGTAATAGCACCAACAACATAAGTGGGTTTTTTCCCCAAAAAATGGAAGGATAAAATAGCATTCTCTCCTTCCCTCCCCCTGCCCCTCTCCCTCCCTTTTTCTCTCCCTCCCTCCCTTCCTCCCTCAATCTGTCTCTCTTCCTCTCTCACCTTCTCTCACTCCCTCCTTCCTTCACCCCCTCCTTTGATAGACTATGCTTCTCTGTTGTGAAAAACCTCATTTGACAAACCAACTCTTGACTCTCAAGGTTCCCTCCTCAGGAGATACTGATTAATGTAGGCAGACTCACTCAAAGATTCAGTGACAGGCAAGATATTCAGAAGGCTGGGATTTTAACTCTTACTCACAAACAGTCAGCATTCACCACGATCTTTGCCTACTTAATTTAGACTCTTGAGAGTATGCACGCCAGTGTGCAGAAAGAACATATCCCAACGAATGAAAGGAAGAGAGTTCTAAAACCCTTACTCTTGGCCTCAATCATGTCACTTAATCCCTCCCACCATCTGTTACCTCATTTTCTAAACGTAATAGGAAACATGTCAAAGCACCTGGCTGCTAAAATGATAGGCACTGTCTCTGGACGAAGATGAAAATCTGGAGAGTATTGCTCGAGCAATTTTGTACTTGAGAATTACTAAAAAACATTGCTGGGTTGCTGATTTCTTCCTTCCAAAGTATTTTGTACACACAAAGACAATTAAGAGAGCAGAGGTTTAAATTTCAGCAAGAAATACTTAGATTAGCCTAGAAATGCCCTGCCACCTATTTGTCTAGGGAAGGAGCCATTTAGGTGAGGCTTAATACACAAGAAAGTAACTTTTATTCATTTTCTGATCACTGTGACTTTTGAAGATTAATAAATAGAGGAAAATAGGTACCTGCTACTGATAATTTTGGGGCAAAGTTGGATTCATTGACAGAAAATGTTGTTGAAAAATGTAAACAGCTAAGAAAAGCAGTTTTATTATGTTTTTGACAGTGGCTTGTGATGTGTTCTGGATAGCACAGGCGGGAAGGTGGAAAAGGAAGGATAGGTAGACAGATGGACTCCTTTGGAGGCTTCTTCAAATTTTGTGATTTAATATGTTTGAAGAGCTCAAATTTTTTTAGGTTTTTATTCTGAACCTTTATTGATATTTGGAGGAAAGAGGTATAGAGTATTGTCCCTTTTCAGGAGGAAAGCGAGACTTGGAGCGGACAGATATCTTAGGACAATCTGTTGGCCTTCATTTGGGATTCCTCCCCTGTAATTCAGGGTGGGATCCCCTGAGACCACTAGGCTGCTTAGAAAGAGTACCAGCCGCCATCACCTTCCAGTGCCCCAGAATTTTGTCCACCCAGGGGACTCAGCTGCTGCCAACAGAAAGTATCACATTTCTGTGATCTCTGGAATCCAGGTTCCCAGAGGGGAGCAGTGATCCAGAGTACCTAGCTACCAGCTACACCTCTGTTGTTCTAGAAGCCTAAAATTCCCAGGCCTGGATTCTGCTAAACTAGAATAGTGACTCTCAGTGATGATGGGTGGGGGTTGGGGGTTGGGGCACATCTAGAAGACTTCCTGTCTCTGGTCACCACCTCACATCCTATACTTACTTATTCACCCCTTCATATCTCCCACTATTATGATGGAAACCTCTCATATTCATCATGTATGTAAAATTAATAAAAGAATGGTTAACTTTAAAAAGCCCATATATTACAATAAATGGTCCCTCATCCCTTTCATTTTCACTGACCATTCTTTGAATATTTCCTATGTGCTAGGCAAAAACTTAGCAGTGTATTCATACATTAGCTCAGAAAATTTTCCAAAAACTATGTGAGATAAGAATTATTATTTCCATTTTATAGATGAGGAAACTGAAGCTCAAAAAGGTTAAGCAGCATAGCTAAAGTCACACTTTGTGGCCGAACCGGGAGTTGAGCCCAGATCTGTCTGATGCCAAAGCTACTTAATTGTTATGCTATTCTGCCTCCTCTTGCCAATGACCTTGCCTAGAACTAGTATAGCTGAATGGCTGGCTCATGTCTGAAGTAGCAAATGTTCATTCAGATAGCCATGAACTCTCCACCTTTAAGTTTCAGAGGAAACATTAAACGGTGTTAAGTTTTTACTTATGTTTAGAATTCCTGACATCCCACAGATGCATTTTTCCATACCTCAAAGTAAATACAGTCAAGTGATTGGCCCCTTTGAGACCTAATTTTTTAAATAAATTTAAATATAACAAATACTATATCCCTACTATCCAGACTGGAAAATTATCATTTTTGTTTGTTTGTGTCATTTTTATTTTTATTTAAAAATTTATACAATTGGTAAGAAATAGAAAAAGAAAGGAAAAATAGTTACATGAAAATAAATAAAAGAAAGCAAAACATTGTAGCATAGATAGCATCCTACCTGATACCGAGGCAAGCCCATTCCTGCCATGAATTTGGCATTTATCCTTTCAGTTTTTTTTTAATATTTTTAAGCCATTTATGAGTGCCTGGGTATTATATGTAATGTTGCTTTGTGTGTTTTCTAAGTTAATGTATGTAGATCATGCCGTGTATCATTCTGCAACATTTTTTTCATTCAGTAGTATTTTCAGAATTTCTTCATGCTAATAATGAGATCTAATTTGTTCCTTGTATCTGTTATGTAGTATTCCATTAATTGCTATGCCATTTTTATTTTCCATTCTGCTATTGATGAACATTTCAATTGTTTCCACTTTATTATTTTTTTTCCAAATAGTATTTCATGGAACATTCTTGTTTGTTTCCTTGTGCATACATATGTGTGTTTCTTGAGAGTTTATACCTAAAAGCATACCTAGAAGTAAAATGACTGGCTCATTGAGTTGTCTTGTCTTGACGCACATGAGATTTTTATATGTTGAGATGAACCCAAGTGAAACCATCAGTGTGTGTTTACAGTAAGAGAAGAAAGGTGGGGATAGTGTCAATGCAGAGTGTAGAAACGAGAGACTGGCTCCTATGGCTGTCTATAGCATTGTTCCCATTCAACATGTAATGTCAGTCTTCAGCTCTATAGGCAGGAGAGATCAACGTGGTTCAGTGGATTATATATGTCATCTTTATTGGTCCATTATCCCTTTTTTATACACGTGGGGATAGGCCCATTCCTTAATTCAGGAAAAGGAAATAAAATGTTTTATGCCCCAGATTCAAACATCAGCCAGCTCTGTGGTGTTCTAAGCAAACTGCTTTCGGGATCTTCATAATATTCCAGCTGTCCATCAGAATGCTTTATTGTGGTGTCTGCAGCAGAACCTGAAAGAGAGAATTCCCCTTTGCAGGAGTGGCTGAGAAAGGCAAGATTGTGCATTGTCTGGGCATTCTGCTGCATTTATAAAGTATTTATTTACTTTATTTAGTGGCTGTGGCTATGACTTTATCTTCTTTTAGCTCATTTTCCAGCGTAACATGATAAGACCACTCCTGCCATTATGATTTACCATGCAGTAAACAATGAGGGCTTTTGGTTTGCATTTTATAGAATTGCTTTATTCTGCTCTCCTTCCAACCCCTTTGGGAAACAATTGACGATTGATGTTTCTCTTTTGGATTTCTCAAAGTGAATTGAACATTCCTAGATTTGGTTTCTATTTGTTATTCAGCTTGTAAAATCCATCACTTTGGGGATAAGAATGGCTTGTGTCCAGCATAATAGCTTTTTGCTTACTAGTCTACCTGGTGACAGGAGGGGAAGCACAACATGGCTTGCCCTGGCCCTATCTCTATTGTTCTTTTCATATTCTACTTCAAACATAGCAGTGCCCCACTCCCAAACAAACAAGGATTGAGTGTCACTTTTGACCATGGAGCATAGTCTCTTCACAGCAGCCCATCTTCAGTCATAGGAAGTTCAGGTATATCAGAGTCAAAGTACTGCAGAACTGACCATACTGGGATATGCAGGCCAAGTCTGACACTGGCTGCTGTCCTCCTGTTAACCGGCTCTAGCAGCCTGTTCTACAAACCTGCTCATCCTAGGGACCAGTTAATTTCATAAGGCAAGTTTATTCCACTGATAGAAGAAGAGCAGTTTCTGGATATTTTGTGTTCAGAGGCTTTCATGTAATTTTCAATCTGATGTCAAATATAAATTAATCCCAATTTTAAATTATCCCCCAACTTTGGATCTTGCTTTCAGAGGAAAAGCTTCAGTATAGGTGTGTTTATATTTTATGCATCCATTTTTTTCTCATATCAGCATAGCTTGTTTATTGTCTGCATGTTTGTCTTTTTAACATCAGTTGCTAAGTTCCTTTAAGGCAGGCCTCATTCTCTTTTTTGTGAGTTTCAATTCTCAGTGCCTTTTGTCTTGTTGATTTGCAGTAAGTATATATTGAATTAATTCCATATGTATTTTGAGGGATGAATTCAGAACTTATGGGAGGTAGGAAAGATAAAAAGAAAGCACATAAGCCAAAACTCAACCAGTATGCAACAGAATGCTATTTTGCCCAATGCTCTCAAACTTAATTTTAACTACTACCCCAGAGGTAATATACATCATTTCATTCTGCACCTTTGCTATATATATTTTATATTCAAAATTCTGATTAAAAGGTGAGTATAGTTTATACCCCAGAACTTCACCTATTACCACCTGGGCCAATATTTAATTGTCTTGAATTTCTTTATGATCTGTCTTTAATGTCGGGGAGTAAGTGTTGGGATTTCAGTTGGGAGGTGCAGGAAACCCATCTGGGCTGTACTCGACCTCTGAAACAAAGACCAGGGGATGCTCACTCAGATGTTTTGATCCTCTGCTACTAGATCCTTTAAGACCTCTATCCAGAGAGGTTAAGTAAGACTATATTTTCTTCTCCTTTGTGGACAGGAGTGGAGACCCAAGTAAGGAAATTAAACTGGCCTAGAAGAAGGAAGTTCTTGATCCTAAGACTCATTGTTTTCCATTCATTCCTTTTGTCATCACAAAAACTCTGTTATCCATGTTGAAGAAACATATTTTTTCTGTCCAACGGGTTATTTTCAATATGATATATGGAAAGAATTCTGACCTAAGAATAAATAGATTCATTTCCTATTTCTGTCTCTGCCACTACCTTCTTGAGTAAATGGGAACAAGTAATCTAACCTTTCTTGTCAATTGTCATTGGAGACAGTTAGCTGTGAGAATAAGCCCATACCTAAGGCATTGCATTTGATTTGGAATACCACATTTTAAGCAGGACACTGATAAAGTACATTTAGAAGAAAAAATTAATCAGGTTATCAAGAAATCTGGAAAACCTATTTAAAGAACTGTGGGTATTTCAACCTGGAAAAGAGAAGACTCAGGAAATGTATGATATCCAGTTTCAAATATATGAGGACCTAACTTGAAGAGAACTGTGAGTAGACTTACTTCTGTTTTGCTAACTAGGACGCATGATTGGAAGTTAAAGGGAAGCAGATTTCCTCTCAGAGAAAAACTTGTCAACAGCTAGAGAGCTCAAAAATTGTAGCAGACCACATTTCCTATAACTTGAGGCATGCAAGCAGAAAACAGATTCACATTTATAAGGGCTGTTTTATATTGGGTAGCAAATTATACTAAATGATTGCCAAGGTCCCTTCCCAAGCTAAAAGTCATGATTTTGTGAGTAGACAAAGTCAAACTCCTTCCACCCTTCACTTCTATCATCCTAAAAGATCCATATGTTTTAACAAACTTTTCTTGAAATCATGGGAAGAATAGATAAAACATGTTGTTTTATTACTTTTGAATCTGGCAGAACTTCTCAGTCTCTGATATGATCACATGTTCCCTGGAGGGGGTGCTCCAAGCTTGTTCTTCCTCTGCTTGTTCTCTCTCCCTCCAAGCACATCTGCCACGTTTTTTTTTTTTCTTCTTCTTCTTAGTGATTTTTGTATTTCTTTGAATCTTTACAGGTGGTAGCAATTTTGGTTCATCTGACTTGATGGTATGAAATTCTAAATAGTTGGGGGTCATTTGGAGTGATTACTTTTTTCTTTGTATTCTGGGTGCCTGGGGGAGTGTGTTTGGAGCTGTATTAGTTTATAGTCCTTGTCAACATAAACTCTTTATTCATCTTCACATCTCTCTGAAGAACAGACAGAGGAGGTTCATGATATCACAGATGTCATGCAGCAGACACAGAGTCAAGCAGAATTGTAGTAGTCTCTAAACTGGATAAATTTAGTAACATATTCTTAAGTCAGTGTTTTAGGGGAAAAAAATCTATAGATTATCACCAGATAGAAAGTAAGACTTTTGTTTTGGTGGACAGTGTCTCTAATAGGAAATTTGTTGGAATATGCTCTTGCATGTGGGAATATCTTCACCTCACCATCCCCCCAAGGATTAAGTTACCGAGAATTGCAGCTATTACAAGGAAATTGCCAAGATCGTCTCTGTTCTCTTATCAAATTATCTGGATGGCTGGGTTTTTCTTTTTCTTTTTTTTACTTCCCCCACTCCCCTTTCTGAAATCTGCTGGAGCCCACATTTTATATGAGATTCTTTCCCATTACACTTTCCGGGTGTTTGAAATCCTGTCTAGATTATTGGCCATGGGGCAGGGAAAGGGAATCTTTGAACTTGATCTCTGTGGCAACATATTTTAAAGCAATCTCTTCCAACTTCACAGAGGTTGTGCTAGTGACCCTCTGCTCACAATTGTTGCTTCACATAATCAAAACTGGATATGATTTCTGTTATCCTACAGACTTGCTCCAAAGCAAATTTTCAAAAGTAGATTGCCATTCTTTCATAATGCCCCAATCAGGCTTACCTCACCCTATGATATCGATGAAAGCCTGAAAGTCTCCATGGACCCCAGCATTCCCCTTGGATATGCACACACAGTTAAATTTCCCTTCATATATCTGCATTTCTTTAAGGTATAATTAAAGGTACTGCTTTATTATTATCTATAAACTTTATTAGCTATAAACTTAAGGGGGATCTCAACCACTGCTACTCTTCTAAGACAAAGGAGTCCAGAATGTCATACTGGGGTGACACTAGCTGGAGCTAAATTGTTCAGTAAAAAATGGGCTGATTATGGGCTTCCCTGGTGGCGCAGTGGTTGGGAGTCCGCCTGCCGATGCAGGGGACACGGGTTCGTGCCCCGGTCCGGGAAGATCCCACATGCTGCGGAGCGGCTGGGCCCGTGAGCCATGGCCACTGAGCCTGCGCGTCCGGAGCCTGTGGTCCGCAACGGGAGAGGCCACAACAGTGAGAGGCCCGCATACCGCAAAAAAAAAAAAAAGGGCTGATTATAGCAACCAGAATGCTCCTACATTGTTGATGGGAATGTAAAATGATATTCACTTTGGAAAATGGTTTGGCACTTTCTTATGAAAGTAAACATGTACCTACTTTATAACCCAGCAATTCCAATCCCCCAGGTATTTATCCAAGACGAAAACATATGTCCACAAAAAGACTTTAAAAGGAATGCTCATAGCAACTGTATTCGTAATTGTAAAAACCTGGAACATCCCAAGTGTCCATCAATAGGAGAATGAATAAACTGTAGTATATTCATGTGATGGAATATCATTCTTCAGTAAAAAGGAACTGCTGATACATACAACAACGTGGGTGCATTTCCAAAAGATGATACTGACCGAAAGAAATCCTATGTAAAAGAGAGAATATTGCATGCTGTTGTTTATGTGAAATTTCACAACAGATGACTATCTACTTTACAATATTCATGAATCAAGCAATACTAATAAGGTGGGAAAATAATCAAAACAGTGGTTGCCTCTGAGAGGTAGGGACTGAGTGATGGAAATATTCTACCTTCATAGGGATTGGGGTTACACAGGTGTTTGTATTTGTCAGAACTCATCTAAATTGTACACTTAAGATTTGTGCATTTCATTACTTGTAAATTTTATCTCATAAAAAAAAGTAGAATTGTAAACAAATATCGAACTCCAATGAATGATATGCATGATGAAATTGTCTACAAATACTTTGAAACACACCAAAAATAGAATAATTGATGAATATGTGTATGATAAAACAACTATAATAAAATGTAAATTGTAAAATTTAGGGGATGGGTATATAGTTGTTCATTGTTAAATTGTTTCAACTTTTCTATATGTTTGAAAATTTTTATAAAATGTTGGTACGGATAGTTGAGAAACATTAATAGACACAATGACAAGAAAAGCGAACCTTAAAATTTTCAGTGGAGTAATTACTGTCTCAGTCTGTATATATTAGGGCCTTCTAATACTATTATTGTTAATATTATTATTATTATTAATATTATTATTATATTCACTCATTCGCTTATTCAACAAGCATTCGTAGAGTACCCACTCTGCATCAATCCCTGGTCTAATTGCTGGTAACACCAGAATAAAAGAAACAAACCCTGCCCTTAAAGAGCGCACAGTCTAATAGGGGAGATAAGAGATGCTTCCATGCTGTTCATACTTAACTTTCTGAAAGAAAAACATCTTTGTTTCCTTGCTTCTTTGTCTTAGTAGTCTGAGAATTTAATAATAAATAATTGAAAGAATGCTAAGCCATTTAGGTTTAAAGAATGCATAAGTACCATTTTTTTTTTAGATTCCAAGACGTAGACATAGAGAATGGACTTGAGAACACGGAGTTGGGGGTGGGGGGGAAGGGGAAGCTGGGACAAAGTGACATATATGTGGCATGGACATATATACACTACCAAATGTAAAATAGCTAGTGCAAAGCAGCAGCATAGCACAGGGAGGTTAGCTCGGTGCTTTTCGAGGACCCAGAGGGGTAGGATAAGGAGGGTGGGAGGGAGGCTCAAGGCGGGGGCGGGGGGAATATGAGGATATATGTATGCATATGGCTGATTCACTTTGCTGTACAACAGAAATTAACACAGTATTCTGAAGCAATTATACTCCAATAAAGATTTTTAAAAAAGAATGCATAAGAATCCAATCAAAGTAGGATTTTAGTTGTGAAGTACTTAAAGACTCTAAAGGTGAAATCTAGTGAGTGAACCAGCCTCCTTCTGAAAATCTCAGGATAGAAGTTCCCAGAGGGTGTCCATTTTGTAGGACTGAATACAGAACCGTGGGAAGAGTGTCAGTTGCCTGAATGAGATATTTCTGTGCGCATTTAACTTTAACTCTTCAAAGAGACTGGAGTTGTAGGAATCAGAATGCTGTCTGGGATGATGTGATTCCTCCCCATCAGCCTCATACTATCCTGTGACTGTGTAGGTTTTGGTGACTAGCCCAGCCCTGGAAAATGGGATGGTTGGAACAAACAGAAGAAGTAACTCCTGCTTTGATCTTCCTCAAGATAAGGAGGCATCCGTGTTTCATTGATCTTTCTAGGTCTTCCTAATTCTGCAGAATTCACAAATCCTGTGATCTTCTGTAGCTGACAGACACGTAGTTCAGGCTCTCTATGTTAACAGGCCTTGTTAACACATGGTATTCAGCAAATGGTAAACATCAGAATAATACATTTCCTTCCTTGTTGACTTAATGACCAGGGATTCATAGTGATTTTTCATTCTGCTAAGATTGGGTTCACTCAGGATCAACAAGCTTTAATGATTAATTTTAGGCTCTAATACAAATATAATTTTTCCATACCTACTATTGCAGTTAGACATTAAGTTCAGGAGAAAAAAAAAATGTTAAACTTGAGAGCCAAGAAGATAACTCAAGCCTGGGTTTGAAAACAAACAAACAAAACCATATTTAGTCAAACTCGACCTTTTTTCTAAGAAGGAAGATGTGTTTTATTCTCTTTTTTAAAGCTGTGTGACTTCTGAAAGATGGAAAAGATTTTGTGAATATTCTTCTCAGATGTGACAAATCCATGTTGGCAGTACTAGTTTATATACAGACACTTTGAACAATACCTGTTTCACTTGGCCCGTGTTGTGTCACGTATGTACTTTCCCTTTGTGGAGAGAAAATACATAGTCATTTTGTTCACAGAACATGATGAGATGGGACAGGAGGGAGTCAGCCTAGGGACAGTGACTAGTTATGTAGAACAAAGGATATTAAGGGTTACTTTAGGCCCAAATTCCATGCCCCTGGAACCTGGAATAAATAGGTTCCAGATACTCGCTTTTACATTCAGCCTCTTTATGTTCACAGATACACACAGTCCACACCATCCGTACATTTAAGTGTTGAAAACTATGAGAATAGGTCTCTAATCCAATATAAAATTTAGCACTAGAAGGGATTTAATAATCATCTCTCCCTGTGATTCCCAAACTTAGTGGTCTTTAATTATGGGAACTTTTAAAAGATAGATAGATTTCAGAGCTTCAGTGATTCTGAGTTAGCAGGTTGGACAGGGGTGGTGTGATATGGGCTGGGAATCTATAGTTTTATGTAAGCTTCCCATGTGATTCAGTTGATCAGCCAGTTTTGAACTGTATTCACCAGTACTCATCATTCTCATTCTCAGTTTTTCAAATAGGCAACTAATGCCCAGAGAAGTTATGACTTTTCCAGAGTCCTACAGCTAAAGCCAGAACTAGAGCTCCAGTCTCCTAATTTTCATTCCAGTGCCTTTTCACTCTACCTTGAAGCAACAGTTGCAGAGACCATCTGTTTCATGCTTTTTCTTTAAACTGAAATCACTTAAGTTCTTTAAATTTTAGTTACCTTATCTGCAGAATGTTATCTTATTTGCTGTATTAGTTTCCTGTGGCTGCTATAACAAATTACCACAAACTTGGTGGCTTAAAGCAACAGAAATTTATTGTTTAACATTTCTGGAGGCCAGAATTCCAAAATCAAATGTCAGAAGGCTCATGCTGTCTCCACAGCCTATAGCCTATAATCCTTCCTTGCCTCTTCCAGCTTCTGGTAGTTCAGGGGTTCCTTAGCTTGTGGCTTGCATTACTCCAATTTTTGCCTCTGTGTTAACATGGCCTCTCTTCTCCCCATGTATTCTCCTCTTTTGTCTCTCATAAGGATAATTGCCATTGGATTTAAGGCTCATCTGTTTAATCCAGGAATGATGTTTTCTTAAGACCTTTAACTAAGTTACATCTGCAAAGATCCTTTTTCCAATATGGCCATATTCACAGACACTAGAGATTAGGACCTGGACATATCTTTTTGTGGATCATCATTTAACCCACTAAATTTCACCTTCTGGCTTTAAAAACTTCAAATCCATCCCACATGTAAAACACATTCACCCTACTCCAACATCTCCAAAAGTTCAACCCATTACAACATTTACTCTAGGTCTGAAATCTCATTTAAATATTATCAGCTCAAAAGTCCCAAATTTCATCATCTAAATCATCTGTATCAGATGTGGGTGAGAATCTGGGTATGAGACGTACTGGAGCAAAACTCCTATCTATGGCTCTATGAACCTAGAAAATAAGTTGTTTCCAGAATACTATGGTGGGACAGGCACACGATAAGCATTTCCATTCCAAAAAGAATACCAAAATTAGGAAATTTACTGTTAGGAAAGTGTGCTCTTGGGAAAAAGACAAGGGTGTGCCTGGATAACCTTTTGCTGAAGAGATTCTGTATGTGACTCATTGATCCATTCAACCATCTCAGCAGAAGCCAGCAGAAATAGAAATGGGTTAACCAGGAAAGATCTATGGTGGGCCCTCTTTTTTAATGGTATTTCGCCTCTGGCTAGTGGGTACAAATCTAGATTGAGCCAGTGGTAATCAAGAGTAGATGAGTTGCATGTTTTTTTGTGAAAATAATCTCTCCCCACCAGTCCCCCGTAACCAAAACACACACACACACACACACGCGCGCGCACACACACAGGATTGAGCAAGAAGAAAGAATGTCTACATAAGGCAACAGTGACAGACATTTCATCCTTGTTTATATAAATACAATTAAATAAAGTTGTATAACTTCCAAAAATAGCTAAAACCCCTTCTGTGGCTCCAATGCCCTTCTCCCCTTTCCTGTGCCCTAATTTTACTCAGGAGTTATCAGATTGAGAGATAATACAACACTGTTTACATGGTGATGGGATTAATAAAGAGGGAAGAGTTGATTCTAGAGCGAAAGAGGGGATAATGGCAGGAACAAAGCTTTTTAATAGACAAAAAAGAGTGGGATTAGTGTGCAAGTGAAGGAGCAAGGATAGTTCATTCATTATAACAGAGGAAGAAGCAGAAGGTATGGATACGGATGCAAGTGCTAATAGATTTGGTGGTGATAAAATGGTATAAACAAAAATAGTTGTCTAATGTTGATGTTGATCAGGTGTGAAATTATTTAAGCTTTACATTTGCTAAATGTTAAATGAAAAGTCAGATTTTATTTCAGTTATAGCTGTGTTAATCATGATTATGCTTAATAAATAAAGTTACAAAAGAGTAGAACTGAGGAAATGCTAAGTCAAGTGTTCGTCACACCCAATGACCAGTATATTTATACATTTCTCTGTAGGGAGTATCACAATATGGGTAAAGTATATTTTCCTGAGACCCAGTTATCTCAAGTGATTTTGAAGTGGTTTCAAACCTCATCCACGTCATTTGTCCTACTTAGAAAAATTAAAATTAAAATGCTATCCTCAAACTTACACATATATCTCATTAACTAACCTCTTGACACTTTTAGTTTCAAATGAATAACAGTGGGAATGGATTTGGTTCATATCTATGCTTACCAATGGAGAAATAACCCAGTTCACATTTGACAGCAGATATGTCATCATCATACTTACTCCTTTTGTATAAGGCATTTAAATTAACTACTTCTTTTAGATTATTAGACTCTGGTGAAGAAGAAATTTTGTTACCTAAACATAAATTCCCATGTACACTTTGAACCATTCTTTGTGCCTAGAAAACCTATACTAAGAGGTTAGTTTATGATGAAAGACTTGGAATCCAAGTAGGAAAAGTTCATCAAAGAATAAGATCAGGAAAAAGCATGCTAAGGATTAAGTAGATGGGTGAGGTGGAGGGGAAAGGCAAGTATGAAGACACTGGCAATATCAAATAGAAAGTAAGCATGTGAAATAATGAAGACCCATGCTTCTTTCATCTTCAGAAAACAAATTGAAATTGAGTCTTTAATAAGTGATAAGAGGAAAAGGAACCATAAAATTTCCCCCAAATCATAATAGATTTAAAACCAAATAAATGTATTCACTTACAAAAATCTGACTTTTGCAGAGTATGCACATATCTAGACAGTGTTGTCAAGATCAGAAAGGTACCAATCTGTTTGGTTCAACATAATAGAGACTGTATAGGGGCGACACATTCTGACTTTGATTGCCATGCTTATATAGAGACTGCTTTTATCCCCAGAATTATAAAAACTGATTGAAGCTTGATCATCAATCTTTTTACCCTGTCCTTTAAGCTTTATGTTACTTTGTGAATGGAAGATTTCCTTGAAATAACTCAAGGAGTAGAACATTCATTAATTCAACAAAGCATTTTTGGATACTTACTATATGCCAGACAGTAAGGATTTGGCAGTAAACAAGCAAAGCCAAATCATTATTTTCAGGAAGCTTACATTCGAAATAATATCAATCAAAATTGATCTTACTCACTCTTGATGTTTAACCTAAATAACTTGCTACAGCTATTATATTAGGTTGAACCGTATAAAACCACCAATAGTCAGTGAAAACACCAATTTCATGCAGCTTAACCAGCTATTAATTGGGTGAATGCCTACCTACCATACCAAAGAAAGTGTGCATTTTTTCTGTGCCATTAACATAGCTTTATTTATTTAAACTTTTGTTTATTTAAACTTATTTAAGCTTTATTTATTTATTTAAATAGCATTATTTCTATAAACTAGAAATGATTATAAGAAACAAGTAAAGCCATTGGCTAATAGTTAACCCACTTAAATTTATTTGTATTTTCAGCAAGCATTTATTGAGCACCTTCTCTGTGACAGGCATTCTTTCATGAGGCAGGAATACAATGCTGAACAAGACAGACAATCCCCACTCTGTTTACAAGCTGATGGAAAGAGACAAACAAATGACCATACAAATAAACAATAAATTATCAGGTAGTGATAAGTTTTATGGTGAAAATAAACCATATACATTTGACTTTTGATGCTGATATAAGAAATATCCATTTGGAAACAATTTTACAAATCTTTTATAAAATTAAAGTCAGAAACCCTGTATACTTTTTTGTCCACCACGCAAAAAAAATTTCTCTCCTAGAATTCAATACCATGAAAATGTTTGACTGTTCAGATGAACTCTACTGAAACTAGAAATTTAGTGTGTTTCTCTTTGTTTGGCAACTAGGAAGCCAGTAAAGCTGTTTAATTCTCCATTACAGTGATAAATTTACCCAGATTCCCAGTTCATCTTTCTTTCTCTCCTATTTTTAAATTTTTTTAAATCTAACTCTTTTCTATTTGACAAAACTACTAGCCATCCTTCCCCTCTCTCCCCCCAAAAAGAATCTCATCTATGAGCCAATCATCATGTTCTGATAAATTTGCAAATTTCCCATATTTGCCTTCCAAGGCAGCTGTAGAAAAGGAGATGGGAGTTTACATGAGTAGTTACAGTCACAAACTTCAGCCTGCCAAAAAGTGTCTCAATTTCATAGCAGATCTAAGAGGGAGGACTTTGACATCTGGACGGAGCTGGAAAGGCCAGAGGCACACCATCAGGTCAGCACAGTATATTATCCTTGGGAAACCCTGGAAGAAGAGCTAGAGGAAGATTAGAAACTTTTAAAACGCACTAAGCAAACAACAGCATTTGTATGATAATGATAGCATCCTCAAGTGTCCTTGTTCTCTCAGACAGTAGTCTCTGCTGAATTTTTTCCCCTACTACTTCAGGGGAATCCTTCAAAGACTTCTGGCTTCTCACAGGAGGGGTCATAATTCCCTATCTTGTACACATGGTGGTATCAGTAGTACAACTCCTGGTATCTGCCCATGTCTTGCCTTTCCACTTCATTCCTGAGACAGGGGTAAGATTGACCAAATAATCACCCCACAGAACAGAATCTCTTTCGTTAATTTTAAAACATTTATCAGACACATTCTCTTCATCTTCTTGATGACATCTTGATGTTTGCCTTACTGCATTTTTAGGTAGCAGTTTTTGCTACCCTCTTCTAGAAATGTGTGTTTGGTACCATGTGGGCCACTTTCCTTTGTAGGTAAATAACTGTTAAATTGTTCCTATGGGGAACTATGTTGTGGAAACTCAAAAGCCTCAACAAAACAGGTTTTTAGAAGGTCATATCTTTCAGCTCCCTGCTTTCATAGATTTACAATGGAAAATGATCTCAGAGAAATGTTGTTCAGTCTCTTACCCAGTATTTCAGATCTGTTTAGCTCTGTCCCCAGGAAGAGGGTATCAGCTGCTTCCTAAATTAACCTATTCCAGAACGTCAAATCGTCAGTCAGTGAGTCAACTAGTCCTGAGTACCTACTGCTAGCCACTACAGATATAACAATGAGAGCTACAGGCCCTGCCTTCATGGAACTTACATTCTGGAAAATAAAACAGGCAATATGTGATGAATATGACAAACGCTATAAAAGCAGAAGTGTAAATTACAGAAGTGTAATTTATAATTACCTAGCCTAATCTGGAGGAGTTGGAAATGGCCTTTATGAAAAAGAGACGTCTAAACTGAGTCTTCAGAATGAAGGGTGACATAGACTGGTGCGTATGAGGAGCTAAAATAATGCAGTATCTTTAGAGCTCAGTGAGATGGATAGATGATGAGTTTATAGACAGCATATGGGTCATGACTTTGTAGACCATGTTAAATTTTTAAAATTTAAAAAATTTTATCCAAAAAGCAATAAGCCCTTGATGAGTTTTAAGCAAGGCACTGATGTAATATGATTTAAAAAAAAAAATCACTATAACTACAAATTGGGGAAATAAAGAATAAATGTGGGGTGGTGGTGGGATGAATTGGGAGATTGGGATTGACATATATACACTAATATGTATTAAATAGATAACTAATAAGAACCTGCTGTATAAATAAATAAATAAAATTTTTAAAAAATAAATAAAAAAAAAGAATAAATGTAAGACACCAATCTGGAGGTTTTTGCAGTAGGTCAAATGTGAAAGAAAGCAAGAAAGAAAAAAACGGAAGGAAGGAAAGAAGGAGAAAGGAAGGGAAGGGAAGGAGGGAGGGAGGGAAGGAAGGAAAGGGAGGGGAGGGGAGGGGAGGGGAGGGGAGGGGAGGGGAGGTGGAAGGAAAGAAAGAAAGAGGGAGGGAGAAAGGGAGGAAGGAAGGAAAGCTTGAACTGCTATAATAGCAATAGAGGTAAAGAAAAGTGGGTGAATTAGAAAGAAGTAGAATTGACAATATTTGGTGAAAGACTGAGAAGCAGGGAAGAAGAAAGAATCAAGGATGATGTATAGTGTATAAACCATGAGTTCTGAGAAGGCTCTGTTTTCTTTGTTAAGATGTGTTTAGTTTTTGTTGTATCCTTAGTATGTAGCATATATGAGGTATTTAAATAATGTTTGAATGAATAAATGAACACATGATCATACATCCAGGATTCTAATTTGAGCAACTGGATTAAGGGTGATGCTATTTATTTAGATAAGGAACAGAAAAGGAGGAAAATATTTAAGGAGAATGCGAGTTTGATTCCTTGATTATTCATATCTAATATTTAAAAGAGATATGGTAGATATAAAACAGAAATATTTCACCTTTTAAAAAATGAAGGGCTTCCCTGGTGGCGCAGTGGTTGAGAGTCCGCCTGCCGATGCAGGGGACACGGGTTTGTGCCCCGGTCCGGGAAGTTCCCACATGCCGCAGAGCGGCTGGGCCCGTGAGCCATGGCTGCTGAGCCTGTGCGTCCAGAGCCTGTGCTCCACAACGGGAGAGACCACAACAGTGAGAGGCCCGTGTACCACAAAAAAAAAAAAAAATGAAGGCTATTTTTTAGAGTTTTATATTTATAGAAAAATTTATTAGAAAGTACTGAGTTCCCACGCACCTCCTTCTCTCCTCTCCCTGCCATAGCTTCCTCTATTATTTACATCTTTTGTTAGTATGGTACGTTTGTTAAAATTGATGGACGAATATGAATACATTATGATTAACCTAGTTTACGTTAGGGTTCTCTTTGTATTGTACATTCTGTGGGTTTTGACAAATGTATAATGACATTTATGCATCATTATATGTTATACAGAATAGTTTTCCTGCCCTAAAAATCTCCTGTGCTCCACCTGTTTTTTCCTTTCCTCCCTCCATCCGAACCACTGGCAACCACTGATTTGTTAACTGTCTCCATAGTTTTGCTTTTTCCAGAATGTAATACAGTTGGATTCATACAGCATGTGGACTTTCCAGATTGGATTTCTTCGCTTAGCAATATGCTTTCAAAGTTGCTCCATGTCTTTTTGTGGCTTGATACCCCATTTATTTGTATCATTGAATAATATTCCACTGTATAGATGTACCACTGTATGTTTGTCCATTCACCTATTGAAGGACACCTAGGTTGCTTCCGAGTTTTGGCAATTATGAATAAAATTCCTATAAACATTCATGTAGAGGCTTTTGTATAGACATAAATTTTCAACTCATTTGAGTAAACACCAAGGAGCAAAATTGCTGTATTGTATCCTAAGATTATGTTTAGTTTTGCGAGAAACAAACTGTTTTCTAAAGTGGCTATATGATTTAGCATTCGGAGCAGCCATAACTGAGAGTCCTTATTGCTCCACATCTTGTCAGAGTCTTGGATTTTAGCCATTGTAATAGATGTATAGAAACATACCTTGTTTTATTGTGCTTCACAAACACTGACCTTTTTGTATTTTGAAAGTTTGTGGCAACCTACGATGAGCAGGTCTGTCACTGCCATTTTTCACAGCATTTGTTCATTTCATGTCTCTGTCATATTTTGGTAATTCTAACAATATTTCAAACTTTCGCATTATTATTTTTTTTATGGTGATCTTTGATGTTACTACTATAACTTGCTAAAGGTTCAGATGATGGTTAGCATTTTTTAGCAATAGAGTACTTTTAAATTAAGGTACATACATTGGGTTTTTTAGACATAATGCTATTGCACACTTAACAGACTACAGTATAGTATAAACATAATTTTTATATGCACTGGGAAACCAAAAAATTTTTGTGACTCACTTTATTGTGATATTTGCTTTATCGCAGTAGTCTAGAACCAACCCCACATATCTCCGAAGTATGCCTGTATTGGTGTCTCATTATTGTTTTAATTTGCAATTCTCTGATGACATATAGCATCATTTTATATGCTAATTTTCCATCTGTTTATCTTCTTTGGTCAGGTGTCTGTTCATATCTTTTGTCCATTTCTAAATTAGGTTGATGGTGTTCTTATTGCTGAGTTTTAAGAGCTCTTCATATAATTTTTTTTTCTTTTATTTCTTTCTTTTTCATATACTTTAGATATAAGTCTTTTATCAGAAACGTGTTTTGCAAATATTTACCCCAATATGTGGTTTATATTTTCATTCTCTTAAAAATGTCTTTTGCAGGGCTGAAGCATTTAATTTTAATGAAGTGCGACTTATCAATCGTGCTTTTGCCATTGTATCTAAAGACACTGGCAAACCCAAAGTCACTTAGATTTTCTACTATGTTATATCTTCTAGTAATTTTAGAGTTTCGCATTTTACACTTCGGTCTATAATCTATTCAAATTAATTTTTATAGAGGGTGTAAAATTTGTGTCTAGATTAATTCTCTTTCATGTGGATATCAAGTTATTCTAGCAACATTTGTTAAGAAGACTAACGTTTCTTTGTTAAATTGTCTTTGCTTCTTTCTCAAAGATCAGATGACTATGTTTATGTGGGTTTATTTCTGGGCTCTTTATTTCATTCCATTGATCTATTATACTTGGGTATTCTTTTCTGATACCACACTGTCTTGTTTATTATAGTGTTAAAATAAGTTTTGAAGTCAAATAATGTGAATCCTCTGACTTTGTTCTTCTTTACTATTATGTTGGGTATTCTGGGGCTTTTCCATCTCCTATACACTTTAGAATCAGTTGGTTGATATCCACAAAATAACTTGCAAGAATTTGACTGGAATTACACTGAATCTATAGATCAACTTGGGAAGAACTGACAACTTGGCAATATTGAGTCTTTCCGTCCATGAACACGGAATATCTCTACATTATTTATATCTTCTTTGCTTTCTTTCATCAGAGTTTTATAGTTTTTCTTATTCAAATCTTGTACATGTTTTGTTACATTCATATGTACGTATTTCACTTTTGAAGTGCTAATGTAATTGTAAGTGTAATGTATTGTATTTTTAGTCTGAAATTTTAATTCATCATTTCTGGTATATTAGGGAAAAAAATTGCTATACAATTGCTTATTAGTTCCTATAATACTGATTTCTTATTCCTTTATTCCCAGCTTTATTGAGATATAATTGACGTAAAACATTGTATAAGTTTAAGATGTGTGATATGATGATTTGATGCATATGTATTGTGAAATGATTACCACAATAAGGTTAGTTAACACACATATCACCTCACATAGTTACTATTTTTTTGTGAGTGTGGTGGGAACACTTAAGATCTACCCTGTAAGCAACTTTCAAGTATACAATACAATATTGTTTACTATAAGTACCACACTGTACATTACATATCCAGAATTCTTTCATGCTATAACTGGAAGTTTGTACCCATGACCAACATCTTCCCGTTTCTCTCACTCTGCAACCCCTGGTAACCACCAATCTACTCTCTGTTTCTATGAGTTAGGCTTTTTTAGATTGCACATATAGGTGAGGTCATACATTATTTGTCTTTCTCTGTCTGACTCACTTCACTTAGCAAAAAGCCCTTAAGGTTCATCCATATTGTCACAAGTGGTAGTATTTCCTTCTTGTTTATGGCTGAATGATATTCCATTGTGTGTGTGTGTGTGTGTGTGTGTGTGTGTGTGTGTGTGTGTGTATACACCACATTTTCTTTATCCAGTCATCAATTGACAGACACTTAGGTTATTTCCATGTCTTGACCATAGGAAATGATGCTGCAATGAACATTGGGATGCAAATATTTTTTCAAGATAGTGGTTTCATTTCCTGTGGATATATACCCAGAGTGGGGTTACTAGATTGTATGGTAGTTCTATTTTTATTTTTTTGAAGAACCTCCATACTCTTTTCCATAGTGACTGTACCAATTTACATTGCCACCAAAAGTACACAAGGGTTCCCTTTTCTCCATGTCTTTGCCAGTACTTGTTATCACTTATCTTTTGGATAATAGACATTCTAGCAGGTGTGAGATGATATCTCACTGTGGTTTTGATTTGCATTTCCAGATGATTAGTGATGTTGAGCACCTTTTCATGTACCTGTTCTCTATTTATAAATCTTCTTTAGAAAAATGTCTATTCAGATCTTTTGCCCATTTTTAATGAGGTTTTTGTTTGTTTTTGCTATTGAGTTGTATGAGTTCCTTATGTATGTCAGAAATTAACCCCTTATCATATAGATGGTATGCAAATATGTTCTCCCATTCCATAGGTTGCCTTTTCATTTTATTGATTGTTTCTGTGTTGTATAGAAGCTTTTTAATTTGCTGTTGTCCCACTTGTTTATTTTCACTTTTGTTGCTTGTGGTTTTGGTGTCATATCCAAAAAAGCATTGCCACAAGGAGTTTTTTCCCTAGGTCCTTTCTAGTTCTATGGTTTCAGGTCTTACATTTAAGTCTTTAATCAACTCAAGTTAATTTTTGTGAGTGGTGTAAAGTAGGAGTTCAGTTTCATTCTTCTGCATGTAAATATCCAGTTTACCCAGCACTGGTTATGAAAAAACTTCCCTTTCCTCATTGAGTATTCTTGGCACCTTTGTCAAATATTAGTTGACCATATGTGCTTGGGTTTATTTCTGGGCTCTCAATTCTGTTCCATTAGTCTATGTATCTGTTTTAATGCCAGTATCATACTGTTTTGATTATTGTAGTTCTGTAATATAGCTTGATTCAGGAAGTGTGATACCTCCAGCTTTTTTCTTCTTTCTCAAGATGACTTTGGCTATTCAGGTCTTTTATATTCATGCAGATTTGGGGATTTTTGTTTTCCTCTGACAAAATGCCATTGGAAATTTGATAGGGATCTCATTGAATCTATAGATGGCTTTGGGTAGTACAGACATTTTAACAATATTAATTTTTCTGATTAATGAACATGGGTTGGCTTTCCATTTATTTGTGTCTTCTTCAGTTTCTTTTATCAGTGTCTTGTAGTTTTAATGCTCTTGTAAATGGGATTGTTTTCTTTATGTCTTTTTCAGATACTTTGTTGTTCCTTTATAGAAACACGACTTTTGTATGTTGATTTTGTATGCTGCAACTTTACTGAATTAATTTTCTTGTTCTAAGTCTTTTAGTGGACTCTAGGATTTTCTATTTTACCAGTGAAACCATCTGGTCCTGGGTTTGTTAGGAGATCTTGAGTACTGATTCAGTCTCCTTAGTTGTTACTGGTCTGTTCAGATTTTCTATTTTTCATGACTCGGTCTTGATATATTGTGTTTCTAGGAAGTTATCCATTTTTCTATGTTGTCCAATTTAATGGCATATAATTGTGCATAGTAGTCCTTATGATCCTTTGTATTTGTGTGGTATCAGTTTTAATGTCTCCTCTTTCATTTATAATTTTATTTATTTGAATTTGCTTTTTTTCTTCATTAGTCTAGCTAAAGGTTTGTCAGTTTTGGTTATCTTTTCAGAAAACCAACTCTTAGTTTCATTGATCTTTTCTAGTATTTTCCTATTATTTATTTCACTTATTTCTGCTCTAATCTTTATTATTTTCTTCTTCTGCTAACTTTGAGCTTGTTTTTTTCTTCATTTTCTGGTTCCTTATTATGCCGTGTTAAATTATTTATTTGAAATCTTCCTCTTTTCTTTTTTTATTTTTTTTAACATCTTTATTGGAGTATAATTGCTTTACAATGGTGTGTTAGTTTCTGCTTTATAACAAAGTGAATCAGTTATACATATACATATGTTCCCATATCTCTTCCCTCTTACGTCTCCCTCCCTCCCACCTTCCCTAGCCCACCCCTCCAGGTGGTCACAAAGCACCGAGTTGATCTCCCTGTGCTATGCGGCTACTTCCCACTAGCTATCTATTTTACGTTTGGTAGTGTATATATGTCCATGCCACTCTGTCACTTTGTCACAGCTTACCCTTCCCCCTCCCCATATCCTCAAGTCCATTCTCTAGTAGGTCTGTGTCTTTATTCCCGTCTTACCCCTAGGTTCTTCATGACCTTTTTTTTTTCTTTTTTCTTAGATTCCATATATATGTGTTAGCATACGGTATTTGTTTTTCTCTTTCTGACTTACTTCACTCTGTATGACAGACTCTAGGTCCATCCACCTCACTACAAATAACTCAATTTCATTTCTCTTTTCTTAATGTAAGCACTTATAGCTATAAACTTTCCTCTTAGAAGTGCTTTTGCTACGTATCATAAATCTTTGTATGTTGTTTCCATGATCATTTGTCTCAAGATATTTTCTGATTTCACTTTTGATTTTTTTCTTTGATCCATTGGTTGTTGAGGAGTGTGTTGTTTAGTTTCCATGTATTTGTGAATTTTCCAACTTTCCTTCTGTTATTGAATTTTAGTTTTACCATTGTGATTGGAAAAGATACTTGGTATAATTTCTGTCTTCTTAAATTTGCTGAGACTTGGCTTATGGCCTAACATATGATCTAATCTGGAGAATGTTCCATGTGCACTTGAGAAAAATGTGTACTCTGCTCCTATTGGAAAAATGTTCTGTATATGTCTGTTAGTTTCATTTGGTCTGTAGTGTTCTTCAAATCCACTCTTTCCTTATGGATTTTCTATCTGGATGATATCCATTGTTGAGAGTAGAGTATTAAAATCCCCTACTCTTATTGTATTGCTGTTTATTTCTCCTTTTAGGTCTGTTAGTATTTGCTTTATATTTATATATTTAGCTGCTCCAGTGTTGGGTGAATAAAATTTACAATTGTTATATCTTATTGATGAATCGACTCCTTTATCATATATAATGACCTTATCTGTCACCTGTGACCATTTTTAGCTATAAGCCTATTTGTCTATTTTATCTAAGTACCTCTGGTCTCCTTTGGTTACCTTTTACTTGGGATATCTTTTTTCATCCCTTCACTTACAGCCCATGTGGGTCTTTCAAGATAAAGTGAATGTCTTGTAGGCAGTGTATTGTTGGATCTTGTTTTGTTATTCATACGGCCATTCTGTGTCTTTTGATTGGATACTTTAATCCATTTACATTTAAAATAATTATTAATAGATAAGGACTTACTATTGCCATTTTGTCAGTCATTTCCCAACTGTTTTTGTAGTTCCTTTGCTCCTTTTTTCCTTACTACATTTTTCCTTTGTGATTTGATGACTTTTTGTGGCAGTATACTTTGATTCTTTTATCTTAGTTGTTATGTATATAATACAGGTTTTTCCTTTGTGGTTATACAAATTATCTTATAATGTCCCAATTTAAGCTGATAACAACTTACATTTGATAGCATACAGAAACTCTGTACTTTTACTTCTCCACCCCTTATATTTTAGGTTATTGGTGTTAGCATTTACATCTTTTTTATATTATTTATCCAATAACAAATTATTAGAGTAATAGTTATTTTAGTATTTTTTAAACTAGCGTTAAATGCTGTTTACACACCACAATTACAATGTCAGAGAGTCGACTTTGACTATATATTTACTTTTATCAGTGAATTTAAACATTTCTATGTTTTGTTGTTGTTGATTAGAGTCTTTTCATTTTAGCTTGAAGAATTTCCTATTTCTTATAAAGGTGATCTAGTGGTAATGAACTCCCTTAGCTTTTGTTGTTTGGGAAAGTCTTTATCTCTTCTTCATTTCTGAAAGACAGTTTCGTCAAGGACAGTATTGTTGCTTGCCAATTTTTTCTTTCGTATTTTGAATACATCATCATACTCTCTCCATGGCTGCCAGATTTCTGCTGAAGGAATCCACTCATAGTCTTTTGGAGTCTCCCTTTTTTTTTTAAATTTATTTATTTATTCATTTATTTTTTTGGCTGCATTGGGTCTTTGTTGCTGCACACGGGCTTTCTCTAGTTGCAGTGAGTGGGGGCTACTCTTCATTGTGGTGCACAGGTTTCTCACTGCTGTAGCTTCTCTTGTTGCACGGGCTCTAGGCACGTGGGCTTCAATAGTTGTGGCACATGGGCTCAGTAATTGTGGCTCACAGGTTCTAGAGCTCAGGCTCAGTAGTTGCACACAGGCTTAGTTCCTCCGTGGCACGTGGGATCTTCCCAGACCAGGGCTCGAACCCATGTCCCCTGCATTGACAGGCAGATTCTTAACCACTGCACCACCAGGGAAGTCCCTGGAGTCTCCCTTATATGTGACAAGTTGCTTTTCTCTTGCTGCCTTCAAATTTCTTTTTTCTGTCTTAACTTCTGGCTATTTAATTATATGTCTCATTATATCCTTTTTGGGGGATACCTATTTGGGGATTTTTGGGCCTTATGAATCTAGATGCCCATTTCCTTCCCCAAGTTTTGGATGTTTTCAGCCATTATTTTTCTTAAATAGACTTTCTGTCCCTTTCTCTTTCTCCTCTCCCAGGATCCCCATAATGCATATATTGTTTGGTGGGTTTTTTTTGGCTGTGCGTGTGGGATCTTAGTTCCCCAACCAGAGATCGAACCTTTTCCCCCTGCTGTGGAAGCATGGAGTCTTAACCTCTGGACCACGAGAGAAGTCCCTATTGTTTGTTTTAATGGTGTTCTGTAAGTCCTGTAGGCCCTCTTTACAATTTTCGGGTTTTTTTCTTGCTCCTTTGACTATTTAATTTTAAATGATCTGGCTTTGAGTTCACTGATTCTTTCTTCTTGGTCCACACTAGCTTCGTCCAGTGTGCTAGTGAAGCTCTACTGAATTCTTCAGTTCAGTCATTGCATTCTTCACTGATTTGTTTTGTTTCTTTTTTATGGTTTCTTTTTCTTTGTTGAACTTTTCATTTTGTTCATACATTGTTTTCCTAATCTTTTAGTTGTCTATCTGTGTGTTCTTATAGTTCACTGAATTTTTTAGAAGATTATTCTGAATTCTTGTTAGACAGTTCATAGATCCTCATCTCTTTAGGGTCAGTTATTGGAGCTTATTATTTTTCTTTGGTGGTGTCATGTTTACCTGATTCTTGGTGATCCTTGTATCCTTGTGTCGGTATACATACATTTGAGGAAGTGGTCTCCTCCTCCATACTTCACGTGTTCACTTTTCCGTGAAAAGGCCTTCACCAATCAGCTCAGCTTGGTGTTCTGGACAGGTCATCTGATAGCATTTGTAAGCAGGCTAGGCTTGATTTTGAGGTCTACAGTTGGTTGAAGCCTCTACCCGTGCTCTGTGATTTCAAGGGAGGCGGGGCACTGCCTGGGATCCATAATTGAGAGGGTCTTCTGGCTGTGCTCCACATTCAATCAAAGCCACTATCTGTGCTCACTGGTTGGGAGGAGCTGTGCTCTGTGGTCAGATGGAGCCAGTAGCTAGCCTTGTAGTTAACTGTGGTTGGACAGGGAAGCAGGCTGTGCTCCCTGGCAGGGCAGCACCACTAGCCGGACACTGTGATTAGGCAGGCCTGCATTCTGTGCTCTGCAGTCATTCTTGGCCTCAGGCTGTGCTGCCTGTCCAGGTGGTGTCACAGGCTGAACTCAAGGGTTCAGGAAGGGCCACAGGGAGGGCTTCACAATAGAGCAGTGCTTCAGGCTGTGGTCTGTGATCAGGTGAGGTTGCAGTCTGTGCACTAAAATTGGGCAGAGCTGCAGGCTGGGTTCCATTATTGGAAGGGCTGTTGACTGTGCTCCACTGTGGGATGAGGTTAAGGCTGCACCCGCTGGTCAGGCAAGGACTCCAGCTATACATTGCATTTGGGTGAGGGTAGAGGCTGTGCTCCATGGTCAAGCAGTGTTGCTGTCCAGGTTCTCTGATCAGGTCGAACTGCAGGCTGTGCGCGATTGGGTGAATCACTGGCTCATCTCCCTGCCTGAGTAAGGCTGCAGTCTGCTCAGCAATTGGGTGGGGCCGTAGGCTGGCCTTCAAGGCTCCCCAGGATCACTCTTCAGTGTCCCTGGTCAGGTAGGCAAAAGGACAGCTGGTTTTCTTCTTTCCCCAAGAGGAGCTGTAGGATTTGCTCTTTGGCTGCCTGGGGTCTCTGGCAAGGCTTCCTGTTTGGGCAGGGCTGAGACTATATACTCAGAACTTGGGTGGAGCTGTTGACTTGCTTTCCTGTCCAGGTAGTGCTGTCTAAAGGGCTCCACAGCCTGTACGATTCATTTACTGGGGACTAAAACCAGGCAGAAATGCCACTTGAGTTCCCTGGCCAGACAGAGCCACCAGCACAGCTATGCAAATACGCAGAGTCACTGGCTGGAATCTCTGCTGAGTGCTGCCACTGCCAATAGGAACATGATCTGCCAAGATCAAAATGCTGGCTGCTTTAAGCGGCACCCTCTTCTTCATCTATATGTGATTCCCCCAGATTCCCCAGGTGGGGTAACACCCAAGGGGGGTCTCGTGGGAATCGTCCATCAATGCTGGGGAAACTGGATGTCCATCTTGGGCTCTCTTTTTCCCACTGGGGAAACCAAAGGTCCAGGCAGGCCCTCTCAGGGTGGCACTGTGCCAGCCTGTGGCAGGAGGGTGATGCAGTCAAACTGAGACCACTCCTCTTACTCTTTTACTGCATTCCTTCTTTGTCTCTGTGTCCAAGGGGTTCTTCAGCCTTACCTTGAGTTCTGGGATTTTCACAAAGGTGTCTTGTCTTTGCATATTTGCCACTTGTCTTTACGTGAGGGAGCTAAAGTCAGAGACCACCTGTTCTGCCATTTTGCTGACCTTTTATTATTCTCTTAATGTCAATGGTATCAGTAGTGGTAACCTCACTTTCATTTCTTTTTTTTTTTTAATTTTTATTTTATATTGGACTATAGTTGATTTACAATGTTGAGTTAGTTTCAGGTGTACAGCAATGTGATTCAGTTATACATATACATATATCTATTCTTTTTCAAATTCTTTTCCCATTATTGTTAATAGGTTATTACAGAATATTGAGCAGAGTTCTCTGTGCTATACAGTAGGTCCTTGTTAGTTATCTATTTGAATATAGTAGTGTGTGTATATCAATCCCAAACTCCCAAATTATCCCTCCCCCTCACCTTTCCCCTTTGAAAACCATAAGTTTGTTTTCTAAGTCTGAGTCTGTTTCTGTTTTATGAATAAGCTTGTTTGTATCACTTTTTTTAGATTCTGCATATAAGCAGTATCATATGATATTTGTCTTTCTCTGTCTGACTTACTTCATTTAGTAGGATAATCTCCAGGTCCATCCATATTGCTGCAAATGGCATTATTTCATTCTTTTTAATGACTGAGTAATACTCTATATATGTACCATGTCTTCTTTATCCGTTCATCTGTCTATAGACATTTAGGTTGCTTCCATGTCTTGGCTATTGTAAACAGCACTGCAATGAACAATGGGGTGCATGAGTCCTTTTGAACCATGGTTTTCTCTGGATATGTGCCCAGAAGTAGGATTGCTGGATCATATGGTAGCTATATTTTTAGTTTTTTAAGGAACTTCTGTACCATTCTCCATAGTGGCTGTACCAATTTACATACCCACCAACAGTGTAGGAGGGTTCCCTTTTCTCCACACCCTCTCCAGCATTTGTTGTTTGTAGATTTTCTGATGATGGCCATTCTGACTGGTGTGAGGTGATACCTCATTGTAGTTTTGAATTGCATTTCTCTAATAATTAGTGATGTTGAGCAGCTTGTCATGTGCCTCTTGGCCATCTGTATGTCTTTCATTTCTGATAATAGCAATTTGTGTCTTCAATCTTTTTTCCTTAGCCTGGCTAGAGGTTTATCAATTTTATTGATCTTTTTAAAGAACCAAGTTTTCATTACTTTATCTATTGTTTTCAATTTTATTGGTTTCTTTTCCTAAATTTTATTATTTCTTTTTTCTGCTTATTTCAGATTTAATTTGCTCTTGTTTTTCCAGTTTCCTTTGGTGGAAGGTTTGATTATTAATTTTAGTTGTTTCTTCTTTTCTAATATCCTCATTCAGTGCTATAAATTTCCCTCTGAGAACTACTGTCACTGAATCCCACAGATTTTTAAAAGTTGTATTTTCCTTTAATTCAAAATATTAAATTTCTCTTGAGACCTCTTCTTTGGGTAATGTTATTTAGAAATGTGTTATTTAATCTCCAAGTATTTGGGGATTTTTCAGCCATTTTTCTGTTTTTGGTATGTTGTTTTTGATATCTAGTATGGTCTTGAAGCACTCTTTGTATGATTTCTGTTTTTCTAAATTTGTTAAGATATATGTTTTATGGCCCAGACTGTGGTCAATATTAGTGAGTGTTCTATATGACCTTGAGAAGATAATCTGTTCTGCTCTTGTTGGACGAATTTTTCTGTAAATACAAATTAGATCCACTTGATTGATGGTGCCCATTCTGACCAGTGTGAGGTGATACCTCATAGTAGTTTTGATTTGCATTTCTCTAATAATTAGCGATGTTGAGCATCTTTTCATGTGTGTTAGCCATCTGTATGTCTTCTCTGGAGAAATGTCTATTTAGGTCTTCAACTATTTTCTTACTGATTTTCTGGCTGCTGGATCTGTCAGTACCAATAGAGGTATGTTGAAGTTTCCAGTTATAATAGTGGATTTGTCTGTTTCTTCTTGTAGTTATATCAGTTTTTGGCAAACATATTTTATGCTCTGTTGTTTTACACGTATGTACTAAGGATTGCTATGTCTTTTGGAGAATTGACCTCTTCATCATTATGCAATGCCCTCTTTATTCTTTTTTTTTAATTGAAGTATGAAGTATAGCTGATTTCACAAAATAAGTTCATTTGTATCATCTTTTTAGATTCCATAAATAAATGATATCATGCTGACTTACTTCACTTAGTATGATAATCTCTAGTTCCAGCCATGTTGCTGCAAATGACATTATTTCATTCTTTTTATGACTGAGTAATATTCCATTGTGTGTGTGTGTGTGTGTGTGTGTGTGTGTGTGTGTGTGTGTGTGTGACATCTCTATCCATTCATCTGTCCAGGGACACTTAGGTTCTTCCATGTCTTGACTATTGTAAATAGTGCTGCTATGAACATTAGGGTGCATGAATCATTTTGAATTAGAGTTTTCATCTTTTTCAGATATATGCCCAGGAATGGGATTGCTGGATCATATGGCAGCTCTATTTTTAGTTTTCTGAGGAACCTCTATACTGTTTTCCATAGTGGCTGTACCAACTTACATTCCCACCAGCAGTGTAGCAGGGTTCATTTTCTCCACACCCTCTCCAGCATTTATTATTTGTAGATGTTTTGATGATGGCCCTTCTGACCAATGTGAGGTGATACCTCATTGTAGTTTTGATTTGCATTTCTCTAATAATTAGCGATGTTGAGCATCTTTTCATGTGTGTTGGCCATCTGTATGTCTTCTCTGGAGAAATGTCTATTTAGGTCTTCTACCCATTTTTTGATTGGGTTGTTTGTTTTTTTATATTGAGTTGTATGAGCTGTTTGTATATTTTGGAAATTAAGCCCTTTTCAGTCATTTGCAAATATTTTCCCCCATTCCGTAGGTTGTCTTTTCATTTTGTTTATGGTTTACTTTGCTGTGCAAAAGCTTTTAAGTTTGATTAGGTCTCATTTGTTTATTTTGCTTTTATTTCTTTTGCCTTGGGAGACTGACCTAAGAAAACATTTCTACAATTTCTGTCAGAGAATATTTTGCCTATGTTCTCTTTTAGGAGTTCTATGGTGTTGTGTCTTATATTTAAGTCTTTAATCCATTTTGAATTTATTTTGGGGTATGGTGTGAGAGAGTGGTCTAACTTTGTTGATTTACATGTGTCTGTCTAACTTTGCTAACACCATTTGCTGAAGAGACTGTCTTTTCTCCATTGTGTATTCTTGCCTCCTTTATTGAAGAATAGTTGACCATAAGTGTGTGGGTTTATTTCTGGGCACTCTACTCTGTTTCATTAATCCATATGTCTATTTTTGTGCCAATACCATGCTGTTTTGATTACTGTAGCTTTGTAGTATTGTCTGCAGTCTGAAAGGGTTATGACTCCAGCTTTCTTTTTTTTCCTCAGGTTTGCTTTGGCTATACTTGGTCTTTTGTGGTTCCATATAAATTTTAGAATTATTTTTCTAGTTCTGTGAAAAATGCCCTGGGTAATTTGATAAGGATTGTGTTAAATCTGTAGATTGCTTTGAATGACCTCTTCATTCTTGATAATTTTCCTTGACTCTGAAGTCTACTTTGTCTGAAATTAATATGCTTTATTCCATCTCTTTACTTTTAATCTGTGTCTGTATTTAAAGTGAGTTTCTTATAGATAACATATATTTGCATCTTTTAAATTCATCCACTCTGTTAATCTCTACCTTTTAATCGATATTTAGGTCATTTACATTTGAAATGATTATTGATATAGTTAGAGTAATATCTACCGTATCTGTTGGTGTTTTCTACTCATTGCCCTTGTTCTGTATTTGTTTTTTATTTTTATTTTTGTGGGTTTTTTCCTCTCTTTCTGCCTTCTGTGGTTGTAATTGAACATTTTAAAGATTCCTTTTTCTCTCCTGTCTTATCATATCAATTATACTACTTTTTTTAGTGGTTGCCCTAGAGTTTGAAATATAAATTTACTATGACTCCAAGTCCATTTTCAAATAACAGTGTCCCTTCATGGGTAGTACAAGTACATCATAACAAAGTATTCTCAGTTTCCCCCACCTGTTTCTTGTAACATTTCTGTCAATTTATGTCACTTACCCATAAGGTATATGATGTTGCTATTACTGTTTTGAACAAACTGTTAGATCAGTTAAGGTTAAGAAAATAGATTTTATATTACCTTAATTTATTCCTTCTCTAATGCTCTTTATTTAGAGCTGATTTTCTGATGTATATAATTTTCTTTCTTTTAAGAACTTCTTTTAAAATATCTTGCAAAGCAGGACTACTGGCAACAAATTCCTTCCATTTTTATCTTTCTGAGAAAGTCTTTATTTCGCCTTCATTTTTTGAAGGCCAGTTGAACTGGGTACAGGATTCTAGGTTGGTGGGTTTTTTCTTTCAATGCTTTAAATATTTCATTGTACTCTTTTTTTGCTTGCATGGTTTTTTGTTTTTTAGGAAGTTCAAAATATTTCTTGTCCATGTTCCTCTATAGGTAAGATGTTTTTTCCTCTGACTTTTTTCAAGATTTTCTCTTTGTCTTTGATTGTTTGCAGTTTCAATATATGCCTAAGTGTGGTTTTTAGATATTTATCCTGCAGGTGTTCTCTGAGCTTCCTGTATCTGTGGTTTTATGTCTGTCTTTAATTCTCATCACTGTTACTTCAACTATTTCTTCTCTTCCTTCTTCCTTTTCCTTCTGGTGGTCCCATTACACATATGTTACACTTTTTGTAATTGTCCCACAGTTCTTAGATACCGGAACCCCCACCCCACTTTCTGAAAGTTCATGTTACACCATTTTGCTTTTACAAAAGACCTACATTAGAACCTGTTTTCACTAACCAAAATAAATCCAAAGGGAATTTTTGGTTTTACAAATTAAAAAACTGTTACCATACTACCATAGGTCTTTCATAAAAGTAAAGTGACATGATGCGAACTTTTGGCAAGCATGGGATAAGTCTTCACTTTATGCCATTTTGGCTTATAAAAGTTTTCATAGGAATGCTCTGCTTTCAGATAGTGGAATAGACCTATATTCTGTTCTTTTTCATTTTTTTTTCGCTTTACATTTCAATTTTGAAAGTTTCTGTTGACATTTCTTCAAGCTCACTGATTCTTTCCTCAGCATATCCAGTATAGGGATGAGCACATCAAAGGCATTCTTCATTTCTGCTCCAAAGGGCTTTTGATTTCTAGCATTTCCTTTTGATTTTTTCTCAGAGTTCTTATCTCTCTGCTTACATTACCCATCTGCTCTTACATGTTGTCTACTTTCCTCACTAGAGCCTTTAGCATCCTAATCATAGTAGTTTTATTCCCTGTCTGATAATTTCAACATTTCTGTCATATGAGTCTGTTTCCAGTGCTTGTTCTGTCTCTTCATCTGTCTGTGTGGTTTGCCTTTCAGTATGCCTTGTAATTTTTTTGTTGTAAGCCAGACATTATGTACAGGGCAAAATAAACTGAGGTAATATGCCTTTAGTGTCAGGTTTTATGAATATCTGGATAGGAGTTAGGTTGTGTTTACTATTTGCTTTAGGTGTGTCAGAGGCTAAAATTTTCTCTGGTGTCCTTGTTTTTGTCTCCCTTGTCTTTGGTTTTCCCTAGAAACTTTTTTTTTAAATAACACCTGAGATATGTTATTCATTCAGTTATATTCCTCTTTTATTATGCAGGAGCTCTATTGATATGGTCACAAAGTGTGGGGAGAGGGTAAGTGTTCTACAGTCGTGGAGTTTGGTCTTAGTCTTTTAGTGAGCCTTTGCTCTTGGGATATTACCTTCACAAGCACATCTCAGCTCTCCCCACCAACTTTGATGGAACAGGAAGGCTAGAGAGGGCTGGAGTCCAGTATTTTCCTTCCCCCAGGCTGGAAGGAAAAGCTTGGAACAGTCTGGAGCATTTCCTTTCCCCAGGATTGTTAGGCTTTGATAAAACCCCAGTTAGGTTCTTACAAAATAGTTTTTCTTGAGAGCAAGCCTTGCTAAGAACAGAATGCTGTAGGAGTATTTCAAAATGACTACTGAAAATAGCTACAAGGTTTCTTTCTGGACTGATGAAAATGTTCTAAAAGTGATTGTGGTGCTTGGCACACGGTTATGTGAACATCCTGAACACCATTGAGTTGTACACTTTAAGTGGGGGAACTTTATGGTGTGTGAGTTGTATCTTAGCTAAATTGTTAAAAAAAAAAAAAATGTTTCCTCAAGTCCAAAAGTGAGAGAAATTGTTGTTTCCTTCTTTCTTTGGCCTTGGCTTTCTCCTGCTTCTTCTCCACCCATACTTCAAGCCAGTAGCCTCCAAGGAGCACTCAGTTTACAGCCCCTGCTGCCACAATGTCAAACTCTGTAGAAATATGTCATGCAGATCAGAAATCAAAAAGTCATAGTATGTGAAGTCCGACACAAACTGGCAATTGCACAGACACTTAGAGGTTAGGCCGGGGGCGAGGGTAAGAAGAAGGACAGGCTGACTCTGGAATGTGTTTAAATTCTCTTTGCCATGTAGCTTGCTTTATATTGTCTGCTAGAGGCTTTACTTCATTTATACTCCAGTTTCCAGTTTTTGTGTGTTTTGTTCCTAATCTACAAGTTGAGTTCTTTGCATATTTTTATTATGCATATCTATTGACTCTTTGTGCCCCTGTAGTATTTGCCCTCTTTTTCTAGGAAACATGTATGATTGAAATTTGCATGCTTATATTTTCAAATTCATGACTGTATTCTCAGAGAGCAAAGTGTATTTGGCCAATGATAAAAATATCGATCAGAAGTAAAGGAGATAGAGTCTCAATTACCAGCTGCCTGTCACACAGCACACATGCTTTCCTAGTTTGGTCTTGGCATTTACTCATCTTAGTGATATATTTAACTTTAGGAGCTTAATAGTTTCCATTTCCACTACTTAACAAAATGCCTAACCCCTGTTAATGTGCTCCATAAATATTTATGAATTAATGAATGAGCTACCTGGATAGCCTCTACCTAGTACTGATGCTTCCACTGTCTTCTTTTCTCTGGGCCACTATGCCTTTTTCATTTCCAAGCCTGCCTTTCTGCCTTGAAGTCTCAGGAAATATTGACTCTCTTTAGAGTTTATAGCCATGTCATCTGTCTACCCTGCAAGTAGAAAATCATTCTGGAAGAAAAGAAAAACATGATTACTACTCTTCTGTGTCTAAATATGAGACCAGTCATCTGCTGTTGATAGTGACCAGAGACAGCATTGACTTTGCCAAAGAGCAGTGGAATCACCTGAAATTGTATAGGAGAAATGGAGACCCTTGTGGTCTCCTGAATTTTGATGTCACTCTTTGCTGGCAATTCCACTGTATATCTGTTTGCACTAGATCTGGCTAAATGATAGTTAAGTCAAAAGTTGCCAGGAAACTAACTACATCTTACAAGACTCTTCTGCTGAGTCACAGAAATCCCAGCCACTTTGCCGTGGAATAGCATCACTAACTGATTGAGTCATCATGGGCCAAACATGTCAAAACAATTCAAAGACAGGGACAATGCTGG
Source organism: Delphinus delphis (assembly GCF_949987515.2). Taxonomy (NCBI): domain Eukaryota; kingdom Metazoa; phylum Chordata; class Mammalia; order Artiodactyla; family Delphinidae; genus Delphinus; species Delphinus delphis. The sequence goes on from NC_082694.2 coordinate 29,117,516, forward strand.
TATGAAGTTTCCAGGGCATTCTGCAGAACCTAAGAATACTTGAATTTGTTGGTAGCTGTCTTGCAGGAAAGTGTGTTGAAAGTTACATTGTATTTGAAAGCCAAAATATTTAGTGATTTTAGAAGTCTAAGTTCAAGACAGTACTGACAAGTCAGTGCCAGGATGTGATTTACTTCCCCTTGCCTTCAAAATAGTGTATACAGAGAGTTATTTTCCAAGCTCAGAGAAAACCAGGATTCTGAATATTTCAAACCATTTCATCTCCTCTTGTGTATGGGGTAGCCTAATATTACAGACCTATTCTCCAACTGCCATGTGCCTGCAAACATAAGTCAATACCAGCTATGCTGGTAAGCAAGCAGTGGTACTGAAGGGATCAGATACTTTGATTTGCCAATAGGCTGCCTGATCTGGTCAGGAGAGAAGCATTCTTAGTTCTTTTGGGTTCAGCTCGAGAATCTAAGGGAAGTAAGTTAACTCTTCTAGATGTTAATTTTCACTTCCATAAAATGTAAGTAGGGGGCTTCCCTGGTGGCGCAGTGGTTGAGAGTCCGCCTGCTGATGCAGGGGACGCAGGTTCGTGCCCCGGTCTGGGAAGATCCCACATGCCGCTGAGCGGCTGGGCCCGTGAGCCATGGCCGCTGAGCCTGCGCGTCCGGAGCCTGTGCTCTGCAATGGGAGAGGCCACAACAGTGAGAGGCCTGTGTACCAAAAAAAAAAAAAAAAAAAAAAAAAATGTAAGTAGGAATCCTTTCTTCTCAGGAATGGTCAGAAATGGTTAATACAGTATTTCTTAGATGTTTTAAGCTGTGTCATCAACTGATACCTGTTAAGCACTTTTGTATGGCTGTGTTTACAGTCCTCTTGATGAAGGAGGCAAAATATACCTGTAAAAAGATAAGCCACAATACAAGGTGGTGTATGATAAATGCCAAGTAAGTGGTACAAGCATTGGGAAGAAGAGGTGATAGCAAAGGCTGCAATGGTGTAGAAAGACTGCCTGGAGAGACCAAGGGCCTTAACCATGCAGCAAGTGGGGAGGAGAAGGACTGTCCTGTAGAAAGGACAACATATCCAAAAAGCATGGTTGGGAAAGAGGGCTGGAGTAAAGGAAGTTATAAACCGAAAGCCCCATACACCTGTGAAGTGAGATTATCCTTATGTTTCACTCCGTTTCTAGATAGCACCATTTAGAAGCCATAGTTATCCATTCTGCCTAAATTTCCTAGTCCCTTTCATTTAATAAACAAAATATGATCCCACAGTCATTTGCTCTTTTGAGGTTCTTGGTTCCATTGTCCTATTTTAAGTGTATCATATTTAGTAAGGTTTATTTCCCTGAGTATAAAAGTAATACATGTTTATTATAGAAAGTTTGAAAAATATGTTTACCCATGTTTCATAGGAGCATTACATTCTTATCAGTTGTAGCTCTTCATAGAGTAATTACTTCTTTGTCATATATACTGAAGACATTTTCCATGGTTTCTTTGCCTTTTATTTTTGTTATATACATATATTAAAGCTGTAAATTTGTATGTAGTAATATGAAATTTCTCTTATTTTATTCTTCAAAAGTCCTTCCACGATCAGAAGTAAGACTAATACCACCATTTCTTCATTATTGTTCCATTTTTTGAAAATTATATTGTAAATGCATCTAGAATTTATTTTGGGGAAAGGTCTGAAATTAGGATTTAATTTATTTTTGTTTCATGCAGTTAATTTTCCCAGCACCATTGTTGATTAATCCATTTCCCCAGATTTGGCAACCCTGTCTTTTAAATTTACAGTGCTACCTACTTAAAGAGTGTGTGTGGAAGAAAAAAAAAAAAAAAAAAAAAAAAAAAGAGTGTGTGTGTGTGTGTGCTGTTTTCATGGAAGATAGGAAGTTGGGAAAATCTTCCACCATGTTAAACCAGAACTAGGTTCTATTTTCGGTGGGAACTTTTAAATCAAACATTCTCAGTGGGTTTGATTTTGTCAAATCAGTGTTATTCTTTATCTCCAGCTGTTCTCATTGATGGGAAAAGATTTTAACTGTTTCCGTATTGACTCCTTTTTTTTAACCTTTACTCTCTGACACATACCTGTAAGGCCTGTTTCTTCATTCTTAGGAATATGTCATTTTTATTCCTGCTTTCATTCATAGTGCTTTTTGCCTGAAAGGCCCTCTTTCTAGTCGTCTCCCAGTAGAACCTCAATACCCAGATCAGATCCTAATTCTTCCAGCTAGGTTTGTTTGGTCCTCTTAACTCCAGTAGCACTGATAATCTATACGTAACAATTGAACCCTTTCATTCATTTTATCCCATATGTAAATCTTGTTTTACCAGATATTGTAAGCTTCTTGCAGAGACTATTTCTTATCTTCCTTCATACCTAGCACTGAGATTTTCTTTTAATCTCATTTAAATATATGGATCAGGTCAACAGCTAAAACATTAGAATGCAGAGAATCCATTGTTATGTATTTGCCACCTTCTCTGCCAGCATCTCACACAGCTAGTATCAGGGTCTCTATAAGACCAAGGCAAAATGAATTACTTTCCCCACTTGACACGAGAAAGAAAGAATTGTAATGCAAAAAAGTACCATGGATTACTTAAAGACATCACTCAGAAGTAAGACCTCCCAAATTCAGTCCTTTTGTCTTTCTACTAGCTACTTTTGTCTTTCTACTAGCTACTAGCTACCTTTCCAAAGCTACTTTGTTGCCAAATAATTTTTAAAATTTAGCTTGTATTTATCAAAGTATGTTCAACAGAACCATAGTTCCATAGCATGCTAGTAAGTGTCTTGCAATGAAAGAGTTCCATAGTAAATAAATTTGGGACATGCAGAGTTTAACAAATTTCAAATGGGCTTCTTTACAGCAGAAATTCTCAGAATCCTTAATATGGTACTTAAGGTAGTGAGTCAAACTTACTGCCTGCAGAACTTTTTTTTTTTTTTTTTTTCCACAAAGAATCTGTGAACGTACTTTGGGAAATAGTGCTGTTCTATTCCTTTCTCTCTGCACTCACCCCTTTCTTTCCTGCTTCTTATATTCCTTTTTTGGTTTTCTATCTAGGGTATATTGTGCAGTAAGGTGATCCTGCCATTATAAGATGCCTTGAGATGGGGATGCTTGTCAGAAAGAATCTCTTGTCTTGATATAATTACATGTACTACCACAAAAATAGCCAAAGCTTTATCATTTTAAGGAATGTTATTAAGTGGCATGTGGTATCTATTGCTTTGAAACAGACAGCTTTTCTAAAAGAAATGTTTTGAGTTAGTATATCAAAATTTACCAATTTGAATCTTTGTTGGGAATTTAGATGATTTATCATTTTTGCTATTGCAAGTGACTCTATAATATACATTTTCATGCAGTATTAACTATAGAAGAATGAAAATGGAACAGATATTTGAATTTGTGAATTGCCTCTCTCCTCCTTTCTTCCCTTTGTGTGATGTTCCGCAGCCTCCATTGGGGAACTCCCTGCCTTGACCCCTCTGATAAATACCTGATTTCTTCCAGGCCTGGAAAGAGTTGTCTTGCTTATCATTATAGACCATAAATTGTTGGACTAAACTTGTCCTGTTGTCATAAAGATTGCAAATGGCAGGCTGATTCTGGTTGCTCCGTTTCTGCCAACTTGAATCTTTCTAACCTGCAATCTCCACTTGCTTCCTCCGTTGCTTGATGCTGCTTCCTGTAAACTCTCCCATCACTGTCAGAGTTCGATCTTCTCCAGGATGTCCCAATAGTACTTCAAATGCAGTATAGCCTAAATTTCATGCTTTATTTTTCCTTTTTTCTCCATTCCTTCTCCCCTTTGATGGCATCATTACCCAATCCATCACTCAAACTAAAAAATCTTAAATTTATCCTTGATTCCTCTTTTCCTCCCACTTACTACTCATTCTCCTGGGTATAGGGTAGATTTTCAAGTGATGTCAATGCTATGCCCTTACCACATCTCAAACCAATTGTTTACTCTGTATCTCTATTACTTCTAACCCCAATTAAAACTCTTTCAACTTATCACTTTTTTCATTATTTCTTCAGTGTAGTCCATCCTCCACAATGGAGTAGAATGACCAAAGTTATCAACTCCACACTTAGACATCTTTGATCACTTCCCTTTGTCTAAATGATAAAATCCAAACTTCCTTCTCCTGTATAGAATCCAAACTTGCTGACTCTAGTCTACTTTCACAGCCTCTTTTCTACCTTTTCCCTCTCATCCTATGTATGCTTCAATCAGACTTTCACCCTGAATGTCTTGCTCGTTCATATCTTTTTACCTTTATAAAGTGTTCCTCCACCAGCAATACCCCTTTTGTTGGTGTGATGAATACTATTAGTGAGCAACATTACTTATGTAATGCTGAAATGACCAAGTTGTTTTTCTAAGTTGAGTAAAATTATTAGCTTCCTGATGAAAGATTGTCTTGTTTAAAAAATAAATACAGGCAGCTTCAAGTTATTTATGATTTTATTGCACTGATTCCAAGAATATGGTAGTTTTCGAGGTTTGCTTAAGGGCATCTTTGTGATCTATTTTTGTAAACACCCTACACGTGCTTGAAAAGAATGTGTATTTTCTAATAAATAAATGCAGGGTTACAGATCCAGTGAATCAAACTTAACAACTGTGCTATTCAAATCATCTGCATCTTTACTAATTTGTATAAAACCTGCTTTATCCAATTACCAAAAGAAGAGTGTTAAAACCTCCCTCTATTATTGTGGTGTATCATTTTATTCTTAATAATAGTGTCAGTTTTTATTTTGTATATTTTGTTGTATATTCTGAGACTGTGCTCTGGGTATATAAAAGTTTAGAAATTTTATGTCTTGGTGAATTATTCTTTTACCAGTATATAGTGACCCTCTTTATTCCTGCATATTGTTTTTTTGTCTTATAGTCTATACTGCACCTACTTTCTCTTTTGTTTTTAGTATCTGCTCAGTATGTCTTTTTCCATTGCTTGACTTTGAACTTTCTGTGTCCTCATAGTTATTTTTAGATTTATCTCTTATAAGCAGCATACAGTTGTATTTGCTTATTAATACATGAAAACTTCTATCTTTTAACTGATTAGTTTAGGTCACTGCAATCACATTTTTGTTTCTAACATCTTATTTGTGCTATTTACCGTGCCTTTTCCTTGTTTCTTTTTGTTTTTATCCTTTCCTGCTTTCTATTTTTTATATTTTGGTTTTAAAATGTTAGCATTACAAATATGAATTTATAGAATGCAGATTTTTTTAAACTATTTTACACCTGGAATCACTTTCAGTCTTTACACACATATCAAGGATTATATCTTTTTTTGCTTTTATATAATGGCTGTCAATTCTACTGCTTCCTATTTACTTGACAAATACACTGACAACTTGCTTCTAGTTAAGAAGGCAGAAAAATCCCTAATTTCAAGATATTCATTTTTCCTTTTGCCATTATTTATTTGAATGACAGAGATGTCAGATTTAATATAATCAACACCACTAGGCTGTTTATATAATGTGAAAACCAATTCACTGATGTACCTAGTCTGCTGACTTATTGAATGAAGTTAGTCCCTTTGCAGTTACTACCAGAATGACAGTGCTTTGGTGATGATATTAAGAGCTAATCAAAGTGAACATAAAACCTAAATTCATATTTTTTCTTTAAAACGTGCGAACCAACTGACAAAGGATTAATCTCAAAAATTTAAAAGCAGCTCATGCAGCTCAATATCAGAAAAACAAACAACCCAATCCAAAAATGGGCAGAAGACCTAAATAGGCATTTCTCCAAAGAAGATATACAGATTGCCAACAAACACATGAAAGAATGCTCAACATCATTAATCATTAGAGAAATGCAAATCAAAACTACAATGAGGTATCATCTCACACCGGTCAGAATGGCCATCATCAAAAAATCTACAGACAATAAATGCTGGAGAGGGTGTGGAGAAAAGAGAACCCTCTTGCACTGTTGGTGGGAATGTAAATTGATACAGCCACTATGGAGAACAGTATGGAGGTTCCTTAAAAAACTAAAAAGAGAACTACCATACGACCCAGCAATCCCACTACTGGGCATATACCCTGAGAAAACCATAATTCAAAAAGAGTCATGAACCACAATGTTCATTGCCACTCTATTTACAATAGCCAGGACATGGAAGCAACCTAAATGTCCATCGACAGATGAATGGATAAAGAAGATGTGGCACATATATACAATGGAATATTACTCAGCCGTAAAAAGAAATGAAACTGGGTTATTTGTAGTGAGGTGGATGGATCTAGAGACTGTCATACAGATTGAAGTAAGTCAGAAAGAGAAAAACAAATACCGTATGCTAACACATGTATATGGAATCTAAAAAAAAAAATGGTCATGAAGAACCTAGGGGCAAGACGGGAATAAAGATGCAGACCTACTAGAGAATGGACTTGAGAACACAGGGAGGGGGAAGGGTAAGCTGGGACAAAGTGAGAGAGTGGCATGGACATATATACACGACCAAATGTAAAGCCGATAGCTAGTGGGAAGCAGCACATAGCACAGGGAGATCAGCTCGGTGCTTTGTGACCACCTAGAGGGGTGGGATAGGGAGGGTGGGAGGGAGGGAGACGCAAGAGTGAAGAGATATGGGGGTATATGTATATGTATAGTTGATTCACTTTGTTATAAAGCAGAAACTAACACACCATTGTAAAGCAATTATACTCCAATAAAGATGTAAAAAAAGATATTTTATATTATTTATTTACTTTTTATAAATTTATTTATTTATTTATTTACTTTTGGCTGCTTTGGGTCTTCGTTGCTGCGCGCGGGCTTTCTCTAGTTGCGGCGAGCAGGGCTACTCTTCGTTGCAGTGCGTGGGCTTCTCATTGCAGTGGCTTCTCTTATTGTGGAGCACGGCTCTAGGCGCACAGGCTTCAGTAGTTGTGGCACATGGGCTCAGTAGTTGTGGCGCACAGGCTTGGTTGCTCCACGACATGTGGGATCTTCCAGGACCAGGGCTCAAACCCGTGTCCCCTGCATTGGCAGGCGGATTCTTAACCACTGCACCACCAGGGAAGTCCCAAGATCAAGATATTTTAAAGGGATATTATAGAAAAAGGAATAATTCAGTAACTCACACATTCAGGGATGCACCTTTACTCTCCAGCAACACGAGGCTACCTCTAGTTCCTTGCATGGATAGTGCTGTTTCCCCCTCCATGTCTTTGCTTTTACTACCCTCTTCCCTTGCTGGGATGTCCTTCACCTTTCCCCTGTTTTTTATGTAAAGTATGGGGGGAAATATTTTAGATTTACAGAAAAGTTGCAAAGATAATACAGAGAGTTCCTGTATGCCTTTCACCCAGTTTCCCCTAATGTTAACATCCTTTCTCTTACCATTGTATATTTGTCACAACTAAGAAATCAACATTGGCACATTATTATTAACTAACTATAGACTTTACTCAAATTTCATCAGTTTTTCCACTAGTGTCCTTTTTCTATTTCAGGATCCAATCCAGGATACTGCATTGCATTTAGTCATCCTATCTCCTTAGACTCTGCCTTCTATTTGATTGTTTTTTTTAAATCTCCTTTCCCTCTTTTTCCCTTTAGTTTGATGGTTTTGCATTCTATTTCTGTTCTTTTAGAACTTACCAACACACCAGGTTTCCTGGGATATGGAGAGACGGTCACATATGTTGCTGTGGTGGTATAAACTGGTACAACTTATAAGGAGGGAATATAGTGTGTATATCTTCTAATCCAGCAGTTCCCCTCCAGTGACTCGGTCCTACAGATTTATATACTTGTGCACATGTACTAGGTTATTTACTACATCATTATTTATAATTGTTTAATAGGATACGAATGAAGAAGTTTTATATACTGATAGGAAATGATGCCCAGTATATTATTAAGTGGGGACGGGGAAGCAAAATTCAGAACAGTGTATTTAATATGCTTTGATAAAAGGTTTCCTTATTCCTACTAGATTTGTTTTCTGGCCTGCCCTTTCACTAAGGTTCAGCCTGTGAGGAGTCTTGTCTTTTCACAGCGATCTCAGTTCTAACCAGGCTGCATAGACAGGTCCAAGTCATTGTCTCCAGTCCCCATGTGGGCTTGAAAACCCAAGCTTCAGGCACTTCCCTGCACGCTAGGACAACCAAATGAATTTTTCATTACTCCCTGTTTCTGATAATGACTTTTTACATCAATGTAAAAAACTACTCTGTCACCTAGGAATATGAAAATTAAATGAAGAATAATATATGCAAAGAATTTAGCTCAATACCTGATCCACAGTACCCAATAAACATTAACTATTGTTGTTGAATTGCTTTTTCTAGTTTTCTGTGTGCTGTCAGACCTACTATTGCTATTTAGATTGATAATGCAGATCACCAGACATTAATCTAAAAAAATCCTTATTTAGGCTTTTGCACTCTGAAAATATTTGGAGCTTAAACAAACTGAAAAAAGGAGAGAAATTAAACTAGAAAGTGGCTGTGTTTATAAACAAGCAGTCTTGAAACACAAGACCATTGTGGTAATTGGAATGGTCTGTATCCCAGAATGTCCTGCTTAATAGATGCAAAGCTCACCAGCTAGCTGGGAAAAGGCAGAGCACTGTGTTTACCCCCAAGGTGGTCAGATGAGGCAAATCTGAATTCCTAAGCTCCACAATTACTCTCTACCCAAAAACTTACCATGGCCCTCACCATCTAAATGTTTACATTAAGGATTCTGTTATCCTGAAGTGTTACAGCATTCTGGCTCTTAAAAAAAAACCAAAAAACAAAAAACAGGCATCTACTAGATCTGAGAACATTTTCTCTCTTTATAAATGTATTTAATAATAAAATAGAAACACATGTTCTTTTTCCAAATACCATGTTAATTCAAAAAAGGCCTTTTCATTAGATGATATATACACAAGGGCTAAAGATTACAAAGGAAAAAAATTAAATTGTAAACTATACAAGGATGCTTAGGAGAAGACCTTAACAGCGGCCGTAATCAAAGATGCTATCCCTTCTGCTTGCTCTGTTTGCAATCTGACATTCATGGGGAATACTGTCTAGGGAGAGCCTGAAATGGTTTCATAATCTGTAACCACAAAGGGATGACTCAGATCTTTATCTTTTATAAACTGCACTCATAACTTGGTGCTTTACTCACTTTCCCAAAGTTTAAATGTTTGGTCCAATGATTTAAAACAAGTTGAAGGCATCTCTTTGTTTTGGGTTTTTTTTTTCCCCACTGCATTTTCTGAATAGTGGTTTCTCAGTGGCTATTAGCTATTGCAATCCGTTAACCCTTATAACTTTATCTGCCTATGGGGCTCTTTCTATCGTCTCACAAAATTAGAGTGGAGCCTGGTGACCAAGGAAAAGACAGTGGTATTCTTTGCCAGGAGGGATGCAGGGCAGAGGAGATGGACCTTAGACATACTGAACACAGATGCTGCTGCCACCACACATTTTCTGTGCTGGTGACTCACACAGAAAGCAGCTAGTCTCTGAAGAGAGAGTGAGTGTACTGCAAGGTCTCACATGAAAGTAAGTGTCTCTTCTCCTCTTAGTGTCTTAGCCACCAGCCTCATCTTATTGGTTGAGTTATTAAGGAATGGTAAATACATGAAGGGACCCCTAGCATGAAAGTCCCCTCTGCCCAGTTAGGGTTCAGAGTAGCTTGTGATGAGTTATTTGAAGTGTTGTACATATGTTCAATGATATACACAACTCATTGTGCAATAATAGCATTTTCCAGGAGAATTACTCATGTAGTCCAGGGAACCCCATGACCTCTCTCTGACATAGGCCAGAATCAGATACTTCTGAGAAAGCTACTAGTGTACCCGGAAGGACTCAGTTACAAAATACTCTATCACAAGAAGAAAGGCTGTGTGCTCTGCGTGCTCTCCCAGCTGATAATTAGCTCAGTTTCTAGCCTAGGGCTGTTTGTTTGTTTGACTTTGAGATTCTATAACTAGGTACAGTGCTACTCAAATATATCGTAACGTTTTTATATTAAAAATGATTAAGAAGCTTCTTGAATAAATTGTCCAATGCCTTAAAAATATAATTATTACATAGTTGTTCTCATGTCTGCACAGAAATATTTCCTTCCATACTTTAAGGCCTACCTTTCCTGTAGAAAGGTTTCTCTGATAAATTCTGGACACAAAGATGGCCTTTTGAACTTTTCTCATATATGGCATTTCCCTACTGCAGTGAGTAGGTGTTTGTCAGCTTGGGATATAGCACTTGCCTCTCTTTTTTTAGATCTGACTCTGGTTTCCAGTGGCAATCACAGAATTCTCTGTGTCTTATAGGACTTGTTATTCAAGTGCCCAGAACACACCAGGTAGTGGGGTCCAGACAACAAAAGGACAGAAATTGTAAATGTTTAAAGGAAATACCATCTTCTTTGGCTATTTCATTAGTGAATCTCCCAGATTCTGAGAAGCTCTTAATGACTTGTCTCATTATTGTGAGAATACCGGCTGTTTCTCAGTTATTCTGGATCTCTGCTCAGTTATCCCTTACCTTTTGCTTCATATCCCTTGCCTTTGCCCAGCCTCACCTCCCCAGCTTGACCCTCTTACCAGCTGGTTAATTCATAAGTGTTTCCCAAAACCAAGGAGAAGACAGATAAAGGAAGGCAGTCACAGAGTATTTATGGGTTTCAGATACTTCAGATACATATGTCAAATAGGATGTGTTTTCAGACATCTTCTGGGCCGAAACGCTGAGTTGATTACAGTGACACTCAAAAGAAGGTAGCCTCGGGGGCTTCCCTGGTGGCGCAGTGGTTGAGAGTCCGCCTGCCGATGCAGGGGACACGAATTCGTGCCCCGGTCTGGGAGGATCCCACGTGCCGCGGAGCGGCTGAGCCCGTGAGCCATGGCCACTGAGCCTGCGCGTCCGGAGCCTGTGCTCCGCAACAGGAGAGGCCACAACAGTGAGAGGCCCACGTATCGCAAAAAAAAAAAAAAAAAAAAAAAGAAGGTAGCCTCTGCCCTTAAGTACTTTAAAAGTAAGTTATTCTTAGAGGTTCATTCGTTCATTTATTCAATAAATATTTGCTGAGCCTCTGCTGTGTGCCAGGCACTTGCGATATATCAGTGAACAAAACAGACCAAGATTTCTGACCTCATGGAGCTTACAATTTAGGATAGAGGAGTGAGGAAATAAATAAGTAGAATAATTAATCAAGTGTATAATTGCAGGTGGGTAATAAGGATTGTGGAAAGAATAAGAAAGTAGAACAAGGGAAAGGGGGGTGAAACTATGGAGATTTGGAGAGACAGGTCACAGTATTAAATAAGAAAGGGTAATCCTCCTTGAGGGTGAGATTTGAGCAACACCTTGAGGGAGATGATATAATTAGCCAAGCAGGTACCTGAGAGAAGAGCAGTGTTCCAGGTGACGGGAGAGCCATGATTTATCATTTAAAATTTGCAAGCATTTTTAAATTTAGCAATTTGATGTAGATTGTTTTCTTCTTCTTTTTCAAATGAAGAAACTGGTTATACCAGCTGAATATCAGCTTTGGCTTAAAGCAACCGTCCGTTGAGGTAGATTTTAGACAGAGGCCGTTGTCTTGGTTTTACAGATTGGGAAAAGTAAAACACATAAAGGAAAGGGGAACTAAATTCCTTAGAGTCATGAAACTGAACAACATGGAGCAGGCCACAATCTTTTAGATTAGCACTGCACTAATATGTCATCACAGGGTTTGTCTTCCTTGGGGCTGATAGATTTCTTCCCTTGTAAATTGATTTCAGATATTTTCTCTGATATATTAAATTGTCATCAGTTTCCCTACGTGATATGATGTACTTACACTTGTTATAAAGCAAGTTAAATGAATTTAAATGAAGAGGGGGAAACTATAGCATGGAGACCCTAGACATAAGTCTGGTCATTTCTTAGCAGCTTTGCCACACTGTACATGCTTTGAATGCCCTGGAAATTATTAGGATGTTTTCCTAGAGGTCAGAGTGCCCATCTGGAAGGTCTGTAGGGAATCTGCTTGTGATCATCTCTGCTGCCCCAGGGGGCATGAAGAGCCAGCCCTCCTCTGGTATTTTCTCACCGTCTTGGCCGGTTAGCAGGCAGCCATCTGCTTTGGTTCAAGTGAGGAGGGCCAGCAGAGAGAGGACTTGCAAGTAGCAGGGCCATCACCTAGCAGCAGTTTAGAAAGATCTGGGTGTATTCCCTAAGCTCAGTCCAGTTTATATACTTCGTAGACCCTGGAAAGTATGAGCACTCACAGATAAATTCATCTCATTTCCACACTTGGGTACCTAATAGAGCCTTAACATTCACCAGAGTTTATTAAAACATATATGTAACACTTGGAATCTCCACAACCCTTTACAACTATGTATTGGCTAATGAAGCTCTGCAGCTTCCCTGGGAAGCAAGTTGGTACCTTCATCCCCATTTTAGAGATTAGACACAAATAGGTTAAGTGGCTTACCTGAGGCTGTACCGTGAGTCAGGTCCCCAGTAATTCCACAGTATGTGAGCTAGTATTCAACCATGGTCCCACCAGCACAAATCACTTAACCTCTCTGAGCCTTAGTTTTTCATGTATGTATGAGACACTAATGATCTTCATCCCACCCATTCCAAAGAACGATTGTGAAAATAAAACAAGGCAAACTGAAAGTGCTATAATGCTCGTTATAATTAGGTAATGGATTAAGGCAGAAGGAATCAGCAACCTCAGTATTTAATATTTAGGGAGTGCTACTTGTTTGGGGCCAGAGTGGAAAAAATGGAAAAAGAGACAACCTATCGCTGACCCTTTAACAAAACTGAGTCCTTCTGCTTGTTTGACTCAGCTTAGATTAGAGTAAGGAAGAGAAGAAAAACAGAAAGTAGTAAACTAAAGATTAAAAGAGTGAGTAATGCTAGGAGGAGAGAAATGAAAGAGGTAAAATTACGAGTCTTCCCAAGATTAGCTAATCTCGACCTAAGAATCATTATCTGAATTCAAGCAGTATTGCAGCATACAGGGAGAAGCTTCAAATTCCAGAGCAGAGGATGCTAGCTGGATTCTGCTGTCCAAACCATTGGTCTGTGTCCCAGATCTGGTAATGATCTTTCAAGATCATGTAGTCCTGCACTCTCTCCCTCCCAATCCGCTCCCCACCCCACTCCCTCCTGCAGCTGCCTAAGCCAGGCTTTAGAAAATGAGACCGTTACTTGGTTGTCAGTATCCACGCACTGGGTGACCACTTGATGATTGCAGCTGGCGTTCCCTTCGTCCCTCTCTAGTCTGGCCTTGAGAATTCCAGACCAGCCCTTTCTTTCAGTATCATCACTGGCAAATGCCAGTGCCTCTTGTTGCCTGTATAAAGCAAGGCCCCCAGATACAAGCAATTGCAGGTACAGTCAAGTTGCTAAAACAGCCTTCTTTTCATCCCCTCTGGTTTTTTTGTTTGTTTGTTTTTTTAAAGTTGGGCCATATAAGAGTAGAATTGAAGTTGTAAGGAAATATAAAAACTGGAGTAAGTGATGAGGGATAGATGCAAAAGAGAGGTCCTGGGAACAAATAAAAACTCAGCAAGGTGATGAGCAGTGTTGGAGGACAGTGGACAAATAAATCATTACTAATCAGGTTAATTTGTTATAGATGAAAATGCATACATACGCATGCATTTGTGCATGCACACTCACACATATGCCATGTTATGAGACCTTTGTTAGGTGGCCTCCTTATGCTAGGTTGAGTCCCTAGAAATTAAGATAGGATCGAAGAATTCATTCATATCCATAAAAGCTGAAGTGTAAAATGTCTTTATGCTTAGAATTAAAGCTCTATAGCTACTAGAGCAGGAAGCTACCTGAAAAATTCACCTTGCTGAGGAGCTGAACACTAAGTAGCCATTCTATAAGCCTTACTGCGCACATCCACAAATAACAAACACATTTATGAGGTGTTTTCTTGGTTGACACAAGGCACACAATATTTTTCCTCTGAGTACACACCGACTTGTTAACGGCAAAAGTTTCTACCTTCATTGTTCCTAGTAGCATGCATTTTCCTTTTCCAAAGAGTCCTTCAGTGATTTAGAACAAGTTACTTAACCTCTCTGGCCTCATTCTCTTCAACTGTAAAGTGGGCTTATTAATAAACCCTGCCTCATAGGGTTGTTTGGACGATAATTAAAACGAGATATAAAGATGCTTAGCACAGTGTCTGGCACGTAGTAACCGTATTAACACTTAGCACTTACTGAATGCCTGCTGTCTGCTAGGTCCTTTTCAAGGCAGTTGAGGCACAAAGAAAATAAAGCATAACCAAGGAACCTTCAAGATGCTCATCCTCTCTTCAATTCCTGGAAATTCCTAACTAAAAACGCCTGATATCAGTCCCTTGAAGCAGACCCAATGTGCCTGAGCACTCAGGCACCCATACTCACACTGTGATTGTCTTGTATCTCTTTCCCCATCTTCCACTCTTCTGTCTGGCCTCTTGAAGTCAAGTTCCCTCTATCCTACTTTGAACAAGGAATACCCCTACGGTAAAAGACTGTGTCTTGGCCACTAGGTCAGAATCTCCCCGGTTGGGGAACTTTTCCTTCCTCCACTGCAGGCACTTGGTACATCGTGAGTCTTGCCCACAGTGAGTCCTCTGAATGTAAACGGAGCTCACCCACTCCTTTTACACCAGCTCCATTTTGTAGCTGAGGGGACTACATGCAGCAGAGATAATCAATACCTTCATTCCACGCCACTGAGTTTGCAAGTCCAACTTGGGTAGCCATGCTATACCAACTTCTTGATCCTCCTCTGTGTTTGTTGTATGCTCGTTCCTTATCCTAATCTGAGTAAAGAAAAAGTAGCCAGGAGGGAGAGATTGTGAGATTTAGGTACCAGAATTGCATAATGTTTTTAATCCTTAACTTCTCATGACCTGCAAGTATCGGTATTATCCAAGGCATGCCTGCAGTGGGAAAACAGGCTATAATCATGGGATTCTGTGGAGGCGCACAGTGTACACCTTTAATCCCCAAAGCTAGGCCTATAGGAGCAGAGAGAGACACCTCAGTTCAGGCCACCTTCTTCCCTTACCTCATTTGCTACAACTTTTCTTCATGATCTCCCTGCTGCCAGCCTTACTGTTCGCTGGATGATATGTTCCATGTTGCTGTCAGGTGGAAGTCATCTCTTGCTGATCAAAGATCCCATAACCATAGTTCTCTCTTTTGACAGTTATTGCGTTCTACCTTGTACGTGGAACTGTGTGTGAGTATCCTGTCTTTGCCAGATTAGAAGGTTATAAGGTCACTGTGCTGCAATATCTTTCCCTCCTTTGATTATCAGGGTTCTTTCATTTATGAGCTGTGTGGTCTATAGTAGTCTATGGACTCAATTGCCTCTATTTAAATCCTGGCCCTGCTAGCTGTCTGATCATGAGTAAGTTAACTTTTCAGTGCCTCCGTTTCCTCATTTATAAGAAGAAGATGATAATAGACTCTTGTAGAGCTACTAAAGATCAAATAAGGAGATATATGAACAATACCTGGCATATAGTTAATAGTCTATAAATGTAAGCTGCTGCTACTACTACTCTACTACTACTACTAGTCAGATGACAGCATTTTTCTTCAGGGCTTCTGAGGTTCTGTGCTTGCTTCAAAGGTGACAACCTTCCCGTAAAGAAGACTCATTCTTGGTCATGGGTAAGAGTACCTGCTATGGTACCAGCTCTGAAAAAGCAGAATCTGTCCTTACTTAACTCTGTGTTCTTTACAGTGCTGTGGAAATAGATGCTAATTAATGTCTTAAGATTTATTTTTCCAATTTTAAAGCTAATAAATACTCATTAAATAAACTTAGAAAATGTAAGGTGTGATTCAGAAAGAAAAAATATTACCCATTGTTTTACCACACAGAGATGATCACTGTAAATATTTTGGTGTATCTTCTTTCCTCACTAATATGTAATATGTATAATTGAGCTCATTCTGTATATATAATTTTATATGCTGGTTTTCATATACCGACTATTTTAAGAACATTTTCTCCTATATTTTTACAAACATAACTAAAATTGTCATGGCTGTACTGTAAATTACATTAACGTTCCCTTATTGTTGAATGTTGCCCATTTTAAGTTATAATGAATAAAATCTGTAATGATCATTTTGGTATATAATGCTCTTTTCAAAGCATGTCAGGTGGTTTAGTACTATAAGCTATCAAGAATAAAATTATGGCGTCAGAGAATATCAGTGACAGTATATGAAATGTCAATTTTAGTTTTCAGCATCCATTTTCTTCCCTTTTTTGAAAAACGTTGAGACAACATTTGGTCAACTCCATGCTGCTTATTTTCCAGTAGTCCTTAAGCATCTGTATATTCAAAAAATAAAATTAAAGGTGAGGAGGCATCTGCAGAGGACTGGCCTGGCAGGCATATCAGTCTGAGCCGGCTGAGAAGGCTGTCCGTTTGGAGGGTAGCCTGGCGCAAGGACCCGGGGCACAGGAGGGTGAGGAAGGCCTCCCACAGAGAGCTGGCCTGGGGTGGGCTGTCAGAGCCCACGCAGGGTGAGGCAGGAGTGTGTGCATGGGGGCAGTCTGGCTCCAGGTGTCAGAACCCACGTGAGCAGGGGAAAGCACACACTTGGAGGAGTGGCGTGGCATGGGCAATCAGAGCACAGGGGCAGCATAAGGGAGTCAGAGCCCAACACAAAAAGGAGGGTATGCGCATGACGGAGAAGGTAGAAACTCATTATATAAAGGAAAATTGATTAAATGAGTGAATACATTAAGGATAATGAAAGCCAGTTTCTAACTGTCAGAGAAGGGGTTTACAGATATGGAAAGGGAAAAAAGTCAAATGAACCCTATGGTGTGAACTCATGGTTTTTTATTATAGATAAATATAGAAATAAATATAGAAGTAAATAAGTATATGTGTTATGTATACGTACATAGGAACATATATAATACGTATGTTCCCTAAGTTGGTCTGGGAACAGTAATACCCCCATGGCAATGAGCAAGCATGTCTAGTGCTATATCTTGGCTTCTCAGTATAATTTACTAAAAGGAACCAGCGCATTTTGGACAAATGACTATTTCCTGGGAAGGTACAAGATGAGCCTAGAACATCTTTTTGTACCAGAAATCAAGTGCTCAAAGAATGATGGGGATATGTCAGAATGATACAGAAGCCAGCCTGAAGGGACCACCACTGGCTAAACTGGGGATAATTTGAGCACCAAAATAAATTATTAGAGTAACAAATTATATTGAAAAGATAAGAAATCACAAGTCAATACAGATACAAATAAAAAACTGTATACATTGAAAGTTTGATGAGGAATGGGATATTTCTGTAATTTCAAAGTATGTACCTCCCCACAAAATACTTATTAGTTAAGAGGGAGAAACTATGCCGTTACATTGGAGAAGCCTAGCAGACATCACCTTAATCAAGTGATCAAAGTGAACATCATCAGTAACAGGGCAGTTTGAAATCAGGTGCCGCTAGATAGGATGCACTGAGGAAAAAAGCAACATCACTGGTACAGTATTGCCAAAAATGAATCTTCTGAATCTAATCATAGGAGAACATCAGACAAATCCAAATTGAGAGACATTCTATAAAGTAACTTGTCTGTAATCTTCAAAAGTGTCATGGTCATGAAAGTCAAGTAAAGTCAAGGGACTAACAGTTCCAAATTCAAGGAGTCTAAATAAATGACAATTAAATGCAACTTGTAATTCTCAGCTGGATGCTTCCGTTCTAAAAGACAGTGAGATAACTGGTGAAACTTGGGTGGGATTTGAGGATTAGATGATGATAGTAACCTATCATTGTAATTTTCTGAATTTGCTGGTTGTATTGTGCTTATGTAGAATAATGTCCTTGTTTATAGGAAATATATGTTAAAGTATTTGCTAGAGATAGGGCATCAGATTGACATTTTACTCTCAAATCGTTCAGGAAATTAAAAAAGAATTTTTGTACTGTACTTCCAACTTTTCTGTAAGTTTGTGATTATTTCAAAGTGTAAAATATTTAATTAATTCAAAAAGGGAAAAAATAAAGCAGATTCAAAAATTATATGAAAACCGAAATAACTTAATTGTATATTAAATTGATAACATAACCATGTAGAACAAATAATAATTTCAAATTACTTTTGAAAACAGTTCTGTTCTTTCCACAAAAGGACTGCAAAAAATCTTTTAAATTTTACTCATAAGTTCATTATAGTTGGTAATAATGATGTTATACTGTGAATCAATTTTATGTATATTATAGGTAAACAAGGTAATAGATTGTTATTAGGAACAAAGTTTTTACTAAAAGAAAGAAACTAATTTAAAATAAGTAATAGAGACTTGAGGGCTGAACGGTGCTCTGATGAGGTTTTTTTCCTACATATTTAGTGAATAATTCTATTTAATGTACTCCTGTACAACACTATTTAAATTATATCAGAACTTAAGAAAAATAGAACATTTTCCCAGTTCACTTTATGAAATTAACCTAATTCTAAAAGTTACATTTCCAAACAAACACACAGAAAAGCAAACTATCATTTTTAATTAGAACATGGATTTCTTTTAATCTCAAATAAAACAACACTGAGTGAATTCAACAGCATTTTAAAAGAATAATCTATTTTGACCAAATGGGATTTATCTGAGAAACACAAGGATATTTCACATTATCAGTAGATGGTACTGATACTTACTTCTTCACTAGGTAAGAAAACAAGAATGCCCACTGTCACCAGTACCATGGTACTATATGTTCTGGTTAATGAATGTGACAAGCAGAAATAAGAGGCAAGGAAAAGAAAAAAAAAATTGTCCTCAATTATAAACAATATAATTGTATGCTAATAAAACATAAGAATAAATTGAAAACTAATTGAAGTTTGATGAGAACTTATAAAGCAAGTTGAAATACAAGTAACAGACTAGAAGAAAATGTGTTCAATATCTGTAATTGACAGGTTAATATCCAGAATATATAAAGAGCTCTCACTAATCAATAGGAAAAAGTCCACAGAAAAGTGTGCAACAGATGTGAACAGGAAAGTCGCAAAATAAGAAGCCAAGAAGTATATGAGGTCCCTTATAATTGAGAAAGTAAAAATAAAAACAATGATAACATTTCTCTCTATCAAATTAGCAAATTTTTTAAAAGACAAACAATATTTAATCCTGGAAAAGGTACAGAGACTGGCTTTCACATTCGCTACTACTTGGAGTGTAAATTGGCACAACTTTTATGTTGTCCTTTTTTAAAAGTATTATTGAGGTATATTTTACATACAGCAAAATTTAATCTTCGTACTGTACAGTTCTGACAAGAACTTAGGGTCATGTAACCACCACCATAATCAAGATATAGAACAGTTCCATCACCCTAAAGAATTATTTCATCTGCTTTGTAGTCAAACCCTTTCTCTTCCCGCCCCCACTTCCAACACCTAGCTTCTGAAAATCACTGCTCTGTTTTCTGTCCCTGTATTTGTACCTTTTCCAGAATGTTATATAAATGGAATTATACATGCAGCCACTATGGAAAACAGTATGGAGATTCCTCAAAAACTAAAAACAGTGTTGCCATATGATCCAGGAGTCCCACTCCTGGTGGGCCTATGTGTGGACAATATTATAATTCGAAAAGATACATGCACTCCTATGTTCATAGCAGCACTATTTACAATAGCCAAAGCATGGAAGCAACCTAAATGTCCATCAATAGATGAATGGATAAAGAAAATGTGGTATGTTTATATATACACACACAAGCATATATACACATGTATATGTATGTGTGTGTGTGTGTGTTACATACACAATGCAATACTACTCAGCCACAAAAAAAGAATGAAATAATGCCATTTTTCAGGAACATGGATGGAGCTAGAGATTACCATACTAAGTAAAGTAAGTCAGAAGAGAAAGACAAATACCATATGATATCACTTATGTGTGGAATTTAAATTATGACACAAATGAACTTATTTACGAAACAGAAACAGACCCACAGATATAGTGAACAGACTTGTGGTTGCCAAGGGGGAGGAGGGTTAGTGGAGGGATGGATTGGGAGTTTGGGGTTAGCAGATGCAAACTATTATATATAGAATGGATAAACAACAAGGTCCTACTGTATAGCATGGGGAGCTATATTCAATATCCTATAATAAACCATAATGGAAAAGAAAAACAAGGAATTATACACTATGGAGCTTTTTCATTCTGGCTTCTTTCACTTGCATATGCATCTGAAATTCATCCATATTGTAACATGTATCTGTAGTTCATGCCTTTTGTTGCTGGGCAGTATTCCACTGTATGGGTGTACCACTGTCTGTTTATCCACTCATCAGTTAAAGGAAATCTGGATTGTGTCCAGTTTTTTGCAATTATGAATAAAGCCATTTTAAGCATTCACGTACAGGTTTTGCTCTGAAAATAAGTTTTCATTTAGCTTTTATAAATACCTAAGAGTAGGATTTGTATGTATGAATTGTATGTTAAGCCTTAATGAGAAATTGCAAAGGTGTTTTCCAAAATGGATGTACAATTTTGTTTTTAATTTGAGCTAATAGGTGTGTAGTGATCTTACTGTGGCTTTAATTTCTATTTCCCGAATGACTAATGATGCTGAGCATCTTTTCATGTGCTTATTGTCATCTGTGTACCTTCTTAGGTGAAATGTCCATCTAAATCTTTTTATCATTTTAAAAATCGGGTTGTTGGGCTTCCCTGGTGGCGCAGCGGTTGAGCGTCCGCCTGCCGATGCAGGGGACACGGGTTCGTGCCCCGGTCCGGGAAGATCCCACATGCCGCGGAGCGGCTGGGCCCGTGAGCCATGGCCGCTGAGCCTGCGCGTCCGGAGCCTGTGCTCCGCAATGGGAGAGGCCACAACAGTGAGAGGCCCGCGTACCGCAAAAAAAACAAACAAAACAAAAAAAAAAACGGGTTGTTTTTCTTATTATAGAGTTTTGAAAGGTCTTTTTTTAATTCTGGATACAAGTCCTTTATCATACATACGATTTGAAAATATTTTCTCCCAGTCAGTGGCTGTTTTTTCATTCTCCTTTGAAGAGCAGAGGTTCTTAATTTTGATGAAGTATAATTTATCAATTTTTTAGTTTTATGGATTATGCACTTTGTATTATATCTAAGAAATCTTTGTCTAAGCCAAGGTCACAAAGATTTTCTTCTAGAAGTTTTATTGTTTTAGATTTTATTTTTAGGCATTATCCATTTTGAGTTAATTCTTGTACATGGTGTAATTATGTATAGATTGGAATTTTCTCTTTTTTTTTGTATGCATCTGTGGTGGGCTGAATGGTGGTCCCCAAAAAGATATGTCCATGTCCTAACCCCCAGAACTGTGAAAGTTACTTTATGAGGCAAAAGATGTGTTTAGGTTAAGAATTTTGAGAGGAAGTGTTTATCCTGTATTATCCAGGTGGGCCCTAAATGCAATCACATGTATCCTTATAAGAGAGGGGCAGAGGGATTTTTTTTGAAACACACAACGAGGAGGAGGTATTTTGACCACAGCAACAGAGATTGGAGTGATGTGCCCATAGGCCTATGAATACCTTGAGCCACCAGAAGCTGGAAGAGGCAAGGAACAGATTCTCCTCTAGAACCTTCAGAGGGAATACAGCCCTGCCAGCAACTTGATTTTGGACTTCTGGTCTACAGAACTGAGAAGGAAGAAATTTTTGTTGTTTTAAGCCACTCAGTTTGTGGTAATTTATTACAGTAGTCATAGGAAACTAATATAATGACTCTCCAATTCTTCCAGCAGCGTTTGTTGAGAAAGCTTTCCTTTCTCTATTGAATTGCATTTGCACTTTTATCAAAAACCAATCACCACACGTATGTATTGGGTCTATTTCTGGACTTTCTATTCTGGTCTACTGACCTGTATGTCTGTAATTTCACTAATACTACTAATACTACTTTGTCATGATCACTGTAGCTTTATAGTAAGTTTTGAAAATAGGTAGCGTGAATCTTCCAATTTTGTTCTTTTTCAAAATAGTTTTGGCTTTTCTAGTTTCTTTGCTTTTCTATATAAATTTTAGAATCAGCTTGTCAATTTCTACTGAAAAGTTCCTGCTGGAACTTTAATTGGAAATGTGTTTAACCTACAATTTGGGAAAATTTGACATCTTACCAACCTTGAGTCCTCCAATCCATGAGCACAGTATATCTCTACATTTGTTTGGGTCTTCTTTGATTTCTTTCATCATTTTGTAGTGTTCATCATACAGTTCTGGCACCTAAGTATTTCATGGTTTTTGGTGTTGTTTTTTAATAAATTTACTTCAATTTCCAATTGTTTATTGCTAGCATACAGCAGTAGGGTGGATCTTTTTGTATAGTGATCCTGTATCCTGTGATCTTACTGAACTTAGTTATTAGTACTAGTAGCTTTTTTGTAGATTTTGGGGAGATTTTCTATGTAGATAATCTTACCATATGTGAGTAGTGCTATTTCTCCCTTTCTCTCTTTCCCTCTCTTTCTTTTCTTTCTCTCTTTCTCTTTTCCTTCCTTCCTTCCTTTCCCCTATTGCCTTGCCAGAAACCTCCACTACAGTGTCGAAGAGAACTGTAGGAGTGGCCATCCTGATTCTAGGTCTTCGCTTTGTGCTTCATCTCAGAGTGTCTGTCCTCCAGCAGTTTACTGCAGGCATTGTGCAGGCATTGGTTATTCATTATTTGCTAGCTTGGTGATGAGGGGTGGAGGTGTTCACATTTTCTGTTCTCAGTAATCCTGTCCCTCCCTCAGCAGTAAGGAATCTCTAATGATCGTGGATACAAGATCCTTTTTCTCTCTCTCCCCCATGGATACAGGGTGTTTTTTGTTTGTTTGTTTTTTTTCTGTTCCCTTCCCCCAGCTGTACTAGATCTCCTGTGCCCTGGATGCTGCCCTTTCTTTCCTAAACAGCTTAAGGTTTTTGCTTTGTAGTGGAGAAAGGGTAGAAGCACCTAGGGCAGGGCTTTGTGCCTTTCTTGAAGTGGCTACTACACATCTTCCCCAGGCCTCCACCGTGAAAGAAACCTTTTCTAGTCTCTCCTGTTCTGCTCCCAATCTCCCTTGAGTGGTGAGGTCTGTGAGAAAGAGTCTCCTAAATTCCTCTTGCATATGTTGCTCCCAGAGGTTGCATACTCTCCTGCTCCTCCACACTCAGCCTTTAAGGATGTGTTAACAATTTTAGCTGACTTCTTACCAGCTTGCCTGGCACCCAGCCTCTGCTCCAGGTAAGTAAATGCTCATGTCCGTATCCCCCATCTGCTTGAAGGTGCCTGTCTTTCTTTAGGTTTCAGGTGAGTTGGTTCTGCAACCTCAGCTGTCTGATAGGTTCAAGAGTTGTTCCTTCCTTCGAAGTTTTTACTCTGCTTTGATTTTCTTGGTCATTTTTATGTAGTATAAGGGTTTCTTTCTTGGAAGTTAAGTTTAGTTAATAAGCACTGCGTTTAGTAGGGGAGTAAGACGTGTTACATAGGTGATGTGAGGCAGAAGATACATCTGCTTTGGTCTTCTTGGTTACTGGGTGATGGTAAGGTGGTAAATCAAAGAGACATGATGGAACCTGTGCCCAGCCCAGGGCAATGCCAGAGTGAAACAAGATTTCTCCTCCATAACATCTTACCTCAGAGGAGAAACATGATACTATAAGACTTATTAACTTGAACATCTGTGCCTTCTTTCTGTGCCCAGCCAGGCCAGAGAGGTGTTCTTGAGTAGGCAAGTAGGAAGGAGATGAGACTATTTGGCCTCCTCTCACTATTCAGCAAGAGGACACATGTGATGTCCTCATGAGTAGCTCTTGTTGCTCCCCATTTCCCATGTAAGCCAGACTCCTGTGATTAATGTGATAGGGCATTCACTAATGCTTTTAAAAGATGGATCATTGTGAAAAGGCCCAACCCTGTTTGCTGCATTTCCTCCCTAAAAGCAGTCAGTCTTGACAGAAGCTATGCGAGTCATCCTGTCTCCCATTAACAATGACCTCAACTGTTTGTTTTAAAGAGTTCACAACCCCAAAGCAAAATTTTCACATACAAAAACATAGCATGAACCAAACCCTTTGGGAAAGCTTCTCCTGAGCCCTCAGCCTGTGCTTCTGTTCATTAAATCAAATCAACCCTTTAGAGTAGGTGGGACTCTTCCACCTATGGCATTGGTATGATCTTAAAGAAGGAAGCCTGCAAGTGGCCTCCTCTCCATGTGCCTGATGCAGTCTAACTGCACATCAGGTGATGAGTGGAAAGTATGGCTAGCAGGAAGGAAATAGAAGAGATGATTCCATGGAAGCGGGGTTGTTTGGCTAGGGAATCTTAGTCAGAAACAGAACTGAAAAGGGGCTTGGGCTACCACAGTGGTATGTGGTAACAAATGGTCATCAGGGATGGTACTTGTGAGCACATCCTGTGCCCCAGGCACCAGTAACAATTCTCAATAATAGCAAATGACAAGATCAACAGAAATGACTCATTCTTGACTTAAGTTTTCCACAGAAGGAAGAGGCTCTAGGGGGTGGTGGGCAAAAGAGCATTATTGGAGCCCCTTTTTGAGCAAGAATGAAGAGTTTCTGTTTCAAGAGCTACCAGCCTACAGAGAAAAGTCAATTTTCCCTTGAAGGCTTCCTTTCAGTAAGTGCCATTCAGAAATCCTAACAAGACTTACTATAGAGAATCTAAGGGAGTTCATTCCTCCCTTTTCCCCATGTTCAGTGGATTGTTAAAACCAGAAGGGTGAATTTGAGACTTCAGACTCTCTCTGACTGAGTTCCCAAAACTGTGACTATCTAACCTGTTGCTAGAATTTATCTAGGAGGGAGATTTCCACCTGTTTTGATTATCTTTTGCTAATGTTAACCAGCTACGCCAAATTTAGTGACTTCAGTAAACAATCATTTTATTTGTTCACCATTCTGTAGGTCAAAGATTTGACCAGGGCTCAGCTGGGCAGTTCTTCTGCTTTACATGGTGTTAGCTAGTGTCTTTCATGAGGTTGCAGTCAGATGGCAGCTGGGGTTGGAGTACCGGGATGGCTTCACTCACAAGTGTGGCACCTTGGGAGAGCTGGCTAGGAGGCTAGGATGTCTCTCTACTTCCTCACATGGATAGCTTAACCTTTACATGGCAACTGGATTCCAAGAATGAGTATTCCAAGTGGTGAAGAGGAAGCTATGATCTCTTAAGGCCCAACTACAGAAGGTACATATATAGCATCATGGTAGTCTTTTGATGAAAACAAGTCCTAGGGCTAACCTGTATTCAAAGGGAGAAGAATAGACTCCACTTCTTCATGCAGGAGTGGAAAGGTTACTATTCAAAAGAGCTCATGGCATGGGAGATATTGTTGTAACCATCTTTTGAAACACAATCTGCTACACCACCTAATGCACTCCTTCCAGTGCCTCAGGTTCTGCTCTGGCAAGAACTGTTTTGTATGTAACCAAAGCATTGTGTACTGCAATTGGCATTCATGCTTTTTTGTTCACTTTTTACTGGAAATGGAGAATATGGGAGTCATTATCCCTTCATACGTCCCTGAAAGGCTGATTATCCAATAGGCTTGAACCCTGCTTAAGTAAGATTAGGAGTTGTGAGGAAAAACTTGGAAGGAAACTAGATGCAAATTCTTGGTTCATTTTCCCCGTTATTTAAGTCAAGTGCATTTTTATTATTATTAAGTTAAAGGTGTTTTATTATCCACACAGGGATTTTCAGTTCAGTTAATATGCTTGATACTGACATTTAATTATTTTATTACCCTATTCTTTTATCCCTTCTCAGGACCAGCAACTCCAAGTCCTCTTTTATAGGGCTATTATTTTCTAGGGCTATTCTATTCCTGTGTGTGTTAGAAATTGGGTTTATCTCTATGACATGTTAGTAATTAAAGCAAATCTCTACAACAAGCCATAAAACGGCCTGACCTGCCCCAAGAAAGTGGAACTATGGAGAGCACTAAGAGCTGAATCAGACAAAGATAAAAAGCTGTGTTGGTAGCTGATACATCCAGCCCGTTACACCCTTTGAAACAGTTTCTGCTCCTTACATCTAGACGTGCTTCAGGTCCCCCTGCGGGCAAAAATGCCACCTTTCTACAAAGAGAGGCACCAACCTAGCCAGACAACTACCTTTGAAACAGCACTCGTTTGACTCAGCATTCTTGGGCCAAAGGGAGAAACATATTCCAAAGCAATGGAGCCTTTTTCTTTTTTTCCACCTCAACACACCTAAGGGATTCCACACACTCCTGTCAGTGGTAGAGACTCATTAGGGCAGTGAAGGGCTTTGTGGTTCGGGAAGAGTCCACCATTGAGAATCACTGGGATAAAACTTTAAACAGTTTAAGGTAACACTGGATGGCAGAGAAAGCCAAACCAAAGGAACAGGTCAACCAAACTGATATATATACAACCTCCTAAATCCTTCACACAGCCTCTGAGGTTAACAAAACAAAAAATACTTTTATCCAAAATCACACTGGTTTCATAGTAATCCCTGATTATGCTACCTGACAACATAATAAATTTACAGTGAGAAGTGGGGAGTTGGATAATTAAAAATCATCCATAAGTCTGCACATCACCTTCTAGTAACCTTGCGATGCATGATGCCTCATTCAAATCTCCATAAAACCTGTCCTATGGTGGGTGTGGTGTAATGTTCCATCTTAAGCAGCGACCAGGTTTTTGTTTCTGTTATGGCTTTGCACTCTTTGGGGCATATGGTAGGCATTCATTATAGGTCTTCATTAACGAGTAGATGAGTAAATGAATGCATGTGTGGAAATAACTCTGCCAACCTTAGTCCTGACCTTGTACCTGACTTCTCGAAAGGCTTTACTTTCCCTGGCAGTACAGCTTTAGCAGAAGAGGAAGGCTCAATTTCCCACCTCAATCTCTCATTGGTGAATACGGCATATTTAAAGGGCCCTTAGAAATCAATTAGCCCCCAAACTTCATTTTACAGATGGGGAAATTGAGTCCAGAAATATTATGACTTTTTCCAGCATTGCCTGTCAGTACATCTGTAACTGAATCTCTGCAAGAGGGGCATGTAAACTGGTCCACAGAGGACTGAGTCTTAGAGGTCACAGGTGCCCGGGCATTTGGTGCAGACAGGACACATTTCAGGTAGAGAGGGAGGAGAGTAAACCTGCTAACCCTTTCCTGCATCAGCTCTGGCAAGAGGATACTGTGGCTGCCTCGGGAGGGTGAGAGGTGGTGTATTTGCCTTCTACAGAGACGATTTGACTCAGCCTGCTGCTCTCTTTCTTAATCAGCACCCTCAAATAAGTGCTCAGTGAAAACACTTTGAGAAAAAGCCCTCGTAAACTAGTGTGGCTGTCTTGTAACTCAGCTATAATATCAAAGATTTCATGGCTGAATACCCTCTCCCGGTCAGCAAATGGCTGACAGGGGTACAAGTCACAGGGTTTCCATGGGGATGTGTGCATGTTTTGCTGAGGAAACAAGCCTCACCACTGCAAACCTGTATCACCACCCACCAAAAATCCCAGTCTCATTAGAAGCGCAAACCAAGCTCCCATGGGCACTGTCCCCAGAGAAGCAGCATACACTGACTTGCTACGTGAGGCATACCCCCTCTGGGATGGCTGCCAGAAAACTGCACAACCTTATGGAAATTGTAATGACTCAGGGGCCCTTTGGGGAAGGTAGATGTCCTGGGAAACATCTGGTCCCTTAGCTTTGAAATAGATGGCAGGTCAGGAGGGAGGGGAATTCATTCTATAAATACTTATTGGTTATCTACTATGTGTCAGGCACTGTTCTAGGAAATGGGTATGTGGTATGAACCAAATAGTGTTATTGTCCAGTGCTCTTTCTTCTAAACCTGTGGTGATCCATACCTTCCTGCACACCAATGTGCTCATTTTATTTAGCATCAATGGAAAATTAACAATATGCCATCCATAAACATAGTATTTTTATTACTTAAATATGTTGGTCTGGATCCCCAATTAAATGGTAGCCTCCTTGAGGGCAGAGGTAGTACTTTTTCCTTTGTAGTCCTCATAGCATTTCACATGATGGTAAGTGCAGAGAAAATATTCAAAGGGTGATGAACTAGATCCTAAAAAATCATATCTGTAGACAACCAAAGAGAATTAGGGAGGAGGCTGATAGCAGGCAAAAGTTTAGGACCCAAAAGAGATGGCACCTCCAGATACCCACCAAAAGAAAGCTTTACTATTTACAGTAGTTTTTTAAAATGTAAGTCTGCATAATCCATGCATAACAGCATCATGAGGTGCATCGTATTTGAATGTGAAGAGCAGTCATAAAATACATTATCATTGAAGACCAAAATTAAATACCATGTATTTTAAGAAAGAAGAATTGCCTTGTTTGTGGCCATTGTATTCAGATGCTCACAATTATATTTTCAGTGCACTTGTCTTGATTTTAACACTCAGGACACACGTTATAGCACTCATGCTCTAATGTAGACCTAAGTCTTTACTTCAGAGAATACTGTAATGATCAGAAATGTAACTAGAGCCCAGGTTTTTTTTGTTTGTTTTTTTGTTTTGTTTTGTTTTGCGGTACATGGGCCTCTCACTGTTGTGGCCTCTCCCGCTGCGGAGCACAGGCTCCGGACGCGCAGGCTCAGCGGCCATGGCTCACGGGCCCAGCCACTCAGCAGCATGTGGGATCTTCCCGGACCGGGGCACAAACCCGTGTCCCCTGCATCAGCAGGCGGACTCTCAACCACTGTGCCACCAGGGAAGCCCTAGAGCCCAGTTTTTAAATGAGCCACTTGTTCTTTTCTGCTATGAGCTTAAGTCTGCATTGGGTCTTTGGCTGAAACACATATAGCTATTAGCAGGGGAGGGTGCTAAGGTGGAGATATTTAGAGAGGTCCTGAAGACACCAGGCTGAGCTTTGCTTCTTTAGAACCTGAAAAATTAAGAAAGAAGGGCTTTGGGAGGAGCAGGGAGCATCAGGAGAGAAGCAACTAAGGAACTTTCACTTGTTAAATTCTAGTAAATGCTCACCCTTGATGAAGGGAGAGACAACCAAGTAAACTCAAATATTTCAAGCTACTTCAGGAAACAAGATTGTATCTTTTTTAACTCCTTGCCTGTGTGTCCCTTTGATATATGAGTTACCATGGAATAGAGAGAAATAGCTGTGGTTGCAAGATAAGATCCAAAGAGAAGACGATTCTGAATGCCTGATTAGTGGCAGTGAAAGGCAAGAGAACCCTAGAGAGCTTTCGATGTGAGGTGAAGGGCAGAGGCGCCCCGAGCCTATAGCATTATGAGGTGCAGGGCTGGGTCTTAAGATCTAGAAAACTGAGTTAAGAGGAGACTTGGCATCCATTTTATTTTGTAACTTAATCACCCCTCAGTTGTCCCAGTTGGAAAGTATGAGTTTTCATAGCCAATAACTTATTACTGTGGAAACGTATTGTTTTTACTACAAAATAAGAATATATTCGAAAATATTTTACAAATTATAAAGCACTATATAAATGCAAGTTAGTACTCTCCTTCCAAAATGTTCCAGGTATTTTCAATGGGTTCTTTGGATTTTCAGTACATTTATATGATTTAGGAATTAGGGCAAGGAAGCGTGGGATCTTACGGTAGATAAGAATCATTGAGGTCCCTAAAGCTTTTCATTCATCTAGGCTCTATTCAGGTATTTCCATTCAAAAAATACTCTGATATATGTTAATGGGAGAGTAAATTGATACACCATCCTGGAGGGCAGTTTAGCAATGGATATTAAAAGCTGTGATTGAGAATTCTGCTCCCAGGAAATTATCATCAAGTATCATCATCAACATCATTATGGCTAACGTTTGTCATGCATTTACTGTGTGAAAGGCACTGTTCTAAGTGCTTTGCTTGAAGTAACTCATTCAGTCCTCACAGCAATGCTATGATATGTGTTATTATTATCCCTGTTACATAGATAATGAAACTGGATTATAGAGAAGTTATATAACTTGCCCAAGGTCACAAAGCTGGTAAGTGGAAGAGCTAGCAATCTAAGTTAGGCTGTCTAGATCCAGAGTCAACACTTTTAACCACTGTACTATATTGTAACTTGTGTTTTTTCCTAAGGAAACAATTGAAGAAACGCACAAAGATGTATATTCAAGTATTTCATCAAGGTATTGAGTAATACAGGAAAGGATTGGGGGGAACCCAAAATAGCTACCAGCAAGGCATTTGTTCAACTTAGTATGGTGTATGGCCATAAAAACAGATACTTTGGTGTCTTTAAAATGATTACGTTCATCTATATAAGTGCTCTTACATGTAAAAGATATCTGTGCTGTATTAGTAAAAAAAATCAGCTTTTGAAAGTACGTATAATTTGCTCTATTTTGGTGAGAAAAAAGTCTTTAAGGCTAGTTACCAAATCATTGACAATTATTATCCCTCAGAGATGAGATTATGGATGGTAGTTTTTCCAGTATGCTTTTTTGAGTTAAAGAAGTTTTTCTTCAATTTTTTTACAGAGAGCATTTTTTGCTTTTATGAAGAAATACACAATAAAGCTACATCATTTGGGGAAAAAAGTATACTCAAAAGAAGTAGGTCTCATTCTACTCTCACATACATATCCCTTACACCCTCCACTCCAGCACATTCCACTGACGAACAACTCTCTTCCTTATAAAATGCTTCCCCATTTTGTACATTGAGTTTTTTGTTGGTTTCTGGGGGCTTAGTCACAAATGCATTGAGGCCCCACTGTGTGTCCCTTGCTGTATTAGGCATTGTGGATCTCAGACTGCAAAGAATTGACTTTCTATTTATTCTGGGAGACTTTATCTCCCTTAGGTTTGGGTTTCTCTCTATATCAACATCTGGTTTACCGACATAATCAACTGTTCAGTTGTGAGGGACAAACAGTTGGAAGAATAGAAAAATATGTGATACAGTGCTTCCTGTGCACCATAAACAATACGTACAAGTGGAGTTCAGAGAAAGGATAAATCTAAGAAGCTGATAGCAGTATTCAAGCTCTCCTAAAGGAGATAAGGACTTAAGCAGGATCTTAAAGGATGGTAGGAAAAGGAGGAACACATTTTACTCAATCTTACCGGCATGAACTTTTGTATGTTTCCTTCCTGGTTCTAAGATTCTACTCTCATATTTAAAGATGCATTGAATCAAATAAACCTGGGTTCAAATTCTGACTTCTTTATTAGCAGTGAGCTTTCGAGCAGTTGCTTAATTGCTCTATGCCTCAATTTCCTTATCTTTAAAATGGGCATGGTAAGAGTATCTTCCTCTTAGAATAACATTAAATGAGACAGTGCCCCAAAAGCATTTAATATAGTGCCTGGCCCACTTTCAGCTTTCAACAAACGTAACTTTTATTATGCTTCCCACCCCTTCATCCCCCAGTTTCCACCCAGTGGTCTTATTTCCTATTTTCTATCTCTTGGCACAGATTTATTTGCCTTTCTTCCTCTCAGGTTTGCCTTTTCAGTTCCTAGCTGCCCTGTTGAGTCTGTCTCATCGCCCTTGGCCGGTATCTATGTGTTGTGCAACTGTTTGCCTGATTTCAGACTGTCAGCTTCAGTACAGCCCGCTGATTGCTCACTCCACTTTCCTGTGATTCTCATATCCCAGCCTCCATATGTTCAGACTCCTGGACTCACCACCAAACACAGAACTTGAATTGAGAGGCAGGAACCTATTTTCTTTCTTCTCCAAGTCCAGCCTAAAGCTTTGGACACCAGTTGCCCCCTGGGAACAGATGATGACTTCAGAACTCCCATGCCAAACTTAAATATCCCCAGTACTGTCCTGGCTCCATGGCCATTTCACTTCCCCACTCAGCTCTGTGTGTCAGAGGCAATGCCGAAGCGTTTCCGAAGGCCTCATTCTTCTTACAAGCAGAGAGAGATCTTGCCTAGAGTAGAAGTTGAGCTAAGCCGTCAGCTGCTTTTCTCATGTGATGGACCCTGCTCTTTGCTGCTTTTATGGTCAAGGCCTTGCCAACCGTAGGAACAATGAGCCTCTTTAGCACCCCTGTCTCTGCTGTAGGGTAACCAGAGACAGAACAACTCCTTTCCAAAGGTGAATTTGCTGGCCAGAGCCTATCGCCTCAGTCTGGGCTTCCTGACCACTTTTTACAATTCTTTTGGATCAAATAGAGTACTCCATGGCCTTTTCTGATTATAGAGGTCTCATTGTTTAATGGTTAGTACAGGCCTTTTGCAAGCATATCTTGGCTTTGGAATCCTAGATGCCAAACTTTACTTCAGTGGAATATCCATTTTGTTCTTACTTTAAGCATGAAACAGTGAATCATAGAAACAAATGTTCTTGGGTCATCTGGTCAGCCTCCCGGGTACAGCTACAGGGTGTTTCCGTTAGAGTACGATCTAGTCTTTGTACAGTCGCCGTTTAAACGTCCCAGATGTT
Source organism: Delphinus delphis (assembly GCF_949987515.2). Taxonomy (NCBI): domain Eukaryota; kingdom Metazoa; phylum Chordata; class Mammalia; order Artiodactyla; family Delphinidae; genus Delphinus; species Delphinus delphis. Next base: position 29,149,984 of record NC_082694.2, read on the forward strand.
AGGGCATCTTCATCTCATAGCAGCTCAAAGAACAAAACAAGCAGTGTTTTCTTGCAGGCTTCTTTCTCCTGCCTGCTGCCCTGTCAGCTTGCCCCATACTTTATAGCAAACCCAAGGAAGAGCATCTCTCTCTCACAGGCAGAAGTATGACTTCAGGGATACCCTTCACGATGAGCCAGAGCAAGGGTACAACAGGTTTGTGTTCACCTGCAAACTTGCAGATTGCCTGGAAATGGGACCAAGAGCAACTCATCTCTTCTGTTGAGTTGGGGGCTTTTGAGCCTTCTAGAGCTTTAATTTCTCTCACATGGCCTAATTTCTTTCCCCTTCTTTCTGGGACACCTATGCAATGTTTTCTCCTTTGTTCAGAGCTGTGAAAAGGAAGTGTTTGTTTGACTATGAGTTTCCCTTTTTTTAACTCCCTCCACCCTAAACCCATAGCTCTCTTCCTCTCCCAAAGAAGAAAGAGGAAAGCAAGCCACAATAATACTTCTGTAAATTTATGGCCACTCTGTAATGTTTAATCACAGCTACGTGACTGGGGGCTTCAGAGCAGGCGTACAAGTTCAGCGCAAGGTGAATCTTGTCTGAGATAATCTGAAAGTTCATTCAGAGGTGAGGGCAGCAGGCTCTTGCAGACGGGTGAGGTTAACAGGAGGTCACCTGCTTTTTTTTTCCTCTGGTCTTCTCCCGTTTAATGTGTAAACAAAGGGAAAATGTAACTTCCAATGAACTTGGCATATGTTGTGCTCACGCTAATCTTGGCCTGGCCAACTGTAAACAGTCCAATATCCTGTAGCTGAGTCTTTCCACCCATTCTCCGCCTTTTGGAGAGCATGAAGGAACAGAAAGCAGACACTAGCACCTAGTAGAGGCAGCATCCAGTGCCCCCAGAGAACCACCAGGGGCCCAGGGGAGGCCCTGGAGAAGACCGCAGACCAAGGTGTTTGCTGTCATGCATGCAGGGCCTCCAGCACTCTGGCCTCTTGTGCTGCTTTCTGACAACCGTCAGTCAGCATTCATTTACTGAGCTTCTTTTCTGCCCCGCTACACAGTGCTGAACACTAAGAAGACAAACACGGATGAGCCCTAAGGTGCTTACAGGCTGAAAGGCGAGAGGACCTATGATCTGGCCCTAGAGGTAGGAGGATGAAGGAGGGGACTTTGCTGGTATCCAGAGAAAGCTGACGACAGCTTCTGGATAGAACCCTGTCAGAAGTTCCCCTCCATTGTAGGACTGTGTTTGGTTTCCATCCCATTTGCAGACATGTCTCCAGGCCAGAGAATTCCAGAAGCTTACAGAGGCAGTATATGCGGGCAGTATGGGGGCCCATAGTCTGAGCATCAACAGCTTTTGGTAGAGCCGTGGCTGCTTGATGATTTGTGACCAACTCTCACTTGCCATAAGCCCAATTCCTTGGGAGTCCAGAGCCTCTGGGCCAGTGCAGATGTGCTTGAGGAACATACCTCTGCTGTACCCTCTTGGAATGTGGGAGTGTAATTAGTATTCCAGTATCCAGGGCAGGAATTAATAATTAGTGAGTTATCTGTGGCAAGTGTTAAACCTCAAACCAGCTTTTAGAACCCCTTACTCATTTGAGGAGTATTTAGGGAACGTGGACTTTCCCAGCTTTCAGCCAACATAGGACCATTTTAGTAGTATGAGGTAGTAAGGAGGTCCTGAGCCGCCAAGAAGATACAGTCTTCAGCTGTGAAATTCCCTTTGTACTGTGCTTGGGACCACTCTGTGACCAGGAAATAGAAACCTCTTTAACTACGCTTGATGCTGAGTATTTCATAGCTAACGTGGGCCCAGACCTGTGCCAGGTAGAAGCAGAGAGAAAGATCCTGTCCTTAAGGAACTTATAACCTCCTTGAGGAAGCAAGACAAAAATAATAATAAGAATAATTAGGAGTTTAAGATAGGCTTTGGTACTATCAAGTGAGATATTATACCTGGAGCACCTAATAATAATTAGGAGTTTAAGATGGGCTATGATACTACCAAATGAAATATTGCGATGAAGCCTTCTTAAGGGTCTCTTTAGAAAGGGAAGGATCTGGATAGGACAAAGAGAAAAGGGGAGGTATTCCAAATCAGAGAACAGCATGAAGGCATTGTGAGGGCAGAAATGAGTTGGTCAGCTTCATTGTCTTCTTCTTCTCCTTCTTTTGTCATTGTCATCATCATAACTAATATTTGCTGAGCATTTACTATGTGCCAGGCACTATGCTGAGTACTTTACCAAGGTAGGTATTATTATTTCCACTTTAATGAGAGGCTGGTATCTTCCCCGGGGCCATAGAAGTGAGAAACAGTGAAAATTCTGAACTATAGCTCCGAGGCAGAATGACTTGGATTTGCCTCAACACCACTCATCTTTATAACTCTGAAGATTTCTTAACCCCCTTCCCTCTGCCCCCAGCCCAGTGTTGTAAAGTGTTTGTTTTTGAGATCCACAAAGGGGACAGGAGAAGGTGTTGAGAAAATTTAGCTGTTAAAGAGGACACTTTCAAGTCAGGAAAGGGGTTAGTCCATGGAGAGGAATAGTTAAGGGGTGACAAGATGATGGTGATTTGCCAGTGCACTGTGGTATCTCTTTTGGGGTTATTTTCTTATAGAAATATACTTTATTTACTATATATAGAAATATATTTATTTACTTTATAAATAAAGTAAATATACTTTATTTATATAGGTAAAAGAGTAGATTGTTTTTCCCACAGCTTGCCCAGGGTGTTTAAAATGTGGGTGGTCCCCTCCTAAAAACCATTGCTTATGATCTGGCCCTTGAAGGAACTCTGCTCCCAGGGAACAAGCCACATGGACAAATGCTAATCTGGAGAATGTCCATCTGCCCCTGGCTCACAGAGAATATGGACATGATGGCCCGGGGGTCAGGAGAAGAGAGTTGCAGCTTGAATGAAAGCCAGGGGCTCCAGCCAATGTTACATTGAAGCAGAAGTCAGACAATTGTTGTTGCTCTAAAGTTCATGAAGGGTAATGTTTAGTTGCTTTTTAAAAATGTCTTTGAATAGTAATGATACGCTGTGATAAGAGTGTTATTAACTATAACAATGTGAAATTTTCAAGTGTTTTCACATACTATATCTCTTTTCATACCTTTATGCAATAAATTGAAGAAGGTGTTTTTTTTAACAAATTCACATCAATGATTGAGTCACTGAGTCAAAAAAACATAATGATTTGTTTGAGACCTCACAACAAGCCATACTATAACCCAGAGATGATAAACACAAAGATCTAGTGTTGGATAAAGGCTCCCATGCCATCAAGGACTAAAGACGTTATTACTCTGGCGATACAAGGAATCAGAAGACTGAGTTTATCTTTGCAAAAATAAAAGAAGAAATTTTTCCATTCTAGGATCTCTGAGAATGACACCAAACTCTCCCACAAGGAGGCTTCTTTCTTCTCCTAATTTCTCCTTCCCACCCAACTCAAACACTAGCTAATGGGCATTCAGATGCTCCAAGTTTAAGGCGATAGAGGATAATGGCTATGGAAGCAGAGTTTGCCATTCTCTACCATCCCAGGTCAACCTCAAATATCTTTGAAAATCCTGTGGAAACTTCCTGATCCATTCCCAAAGACTCAGAAAGGGATGTAAATTCCTGACATTACTATTCAGAGAAGGAATATTTTGTGTTTATCTTAATTCTAGTCACAGTGGGCATGCTTCTTTCTTTATTCCTCTGCATGTTTTTTCTCAAGGAGAGATGGAGATCCTTTTAGTTATCTCTTTAAGAGTCTTAGCCTGGGCTTCCCTGGTGGCGCAGTGGTTGAGAGTCCACCTGCCGATGGGCACGGGTTCGTGCCCTGGTCCAGGAAGATCCCACATGCTGCGGGCGGCTGGGCCCGTGAGCCATGGCCGCTGAGCCTGCGCGTCTGGAGCCTGTGCTCTGCGATGGGAGAGGCCACAGCAGTGAGAGGCCCGCGTACCGCAATAAATAAATAAATAAATAAAGTAAAAAAGAATATAAAGTCCATCTTAGCCCTAGTGAACAAATGTTAAAATTTTGTTAGCATTTAATTTACTTTAGATCCTCCCTTTGTTTTTAAGAAAAAAAACATTATAAATAAAGGTGAAATCCCCCTCCCTTCTGCCTTCTTGGAGGATACAGACCACTATCATGATTTGGTTATGTGTCTCCTACATGTTTTCATGCTTTTACTAGAGAAATGGTAATGTTTTGTGTTTTATTTTACATATATATTATAATATTGTACACAACATTCTGCAACTTGCTTTTTTCATTCAATATTACGTTTTCAAGATCTATCCACGTTGATCCATGTAAACCTAGTTCATTGATTTTGATGGCTAAACAGTATTCTCCACGGTATAAGTGTACTGAAATATACACGCTGTATTTATCAAATTCATTAATGATGAGAATTTGCACAATTGTGTTCCTGGCTGATAGGGAATCCCTGCAGTGGCTTGCCTGTACCCAGGGAATAGGCAGCATTCTAGGTGAGTATAGTGAGAAAGGAGTTATCAGTCCATCCGTGTCTGAAATGATGTAAAAATGTCAGGTCACGTAATGGGCCAACTTAAATACCCCCTGAATCTGATACCACAGCAAGTGGCACAGAGGAAACTCAGTCCAGGCCAAGACTCTTTTTTTTTTTTTTTTTTCCGTATGCGGGCCTCTCACTGCTGTGGCCTCTCCCATCGCAGAGCACAGGCTCCAGACGCGCAGGCTCAGCGGCCATGGCTCACGGGCCCAGCCGCTCCACGGCACTTGGGATCTTCCTGGACCAGGGCACGAACCCGTGTCCCCTGCATCGGCAGGCGGACTCCCAACCACTGCACCACGAGGGAAGCCCTACTTTATTTTTTTAATTAAAAAAAAAAAAAAAAAGCCTCTCTTCCTTCTCCTTCATCTCTCTAGGCATCTGACTTGCATTCTGTTCTCATAGGTTTTGGTTCTTCACCAGCTGGTTAAATTGCACCTCATAGTAGAAAGAAAAGCAGACCAGGAGGCAAGGGCTTATGTTCTAATCCCACATCCATTCATAGTAGCTTTGCGTATGATCATGAAATCTTTCTGGACCTCAGTTTCCTCCTCTGTAAGGTGAAAGGACGGTCCTATTCTCTGCGATTCCTCACAGTTTGCCATTTTAGCAGGCTCACTCCTGCTAAGTGATGAGAATTACTCTCTCTGTCCTGTAGCTATTTACTTCCTGACAAGGAATTATCTAGATTTAGAATCTTGGAGCTGGAAGGGACATGAATGTCGTTGGTCATCAGCAAGTGTGATTTTTAGAGGAGTCCTACTTAGTAGTAGGACTGTCTGCTAGTGGTAGATCCAGGGCTACAGTGCTAGGCGTCTGTCTCTTATTTTGGCAGTATGAAAACCCTTCAAAAGCCAAAGGAATACATCTAAAGCTGGCAAAGGAAAGCAGGGTGGCTAAAGGTATGTTTACTAACCAAGAGGCAGATAACAGAGAACAAACCAGAAAGGTTTGGGATCCTGAGTGTTTTTAAAATGCCAGGCATAATTCAGGCAAAAATTGTTCCTCCTTCAGAGGAAAATTCTGAGAAGTAACTTTGTGACAGTTTCTGACATGAGGACAGTTTTAGAAGGAGATTCTGTTAGAAAAAGGAAGGCCATTCATGGTTGTTGGGGACGGGGGTGGAAATGGAGGTGAAGAAGAGGCTCTCTAGGGTTTAGATAATTTCTAAGATTCCCCTGTCTCTCTCCGCCTTAACTGACTTTAGTCACACTGAAACCTGCCACAGGCCCCTGGCCAGCCTGACCCTCTTACCTGTAAAACTCACAGTGAGCAAGGACGAAGGGAAATGCAGGGCGTGTATTTCCCTCCTCCATAGCTTAAGCAAAAGGCAGGTGTGAGAACTCAGAGACATATTGATTCATCTGCTTTTGTTTGGAATGAGAATGGTTATAGGAAGCACCTGCTTGATTCATTCATTTGTATGACTTGCCTGGTCCCTGGAGGATACCGATTTTGAAAACTCTGCTTTGTGATCACCATTTAGTCTGCCCTGTCCCCCTCCAACACTCAGCCAGCCTTCAGTCCTTCAGTTGGACCCGATAAAGTCAGTAGCCATCCTGTCGTCCTATTACTGCCATCTTAATCTAGATCCTCATTACCTCACATCTTCCTGCCTGAAAATTTTCTCCTCAAGTCCATCTAGCTTACTGATAAATTGCTACTGGGCTTCCCTGGTGGCTCAGCGGTAGAGAGTCCGCCTGCCGATGCAGGGGACATGAGTTCGTGCCCCGGTCTGGGAAGATCCCACATGCCGCGGGGCGGCTGGGCCCGTGAGCCATGGCCGCTGAGCCTGCGCGTCCGGAGCCTGTGCTCCGCAACGGGAGAGGCGGCAACAGTGAGAGGCCCGCGAACCGCAAAAAATAATAAATAAATTGCTACTGAAATGTTACCACTCCCCATGGCATATAAATTTTTTTAAAAATCCTTATAAGGGCAATCAGCACTCTTCGTAGTCTAACTCAACTACTGCCTCTTCAGTGTTCCCACTCCTGTTCCTCTATATGCCACCTCTGCTCGTCTAGGCCTTTGAGAGAAGCCCAAAAGGGAAAAGAGGGAAAGGCCCCATCTTGGGGGTCAGACTATCCTGGGTCTAGGTCTTGACTCTATCACTTACTGAATATGTTCCTTTTGGTCCATTCTTTTAACCTTTCGGGGCCCTCATTTCTTCATCTGTAAAACAGAGATACTAACCTCTTAGGCTGTTGATTTTCCTGGAAATGAAATGAAATAGATGAGTAAGTTGCCTGGCCCAGCAGAGCATCTGTCACGTAGTAGGTGTTCAAGAAATGCCCCATTCCTTCTTCCCTTGAGCACATCTCAGCTACTCCGCTTTCTGCACCTTGGCTTCCACTAGTCTCTTTGTTTCCTTCCGTCCTCTTCTCTGTTTCATCTAAATTGTGCCCATCCTTTTGAAAGACTAGAACTTGAAATCTTCTGGGCCTCTCCCATCTCTCCCATCTTTCCTTGTCCTGAATGCATCCTGCACTCGCTTCCCCAGGGCCCTTCATTTGGCTCCTAAGCGCAAGTGCCATGCTCAAAGCACTTTTTATCAAATTTGTTTAATTCCACCTATTTCCAAAATGGCCTTGAGGTGACTCATTAAAATGGTACATAAAATATAATTAGGAAAATAGAATTGAAAGGAAGGAAAGAAATTTAATGAAAAGGGAACCAGCAAATATTTACACCAACCCCATGGGGCTGAGTCTCTAGCCTTCCTAGGAGCTAGTGTTTACTTAACACAGTCTTTGGGAGGCGGAAACCTTTTGGAGTTTGGAGCTTATAGAGGGGAAACAAACAAACAAAAAGCAACCCTTGGTGGTTGAGAACCATTTATCATCAAATACCTCTTTAACTGGTCTATTGATTAGTTCCAAAATTTGACAGCGGAATCTGAGTTGCAGTTTTACTCAGTCTCCAACCCCTCACGCACAGAACAAAATAGATTTTAAATGGGTATCTGACTGGGCTAAGGGTCTTAAGAAGTTAGCCATCTAGTGTTGAGCCTTTTGTCCAGATGCACGCTCATTTCCCGGGCCATGGAGAGTCTAGCTTTTTCTAAACTTATCCAGGGTATAAGGATGTTCCCTGCTTAACTATCCTTTTGATGTCAGATATCTTTTCTTATGCCGATCATGAAGTTCCTGGACTGTAATTTGTAATGACTCATATTAGACAAGACAACTAATGTTTCTAATTTATCCATTTACAAAAAAGAACCCAAACCATTTTCATTATGAATTTGTGATAGTTTTTCCTGCAGATTATCTAACCAGTGTCTCCAGACTTTTTTGATTGGCCACTACTGATGACAAAGAAATCTTGAGGACTCACCCCCAATATATGTATATATATAACAATTTATTAACAAATTGTTAATAAATAAAATTGCTCTCCTCTGCTCCTCCCCTGGGCAACTCAAACAAATAGTCTAAAAACAATACTCACGGTAGCTCTACTTCTAATCTCATTATTGGCAATTAGCCTGGCCTATGAACGAACTCAAAAGGGACTAGAATGAACTGAATATGGTATTTAGTTTCAAACAAAACAAATGATTTCGACTCATTAGATTATGACTAAACTCATAACTACCAAGTGTCTTTAGTGTACACAAATATTATTATAGCTTTCACAATATCCCTTGTAGGACTGCTAATATATCGATCCCACTTAATGCCCTCACTATTATGTCTAGAAGGCATAATATTATCACTATTCGTCATGGCATCCCTAATAATCCTAAACGTACACTTCACCTTAGCCAGCATAATAGCAATCATCCTATTGGTGTTCGCAGGCTGCAAAGCCACACTCAGATTATCCTTGCTAGTAATAGTATCAAATACATATGGCACTATGTACAAAACCTTTATCTCCTCCATTGCTAAAATGTATTATCCCTACTATACTAATACCCCTGACTTGATTATCAAAAAATAATATCATTTGAATTAATGCTACAACCCATAGCCTGCTGATTAGCCTCACAAACCTGCTTCTTCTTAGCTAGTTTAATAGCCTTAATTTCTCATTAATATTCTTTCCGACTCCCTATCTGCACCACTACTACTCTTGACAATATACCCCTACCTCTGATATTAACATCCAGTCAGTCTCACCTGCTCAAAGAATCGCTGACCTGAAAAAAACCATACATCACTATACTAATCATATTACAAACATCTTTAATCATAACATTTACCACCACAGAAGTAATTCTATTTTACATTATATTCGAGGCCACACTAGTTTCTACACTCATCATCATCACTCGATGTGGTAACCAAACAGAACGCCTCAATTCAGGGCTGTATTTTCTATTATATACACTAGTCGGATCACTTCCACTGCTAGTGGCATTAGTATATATCCAAAACACCACGGGCTCTCTGAATTTCCTAGTACTCCAACATTGAACCCGAGCATTCCAACTCCTGATCCAACGTCTTTATATGACTAGCCTGCATAATAGCCTTTATGGTAAAATTACCCTTCTATGGCCTCCACCTTTGACTACCCAAAGCACACATAGAAGCCTCTATCGCAGGCTCTATAGTCCTTGCAGCCGTATTACTAAAACGCGGGGGCTACAGCATACTACGAATTACAGCGATACTCAACCCCCAGACAGAATTCGTAGCATACCCTTTTCTTATGCTTTCCTTATGAGGAATAATCATAACCAGTTCAATCTGTCTACGCCAGACAGACCTAAAATCACTTATCGCATATTTTTCTGTCAGCTACATAGCACTTGTTATTGCAGCTATTCTCATCCAGACTCCTTGAAGTACGTAGGAGCCACCGCTTTAATAATCACCCATGGCCTCACATCATCTATATTATTCTGCCTAGCAAACTCAAACTACGAGCGAGTCCACAGCCAAACTATAATCTTAGCCCGAGACCTACAAACTCTCCTCCCACTAATAGCCACTCGATGACTACTGGCAAACCTGACAAACTTAGCCTTACCCCCAACTATTAATCTAATCAGTTCGTAGTTATATCAACCTTCTCATGATCAAATTTTACCATTATCTTAATAGGAACTGACATTGTAATTACAGCCCTATATTCTTTTTTTTTAACATATTTATTGAAGTGTAATTGCATTACAATGTTGTGTTAGTTTCTGCTGTATAACAAAGTGAATCAGCTATCCGTATACATATATCCCCATATCTCCTCCCTCTTGCGTCTCCCTCCCACCCTCCCTATCCCACCCCTCTAGGTGGTCACAAAGCACCGAGCTGATCTCCCTGTGCTATGCGGCTGCTTCCCACTAGCTATCTATTTTACGTTTGGTAGTCCCGTCTTGCCCCTACGTTCTTTAGACCTTTTCTCTTTTTTTTTTAGATTCCGTATACATGTATTAGCATACGGTATTTGTTTTTCTCTTTCTGACTTACTTCACTCTGTATGACAGTCTCTAGGTCCATCCACCTCACTACAAATAACTCAATTTCGTTTCTTTTTATGGCTGAATAATATTCCATTGTATATATGCACCACATCTTCTTTATCCATTCATCTGTCGATGGACACTTAGGTTGCTTCCATATCCTGGCTATTGTAAATAGTTCAGCCCTATATTCTATATATATACTAATTCCGACACAACTCAGTAAATACACACACCATATTAATAATATTACACCCTCTTGCACATGAGAAAATGCCCTTATAACCCTCCACATTCTGCCCCTCCTACTCTTGTCACTAAATCCCAAAATCATCCTAGGCCCCCTGTATTGTAAATATAGTTTAAAAAAAAAAACACTAGATTGTGAATCTAGTAACAGAAGACTGAGACTTCTTATTCACCAAGAAAGTATTGCAAGAACTGCTAATTCATGCCCCCATGCCTAACAGTATGGCTTTTTCGGGCTTTTAAAGGATAATGGTTATCCATTGGTCTTAGGAGCCCCAAAATTAGTGCAACTCCAAGTAAAAGTAATAAACCGATTTTCCTCTTTTGCTCTGGTCACACTGCTTATACTAATCATCCCAATTATAATAATTAACACAGATTTCTGCAAAAGCAACAAATATCCAACATATGTAAAAAATACTGTCTCATATGCTTTTATTACCAGCCTAGTTCCAACAGTAATATTCTGCCACACAGGCCAAGAAATAATTATTTCGAACTGACATTCAATCACTAAGTGTAACCCTTAAATTAACACTTAGCTTCAAAATAGGTTACTTCTCAATAATATTCATACCAGTAGCATTATCTGTTACATGGCCCATTATGGAGTTCTCAATATGATACCTACACTTAGACCCTTACATTAATCGGTTCTTCAAGTACCTACTCCTCTGCCTCACCACCATGCTAATCCTTGTTACTGCCCATAACCTCTTCCAACTTTTTATTGGTTGGGAGGGGGTTGGGATTATATCCTTCCTGCTTATTGGGTGGTGATATGGGCGAGCAGACACAAACACAGCTGCTCTCCAAGCAATCCTACATAACCGCATTGGGGGTATCAGGTTCATTATATCAATAGCATGATTCCTGTTTAACTCAAACACAGGAGACCTGCAACAGATTTTTATACTCGACCTAAATCCCTCAGACCCTCCCCGTTATAGGACTCATACTAGCAGAAGCCAGAAAATCAGCCCAATTTGGACTTCACCCTTGACTCCCCTCAGCAATAGAGGGCCCCACCCCTGTATCAGCCCTGCTCCACTCAAGCACAATAGTTGTGGCAGGAGTCTTCCTACTTATTCGATTTTACCCTTTAACAGAAAACAACAAACTTATTCAAGCAATAGCGCTGTGCTTAGGAGTCCTTACCACCCTATTCACACCTGTATGCGCTCTCACCCAAAATGACATTAAAAAAAGTGTTGCTTTCTCCACTTCAAGCCGATTAGGCCTAATAATGGTAACAATCGGCATCAGCCAGCCCTATCTAGCATTCTTACACATCTGCACACATGCTTTTTTTTAAGGCCACGCTATTCATATGATCTGGATCCATTATTCACAGCCTGAACGACAAACAAGATATTCGAAAAATAGGAGGCCTATTCAAGGCTATATATACCTTTCACCGCAACAGCCCTGAATATCAGGTGTCTGGCATTGACAGGAATGCCGTTCCTCACCGACTTGTATTCTAAAGACTTGATCGTTAACGCCTGAGCCCTGTTAATAACTCTAATTGCCACCTCCCTCACAGCGGTCTATAGTACCCGAATTGTCTTCTTCACACTATTAGGACAACCTCACTTCTCTCCCCTAACCTCTATCGATGAAAACAACCCCCTCTTCATGAACTCCATCAAACGCCTACTAATTGGAAGTGTCTTTGCCGGATTCATTATCTCCAACAACATCCCCCCAACCACAGTCCCCCTAATAACCATACCCTTACATCTAGAACTAACGGCCCTTGCAGTAACCATCCTAGGCTTCATATTGGCACTCAGCATTAACCTGAACACACAAAACTTGAAATTTATCTACCCCTCAAATACCCTTACATTCTCTAGTCTCTTAGGATATTTCCCCACCATCATGCATCGCCTGCCTCCTCACCTAAACCTATCAATGAGCCAAAAATCAGCATCCTCCCTTTTGGACTTAATGCGACTAGAAAACATTTTACCGAAAACCACATCCCTTATTCAACTTAAGTTCCCCAAACTGATCTCAAGCAAAGAAGTCCTTATCAGACTATACTTCCTGTCATTCCTTGTTACTCTCACCTTTAGCACGCTTTTATTTAATTACCAGGAGTAATCATAATAACCACAACACCAATAAACAGCGACCAGCCAGTAACAATCACCAACCAGGTACCATCACTATATAACGCCGTATTAGATACTGAACAGCTATGAAATAGTTCTACACGCACCCTTCTCCCCACCTCAGTTTAAGGAACAGAACATTGGGCTTCCCTGGTGGCGCAGTGGTTGAGAGTCCGCCTGCCGATGCAGGGGACACGGGTTCGTGCCCCGGTCCAGGAAGATCCCACATGCCGCGGAGCGGCTGGGCCCGTGAGCCACGGCCGCTGAGCCTGCACGTCCGGAGCCTGTGCTCCGCGACGGTAGAGGCCACAACAGTGAGAGGCCCGCATACCGCAAAAGAAAAAAAAAAGAAACAGAACATTATTATTACCTTTGGAAGTCGGCTTGTGTGTATGCCCATGTGCATGTACAGACTCATGTTACTATCATTACTATTTCAAGGCACAATATGTACTTAAGCTAAGTAAAGTTCATTGCTCACAATAGTGGATGCAAATCGTGTTTTAAATCGCCTTTTTATAATTTCAAGTTTGGAGGACTACTTTATCAAATCTAATTAGTCATCATTGTTTTTACTTTGTAATGTGGATGACGAAGAGCTTGCACGTGATGTGGAGACTTGTAAGTTCTGCCGTTTTCTTAATGTTTGCTCATACTTACATTGTTAATATTGTCTTCAATTCATGGTGTCTTTGCAGGGGTATTTTTATTTTATTTATTTATTTTTAAAATTGGAGTATAAGTGCTTTAGTTGCAGGGGTATTTTTAAACCACTTATTTATTTTGGCCAGAGAGGGAGGGAGGGTAGTTTAGTTAAAACTCAGTAGTATAGTCCCTAGTCCGCTCACCTAGCAACCTTTAACAAATCACAGTATCCCAGAAGGAAACTGGCCCACGGCTCTCGCCTCCTTCTACCACATCTATGGCAGCAGCTCCATCCCAAACTGACACCTGCCTGCCTCCCCGCTTCCCCACCCCAACATGGGGCAACTCAGTCAGCCCAGGGCAGAGGTCTCCCATCCTCCCCTTGAACATGTATGTACAGTATGGTTATTATCACCCTGCAGCAGGATAGATGCTGTCATCAATGAGAAATGGCCTTATAGGACAGCCTCTGACACAATGGAATGCTTGGTGTTCGATTTTTTAAATTTTGGAAATCTTCCCTCAGACACCAACTGATGACAGTGGGAGAGCCTTAAGCCTCCCTATTTTTCTTTTTCTCTTTACCAGAGTAGTCTCAGAGGTGAAAAGTTTAGATAGCAAACCTATAAACCAACATTTATGAGGCAAATAAATATTTTTCAGAGCGACATCTCCTTTCAGGCAGAGCTGCCGATTTGCAATTGGTCTCTGATAAAGAGCTGAATGAACCCACCTGGCAGCCGGGCTGGAGGGAAATCAGGGATCAGCACAGCCACTGCTTACCCTTTGCCTGCCTGTACTCAGCCAGGGGGAAAAAGAGGAGGAGGGCAGAGCTTTCTGGGAGGCCCTGGTGCCAGCTTATGGAGTGGCCATTGTTGCAAAACTCAGGTATAAGCCAGATTCCTTTAACCTATAGAGATCCAGAGAAACTTGGAACCTCTCCCCACCCCAGCTTCATAGCCTGTGAAATATCCAAAGGCCTCTTTCAAATTTCTGTGAATCCCTAGACCTCCAGTCTTCTTGTTTCCTGGGCTCCCCTTTACACGGTGTAGTTTTTCAGCTTTCTAAGTGTGAAACTCAGCCTTTCTGAGTTCAGAGGGGGAAAAAAAATCATTCACCCAAGCAATTAAGAACCCAGTAGATTTACCTAAAGAATGGGATTCAGGGCATGGATTTTTAGGGATTTATATCACATACTACACAGCAAACAGCTTTGAAAAAGTCACTTATCAGGACTTCCGTGGTGGCGCAGTGGTTAAGAATCCACCTGCCAATGCAGGGGACACGGGTTCGAGCCCTGGTCCAGGAAGATCCCACGTGCCACGGAGCAACAAAGCCCATATACCACAACTACTGAGCCTGCACTCTAGAGCCCACGTGCCACAACTGCTGAGCCCACGTGCCACAACTCCTGAAGCCCGCATGCCTAGAGCTCGTGCTCCACAACCAGAGAAGCCACCACAATGAAAAGCCTGCGCACTGCAACAAACAGTAGCCCCCGTTAGCTGCAACTAGAGAAAGCCCACGCACAGCAACAAAGACCCAATGCAGCCAAAAATAAATAAATAAATAAATTTATTTTTTTTAAAGTCACTTATCAGACATCCCAGATCTCCAAAGATGTTTGGGGCCATAATAGCAATAGGAATTCCCTTCTTAACCCTTCTCATACATGTTAGTTAAGTCTCCTCTCTTTAGATTAGCTCTCTGCCTCTCAAGAACCAGAGTAACAAATTCCATCCCCCTTCTCTACCATATGTCTTGGCACCTTGGGGATCTTACAGAGCAAGATATTTCCCCCAAACAGGTTTCTCTATCCTAAAAGAATTCCAATGCCCAATGTTAAGATGATGAAGTTTTTGCCATCTCATTATAATCAGAATGGTCTCCTTGAAACCATTTTCTTTCCTTCTTTTCTTTAATTTAGTGGCTATTAGACATTTTACATCTGAGAGAATTTCAGACCGCACTGCCCTCCCTGGCCTGGATCTAGAGGCAAACTTTTTCTGTAAAGGACTAGATAGTGAATATTTTAGGTTTTTCAGGCTATAATGGTCTCTGTCACAACTACTTAACTCAGCTGTTATAGCACATAAACAGTCATAGACGATATGTCAACCAGTGAGCGTGGCTGTGTTCCAGTACTTTATTTACAAAAACAAGTGGTGGCTGTAGTTTTCCTGCCCATGATCTAGAAGAAAGCACATAGCAGCTTTGATGAAAACAAGTGGAGAAGCCTCCAGGCTAAAATTCAATCTCCTTAGCTTGTTAGCATATGAGGCCATTTATCATTTGCTTCATTCGTACTGCTTATTCTTAAGGCAGTCCCCACCTACCTGACTCAAGCTTAGATGCCCTTCTTCTGAACTTTCTTTGCACCTTGTTAGAGTACATCTCAGAGCACTCACATCACTCTGTTATTTACTAGACTGAGTTCCTCAAGACTAGAGATGTCTTATTCATCCTTTCATGTGCCTAGAAGAATGCCTGATACATTGTTGGTACTCAGTTTGTGTTTGTTAAAATAATTGCTGCTTTCTCTTTCCTGTGTTTGCCTAGATTTCTGTGTCAGGAAGTGCTCCTGAGGATACGTGGGAGGCAGACAGATGGTCTTCTCTGAATGAGAGTGACCCAGCACCAGGGACAAGGCGTTGGGGGAAACTTGCGCAATAAACACAAATGAGTCATTAGTCAAGTCCATGCCTTTTGGTGGACTTCCCACAATTGTCCTCTTGATCTGTCCTCAGCTATTGATAGGAGCTGTTATGTTTCCATATCCGAATGAGAAAAACAGATTTGGTGACTTATCTGGGGTCACGCTGTCAGTTAGGGGACCCCCAGCCTGAGGGTCTTTTTGCTGTGCTAAACTGCCTCTTAAAAGGCACCTGTGCATTAGTGTTTATGAAAAATACTTTAAAATGGTGCGATTGGTTTCATCCTGTCAAAGACTGGGAGTGGACCAAAAAAAACAATCTCCTGGCTTAGTGTTCTGTATGTTTACTGTTCTCTTAAGTAAGTAAGTAGACTATGCTTTATATGGTAGCTGTGTTCTGAAGAGGTAGTGTATTTAGAATTTTGTCATTTAGATTATATGTTAAGTATTCCAGAGGAGCATGTTATTTGAAATCGTTCTGCCGTCTAACCTGTTTAACATGAAGATTTCTTCTGGAATGTATATAAAGTGCAAGTTCAGATTTCCGTAAATCAAGTTTACTTCAAGGACATACCTACTTTGGGAACACAATTCTCTACAGGACTCAGTGTGCCTGTTCAAAAGAAAACATGTAAAGAAAATCACCCCTGGGGGAAAGAGGTATGGCTATTGTCAGTGTGTCTTTGTGTCTGTCTGTGTGTACCTTCGCTCCTATGGTCCTTTGCTTCCCATGGCATCT